>NC_037347.1:27873524-28523167 GCF_002263795.3 Bos taurus
AAAGCTGAGTGCCAAAGAATTGATGCTTTTGAACCGTGGTGTTGGAGAAGACTCTTGAGAGTCCCTTGGACTGCAAGGAGATCCAACCAGTCCATTCTAAAGGAGATCAGTCCTGGGTGTTCTTTGGAGGGAATGATGCTAAAGCTGAAGCTCCAGTACTTTGGCCACCTCATGCGAAGAGTTGACTCATTGGAAAAGACTTTGATGCTGGGAGGGATTGGGGGCAGGAGGAGAAGGGGATGACAGAGGATGAGATGGCTGGATGGCATCACTAACTCGATGGACGTGAGTTTGAGTGTGCTCTGGGAGTTGGTGATGGACAGGGAGGCCTGGCGTGCTGCAATTCATGGGATTGCAAAGAGTCGGACATGACTGAGTGACTGAACTGAACTGAATTGAACTTTAGGAAGTCTGCTTTTGAGTGAAAAGCTTCACGAAAAAGAGTTAGTGTAAAGAGGTACATAGGGTATGAATGTCCATATCTCAGAAAAGGCTGTAGATAGTATTGATAGATTTTCCCCTTATGATCATTTTTCAACTTGAAGTGGTTAATCAAAGGTCATATAACAACTGTGGTAAATGGTTCCCATATGGCATGACCTTTGGGAGTGTGCTGAATATTTTCTCTTTATCATTCCAAAACTATTCTCCACTCTATTCTATGCCCCAAAGTTTGAACTCTATAACCTTTATCAATTTGGGTCCTTCTGACCCAAGATGAGGGCTAGAAAGAGAGAAATGTCAGGAAAACATCATCTTGTTCCTTCCTTGCTTGTCCTCAATTTGTCAGTGACCTTATTCTTCTTGGGCTCTCCTTGTGGCTCAGCTGGTAAAGAATCCACCTGCGATGTGGGAGACCTGGGTTTGATCCCTGGGTTGGGAAGATCCTCTGGAGAAGGGAAAGGCTACTCACTCCAATATTCTGGCCTGGAGAATTCCATGTACTGTGTGGTCTCTGGGGTCGCAAACAGTCAGATATGACTGAGTGACTTTCACTTTCATTTTATTTTTCTATAGGGCACAGTTTCTGTTAGGCATCCACTCCTATAGTATAACTACAGCTGTAGCTTTTGCTCCCTCCACTTGCCCTACAGACCTGCTGCTAAGTCACTTCAGTCGTGTCCGACTCTGTGCAACCCCATAGACAGCAGCCCACCAGGCCCCCCGTCCCTGGGATTCTCCAGGCAAGAACACTGGAGTGGGTTGCCATTTCCTTCTCCAGCCCTTACAGACCTAAAGATGAGTAAGTCTCTCTGACTGCTACCTGTGAATGCTCATTACTTCTTGTTGGTTTTCCTGTAGAACTCAGACCTTTGCAAATAACTTCTTTACTAAAATTTCTGTGATAACCTCTTTTGAATTTGTATTAAATTAAGGGTTATTAACTTGAGAGAAATACCTCAAAGCATCATAAAATAATTTGTATCTCTCTATCTATTGTGAATTCACTCTATAAGCAATCATAACCGAAAACCATTTTTGGTTCTAAGGATCAAGCTTAACATTTTCCACTGAGATTTGCTAGAGTAAAATTTTGCTGTTCATGTAAGTTGCTTATAAAAGGATTTAGCTCTAAGCCCTTTTGAATGTCTTTAGAGATTCCTTAGAGTTCTGAAAAAGATCCTTGGAGGATTTTCTTGGCTTTCCATTTGTTTGTATCAAAATAAGAATCAGAGAAATGACCCTTAATTACTCAGCCGTCAGGCAGTCAGGGCACATTTCAACATGTCTGTGATCAGTTGTAGAATCAGAAAAAATATCTTTGACATGCCCTCTCTGCCTCAACTGCCATAAAAACTTGATTTTCCCTTCTATTTATCCAAGACTCAGGGGCGGCATTACTGAGAGAGAGTTCAAGAGCAGTAATACCTTTAAACTTTTTCTAGGACAGTTAGAGATTCAGATTATCATTAGCACATAGCAACGTATTGGCATTAGATGCTTAAAAGGAGTTAGAGGAAGAAAAGACTATTGCCAATTGTGTTGAGTATAGAATTCTTCATAAAACAGGAAATATTTGTGTTAAATCATTAAAGATGTATATTTTATTAGTAGTAATTCTATTGTTTTATTTATAAGATAAGAGGAATTATTGAAAGTGCAACTGTAAGCAAGAGCACTGGAGTGAGTAAATATAAATAAGTATAAGAAGCATGCGGGGGACAGAAACTGACTAAAACAGTTGAAGTAGAAGCTCATTTGTAAAGGATTAGTCAAAAATATTTGATCATATAGACTGAAATCAAATAGGTACAGTAATTGAATATTTTGAATTAGAGTGTGACAAGAATATTGGTCGTTCTGTAGGACTTTAAAAGTATCATGCAAAATGGAGTAAGGCAGCAGACTAGGGCTCTTGTAATGGTCTGTGTATGAGGTAATGTAGGTCTGAATTGGTCTAGGTACAGTAAGAGCTTGAATGGGAAGAAAGCATCAAATAAGAAACAGGTTATAAAAGAATTAATAAAATTCAGGCAGATACAGATGGTTTTAATTTCAACCCTCTTAATACTTTAGTTAAGCCATGTAGACTGTTCATTATTATGTTAATTTATTTTCAGTATAGATGAGTTTTCTCTTTCTTAACTATGTTTTGTGAATGTAATATTCTGGAACCATTCCCAAATTCCATAAGCTATTAGCAAAAATCAACAAAAACGATTACATAATTTATTTTGCCTGAAATCTTTGTCTTCTTTCAGGAATGCTGTAAGCTAATTACATTGACAATGCAAATATTGATTGTTTAATTGTGTGAATAAAAGCTTCAGTTGCTATAGGGCTTGCAAAGAGATAAAAATTACATCACTAAACTCAAAAGGGTGATAATGACTTCACCCTCTTTTACCTCTATGATGTACATATACTACATTAGGCCTTACTGTTAAGGGCATAGCAAAAATAAATAAACAAACAAGCTTATATAATGGTCTTATATAAAGAAACCAAAATTCTTTCTCAAAGAAGTAGAAGGGGTGCATATGTTTTGAGGGCAAGAAACCTATAGTTTTGACTTTATAAGTTCCCCAATTACACTGCAGTAATTATTTATAAATTTTTATAAAATAATAATTCACTTATGAACTAGATAAACTAACACCTAGTAAAACCATATTATATTTGTCTATTTTAAATTTTAATCAGAGATACCTCTCCAAAGTCAGTGAAGAGCTGGTTGAAACTAGACTAAAACACAAAACCTCAATTTCAGACTTCTTATGATACCCAGTATTCTGGCTACAATGTTGAAAGTAAATAAAAAATTTAAAATAAGTCAACCTATATGCTAGATTTCTTAAGGTCAGATCTTGTACCTGTGAATGCTCTCATTTTCCTACGAACACTTCATTTTATACTTGTCAGAAGAACAGTTAGCCCCCAGAGAAAAATAGTTCATAGACACTGGGCTAAGGTCATTAACTCAAATTTCAAATTTCTCATCACCCATCATTACTCAAAGCTTGGATGGTTCTGGCAAAGCTTGCTGAAACAACACAACAAACCACCAGGACTGTATTTAGTGCTTCCATATCCTGGCAAGTGCTTCCTCTTATGGATTTGGAAGACTTCCCAGATTGTGCTTTTTTTTTTTGCACTCTAAAACATGAAGTCTGTATCATGGGATGACAGAGTGTATGCATAGCAGGCTGAATATGTATTCTCCTGTCTTTCCCTCACCTCTCTCCTCTCAATGCTTATACATCATTTTGTTATATGATTACTATTGAGCATCTCATTTTTAAGTAAATGTGGAATTTTACACAGTGGTTGAGTCACTAATGCAAGGCTGAATACTGGACCAGTGAGAAGCCATATTTTATTTTAAAACTGAATAGCTTTCTTTATCTTTTTTTCTGGGAAACATTTGCAGATAGTATCCTTGAAATGTAGTTTCTCTGTGATAATGAATCTACTCAATGGAAAGACCCTCTAATGACACCATGTGTCTGGAGAAGTAAGATATTTTTCAAATAATATGTTCCTGGATTATTCAAAGCAACTGTTTAAAAATTGTTTTTATCTTTTAAAATTTCTGTTTCTAAGTTGTTTTATACCTTTTCTGTGTCCTGACAGGAATGTTAGTTTCTTAGTCATGTCTGAGAGACCCCATGGACTGTATCCCACCAGGCTTCTCTGTCCATGGAGTTTTCCAGGCAAGAATACTGGGTTGCCATTCTTCAGGCAAGAGTGGGTTGCCATTCCTTTCTTCAGGGAATCTTCCAGATTCAGGGATCAAACCCAAGTCTCCTGCACTGCAGCAAATTCTTTATCATCTGAGTCACCAGGGGAGCCTGTCCTGAAGGAATAGTTCACCATTTCCCTTGTTTCATTAAAAGAACAGCACTATGACACAAACCTAAATACTTGTAGATACATTGTTAGGTTTATCTGTTTATTGTGCACCAGAGACAGTGACTCTATTTCAGTTGCTGTATATTCTAGGAGGGCTCAGGGATGTGTGTGTGTAAGGCATGGTAGTGAAGAATATAACCTAGCACTCTAATTTGGGGGAAAAGTTAGAGTTTACTCAGCAGAAGATCTGCCCATGTTATTGTAGGGTCCCCTTCACAAGATGGCTTCTCTGGTGGCTCAGTCTGTAAAAAATCCACCTGCAAAGCAGAAAACTGCCTGCAATGCAAGAGACCCAATAATGGAATACATCATGGGGGAGTTTGGCAGGACCTGGTGGTGTTCAGGAATCCCCAGGGGCAGTAAAGGGCAAGGCTTTGGTCCTGAAGAGATTGTAGAAATTCAGGTAGTGAATCAATGGAGAATATGAGCTGGGTTGCCCAAGTCCGAATACCCTCCTAAAGTCTGGTTGGGAGTACAGAGAATTTAGGGGAGATGGGGAACCTAGATCCTATGATTGGGGTAACAGACTAACAGGCAAGCCGTATAACCCATAGTTGGTGTGAGTTTACTGCTGTACCTTGTGTACATCAGATCTGGCTTAGCTATTGAGATCTGTTAGACAAGAAATAGTTACAGGAAGCTAAAGAAAGTAAAGATGGCAGAAAAAAAAAGTTGGAACAACAAAATTACCTACTGTATGATTTAATGGCTACTCTACTAGGCTGGCATCAAAATAATATTTAAAGATCTAATTTCCTTCATTTACAAATATTGTTGGGAAATCTAACTTCTAAACAAATCAACTGATCTGAAAGAGGCAAAACAGACCAAATGGTAATCCAGTTTTACACATTGAAATATATATATATATGTATATATATATATTCACAAGACAAATTTTGAAAACTGTTTAGAGCTTTTACAATATCTTTGTTCTTGCCGTTTCCACTTTCAACTTCAAAACCATATGGCTTTGTAAAAGTCACATGGACTCTGTTCAGTGGACCTGAAAACATATCCTAGCTTTTGCCTTTTAAAAGTGTCTGGCTCAGTGAGAATTTTGAAAACTTCCTGGGAAAGAATTTTGAGGTAGATTTGAAAGACTACCTTGAAAGGGATAGTGAATACATGGGATGAATGATCTAGTCAAAGGGAATATTATTTGTAAAGTTCAAGATAACTTTGTGATCCTATTGTGAGTAAGAAAAATATGACATTGGTTATATTGCATGAAGGGAGTCTTTAACTATACCAGACAATAATAATTGTCAGTGAGTTTTAAATCAGTGATTATTTTCCAGATTCATTGGGAATATGGTCAAAAATACAAGTTAAACATATGGGTTATATTTGGTTACATTTAGTAGTCATCAAGGTCAGATGCCATACTCTGTTCTTAGAAGAATGTTTTCATAGAGCATTCTATAAGAGCATCTTAATAAAATTATCAATTCATATTTTAAATTCTGTAATGTATCTACACACAAAAATTAACTTGTTAGATTCAAATGACAATTCTCACTAGACCATACTGAGAACAATACAATAATTAAGATTTGATCAAAATGGCCAAAATTTGATTTTTAAAAATTGGCTTCATCATTCTGTCATTGAATCTTGATGCCCTGAATTATAATTTTACAACTCGAAGGAAAAAATATTCATCTAGCCCTTTTATGTTAAGAGAAAGAAGACCCAGAGACATGAGCTTCTAGAGTTTCTGTACATAGAAAACAACAGAATCAAGACTAGAATGTAGATTCTTAGCCTGGAGCTCTTTCTTCTCCATCAACCACTTCATTTCTCTTCTTTCTATCAAAAAATTCAATGCCCAGAAAATGCTATACCTGTTTGCTTTAATCGACTGTTGACATGGGTCAAAGGTCTTTTCCTTACTTGTCTTCTATCTCATTTTCCATCAGTGCTCATATTTGATCATTATTTCATTTTATCTTTCCCAAACATGGGCTACTAATCAAAGTAAGTTACCCTCAATGCCACTATCTATAGAGTTTGGGGCTCTTATAAATGTGTTATAATCCCTGAGATTATCAGAGTGAGATTATTGTATTGCAACAATCCTTATGTTAAAGTCAAAATAAGAGAAAAAAAGTACTTTTAAACATTTTTTTATTTTAAAATACACATAACATAAAATTTGCCATTTTAACTATTTAAGTGTATGATTCAGTGGCATTAATGACATTCACAATGTTGTACACCTATCACTGCTGCTGCTGCTCCTGCTGCTAAGTCGCTTCAGTCATGTCCGATTCTGTGCAACCTCATAGACGGCAGCCCACCAGGCTCCACCGTCCCTGGGATTCTCCAGGCAAGAATACTGGAGAGGGTTGCCATACACCTATCACTACTATTTCTAAAATCCTTTCATCACACAAACAGAAATTCAGTACTTATCAATCAGTAATTTCCCATTTTCCCTTTTCCTCAGCCCTTCAGTTCAGTTCAGTCGCTCAGTAGTGTCCGACTCTTTGCGACACCATGAATCACAGCACGCCAGGCCTCCCTGTCCATCACCAACTCCCAGAGTTCACTTAGACTCATGTCCATTGAGTCAGTGATTCCATCCAGCCATCTCACCCTCTGTCGTCCCCTTCTCCTCCTGCCCCCAATCCCTCCCAGCATCAAAGTCTTTTCCAAAGAGTCAGCTCTTCACATGAGGTGGCCAAAGTACTGGAGTTTCAGCTTTAGCATCATTCCTTCCAAAGAAATCCCAGGGCTGATCTCCTTCAGAATGGACTGGTTGGATCTCCTTGCAGTCCAAGGGACTCTCAAGAGTCTTCTCCAACACCACAGTTCAAAAGCGTGGATTCTTCGGCACTCAGCTTTCTTCACAGTCCAACTCTCACATCCATACACGACCACTGGAAAAACTATAGCCTTGACTAGACAGACCTTTGTTGGCAAAGTAATGTCTCTGCTTTTCAATATGCTATCTAGGTTGGTCATAACTTTTCTTCCAAGGAGTAAGCGTCTTTTAATTTCATGGCTGCAGTCACCATCTGCAGTGATTTTGGAGCCCCAAAAAATAAAGTCTGACACTGTTTCCACTGTTTCCCCATTTATTTCCCATGAAGCGTGGGGACCAGATGCCATGATCTTCATCTTCTGAATGTTGAGCTTTAAGCCAACTTTTTCACTCTCCACTTTCACTTTCATCAAGAGGCTTTTAGTAACCTCTAATCCACTTGTCGTCTCTATTAATTTGTATATTCTATTCATTTCATATAAGTGGAATTATTTAATATGTGTGTGTCTTTTTGTGTTTGGTTTGTTTCATTTAGTATGTTTTCAAGATTCTTCCATGTTGTAGCATGTATCAGAACTTCATTCCTTTTTATGGCTGAATAATGTTTCATTTCATCTATGCACTACAATTCATTTATCTGTTGACTTGTTGATGGACTCTTTTCTTTTTATCTTGTTATTTTATTATTTTTTAATTGGAGGCTAATTACTTTACAATATTATGGTGGTTTTTGCCATACATTCACATGAATCAGTCATGGGTGATGGACTCAATAATTTTTTTAAAGTAATAATGCCATTCTCTAATATTACATTTATCTAAAACCCATACAAAGTTAAGGCTTATTTGCTGTAGCTTTGTGTCTGAACTTTGGAAAGATTCTTGTTACAAATGAAGCCATTACCACTATCAAACAGCATTAAAAACTGATTAATAATATACAATGGGAAATAACTTCACATTTTCCGTTAGGTGAGTCACAAGATTGGGCTACTACTAATTCAATAATATTATCTAAATAGGTTTTATGTACATGTTAAAATATATGTTATTTAAATGAACGTTATGCGAGTTTAGAATTATAACCATATAAAGACCATATGTGGGCTTCCACTGTGGCTCAGACAGTAAAGAATCTGCCTGTAATGCGGGAGACCTGGGTTCGATCCCTGGGTCAGAAAGGTCCCAGGAAAAGGGAGTGGCTACCCACTCCAGTATTTTTGCCTGGAGAACTTCATGGACAGAGGAACCTGGTGGGCTATAGTTCATGGGGTGGCAGAATCAGACACAACTGAGCAAATAACACTTTCACTTTCAAAGACAATATGTACTCTAAACATATTAGGGTCACAAATACTTTATGAATACATCATAAAAGTCTTTAATGCAAAGGCACACACACACAATTTCTCAGATGATACTATATTCATGGAAGTCCAAGCTTAACCCTTGCAAGTATTGAATTCCAGAGTAAAGAATTCTAATCCTGATGGGATATTTAACCCAACGTTCTAGGAGGTACAGATAGTTGCAAATGATCCCTCAATTCACTCTTCTTCTTAATGCATATTCCCACCCTTCTAATGCTGACAGAATTCTCATAGACTTAATTAATTATCCTATGGTGGTTGTTTTGTATTTCCTCTTACATTGCAATCATTTATAGTAAACAACCATGGCTTATATCTACTAAATTTTCACACTCTTTAGTGTGCATAATATTTTCAGTAAAAGTTATTTGTTTTACATCTACTAGATAGTTTTAAATGGGGATGTAATACTTCTTTTGCATTTCCCATAAATGCCTTTTCTTTTTTAACAATGATATTTTAGCATCATACTTTATGCCTAAAAGATTGTTGTTTTTGTTTAGTCGCTAAGTTGTGTCTGATTCTGCGACCCCATGAACTGCAGCACACTAGGCTTCCCTGTCCTAAAATATAGTTCACAATTCGTTGTTAGTTTGATTTGATCTTTGTTTTAGATTCTTTCTAAAAATTCTTTATTTTTCTTCATGTTGTGAAAGGATGGCTTTCTATAATTTGAAAGGCAATGAAGAAGTCATGTGCCTATATTGTCTTCAGGAAGAATTATATTTGAACCATTAAGTATTACTTAGCTGATATTTTTCGATATGAGTTCAGTAAATATTTCTAATATTGTTAAGCATTTTAAAGTACTACCAAAGAGAGCAAGAAAGTGGTTTCAATACTTTCAGAGAAAAGTTAATTCACAGAGGAAGCTTGTGTTTTATGAGGCTTTCCTGAATTACAGAAATTAAAGATGGAAGGACCCATTAGGTCATTCAGTTCATTCCCTTAAGAGTGCAGAATTGCTCCCTGAAGAATATGCACTAGGGCTTTTCTGGAAAGGAAACATTAAAACTCAACTGCAATTGAGATAGTAAATTTGTAATTTATGCACAATAAAGGTTTTTCTCCACAGATATTAATACTACCACATATTTTAAAATCTGGCTAAAGCATTAATAAAGTGATTAGCAAAAGTCAAGGAGGCCATTTGTTAGTGGACTTCCTGATGAAATAAAAATCTCCTTAGGCAATTAGTGTGGAAGGAAATGAAAATGAACCCCCTAATTCCTCTTTCTTATGCCACCCATCTAAGGCTTTTCCTCTTTGTTCCCCAAAATACAGTTTCAGTGTTCTGTAATTAAGGGGTAATGGTTCCTGCTTGGGAAGCATCACGGATAGAAATTTTCTCTTCATTTTTCTCATTCAAGCATAGTTTTCCCAAAAGGCTTTTAGAAACATAGGGTGTAAAATATTAATTTGACCAACCTCTAAAGTCAACTTGTACAAGGATCAAGGTTGTTCATTCTCTTAGGATCTCAAAAATAGTTCTTAGCTTCAAAAATACTGTCTCATGTAACTACTGTGGCACTTGAAAATGTAACCTTTGCATTTATTTCTTAGGTTAACTTTTCCCAGCATATTTTTCACAGAACAATAGTCTTGATGTAATGGTTCTATAAAGAAATTTGGGAAATTCTGAGTATTTGATTTCCTCTCTTAGAGATGTATGATGTCTGACAATGACCTAAAGACTGAAAAACCCACAATAAAGAGAGCTGCTTTAACTTTGAGAAGCCAAATATTTAACTCAGAGTTTTTTTTTTTTTTTTTTTTTAAGTTTGTGACCATCTATTAATGATCATGGAATACATTTTTGAAAAGCTGGCTTAGAATTCTCTAGATTCTTTGTTCAAATTATAAATATCTTGTGTGGGGTAATGCTAGTGTTTGTCTCTCAGAGGTTTAATCTGTGGTATAAATCAGTGTATCTTTGAGTTTTCTAGTCAGTGGTATTCTAGAGGAATTGAAGGAATAATGGGGCAACAAAAGGACTAGTTTGGCCTTCCCAGGTGGCTCAGTGGGTAAAGAATCTGCCTACAGTGCAGGAGACATGGGCTTGATACCTGGGTCAGGAAGATCCCCTGGAGAAGGAAATGGCAACCCATTCCAATATTCTTGCCTGGAGAATCCCCATGGACAGGGGAGCCTCGCAGACTACAGTCCATGGGTTTCAGAGTTGGACATGACTGAAGTGACTTAGCATGCACACACGCAGACTGGCTATATTAGTAATGGACAGCAGATTTTAGACCAAAGAATATTCCCAGGGTTAAGATAGTCATTACATAATGAAAAGGAAATTGCTTCGTAACAATCCCAAATAATTACTCAATAAGAGAGCTTCAGAACACATGTAGCAAAAACAGAGAACTGCAAGAAGAAATAAATCCATAATTATAATAATAGATTTCAACACCCCTTTCTGAATAACTGATAAAACGAGTGGACAAAAGTCAGCAAGAGTATGGTAAATTTGAATAATACTACTGACTAAATTAATCTAATTAATATTAATAAAACAGTACACCCAATAACAATAGAATACACATTTTTCAAGTGCACACAGATTATTTTTCAAGAAATTGAATTTTAAGAAATTTAGATTTAGATCCCATTTATTATTAAGATGTTTTGTGCTTCACTTTTAAATCTTTGTAGCATTTCCATAAAAATTAATTTACAAGCTTTTATTCTACTTTATTTTAGATATAAACGTTTCTAAACCACATTTTCTTTGGGAATTTTAAATGTAACATCCATAAAATATAGATATATACCTAATTAAAGAGATACATTTGGTATTTCAAATATGTGTCTGGCCTAAAGAAAAATGTTTCATACCATATTAATACCAAAGTCAAAACAGCAATTAATATAGAATACTGTCACCCAATAAAATCACCCAGTAGGTTGGAGTATGTTTATCCTTACCAAATATTAAAGACACTAATAATTTAGGAATTAAGAACACCTTCAAAAAGATGCTATTTTACAAATGTCATTTATTCATTTTAATTAATGTTTTTTGCTTTTGCTTTAAAACAACTGCTTAGAGTATCTCTCTACATTCTTTTGTCAAATACTGACTGCTGCTTTCAAGAGGCCTACTCAGTAGTCCAATATTTAATAGCCTCTGCTTATCTACCACAAAGGCTAAACAAGGATAAAATTGGCAATAGCTTGAAAGAAACAGGCAGAGTAGGGGAGTGAACAAATTTAGGACTGGGTTGGCCTTAATGTCACAAATTAACTTAAAAACAAACTTTCAATATTATTCGGAGGCAAACTCTTCAGTAAATTCTGCCTGAGCAGGGCAGTTCAGCCAGGAGTTGGAGGATACCTGTTTTGTTTTGTTTTTGTAGTTGATTTACAATGTTGTTAATTTCTGTTTATAGCAAAGTGATTCAGTTATATATATATATATATATATGCATACATTATTTTAAAATGTTCTTTTCCATAATGATTTATCATAGGATATTTTTTAATTGGAAGATAATTGCTTTACAATGTTGTGTTAGTTTCTGCTGTACAGCAATGTGAATCAGCCATAAGTATAATATATCCCTTCCCTCTAGGGCCTCCCCGCTCACACCGCATCCCACCCCTCTGGGTCATCATAGAGCACAGAACTGAGCTCCCTGTTACACAGACGCTTCCGACTGTGCATCTGCTTTACCGTGCTAGTGTATGGATGTCAGTGCTACTCTCAATTTGTCCAGCCTTCTAACCCCACTGGGCCCATCGGTCTGTTCTCTACATCTGTTATCTCTGTTTCAGCCCTGTTTTTTATCCCTCCCCTCCAATCCAGGTTCAAAATACAGACTTTTATGATGCAGTGTATGGGTATAGGAGCTGTGCATGGTTCAAGACATCACACATCTTCTACACTCTTATGGACATCAGTGTTGTCTCAAATTTCACCAAAACATGATGATATAATTTTATATCTCAAAAGGCAAAGAAATTGAGGTGCACAGAAGCTCTTCAATTTATGTCAGTTCAGAAATTAGCAAGGAGCAAAGCCAGTTTTTAATCCAGATCTCCAGTGAACAAATCTAATGTTCTTTTCACGCCTAGACTTTGTCCTCTTTGGGGGAGTGTTATTTTTGTGGACTGCACCTTATAGTTCCACTCTAAACAGGCTTTGAGTCAACCAGTCCTGGGTCAAGTTCTGCACCAGTTACTCACTGGTTACTTGATCTGAGCTTCATTTATTTTTTTTTTTCATCTGAAAAGTAAGAATCATAAAAATATATTAATAAATTAACTTACCTGAAGTTCTTACTAGAATACATGTGTCACAGAAAATACTTTTATAAACATTAATTCTCATAAGAGTATCCAGACTTTTAGTTCCCTGATTTTGGTATCTCTGTGTGAATAAATAAAACTCTACATTAGATGTTGCAGATTTAGTCAAAGCATCTAAATATTGTAATGGACGTCATTGCCTGTCGGGAAGTTATCAACATGTAAGAAATGCATGAAGGTAATTTGGAGTCATTCCTCATAGAATATTTCTGAAGTTAAATGTTATTTATTAGTGAATCAGTCTTAAGAATAATATGTAATGTGGACATTTGGATTATGGTTGGAGTCATGATAAGTAAGAAGTATTGTCTTATTTTTTTTATCTTTGTGTAATGATGGGATGGTTGAAAGACTGATCATTTTTAATTGATCAAACTTGTTTAGAGAATTCTTACATCATATATTAAGTCCAGAAACAATGCTGTCATTTATTTCACCCACTTTCCAAAGAAGCTTATTAGCTGAGAATCAAGGAAAGTATATGACATACGTGATGAATATTTGACATTTTAGTACCTAATCTTCTTTCTTACTTGTGTTGGCAATTCTGATTTTCTTCCTTTAATATGTGTCATCAATTTATGATAATTAATGAAGATGTCCCAGGGAAACAAAAAGCTTCCCTGAAGTAGATGCTTTTTAAATACTAATAAATAACTTGGCTGTTTAAAATTTTCATAACAAATTTATCACATGCAAAAATGCACCATAAATTATAGCTACCCATCATTAGTAATGTATAGACCGTCTGATGTCAGACATATTAAGTAGATAGTACCTTAAAAGAGCCCATTTGCTGTGGTTGTATTGTTCACTGTTTGTAGCCATATTAAACATCTCTGTTTCACCCCAGTATGTCCTACTCCAAGTAATTTTTATACAATTAGCAAGCAACTTGAAATCATTATCACTCTCAAATAGCATTACAAGGATAAGAGGCTATTAGTTTTGGTCAAGTGAAACTGGTTTGCAATGGGTTAACTGGGCTCATTGCCTCAGAGACTGTTCATATCCTCAGACTTCACAGCCCTAGCAGAGGCTGGCTCTGTAATAAGTCTCATGTTACATACGGATTAGATTTGTAGAAATCCTGTAACTCAATAGGTACCTGCCTATTCTCTCCTGGCGTCAGCCTGCCTGCACTGCTTTGCTCTGTAGACATACCTGG
Source organism: Bos taurus (assembly GCF_002263795.3). Classification (NCBI taxonomy): domain Eukaryota; kingdom Metazoa; phylum Chordata; class Mammalia; order Artiodactyla; family Bovidae; genus Bos; species Bos taurus. The sequence continues at coordinate 27,887,503 of NC_037347.1, forward strand.
CATTCCACCCATGCCTCTCACTTACTAAGTGAACTGGAGTCTGCCTACCAAAACATTGGGATATTGTTGCGAAGAAGAACATTCCCTGACAGACAAGTAAAGTGTGAAGTTGGGCTTCCAGTGATGCCTTGTTACCTTTCGCTAAAGCGTACATGCTCCTCTTTCTAACCTCCTCATACCCCTAAGCTTAGTTGACGAGCATTTATTTCCAGGTATTTGTAAGTAAAATGCAGTCACTCTCCAACAGTAAGATGGCTTTCTGGCTATCTTTTCCTCCTCTCTTTTCTCTCCCTCCCGACTCTGGCCTCCTTGACCATAAGGCTTCCCCTCCCAACAGTGGTACCTTGACAAACATGTTTACACTCAAAGGTGGGAAAACAAAACCCAGCACAGAGCACAGCAAAAAACAGGCTTGGCACCAAATCCTAGAACAGTCAGTGCACTGATCTCCGGGAGCCGTGCCAAACGCTATCAGCGCTGCTATTTTAACACGTATCTCTAGTTCTCAGCACAAATCATTCATTAAATAATTAGCATGTTACCTTGTTAAGAATCTTTCGACCTAAAGTAAGGTTTTCCTTCAAGAAGCACATCAGATTGTTTAGCATCTTTTTCTAATTAAGCATTAATCCCTCCCAGGAAGAATGAGTCACTCAAGCAAGTGAACTTGCAAAGATAAGGGATTTCTCTTTTGTAAACTGCAATTAACAGCTTTTAACAGCCAGCACTGCTTTGGTTCTCCCAGCAGTTGAAGTGATTCTGATGAGGCTTTTTTTTTTTTTTTTCCTTCTTGCTCCTTATGCAGCTAAACAAACTCAGGAAATGGAGACGTAAATGACAAATGAGAGATGAGGAGTAAGAAACCCAAACCACAGCATACCAAGCAGAAACCTTGACTTACACTGGAATCCCATATAGCATCCTTCTTAAAGGAGATTTTTCCAATGCGTCAAGTGACGGCACCTTCCTTGGGGACACGTATGGCATTCTTTGTGACAGCCTGGTGTAGGTGCTACCTTTCCCAGGTACAAAACTTACCCTGGCAGTTAAACTGTGTCACTTGCTCTAAGAATAAGTACACTTTTTAAAAACAAAAATTTACTTTACATTTATATTTGAAGGAAGCGTTGAAGAAGTCTTTAAGTCCTACAATCATTCAAACACTTATTTCCGATTTTTGATAACAAAGGCAAAAATTAAATCTTCACCGTTGCATGTAAATAGCTGAATGGAGGACTTATGCTCTCTCTGATGTACCTGGTATTTCTAGAGTAGCAGTCAGACTGTTCCAAGTGGGCTTTTCCACTATTATTTATTTACTGTTTGCATATTCTTATAGGGGAAGGCCATAAGCTATTTCTTTCCTGAAAGTTTTCATGCTTCACCATTTTCAAAGAGGATGTAAGAAAAACAAAGGGTAAGTGTGCAGGACTTGTGCGATTCAAAAAGGAAAAGCACTGCTGGTTTTTCATGCATGTTAAACTTTTTGTTATTAGCTCTATCTGGGTTGATTCAAGGGGCATTTTTACCTGTGAAATTCATATAGTTGTGTATCTGTAAGGGACCTTGAAAACAATCCAGTCCAGTTTTCTCAACTTTTAGAAAATCAAACTGAAGCTAGGGAGGCAAAGTGACTTACCCAAGGTTACACACAACTTCATTGCAAAGCCAGAACTAGAACTAGGTCTGTTGTTCAGTCATTCAGTTGTGTCTGACTCTGTGACCCCAGGGACCACAGCATGCCAGGCTTCCCTGGCCTCCACTATCTCCTAGAGTTTGCTCAAGTTTATGTCCATGAACTAGAACCAGGTCTCTTAACACCCAGTTCAGGAAGCTCTGTCCTTTGACACATGATGTCTGGGAAGGAATCTCACTCCAACTGTAGGAAGACATCACTTCCTCAGTTAATGATGGGGAATAATTCTCAGTGGTTACAGGCTTTCTTCTTGCTGATATTTCCATTAACGAACTTCAGGTGTTGTTCAAGGAGAAAGGGGAACACGGAGCTTCAGTAGGTCCCTTTGAAAAGGACCGATGCATAAAGTGAAAACAGACCAATGGATAAATCAGCAAACTCTATCTTAAAAAAGCAGACCATGGTCGGATTCAAGTTTGATTTTGTCACTGATGGAGGGAGCAGAAATTCTAATTTAAGCTTCGTGCTCACAGAAGCTAGTCAAACACTTTCAACACACTTTGAAGGGACAAAAATTTCTTGCATATTTTGAAAAACTATCTGTAGAATAAAGACCAGCTTTTGTTCTCAATGACTTTATACCTTATTACAGGAATAAGATAAACATAAAAAAGCACAAAACCCCAACTTATACCAGAAGTGCAAAGGAATACAGTGATAATATAATTAGACATCTTTAGTATTGCATGTGTAAAGCTGATGGTTTATAAGTTGTTACACATACTATATTAGTCAAGTTTTTGTATTTGTTTTCTGCATTTAAATTGTTGATTAAAAACCACAGTGGGAAAATATGTATTCCAACACACACACACAGACACACTCCTACATTGAAATAGATGTACCAAAGTCCTTGGTATGGTCAGGAAACAGCCATGTTATCTATTCTTATTTATTCAGACAGTTTTACTGAGATCTAATTTTTGTGCTAGCAGCTACGTGGGAAACCCAAAATGTATATAAATATGGTTGGCTTTCTCTAGAAGTTTATAATCTATCTTGGGGAAGTGAAAAATATAGGAAAAGAGCTAGTAACATTGTAAAGATGATGCCTATTAAAATGCCAAAATAAGAACTTCAACCAATAAATTACATTAGGCATTTAGAGGAAGGAAAGACAATTAGAGTTGTTTTAGATGGGAAAAATCTTATTAAGAATTTAGAATTAAGTCAGGCCTTGAAGATTGTTCCAGATTAGATATTAGTTTTACTTTTAGTTCAGAAGTCTGACTATAGCATTTATGGAAGAAATGAAAGACAGATCTCTATAAATTCACACACTTTTATATACATGATACTGTAGATAGATTGCAGTTATATTATGTGTTAACTCTTTTATCAGTAATTCATAAATTTCTTAGTCCTTCAAATCCTCCCAGTACCATTTAAGTCCCAAGCTTCATAAATTCATTCAAAACAACTTCAGTTAATGTTTTTTCCTTTCCTTATCACTGCTGGTATTCAGTGTGTAAATTAGTTTTTAGACAGAGATTTATCAGAAATATTTTGAAAAGACAATGCATCAGAATCTCAGGTAAGTTTTTTCCTAAGTATCCCATAAAATCTTTGGAGATAAGATGGAGAAATATGAAAAGGACAGAAGTACAGAGAAATGGATCCATAGTGGAATGAATCATGGGATGAAATTAACAGGACATTACTGAATTGTGGCGGATTCATTTTGATATTTGGCAAAACTAATACAATTTTGTAAAGTTTAAAAATAAAATAAAATTTAAAATTCAAAAAAAACACACACAACATTTATATCTTCCCACCCTAAAAAAAAAATCAACTATTTAATTTATTCCATAAAAAATATCACACAAAAACTAATCTCAATATATATTCCATCAAAGGGAATCTTAATATCTACGTATTGAAAAGAAATTCTATCACCTGAAATTTCTACAACTGTTACACTGGCATTGATGCCAACCATTTGCCACTCAACAAATCAAACATAAAGTTCCAAGCAAGTATGTTGCCATCAAATTTTCTACCTTTGAAGACTGTACATCAACTTTAGTACTGTTGATGTTATTCAAAACATTTAGCATCATCTTTTGGCTCGGATATCAGAGTAGATTTTTGCTCATGGAAGTGAGATCTTCTTAAATAGCCTAGATTTTTGGAAATAGCCAAAGGTTTGAGAAAAATTGGGGAAGTAGAGAAGCGAGTCTGTAATGTAGCAGGATTTAATTTGGTGTGTTTCTCCTAAGGGTCTATGGAAGCAACTCAAGTAAGAGCAACATTTTGGGTGATGGAGTGCATTTTCATCACTTTCGCCATGTGACTGCTTTAGAGGCAGTGTGAGTTGCAGTTAAAAACACAGCCATCGAAGCTGGAGACACCTGGGTTGCTTGACCTTAATGAGCACAAATTTCCTCATTTTTAAATGAGGATGATAATTTCTGATCTTCCTTGATGGCTCAGTGGTAAGGAACCCACCTGCTGACACAAGAGATGTGGGTTCAATCTCTGTTTCAGAAGATCCCCTGGAGAAGGAAATGGCAACCCACTCCAGTATTCTTGCCTGAGAAATCTCATGGACAGTGGAGCCTGGTAAGCTACAGTCGATGGGATCACAAAAAAGTTGGACACAACCAAGTGACTGAAAAACAACAATTATTCCTACCTTAAAAGGTTAGTTATTGTTAGTTATATGATTGAAAGATGACCTTGACTGGTAGAGATTTAAAATATCTATTACTCTACAATCTCACCTTATCCCATTACCGAAAGGTGGGGGTGTGGCTGCTCACCACCCAAAAGTCAATAAACAGGCCAATAAACAGGAAAGGGAAGTTTGCTTTATTTCAGATGGAAGCAACTGGGGGCAGGGGCACGTCTGTCCAAAGGCCAACTCCCCCTCTGATAATCAGTAGGCAAGAGTTTTTTAACAGACAGACGGAGGGGCCTACATGCAGAAACAGTATAGTCAGCTCTGACAGTCATCTTCAAACTGGTCATGGGTGGCCTGACCAGGGTCATCGTGCTTGTGTTAGATGCAGTTAATCTTCAGTTCCAGGGTCAGTTTGTTTCCATTTCTTTGAGGCCAATTCTTGGAATTGTGGCAGCTTATGTTATGGCTTCCCCAGTGGTGCTAGTGGTAAAGAACCTGCTTGTCAGTGCAGGAGACTTCAGAGACATAGGTTCAGTCCCTGGGTCAGGAAGATCCCCTGGAGGAGGGATGGCAACCCACTCCAGTATTCCTGCCTGGGAAATTCCATGGACAGAGGAGAAGTCCATGGGGTCACAAAGAGTCGGATGCGACTGAAGTGACTTAGCATGCATGCCCATGTTATGGTTATGTCTGGTCATCATGCAGTTAAGTTCTTCCACCTGGTGAGGTTTCCATATCTATAAGACAGCTCATAGGAGATGGCTCCAAATATTATCTATGGCCCTTGAGAAGGAAACAAGGTCTTTGACTATGCTTAAAGATTACATTATTTTTATGTGGTCTCCTTTGACTGTTTTCCTTTGTTTCTACATGTTTTCAATTCTCTGACTAAACTTATTCTTTGATTAAAGTTTTTCATAAACAAAAGGCAAGCAGAGGACATGGTGTTAAGGGGGCGGGCAAGGACCATAGAATCCAACTCTGTTTCAATACTATTGTTTATCCTATCTGCATTTATGTGTCATAATCATAATTTGGCTGTTAACATATTTAACAAATCTACTTAAAATTCAGAGCATTTCACCAGGGTTTTATCTTTATGGCAAATCTGTTATTAGAGAATGATATTAACCTAGTAAGTCATAGTTAACAAAAGGCCAGGTGATTCTTTCTGTGAAATACTAATCAAACCAAATTGCAGATATTAATGAAGAGCTTCTATGATTCCAGGGTAGGAGAGTCTATAAGAAAAGATGAAATATGAAACACACATGATTGAATAAAATGTCTTCAGTGAGCAAATGATAATCTCACACAGATACATTAATTGGTTCAGGCTGTTACCAAGGTTATAAGAAAATAAGTGGTAGATGTATTTTTAGAAAAAATGATAAATGTGTCATATTATTAGTCAATCATTAATATTTACAGAGGGTCCACACCTTCATGCCTGAATGGATCACACTCTAGTATTCATCCCTGGTAGGACTGAAAGAGGATAATAATAATTTGTTTCTAAATCTGTGGATTGAAACACCAAAATACTTTCATAGTTCACTTAACACTTTAAATAGAATTCATTTTGGAAACTAAGTTCTCTATTATAGGTTTAATTTCTAATAGGACTCTGCTTGTAATAATAATCACACTGTGTTGCACATATATTCCTAATGTTGGGTTTTCTCCCAACACTGTTCTCTCATCCTATTTTTAAAAATTTTGCAAATTTACTGACTATTAGACTAATATTATCACATGGTAGAAAATTCAGAAAAAGGATTCATAACTTTACCCCTCTAAAGTGAAAGTCTCACAATGTTGGTATTTTACATTTTTAGTTTCCATTCATGTAATTATGTCATTTAACATGACTTTAATCATAGTGTAGGTACACTTTGTATCCTCTTTCTTACTCATCTTGGTAAAAACTATACTGTATCCTCAGTCAGTCGCCTTTGAGAGTTTCCATTCAATAGACACAGCATTTACAATTACCCCCATCAAACTTGTAGGGTTGGCATATCCTCACCTGGTCTGTAATGCGCTTCATTATATGTTAAGAGATTCATTCACAGAGAGAGAATACTAGTGGATTTTGTAGCTTGAGATTGAATCCTGGCTTGGCCACTGTGATAATTTGATCAAGTTGTTTCAACTGTGTAATCTTCAGTGTCCTCCTCTGCAATTGGGGAAGTATCTTCTGACAGAGCTGTTGTGGGAATTAAATGTAAAACTTCATTTAAAGAACTCTTAGTACAATGTTGTAAGCTTTCAACCAATATGAACAGACTAGCAGTCAGGTCTCCCACTGCATTGCCCAATCCAGCTTTCCTCTCCCTCTATCATGCTGAGAAACTGGGAGTCAACACAATGATAAATCTATGCCTTAATCTCCATAGCTCCTATACATCATTTCCTGGGCTGTGGATTATCACAGTCTATATTTCATGACTGCAACTCACATTCTTTCAGAATACTTCAGCAGTTTTCACTGTGCAGGGCTGCATTTTTTTTCCCCAATGCTAAACATGACTGACAAAGAAATTTAAGAGAACTACTCAATGAAATCTCAACACAGACTGTTCATGTTTGCAATGCTAAGATCCCCCAAAACGCTGAGCTCCATCATTTAGAAATTTCCAAGTAAATTCAAAGTACCTAATTTCCATCTTATCCCTTAAGAAGACCAAGCTCCCAGTCCCCACACCCCATCCTATATCACACACATACAGTTGTAAAGGTTGGTTAAAAAAAAAATATATCACCATTAGCTTAGCATGTCTAAGGTGAGATGGGCTTTCTGAGAGTCTTCACTATTTCAGTTTGTCTGTAGGTGAAATAGAGGATTGGATTTGTAAAATGGAATGAGATTATGATGCAGTAATCTTATTCCAAATGTTAATTTATGGGTTTCATAAGATCTACTGTGGTTTAGTGCTTAGAATATTTATTTTCCAGTAGCTCAATGGCTCAATTTCCATGGCAGTGCCACTCCAAGAAAATTGAGTACTTATCAGAATGAGAATTTTTGTTCCATGGTATGTGAGTATCTAGTGATATTCATATAAATTTAATAAATCAGATAAATTTCACTCTACCCCAGTCAGAGCACTGTAATTTAAACACACACACACACACACACACACACACACACAGTGCAATTGTGAAATAAAACCAAGAATGTCTTTATTAACATCCTAAATCTTTCTCTAATAAAAGAATACATATTTGTTAGCAACCTAGAACTTTGTACATAAATACATTACAATTGTAAATGTGAAATAAATTCCAACACATTTATTAATGTTTTTTAAGGAAAGGATTTAAAAATCATAATAAGAACAAACTATAGTAGATTGGAAGTCTAGTGTTTAGAGCTTAAGTTAGCCCCGTTTCTGCTCCTTGGTGAAATTAGATTGTTGTAAGATTATTTGGACTGCAGTTATGATTAGCAACAGATCTTGGTTTGACTGGACTGTCCCTATTTTAAAACTGAAAGTCTTGAATATGAGGAAACCTTGCTGGCAATCTGCTACAGTTGGCCACCCTATAAAGGGAGAGAACTGTGAGAGCTTTAGCTTGGGGAGTGGAAGGGGAATGACTTAAGCAGTGATGGACTGCAATACTAGAAACGTTCAGGTCATTGTGGATTTCTGGAAGACTTGAGGTATCTCGGAGAGGCGGTCCTGCCTGAGTATTGCTGGATTAAAGGCTGTACAACATCTATAAATTTGGAACTGGACTCTCCTGAATCCTAGCTCATTTAAAACCACAGCAGAAGATGTTGTTGTTCAGTCGTTCAGTCCTGTCTGACTCTTTGCCACCCAGGGACTGCAGCATGCCAGGCTTCCCTGTCCTTTACTATGTCACAGAGTCCACCCAAACCCATGTCCATTGAGTTGGTGATGCCCTCCAACCATCTCATCCTCTGTTGTCCTCTTCTTCTCCCACCTTCAATCTTTCCCAGCATCAGGGTCTTTTCTAGTGAGTCAGCTCTTCGCATCAGGTGGCCAAAGTATTGGAGCTTCAGCTTCAACATCTGTTCTTGCAATGAATATTCAGGGTTGATTTCCTTTCAGAGGGACTGGTTGGATCTCCTTGCAGTCCGAGGGACTCTCAAGAGTCTTCTCCAGCACCACAGTTCAAAAGCATCAGTTCTCGGTGCCCATCTTCTTTGTGGTCCAATTCTGGCATCTGTACATGACTACTGGAAAAACCAAAGCTTCAACTATACAGAACTTTGTCTGCCAAGTGATGTTAGCTTGTAAAAACATACGTATCTGCTAGCTCAGACCTTTCTGCCTGTAGGGTTACACGATTACTCATCCCTTTCTATGCCTCATATGCTACCTTTGCCTCTTCTGTTTCAACCAAACCTGATCTTGGTTGAAAGGACAGGGAAGCCTGGTGTGCTGCAGTCCATGGGGTCACAAGGTTGGAAACGACTGAGCGACTGAACAACAACAAACCTGATCTTGACCTGTTTCTGTCTTTGATCTTCTCCCTTTTGCTTTTCAGTCAGCCCGTGTTAACTTCCCCTACCTGAGTAACAGCTGACCCGATCACAGTTTAACTTAGTTTTCCACATTTGTCTTAGTCCCTCAGTCGTGTCCAACTCTTTGTGACCACATGGACTGTAGCACACCAGGCTTCCCTGTCCTTTCAACTTATGTCTCCTGCATTGCAGGTGGATTCTTTACCACCTGAGTTACCAAGGAAATCCACACTTAGACATTGTTTCCACATCTGCCTTTGGGATTAATCCTCTATCATGGCTTCCAATTACTGTATCTGAGATTTTCTTTGAGAATTTTCTCTGAACTTCCCCTGGTGGCTCAGTGGTAAAGAATCCTGCTGTCAATGCTGGAGACATGGGTTTGATCCCTGGATTGGGAAGACACCCTGGAGAAGGGAAATGGCAACTCATTCCAGTATTCTTGCCTGGAAAATCCCACAAACAGAGGAGACTTGCAGGTGATAGTCGATGGGGTCTCAAAAGAGTTGGATAGGCCCGGGCAACTAAAGAACAACAACAAATGTGGAAGATGGAACTTGCCTCACTTATATTTTTAAGCAGCTAGCACACTTATTGAAAAGGAAGTCAAGGAATCATTTTTCTTTTCGCATCATTGTTTTCTTTGGAGGCTAAATTGTATTTTTTTTTCGGAATATATTTTGTTTACAATGTTGTGTTAGTTTCTCCTGTACAGCAAAGTGGATCAGTTATGCGTATACTTTATCCACCCACTCCAGTATTCTTGTCTGGAGAATTTCATGGACAGAGGAGCCTGGTGGGCTACAATCCATGGAGTCACAAAGAGTTGGCCACAACTGAAGCAACTTAGCACGTTCCTTCCTATTTTGTTCACCACAAATCATTGAGTAGAATTCCTTGTACTATATAGTAAGTTTTCATTAGTTATCTGTTTTATACAGAAAAGCATATATATGTCAATTACTTTAAATGGCTTTGTCCTCATTAGGTTTTATTTCCTGACTATGAAAAATCCTTCCCCATGTCGTACACAATGTCACATATCAATTCAATTCACAGTGTCTTGGTTATTTTAATTATTATGGTGGCCTTGATGAGCCTTTGAATTTATATGTTAGGAAGGCTGCAAGAGTCATCTTTTTCTTTTAATTTATTTCTTAGACTACTTTTATTCCACAAAGATCTCTCAGTGCCTATTACTCACTATACTCTTAAGGTTCAGAAGGAGCTCTGAAAAGGCTAGAGGAAGCAAGGTGAGTCTGAGTCATTCCAAGGCCATAGTATAGAACTGATGCCTAGTAGTACTAAAAATATACAACCAAGGACATGTAAGATTGTCACATCATAAAAAAACATTGTTTTCATGATTTTTGTCATATTTGTAAGCTTTTCATACTTTTTAACTTGTGATTTCTTTCATACTCTTGTTACATATTAGTTCTTATACATAATTCTGAACTGGCAAATTATTTTTCTGTTTTTTAAACAGTGCCCTCTATATTACACAAACTTCAGGCACCACAATTCTTAGATTTGTTTGTGCTCATTAAGAAAAAATTAGCAAATACTACCTACTTCTGAGCTCAAGACTTTCTGTCCTAAAAAAAAAAAATGTACTTGGAATATCCTTTCATTTCTACCACAGACACTTCTAGTTACACAAAAATTCTGATTTGTTGGAAATTAAAAATATATTTAGACACAAGCAATTAGAAGGATTCATCATAGTTTGGTGACATACAAAATAGATATTTGTGTGGATTGAAAAGAAAATCCTTGCTAGCTTCTCAAGTATTTCTGAAGTGTTTATTCTCAAGTAAACTGTTGGTATGGCTTTACTTGGGAGAGAGCTTTCTTGTGGTCATGAAATTTTTTCGTAGTTTCACCCATTCTTCTAGTGGTAGTTTAAAGAGATTGGTGAAACCAAATGGAAAAGAAGATAAAAGAGAGAGGTTTTAGCTTGTTTCCAACACTGCCAGTTTATTGAGTTATAAACCATGTGCTCTATGAATACTTCCTATAATCTCTTACTTAATGTTCTGTGACAGATTTAATACAGCAAAATTAGACATGCTGCCACAGTCTTTCTGACAGCTACCTGATTTCCATGCACTAATACCACTGGCTTCTTGCCCAGTACAAATACACTTGAAAAGAAGGTCAAGGAACACACCAAAAGCAACCAGGGAGCATAAAAATAAGAAGTATGTTTCAGCATGCAAACACTAAATGCTTCTGAAGAAACTTCAGACACTTCTCAGCACTGATGTTTTGGAAGGAAGGAAAAATAACTGTGTACCTGTTTCAGTCATTTAAAGACTGCCTGACATAAGGTAAATCATCCAAAATAATCTTAAATTTAAAATAATATTGCATAACTTTTAAAACTTCATATCCAGTTAGAGTCATTATGATAAATTCAGATGAAATGGTTTTGGAATAAGTCCATTGCTTTCTACATAAGGTTGGAAAGGTGCATAAAGAAGAAATGTTATTGTTGTGCTCATGCTCAGTCATGTCTGACTTTTTGCAACCCTATGGACTGTAGCCCACCAGGCTTCTCTGTCCATGGATTTCCCAGGCAAGAATACTGGAATGGGTTGCCATTTCCTTCTCCAGGGCATCTTCCCAACCCAGGGATCAAACCCAAGGTGCTTGCATCTCCTGCAAACTGGCAGTCAAATTGTTTACAACTGCACCTCCTGGGAAGCCCAAAGAAGAGGTATATGAAGCAACATTCTTTTTATTTGCGGCAAAATAGTTTAATCATCTTGTAGGTTATACTAGATAATTCTTTGGCCATAATTACTCAAGAAGACAAACAGGAGATTTAAAAACATTGCTTTCTTTTTGGTTCACATTCTTAATGATAATTGTGTCTACAAAATTTAGTAAATGCCAAGTGCAAATACAGCATCACCACCTTAGGATCTTGTAGGGAAAAGTACATATAGAATAAAGATTATGAAAAAAGTCGAATCCTTGACATTCGAATCCTTGACAATTTATCCATTTGCACCATTGGGTTTTTTTTCTATAATTTAAATATAATTTGCACCATTGTTAAAAAATCCCAATGCCATATTTTCAGACAAAAAATTGGAGGAAAGAGGAAAATGAAATGATCCTATAAAAATCTATCATTCAGAAAGTGAAAGTGAAAGTCACTCAGTCATGTCCATCTCTTTGTAACCTCATGGTCTATACAGTCCATGGAATTCTCCAGGCCAGAATACTGGAGTGAGTAGCCTTTCCCTTCTCCAGGGGATCCTCCCAACCCAGGGATCAAACCCTGGTCTCCTGCATTGCAGGCAGATTCTTTACCAGCTGAGCCACAAGGGAAGCCCCTATCATTCAGAGGGTTATGACTGCTATTAGTGCTTCTCCTTTATGTCCATTCATGTAAATCCTTTCATTTTTGATTTGCCTATACTCTCATTACTGAGTCATATTCTATATTCATACCATCTATCTGTTCACTATTTGTATGTTCGGTGTTAGCTTTGAATAAAATTTTTGTTCTGATTTTTTGCATCACTTTGCCTTTCAATAAACCATTTTTGAGCTATTGTTTCATCTTAGTGAATTAGGAAAATAATGCATCATAGTAATAAATTAAAAGGAACAATTTTAATAAAATTTGTATAACAACAAATGACAGGAAATATCAGCATATTCCAGGTTCGATGCACGATACTGGATGCTTGGGGCTAGTGCACTGGGAGGACCCAGAGGGATGGTATTGGGAGGGAGGAGGGAGGAGGGTTCAGGATGGGGAACACATGTATACCTGTGGCAGATTCATTTTGATATTTGGGAAAACTAATACAATTATGTAAAGTTTAAAAATAAAATAAAATTTAAAAATAAATAAATATTTTAATATATTATTACTCATTTAATTACATGTTAGCCAAGATGAACTTAACTGCAATTTTGAAACAGAAACACAGTCTTTAGGAACATAACAATTGTTTTAATATAACATGATTGGAGGGGGGCAATCATAATAAATTAAAACATCACACATGTCAGATTAGAAAAATTAAAAGTTAGCAATAACACTTATCACTGAAATTATGAAAAAGGGGAAATTTTATATATTTGGTGGGAATATAAATTGATACTGCCCTTTTAGAAAATAATTTGTCAGTTTCTAGGAAACCTGTGCTGTGCAAGAGCTACTTACCTAGAAATTCTACTGTATTTGTACTCTTTCTAAATTATTACACAAAAGTACAAGAAGATATATATTAGATATTTTCTGTGGTGCTGATTGTCATTGTGAAAAAAAATAACAAACAATCCATTTATTGAGAGATGATGAAGTAACCTGAAATCCTGTCAGTAAAAATGTAGAATGACTTTAAATTCAGATACTTGGAATTATCAGATATGAAGTTAAAATAACTATATTAGTATCCATAAAGAAATAGATGCCAAAGAGAAAAATATTACCAGAGATCTGGAGTCTGTACAACAAAAGTGTAAGAGGGAAATTCTAGATATTTAATAAAAACCAATATCTAAAACTAGGAACTCAGTGGGTGATATAACAGCAAACTAGATAGACCAGAATGGAGGCTTAGTAAACAGAGAGATAGGTCAGCTGAAATTATATAGGATCAAGCTACAGAGGAGAAAAAAAATGATGAAAATGTACAAAAAGGGCACAAAATATATGTAAAGTCAGGAGGAAAATTATAGTAATGTATGTATAATTGAATTCTCAGAAAGAGAAAAAAGAGAGAGAGAGAATGGGGCAGAAAATTCCAGGAATGATGCGAAGTGACATATTCAAGTAGTTCTGTAGCCACAAGGTAGGAAACATAAAAATAACACTACACTAAGGCACATTTTGCAAACTGCTGACCACCAAATTATAAGAGAAAATTCAAAGGTAGACAAAGGGGAAGAAAAAAAGACATTAACTTCAAGTGGTTACAAGACTGACAATTGGTTTTGAAACAGAAATCACAGGAGCCAGAATACAAGTAGGGCTTCCTTGGTGGCTCAGACAGTTAAGAATCTGCCTCTAATGTGAGAGACCTGGGTTTGATCCCTAGATCAGGAAGATCCCCTGAAAAAGGTAGTGGCTACCCACTCCAGTATTCTTCCTGGAAAACTCCATAGACAGAGGAGCTTGGCAGGCTACAGTCCATGGGGTCACAAAGAGTTGGACACAACTGAGTGACTAACACACACACACACACACACACACACAGTGGAATGGCATTCTAAGGTGCTGAAAGACAGAAAGAAGAAAGAGAAAAAGGAAGAGAGAAAAAGGAAGGAAGAAAGAAAAAGGGGGGAAAGCTGCCTATCCACAATTTTAAATCCAGTGAAAATATACCTCAGAAAGTAAAGTGAAGCAAAGATGTCTGAGGAAACAAATGATATATTATCAAGAGAACCACAATTAAAACACTAGTAAAGGAAGTTCTTCAGATAGAAGGAAAATTACTAGAGATGTGGGCACAGATATTCAGAAAATACAATAAAGAGCATTTTAAAAGTAGTAAATACATATTCTTATTAAAGCTATATGGAACAGTAAACAAAATTGATATCTTGGATAATAAAACACCTCTCAACCAATATCAAATGATTAAAAATTCTATGATGTATCTTCTCTGATGATAGAGAGGTTAAGCTAGAAATAAAAATCCAGCTCTGTGAAAAATACCATTGGTAGCTTGATAGGGATCTATAGCAATCTCTAGATTGCTTTGGGTAGTATACTCATTTTCACTATATTGATTCTTCTGATCCAAGAACATGGTATATTTCTCCATCTATTAGTGTCCTCTTTGATTTCTTTCACCAGTGTTTCTATATATAGGTCTTCTGTTTCCAGAAAAATAAACGACTCAATCAAAAACTGGGCCAAAGAACTAAATAGACATTTCTCCAAAGAAGACATACAGATGGCTAACAAACACATGAAAAGATGCTCAATATCACTCATTATCAGAGAAATGCAAATCAAAACCACTATGAGGTACCATTTCACACCAGTCAGAATGGCTGCAATCCAAAAGTCTACAAGCAATAAGTGCTGGAGAGGGTGTGGAGAAAAGGGAACCCTTTTACACTGTTGGTGGGAATGCAAACTAGTACAGCCACTATGGAGAACAGTGTGGAGATTCCTTAAAAAACTGGAAATAGAACTGCCTTATGACCCAGGAATCTCACTGCTGGGCATACACACTGAGGAAACCAGAAGGGAAAGAGACACATGTACCCCCAAATGTTCATTGCAGCACTGTTTATAATAGGCAGGACATGGAAGCAACCTAGATGTCCATCAGCAGACAAATGGATAAGAAAGCTGTGGTATATATACACAATGGAGTATTACTCAGCCACTAAAAAGAATACATTTGAATCAGTTCTAATGAGGTGGATGAAACTGGAGCCTATTATACAGAGTGAAGTAAGCCAGAAGGAAAAACACCAATACAGTATACTAATGCATATATATGGAATTTAGAAAGATGGTAATGATAACCCTGTATGCGAGACAGCAAAAGAGACATAGATGTATAGAACAGTCTTTTGGACTCTGTGGGAGAGGGCAAGGGTGGGATGATTTTGGAGAATGGCATTGAAACATGTATATTACCATATGTGAAACGAATTGCCAGTCCAGGTTCGATGCATGTTACAGGATGCTTGGGTCTGGTGCACTTGGATGACCCAGAGGCATGGTATGGGGAGGAAGGTGTGAGGGGGGTTCAGAATGGGGAACACATGTACACCCATGGTGGATTAATGTCAATGCATGGCAAAACCAATACAATATTGTAAAGTAATTAGCTTCCAATTAAAATAAATAAATTTTTAAAAGTAAATAAATAAAAGCACCTAAAAAATCCAAACAGTTCAAAATGCCCAAATATTAAGAAATTAAGCAATACAATTATGAGTTACTTATAGGACAAAGAAGAAAATAGAATTTTATAAAATATTTTGGGCTGGATACTGAGGAAAATATCATGTATAGAATTTTAGGGAATGCAGGTAAAATGGGGTTTAGATAGAGTTATGTAGCATTAAATCAAATTTTAAAAAAAGAAAGGCTGAATGAACATCAATCATATAAGGATATATATGAAGAATTTTATAAATAAAAGAGGAGAAAGGGACAACAGACGATGAGATAGTTGGTTGGCATCTTTGACTCAAAGGACATGAGTTTGAGCAAACTCTGGGAGATAGTGAAAGATGGGGAAGCCTAGTGTGCTGCAGTACATGGGGTCACAAAGAGTTGGACACGACTGAGCGACTGAACAACAGCAAATGAAGAATTTAGGGAAATAAAATCACTTTATTCTAGAGAAATTAAAAAATAATAGATAATGAAGCTTAACAAAATACTTAAATAGAAAACAAATGTAATACTGAAAATCAACAAAGGCAAATACGTGTTCCTTGAAAAGACTAAAAATTCTGACAACTTTTTTTTTCTTTACTGAAGTTTAGCTGATTTACAATGTCATGTTAGTTTCAGGTATACAACACAACGATTGAGTTATATATTCTTTTTCAGATCTTTCCCCCTTGTATTGTTGTTGATCAGTCACCCAGTCAACTCTTTGCAACCCCATGGACTGCAGCACTCTGGACCTCTGTGTCCCTCTCCCAGAGTTTGCTCAAACTCAAGCTCATTGAATTGGAGATGCCATCTAACCATCTCATCCTCAGTCATCCCCGTCTCCTCCTGCCTTCAGTCTGTCCCAGCATCAGGGTCTTTTCCAATGAGTCAGTTCTTTGCATCAGGTGACCAAAGTATTGGAGTTTTAGCTTCAGCATCAGTCCTTCCAATGAATATTCAGGACTGATTTTCTTGAGGATGGACTGATTTTTTTCAGTCCAAGGGAGTCTCAAGAGTCTTCTCCAACATTACAGTTCAAAAGCATCAATTCTTCAGCGCTCAGCTTTCTTAATGGTCCAACTCTCACATTCATACATGACTAAGGGGAAAACCATAGCTTTGTCTAGATGGACCTTTGTTGGCAAAGTACTGTCTCTGCTTTTTAATATGCTGTCTAGGTTGGCCATAGCTTTTCTTCCAGGAAGCAAACATCTTTTAATTTCATAGCTGCAGTCACGATCTGCAGTGATTTTGGAGCCCAAGAAAATAAAGTCTCTCACTGTTTCCATTGTTTCCCCATCTATTTGCCATGAAGTGATGGGACTGGATGCCATGATCTTCGTTTTCTGAATGTTGAATTTTAAGCCAACTTTTTCACTTTCCTCTTTCACTTTCATCAAAAGGCTCTTTAGTTCCTCTTTGCTTTCTCCCATAAGGGTGGTGTCATCTGCATATCAGAGGTTATGGATATTTCTCCCAGCAATCTTGATTCCAGCTTGTGCTTCATCCAGTCTGGCATTTTGCATGATGTACTCTGCATATAAGTTAAATAAGCTGGGTGACAATATACAGCCTTGATGTACTCCTTTCCCAATTTGGAACCAGTCTGTTGTTCCATGTCCAATTCTAATCGTTGCTTCTTGACCTGCATACAGATTACTCAGAAGGCAGTAAAGGTGGTCTGGTATTCTGATCTCTTTAAGAATTTTCCACAGTTTGATTTTGATCCACACAGTCACAGGCTTTGGTGTAGTTAATGAAGCAGAAGTAAATGTTTTTCTGGAACTCTCTTGCTTTTTCTGTAATCCAGCAGACGTTGGCAATTTGATTTCTGGTTCCTCTGCCTTTTCTAAATCCAGCTTGAACAGCTGAAATTTCTCGGTTCACATACTGTTGAAGCCTTGCTTGGAGAATTTGAGAATTATGGGAAGACCATAGCCTTGACTATATGGACCTTTGTCAGCAGGGTGATGTCTCTGCTTTTCAACACACTGTCTTGGTTTGCCACAGCTTTCCTGCCAAATAGGTTATTAGAAAATATTGAGTATACTTTCTTGTGCTATATAGTAGGTCCTTGTTGGTTATCTGTTTTACATATTTGATATTTTTATTCAGTTGTGAAGTCATATCCAACTCTTTGCAACTCCATGGACTGCAGCATACCAGACTTCTCTGTCCCTTACCATCTCCCAGAGTTTATCCAAGTTTATGTCCATTGCATCATTGATGCCATCCAACTCTCTCATCCTCTATAACCCTCTTCTCCTTCTGACTTCAGTCTTTTCCAGCATCAGGGTCTTCTCCAGTGAGTCAACTCTTTGCATCAGGTGGCCAAAGTGTTAGAGCTTCAGCTTTAGCATCAGTCCTACCAATGACTATTCAAGGTTGAGTTCCTTTAAGATTGACTGGATTGATCTCCTTTCTGTCCAAGGGACTATCAGGAGTCTTCTCTGGCACCACAGTTCAAAAGCATCAATTCTTCAGCACTCTGCCTTCTTTCTGGCTCACAACTGTGCATGACTACTGGAAAGACCATAGCCTTGACTACACAGTCCTTTGTGAGCAAACTGATGTCATTGCTTTTTAACACACTATTTAACACATTTGTCAACGCTTTCCTGCCAGGAAGAGATCATCTTCTAATTTCATGACTGCAGTTGCTATCTGCAGTGATTTTAGAGCCCAGGAAGAAGAAATTTTAGAGCCTTCACCATTTTCTCTTCTATTTGCAATGAAGTGATGGGGCTGGATGCTATGATCTTAATTTTTTTTTTTTTTATGTATTTAGTTTTAAGCCAGCTTTTTCAATCCCTTCCCTCACCCTCATCAAGAATTTCAGTCCCTCTTCACTTTCTGCCATTAGAATGGTATCACCCCCATCTGAGTTTGTTAATATTTCTCCCAGCAATCTTGATTCCAGCTTGTAATTCATCCAGCCTGGCATTTCTCATGATGTGCTCTGTGTATAAGTTAAAAAAACCAGGGTGACAATAAACAGCCTTGTACTTCTTTCTAAATCCTGAACTGTTAAGTTTTTACATACAATGTTCTAACTGTTGCTTCTTGACCAGCATACAGGATTCTCAGGAGACAGGTAAAATAATCTGGAATTCTCATCTCTTTAAGAGCTTTCCACAGTTTGTTATGATCCATACAGTCTAGGCTTTAGTCAATGAAACAAAAGTAGATGTTTTTCTGGAATTCCCTTGCTTTCTCTGTGATCCAGTAAATGTTGTCAATTTAATCTCTGATTCCTTTGCCTTTTCTCAACACAGCTTGGACATCTGGAAGTTCTTGGGTCACATAATGCTGAAGCCTAGCATGCAGGATTTTGAGCATGACCTTACTAACATGGGAGGTAAGCTACAGCCAGCTCAAGGTCTTGTTTTTGCTAACTGTATACAGCTTCTCCATTACAAAGAATGTTATCAACCTGATTTCTATATTGACCATTTGATGATGTCCATGTGTAAAGCTGTCTCTTGTGTTGTTGAAAAAGAGTGTTTGCTATGACCAGTGCGTTCTCTTGACAAAACTCTTTTAGCCTTTGCCCTGCTTCATTTTGTACTCCAAAGTCAAACTTGCATGTTACTCCAGGTATCTATTGACTTCCTGCTTTTGCATTCCTGTCCTCTATGATGAAAAGGACATCTTTTTTGTGTGTGTTAGTTCTAGAAGATCATGTAGGTTTTTACAGAACTATTCAATTTAAGCTTCTTTGGCATTTGTGGTTGGGGCATAGACTTGGATTGCTGTGATATTGAATGATTTGCCTTGGAAACAAGCAGAGATCATTCTGTCGTTTTTGAGATTACACCCAAGTACTGCATTTCGGACTCTCTGGTTGATTATGAGATTCTTCTAAGGGATTCTTGACCACAGTAGTAGATAATAATGGTCATCTGAATTAAATTCATCCATTCCCGTTCATTTTAGTTAAGTGATTCCTAAGATGTTGATGTTTACTCTTTCCATCTCCTGCTTGATCACATCCAATTTACCTTGATTTTTGGACCTAACGTTCCAGGTTCCTATGCAATACTATTCTTTACAGCATCAGATTTTACTTTCATCACCAGACACATCCACAACAGAGTGTCATTTCTGCTTTGGCCCAGCCAGTTCATTCTTTCTGGGGCTAATGGTAGTTGTCCTCTCCCCAGTAGCATATTGGACACCTTCTGACCTGGAAGGCTTCTCTTTTGGTGTCATATCTTTTTGCCTTTTAATACAGTTCATGGGGTTCTCACGGTAAGTATACTGGGGTGTTTGCCATTCCCCCCTCCAGTGGATCACATTTTGTCAGAACTCTCCACTATGACCCATCAGTCTTGAGTGGCCTGCATGGCTTGGCTCATAGCTTCATTGAGTTATGTGAGCCCCTTTACCACAACAAGGCAGTGATCCATGAAGGGGATTTTATATATAGTAGTGTGTATATGTTAATTGCAAATTCCTAATTGATCCTTCCCTGCTCTTCCCCTTCAGTAACCATAAGTTTGTTTTCTATGTCCCTGAGTCTATTTGTGTTTTGTAAATAAGATCATTTATAAATTTTTTTGGATTCTACATATAAATGATATCATATGATATTTGTCTTTGTCTTGGTTACTTCATTTAGTATGATAATCTCTAGGTTTATCCATGTTGCTGCAAATGGCATTATCTGATTTTTAATATTTTATGACTGAATAATATTTTATTGTATATATGCACTACATCTTTATCCATTCATCTGTCAAAGAATATTTAGATTGCTTCCATATTTTTGCTATTGTAAATAGTGCTGCCTTGAATATTGGGGTGTATTTATCTTTTCAAATTATAGTTTTCTCCAGATATCCTGATAAACTTCTGATAGAACTGATCAAACACCTACCATCTCCCCCACAGCACACACAAATTACTAAAGTCAGGAATGAAACAATGGTTGTCACCACAAATTCTCCAGATAATAGCAGGTCAAAGAATAGATGTGGCAAAAAACTTTGAAAACTTATATAAAATGAAAAAAGTCCTGGATAAACAACACCTTAGAATAAATAACACACACACACACACAAAATAGAAAATCCAAACAATGCAATATAATTATAAAAATTGAGAACTTATCATAGAGGAAACTCCAGGCCTGGTTTAGCTCCCAGGTGAATTCTTGGAACTATGTACTGAAAATATAACACCAATCTAGTCAACCATTTTTTCCCACAAGATATACAAGGATGAAATAAAATATAAAAACTTTTCCAGATAATAGAAAAAGGGTAAACACTTTCCAACTAGTTTTATGAGTCTGGTTCAAACTTGATACCAGTAGGTAAAAGAGGAGAAAAGTTTAGGTCACTCACTCTTTATGACTATAGATACAAATTATAAAAATATTAACATATTATATTAAGCAAGATATTAAAAAGAGCATAAAGAAATAATAAAGTGGAATTTACTCCAGAAATCCAAGTATGGCTTTATATTCAAAATTTATCAATTTATTTCAACACATTAACATAAAATAAGAAAAAATATATGAATAATTCAATAGATGCAGAAAAAGCGTTTGATAAAAATCAACACCCATTCATGATAAAAAGTCTAAGCAATTTAGGAATATAAGAAATGACCTAATCATATCAAGTAGTATGCATAAGAAGTGTTAGTCACTCAGTTATGTCCGAGTCTTTGAGACCCCAAGAACTATAACCTGCCAAGCTCCCCTGGCCGTGGAATTCTCCAGGGAAGAACACTGGAGTGAGTAGCAATTCCCTTCACCAAGGAATCTTTCCAACCCAGGTATCAAACCCAGGTCTCCTACACTGCAGGCAGATGCTTTACCATCTGAGTCACCAGGAAAGCAGATTTAGTATGTAGCAG
Organism: Bos taurus; assembly: GCF_002263795.3. NCBI lineage: Eukaryota > Metazoa > Chordata > Mammalia > Artiodactyla > Bovidae > Bos > Bos taurus. The sequence continues at coordinate 27,909,065 of NC_037347.1, forward strand.
ATGTCATGTTTAATAAAAGAACAAAAGACTTCCCCTAACATTTGGGTACAAGAAAAGGGAGAGACTTCTAGTTAGTTCTATCCTGAAAGTCCTCGCTACTGAGAGAGGAAAGGAAAAATGAATACCATATATAGTGAGGAAAAGAAAGATATGAAACAATCATTATATGCAGTTAACATGAGTGTGTACCTAAAAATGCAAAACAATCTACAGACATGTTCTATAGTCAGTAATCTACAGATAAGCTCTATAGATTAAACGAAATTTCATTCAAATTCTCAGCTGGTTGTCTTAGTGCAAATTGATAAGTCTAAAACTTACATATAAATTGAGGGCTACAAAGTTAACAGTACTTTGAAAGAAAAACAAAGCAGCAGATATTAAGACATTGTCTACCAGATATTAATAGTGTAATATCCAAACTCAGAAATTAATACAATGTGAAATTGGTGCCAAGGAAAGCATGTCTATGAAACAGATCTATGAAACAGAATAAAGTCTAGAAACAGACATATTATTCTGACATATTATTATTATTTTTTTTTTTTTTAGTTTTCTGGTTTTTTTTTTAATTTAATTTTATTTTTAAACTTTACAATATTGTATTAGTTTTGCCAAATATCGAAATGAATCCGCCACAGGTATACATTTGTTCCCCATCCTGAACCCTCTTCCCTCCTCCCTCCCTATACCATCCCTCTGGGTCGTCCCAGTGCACCAGCCCCAAGCATCCAGTACCGTGCATCAAACCTGGGCTGGTGACTCGTTTCATACATGATATTATACATGTGTCAATGCCATTCTCCCAAATCTTCCCACCCTCTCCCTCTCCAACAGAGTCCATAAGACTGATCTATACATCAGTGTCTCTTTTGCTGTCTCGTACACAGGGTTATTGTTACCATCTTTCTAAATGCCATATATATGCGTTAGTATACTGTATTGGTGTTTTTCTTTCTGGCTTACTTCACTCTGTATAATAGGCTCCAGTTTCATCCACCTCATTAGAACGGATTCAAATGTATTCTTTTTAATGGCGAAGTAATTGACATATTATTAAGTGATATATGGCAATTATATTTCTCTAGTGCCAGAAAGGAAGGATGAACTTTTCAGTAAGTGTTGCTTTTGATATCAGATGAGAAAAATCTGGATTCTTACTTCACACACAATACACACACCCACACACACACACACACAACATGAATTCGAAGATAATTGAAACCTAAAGAATAAACCCTCCAAAAGTATAAATAGAAGAATAAGCTCATCACTTTATAGATAGCAAATAGAACAGAAAACTTTAATTTAAAAGAGAGATCAATTATTAAACTTCATTTAAAAATCAAGACCATCTTTTTATCCAAAGGCACCACAAAAGCAAGTTACAGAGTAGGAGAAAACATGTGTAAAACTTATATTTAATAAAGGCCCTGAATCTAGAATATATAAAGAATTCTTTAAATCAGTAGATACATGACAGAACCTCATTCCCTACCTTCTTTGGGCAAATGACTTGAATAAGCACTTGATAAATGTGGATATTCAAATAACTAATAAATAGGGGATTTCCCTAGTGATCCAGTGGTTAAGACTTCACTTTCCAATGCAGGGAGTATGGGTTCGATTCCTGCTTGGGGAGCTAAGATCCAATATGCCTTATGGCCAAAAAACCAAAACAAAAAAAAAACAGAAGCAATATTTTAACAGATTCAATAAAGACATTAAAAATGGTCCACATTAAAAAATCTAAAAAAAGCAAACAACTAATAAGCATATCGATACAACAGAATACTATATACCAACAGAAATATATGAAATATCATTACACAAAGCAATATGGATTAATCTCACAAACACAATTTAAAGCAATAGAAACAAGCAGCAAAAGGCACATGCTACATAATTGCAATTATGTAAAGTTCAAAATAAAACTAATCTGAAGTGATAGAAGTCATTACACTGGTTATCCCTGGAGAGATAATAGTGTTAATGTTTATGTCCTATGTGGGTGGTTTCTCTGGTGACTTTATTTTTTACAAATTCACCAAACTGTTTATGTATTGTTCTCTATGTGTATTTTCTTTATAATATATGTATTTTTCTCTATAATATGCATAAATATCTTACTTCAAACTGTTTAGAAAACAGGGCAGAAAGATGAGGTGTCTGGAAATAAAAGTGCAACTTGAAGACTAAATTTTGAAGAAGGAAAATTAGCTCATACTTAGAGAATTGAAAACACAATTTTTTTGTAGCAGATGTAGCAGAAAGAAAGGATGTTGAAGTCAAAGGGCAAGAAACATGGTGGCTGAATCATAAAAGAACGGATCTATGGAAGAATCCCTGAAAAAAAGAAAAAAACTAGAATACTCAGTTCTGAAACAAACTGGTAAATATACAATAGCATCTTCCAATTCTTAGGTAGGATGATTATTTTTCAATGTACTCCCAATAACCCAGTGGAGTGCGTTATGTGCTGTGACTGTGCAATTTTTGTTTAATTACCAGTAGGGCAGTTTTGTTTAAAAGACTTGTATGGAGCCAATTGGGGGAGGAAGGCAACTCCTAACCACATCTCCCACATTCCTGGACCTTGACCTCCAACTTTAACATTTAAGCTACTTCTATTCTAGACAGATATATGTATTACTGTGGGCAAGAATCCCACAGAAGAAATGGAGTAGCCCTCATAGTCAACAGAGTCTGAAATGCAGTACTTGGGTGCAATCTCAAAAATGACAGAATGATTTCTGCTTGTTTCTGAAGCAGACCATTCAGTATCACAGTTGTCCAAGTCTATGCCCCAACCACTAATGCCAAAGAAACTGAATGGTTCTATTAGGACCTACAAGACCTTCTAGAACTAACATCCAAAAAAGGTGTCCTTTTCATCACAGGGGACTAGAATGCAAAAGTAAGATGTCAAGCAATACCTGGAGTAACAGGCAAGTTTGGCTTCAGAGTATAAAGTGAAGCAGGGCAAAAGCTCGAAATTTTGCCAAGAGAATGCACTGGTCATGCCAAACACTCTGTTCCAACAACACAAGAGACAACTCTACACATGGACATCACCAGATGGTCAATACTGAAATCAGACTGATTATATTCTTTACAGCTGAAGATGGAGATGCTCTATACAGTCAGCAAAAACAAGACTGGGAGCTGACTGTGGCTCAGATCATGAACTCTTTATTGCAAAATCCAGGCTTAAATTTAGGAAAGTAGGGAAAACCACTAGACCATTCAGGTATGACCTAAATCAAATCCCTTATGATTATACAGTGGAAGTGACAAATAGATTCAAGGGATTAGATCTGATAGAGTGTCTGAAGAACTATAGACAGAGATTCATAACATTGTACAGGAGATGTTGATCAAAACCATCCCCAAGAAGAAGAAACACAAAAAGGCAAAATGGTTGTCTGGGGAGGCCTTACAAAAGCTAAGAAAAGAAGAGATGTGAAAGGCAAAGGAGAAAAGGAAAGATATATCCATCTGAATTCAGAGTTCCAAGGAGTAGCAAGGAGAGGTAAGAAAGCCTTCCTCATTGATTAATGCAAAGAAATAGAGGAAAACAATAGAATTGGAAAGACAAGAAATCCTTTCAAGAAAATTAGAGATAGCAAGGGAACATCTCATGCAAAGATGGACTCAATAAAGGACAGAATGAGGACCTAGCAGAAACAGAAGATATTAAGAAGAGGTGACAAGAATACACAGAAGAACTATACAAAAAAGATCTTAATGACCCAGATAACCATGAGGGTGTGATCACTCACCTAGAGCCACACATCCTGGAGTGCAAAGTCAAGTGGCCTTAGGGAAGCATCAGCATGACCAAAGCTAGTGGAGGTGATAGAATTCCAGCTGAGCTATTTAAAATCCTAAAAGGTGATGCTGTGAAAGTGCTTCACTCAATATGCCATCAAGGTTGGAAAACTCAGCAGTGGCCACAGGACTGGAAAGGGTCAGTTTTCATTCCAATTCCAAAGAAAGGCAATGCCAAAGAACGCTCAAACTACCACACAATTGCACTCATCCACAATGCTAGCAAAGTAATGCTCAAAACTCTCTAAATTAGGCTAAGCTGGATTTAGAAAAGACAGAGGAACCAGAGATCAAATTGCCAACATCCACTGAGTCATGGTAAAAGCGAGAGATTCCAGAATACCATGTATTTCTTCATTGACTAGGCCTTTGACTATGTGGATCACAACAAACTGTGGACAGTTCTTAAAGAGATGAGAATACCAGATCACCTTAACTGCCTCCTGATAAATTTGTATGCAAGTCAAGAAGCAACTGTTAGAGCCAGGTATGCGAGAAACGGACTGGTTCCAAATTGGGTAGGGAATATGTTAAAGCTGTATATTGTCACCTTGCTTATTTAACATATATGCAGAGTACCTCATGTGAAATGCCAGGCTGGATGAAGCACAAGCCACAATCAAGATTGCAGGGAGAAATATACATAACCTCCGATATGCAGATGACACCCCTCCCCCCCTTATGGCAGAAAACAAAGAGGAACTAAAGAGCCTCTTGATGAAAGTGAAAGAGGAGAGTGAAAAAGCTGTCTTAAAACTCAACATTCAAAAAACAAAGATCATTCCACCCGGTCCCATCACTTCATGGCAAGTAGCTGGGGAAGCAATGGAAACAGTGACAGACTTTATTTCTTGAGCTGCAAAATCACTGCGGATCGTGACTGCAGCTATGAAATTAAAGGACGTTTGCTACTTTGAAGAAAAGCTATGACAAACCTAGACAGTGTATTGAAAAGCAAAGACATTACCAACAAAAATCCATCTAGTCAAAGCTATGGTTTTTCCATTAGTCATGTATGGATGTGAGAGTTCGACCATAAGAAAACCTGAGTGATAAAAAATTGATTGTTTTGAACTTTGTTGTTGGAGAAGACTCTTGAGAGTCCTTTGAACAGCAAGAAGATCAAATCAGTCAATCTTAAAGGAAATCAACCCTGAATACTCATTAGAAGGACTGATGCTGACTGAAGCTCCAATACTTTGGCCACCTCATGAGAAGAACTGATACATTGGAAAAGACCCTGATGCTGGAAAGATTGAAGGCAGGAGGAGAAGGGGACGACAGAGGATAAGATAGTTGGATGGCATCACTGACTCGATGGACGTGAGTTTGAGCAAGCTCAGGGAGATGGTGATGGACAGGGAACCCTGGTGTGCTGCAGTCCATGGGATGCCAAAGAGTCAGACACAACTGAGGGACTGAGCTGAACTGAACTGAACTCTAGAGGGAGGAGCAAGATTCAAGAGACTAAATAAAATGGAAGACTTACATCACTTTAGTTTTTTGTCCACTGCATAATCAGTTTTACATTGTGGATCATCCTTTTTTATTTTTCAGTAATCTATTTAGTATACTTGTCATTGCATCAGATTTAAATAATATGATTTACAAAGAAGAAGTATCAACATTAAATTCCTATGAATTCATTCTATATTATGAATGAGCAGTCACTGTATTTTGTTTATAGGCACAATGACAATGCTGTGAGTTGAAGAAAATGGATAATGGATACACAGTTAATCTCATATATCCTCTTTTCCCGTAATTCCTTAAGCAGTTAAATATGAACTCATTAACTGTGTACGTATATTCAACCATTGAGTTTAGTCACCTGCTTGATTATTCTGGTGGGAGTTTTATTAATTGGTTCTGTAGAGGTCACTCAACCATTTCTTCCTCCCCATCTATTGTTTGACTGTAAGTTCATTTCTCCATATTTGCCAAGGCACCACAGCCATTATCCTTTCAAATGGGAGAAATTCGTATCGGTGTTTTAGGTTGATTCAATTTTTTTGAGTGTAATTTTACACCAGTAAATGTTTACTCCCTTTTGTGTTATGTTCAACTTCTAATTTGCTCTCAATCACTAAAGTTTATATAGTCATTATAAAAATACAAAAGTAGGTAAAATAAGAAATGAGGTTTCCCTTATCTTTATTCCCTGAAATCCTTCAGAAATAATAATGACTTCCAGCCTAGACTATTTTTTTTTTGTTAGTAATGTTTCTGACGAAAGCTAACCCTCAATATGAAAATAAGTGCAAAATTTAAAGTCCAACTTAAAACAATCTTAGGTCATCCGTTTTATTATTACATGTGTTAAGAAGTGGGAATCTGACATTCAGATCTGATGCTTTTCTTTGTAGATGAGTAACCAAGAATGAGAACTGGGATTATGGATTGTTTGAGAAAAAATAAAAAATTGCAACCAAAAATAATGTTAGTATTCATAGATATTTGTTGAAATGCTTCACAGGCCCAGAATTTTCATATTTCCCTCAAACAATGCCTCTCTATCTGTATCTTCTAAACTTCAGCGGAACATCTATCTTGATTGATGACTTCTTCAGACAGCTCCTCTATAAATCTTAAAACTTTGCATTTCTTTTTCACTTGCCCGTAAGCTCCTTTAGGCAAAGACTGCATTATTATTCATTTTTATCTGTGCAGCTTAGCATTATGTCTGGCACTTGGTAGGGATTGGATTAATAAATCCAGTCCTTGTTAAAAAAAAAAAAAGTAGGAGAGATATCTTTAGATTCAATTGAAAGTAATCTTGAGCTGTATATAGGAGTAAGATAATTAAATCACTGCTTTTGAGATGCTAAGTGGCTGTTCATGCTCTCACTTGTTCCTTCAACAAACATCCTCAGAACTTATATGTGTAAAAGACTTTCTAAGCAGCAAATCAGACCCTAGAAAAGAGAACTGAGTTAACTTAATCTAAATAACTATTGTTAAAAGTGATCAAACTATATTGCACATTCAGTGTTCTTTGAACATGCCAGAATTCCTGTGTTTGAATTATGGGAGTAGTAGTTTTAGATTAATTTTCAGTTTAAACTCAGTTTTCAATTTGTACTCTCTATGGATGAAACATGTCAGAACACATTAGAGCAACTACTCAGATGTCACCTTTACACCAGACTTCTTGCCTTCTCAATCACATTTTGGATATTAAAATTATGTATACGATTTTCTTATTCATTTACTTTATTCATTTTGACATCCAAATTTGGAAAAAAGGCATGTATTTGCAAGTAGCTTTAATAAAATTACTGGTTTTCTCAGAAGATGTGTGAATATTGTTGTTTACCTCCAGTGTTCCAAATCCTAATGAAAATGCCCTACACACTTGTCATATTTTATATTTATTAATGCAGTAAATGGGCCCCAAAGCAATTCTACAAAAGTGTGAAGTGACACATTAGTAACTTGGCATGTCTTTTTGACATAGCCTTAATTGTTTGAAAAGTTAAATATTCAGTCAATCACCCCAAAAGTAAGCTCTGTACTATTTTTTACACTAAAGTGATTTTATTTTAACTCAGATTCAATTGATTATAAAGCTTTAGAAAATAAAACAGATCATTCTATAAACTTAAAGAACAAATTATAATTAGTTATTAATTTTCATTCAATTCATTGAATAGTTATTGAGAAAATCCTTCAGTAGAATTTCAACAAGCTATATGGCAGAGAGGGAGAAATATAAGTAAAGGCAAGAAAACTGAGAATATTTGAGGGCAGCGTGTGGTCTATGTGTTGGATGCTATAGACAGGAGGTAGAAGGTGGTTTGGGTTATATTATGCAGAGCCTTTAACTAATAAGAGTTTGTCTTCATTTCTTAAGCAATTTAAAACCATGGAAAAATTCTTCTATAGAGGAGTGACACCCTTGGAGACGTTAAGACAATTAATCTGCAAACAGTGTTGAATCCAGGCCACTGGTGTTGGAGAAACTGGGGTAAAGAAGATCTCAAAGAGGTAATTATAACACAATTCAATGCATTTTATTCAATTTCTATTGGATTTGTGCCTAATTGTATTTCTGGTGAACCATAGTAATATGCTTCTCCTAAAAACACAAGTATTTCAGATTTGTGTTAAAGTCAAATCTACTTAGCTTCTATTATATTCACATATAATATCTCATTAAATCCCTAAAAGAGATTTTGCTGATGAGGAAACTGAGAATTAGAAAAGATAACTTTTTCAAGATCAGACAGATAATAAGCCCTGAATGCTTAGAGAAGAAGAGAGAGTGAAATTAAATCAGCAGTTTCAGGAAAAATAATCCAAGGAAAATATACTGCATAGGTCAGAGGTAAGACCACAAATAAACAGGCCACTGCAATCATTTCTGTTTGTTAATGACAGAAATGAATTAACATATATTTACTGGTCTTAGAGTGTTGAGCGTTCCTTCTAGTCTCTAGGTAGTAAAGAAATATAACAAAAAATTCCATACATTTCAACCACTTTATTTTCTATGTGTTTGTTGCTATTGTTCTGTGTTTATTTGCCTGTTTAACTTGTGGCGAAGGGAGAAAGATGCCTATAAAGAATCTATTATCTAAGTTGCTGACTGGCCTATAGCTTATTTTAAGTTCCCTTAGTCAGGAATAACATTGTGTTGTTCTCTCTGCCCTTTTACAACAAGTAGGAATACACACATACTATTTCTCTCTACAATATAAATGCACTCTGTTAGAGTCATACCTTTAAAATGGTTTCTATAAATTTAAAAAATGAATCCAAGTGAAATATTAGGAAGTTAGATATTCCAGCCATGCTGAGTTTTGCGTTATACCACTGAAAGTCAGTATTTATCAATTAAAGTTTAAGGTTTAAAAACAGAAGAATGGATTCTGAATTAATGACCCTTCTAAATCAAACAGGTAAAACTTAAACGCTTTGCCATTTATTGCATAGGTGAATTTTTTTCACCAGGTCGACTACATGTTTTGATCAACTAAACCTACACATTTTTCTTACCTTGGGTTAAATCACAGTTCTGCTTTGCTTTCAACAAGCTTGCTTATTTATAAATCAGAACTAATCCAGGTAAAATGATGACATAAATAAATGTCAGTAGGAAGGAGCTAATTGGGTATGCCACAAGGGTAGGACTAGTACTCTGAAAGTAACAGCACTTTGGAATATGAAAGATGACGTCGATGCAGAATTTATACTTTAGTCCCCTTATCCGCCCCCCGCCCCCAATCACATTTCTTGTGCAAGGGTGCCTATTGGCCAAAGGAAAGTTGAGTGAATCAGGCCTTAAATTACTGCACCTAGTAATTGTTGACATATGTGTACTTTACAGTGCTAATTTATCTCACCATGGACCCAGTGTTTACGAACACACAAAAGCAGATTTATAGTATGTGAGATTAAGAACATTTAAATTCTTTATTTTTAGATTTTTACGTTAGATACATTTAAACATGCAAAATACATTAGAAAATGACCAAATCTGCCCACGTGAAGTACAGTGAACTGTAAAGTTCCTGAGGAATTGAGAAAGAAAATCATTTCATTTAAAGGACATTATACCATATGTTTGAAATACTAAGATGATTTGAAGATCTTAGATCTAAGGTCATGTTAACAGATAAGATCTTGAGGGATCACAGGATTAAGTTATGTTTTGAATAATGAGGCCATCTCACATTTACTGAGCCCTCATGCTTCGCCTGGCACTGTGCTAAGCCTTTCACATAGATTATCTCATTTAGTCATCATAACAGCCATGTGAACTGGGCACTGTTAATATTCCAATAGAATAGATGAAGCACTCCAAGTCAAAAAAGCTAACTGACTTCCCCAGTGTCATATAGTTAATAGTGGGTAATCCAGGAATCAGCCCCACATAGTCTGTATCCAGAGGCCAACTGTAGCCGCCACCTTCCGTTGTAAGAATCAGGTCTGCTCCTTGCAGTGAGTGTACAATGGCTTTTCCTCAGTTGGTATTTCTTAGAAAATAGCAACTTATTTCCACATTTGTAAATATACTTTGAGACAGGATAAAATGGAAGTTAACTAGATTAAATTATAAAACAGATGAAACTCACATGAGCAAAGATCACTGAAAAAAATGTATTAACTTGTCACAAGGCCTATTCTTTCAGTTTTATGCTTTTCCTCCTTTGGGCTTCCAAAATGGTGCAGTGGTAAAGAAAATGCCTGCCAAGGCAGGAGATGCAGGAGACCAGGGTTCGATTCCTGGGTCAGGTAGACCCCCTGGAGGAGGAAATGGCAACCCTCTCCTGTATTCTTACTTGGAAAATCCCATGGACAGAGGCGACTCAGTTCAGTTTTCTTGCTCAGTCATGTCTGACTCTGCGACCCCATGGACTGCAGCACCCCAGGCTTCCCTGTCCATCACCGACTCCAGGAGCTTGCTCAAACTCATGTATATCAAGTCAGTGATGCCATCCAACTATCTCATCCTCTATTGTCCCCTTCTCCTCCTACCTTCAATTTTTCCAGCATCAGGGTCTTTTCCAGTGAGTCAGTTCTTCACATCAGGTAGCAAAGTATTGGAACTTTAGCTTGAGCATCAGTCCTTCCGATGATTATTCAGGATTTCCTTTAGGATTGACTGTTTAGACCCCCTTGCAGTCCAAGGGACTCTTAAAAGTCCTGTCTAACACCACAAATCAAAAGCATCAGTTCTTCAGCACTCAGCTTTCTTTATGGTCCAACTGTCACATCCATAAACGACTACTGGAAAAATCGTAGCTTTGAGTAGATGGATCTTTGTTAGCAAAGTAATGTTTCTGCTATTTAATATGCTGTCTAGGTTTGTCATACATAGCTTTTCTTCCAAGGAGCAAATGTCTTTTAATTTCATGACTACAGTCACTATCTGCAGTGATTTTGAAGCCCAAGAAAATAAACTCTATCACTGTTTCCATTGCTTCCCCAGCTATTTGCCATGAAGCGATGGGACCAGATGCCATGATCTTCGTTTTTTGAATGCTGAGTTTTAGGACAACTTTTTCACTCTCGTCTATCACTTTCATTGAGAGGCTCTTTAATTCCTGTTCTCTTTCTTTCATAAGGGTGGTATCACCTGCATATCTGAGGTTAATAATATTTCTCCCTGCAATCTTGATTCTGGCTTGTGCTTCATCCAGTCCAGCATTTCACATGATGTACTCTGCATATAAGTTAAGTAAGGACGGTGACAATATACAGCTTTGACATATTCCTTTCTCAATTTGGAACCAGCCCATTTTTCCATGTCCGGTTCTAACTGTTGCTTCTTGACCTGCGTACAGATTTCTCAGGAGGCAGTTAAGGTAATCTGGTATTCCCATTTCTTTAAGAATTGTCCACAGTTTGTTGTGATACACAGTCAAAGGTTTTAGCATAGTCAGTGAAGCAGAAGTAGATGTTTTTCTGGAATTTTCTTGCTTTTTCTAGGATCGAGCAGTCGTTGGCAATTTAATCCCTGGTTCCTCTGTCCTTTCTAAATCCAGCTTGAACATCTGGAAGTCCTTGGTTCATGTACTGTTGAAGCCTAATTTAGAGAATTTGGGGCACTACTTTGCTAGCATGTGAGATCAGTGCAGTTGTACAGTAGTTTGACCATTTCTTGGCATTGGCTTTCTTTGGGATTGGAATGAAAACTGACCTTTCCCAGTACTGTGGCCACTGCTGTGTTTTCCAACCTTGATGGCATACTGAGTGCAGCACTTTCACAGCATCATCTTTTAGGATTTGAAATAGCTCAGCTGGAATTCCATCACCTCCACTAGCTTTGGTCATGCTGATGCTTCCCTAAGGCCACTTGACTTTGCACTCCAGGATGTGTGGCTCTAGGTGAGTGATCACACCCTCATGGTTATCTGGGTCATTAAGATCTTTTTTGTATAGTTCTGTGTATTCTTGTCACCTCTTCTTAATATCTTCTGTTTCTGCTAGGTCCACACCATTTCTGTCCTTTATTGAGTCCATCTTTGCATGAAATGTTCCCTTGGTATCTATAATTTTCTTGAAGAGATCTCTAGTCTTTCCAATTCTATTGTTTTCCTCTATTTCTTTGCACTGATCACTGAGGAAGGCTTTCTTATCTCCCCTTGCTACTCTTTGGAACTCTGAATTCAGATGGATATATCTTTCCTTTTCTCCTTTGCCTTTCACATCTCTTCTTTTCTTAGCTATTTGTAAGGCCTCCTCAGACAATGATTTTGCCTTTTTGCCTTTCTTCTTCTTGGAGATCTTTTTGATCAACGTCTCCTGTACAAAGTTACAAAATTCCATCATAATTCTTCAGGCACTCTGGCTATCAGATCTAATCCCTTGGATCTATTTGTCCCTTTCACTGGGATTTGATTTAGGTCATGCCTGAATGTTCTAGTGGACACTGGTGGGCTGTAGTCCTTGGAGTTGTCAAGAGTTGGACACAACTGAGTGACTGAGCAGACAAACACACAGAACTGTATTAAATTATAGGATAGATGCAACTCACATGAGCAGAGATCACTGAAAACATTTATTAACTTATTGCAAGGCCTGTTCTCTTGGTTTTATCCTTTTCTTCCTTATCTTTCTCCACCTTTGATTTTCCTATCCCTGTAAAAGAAATAATGAGAATTTAATGAATGTTTATTGTATATGCTAATCTGTATATTGTATATATTGGTGTGAAATACCAAGAGAATCATAGTTTATGAATGATGTATGATCTTTACTTCAAGAGTGTATATAGTCTACATAAAAATCAAGACATAAAACAACAAAGGGCAAGGATTAAATGATAAATTATGTTGTGGACATAATAAATGTACAAAAGTTGAGTTTTTAGTCTTTTTAAAAAAGTGTTTTTACTTAACTATCAGAGAGTATAAAATAATTAAATAGAAAAGTATAGAAGAAAAGAAACTCTTGGAAGTTAAAAGAAAAACAGAAACAATGGTATGGAATTACTTATAATCCCTGGAGAGACACTAAGGAGTTTCACATGACTAGAGTAAAATGTCTATTTTGAGGAAGTTTTGAGAACTAATTCAAATAGTAGGATTAGACTGAAGAGGGTTTGGAAATTTTTTTTTATTTAATTTCATCTAAAATGTAGATGTCCCTCTTGCACTGATGATGGTAATGTAAATTGATACAACCACTATGGAAGACAGTATGCTGCTGCTGCTGCTGCTAAGTCACTTCAATCGTGTCCGACTTTGCGCAACTCCATAGACGGCAGCCCACCAGGCTCCCCCGTCCCTGGGATTCTCCAGGCAAGATAACTGGAGTGGGTTGCCATTTCCTTCTCCAATACATGAAAGTGAAAAGTGAAAGTGAAGACGCTCAGTCATGTCCGACTTTTAGCGACCCCATGGCCTGCAGCCTACCGGGCTCCTCCTTCCATGGGATTTTCCAGGCAAGAATACTGGAGTGGGGTGCCATTGCCTTCTCCTGGAAGATAGTATGAGACTCCTTAAAAAACTAGGAATAAAACCACCGTATGACCCTGCAATCCCACTCCTACGCATACACCTGAGGAAACCAAAATTGAAAAATACACATGTACCCCAATGTTCATTGCAGCACTATTTACAATAGCTAGAACATGGAAGCAACCTAGATGTCCATTGACAGACGAATGGATAAAGAAGTTGTGGTACATATACAGAATGGAATATTATTTATCCATAAAAAGGAACGCATTTGAGTCAGTTCTAATGAGGTGGATGAATCTAGAGCCTATTATACAAAGTGAATTAAGTCAGAAAGAGAAAGATAAATATCATAGATTAACGCCTATATGTGGAATCCAGAAAGATGGTATTGAAGAATTTACTTACAGGGCAGCAATGGAGAAACAGACATAGAGAACAGACTTATGGACATGGAGAGAGGGGAGGAGGGGGTGAGATGTACAGAGAGAGTAACATAGAAACTTACATTACCATTTGTAAAATAGATAGCCAATGGGAATTTGATGTATGTCTCAGGGAACTCAAACAGGGGCTCTGTATCAACTTAGAGGAGTGGGATGGAGAGGGAGATGGGAGGGAGGTTCAAGAGGGAGGGGGATATATGTATACCTATGGCTGATTCATGTTGAGGTTTGACAGAAAACAACAAACTCTAAAGTAATTATCCTTCAATTAATAAATAAATATATTTAAAAAATAAAAAATATATAGATGTTATTGCAGAACAGACTAACCTCTTGTATTACAACTTTCCTGATTTGGGGGTCAATCTTTTTTATTTCCTTGAGCTACTCTTTCCATTGAGTGTTTAGCAAGTATTATGTGAGGATAAGGCAGCACAGTGGTAAAGAATCTGCCTCCAATGCAGGAGATGCAAGAGACTTGGGTTTGATCCCTGGCTGGAGGAGTGAATGGCAATACTCTCCAATATTCTTGCCTGGGAAATCCCATGGACAGATGAGCCTGGCAGTCTCCACTGTCCATGGGGTCGCAAAGAGTCAAGTATGACTGAATGCACACACACAGACATGTGTGAGGATACATCAGGGTTTCTCAGTCTCAGCACCACTAGTACTTGAGGCTGGGTGACTCCTGCTGGTGACTGTTCTCTGCATTGTAGGATGTTTAGCACTTCCCTGGCCTCTCTCCACTCAATGCCAGTAGGAGCCCTCTCCCTAGCAGTGACAAGCAAAAATGTCTCTAGACATCACAGTCATCAAATGTCCCCTGAAGGATCAGCATCACCCACACGCAGAACCACTGGGATCAATCTTACCTCTTTGGACTCAAATGCTGACTCCTATTTCTGTCAGGGATTTGTGAGGTATATAAATGGCATTGTTTATATTGGCTATGTGGAATCACTTTGAAATGTTCTTACTTGGATTTCAAAATACAGATAAAAATTGATGCTGTGTACTTTGGTATCATAATTCCTGAACTTAAGAAAAAAACTAGCTGTTATAGTGTCTTCTGTTTTGGGGAATCCATCATTAATCACAAACAAGTCAGCTAATTCAGCTGCCCCCCACTCTTTCCTGGTCATTTAAAACAAACTTAAGTTTTCTTCAACATTAATTTTCCCTTATTCTGCTTCTTCATAACAAGCTTTTGGTTGAGTTCTCTTTATATGTTCTCTCTCCTCAACTTAACTGCAAACCACTTGAAAGCATTTTTGCTTCAACATACATTTCCTAAAAGTATACTTCAAAAAGGGTCAACACATGCCATTTGATTAAAATAAAATCGTACTAAACTTTATACGATGGCATTTCTGTTCAAATCCGTATGTAAACATGTGCTCAGTGCTTTGCTCACTTGTACAGTCATATCTGACTTTTTGCCATTGCCTGAAATGTAGCCCCGAAGCATCTCCTGCCATGGGATTTCCCAGGCAAGATTACTAGAGTCCATTGCCACTGCCTTCTCCAGAGGATCTTCCCAACCCACTGGTTGAAACTGCATCTCCTGCATTGGCAGGTGGGTTCTTCACCACTGCGCCACCTGAGAAGCATACCTACCATGCACACACTTAAAATATAAATAATACTAGTTATTTAAACCATTTTTAAATGTATAGAAAACTATTATTTTGTATAGTGGTACTTTTAGTAATAGATGATGACAATCCATTTATTGAGAATTATTAGTAATTAGGAAACAGTTTCTTTCTGAATATCTAATTATTTCTACTTGTATTTCAAACTCTTTTTCAAATAACTATAGAAAATTTAAGTACAAAATGAGATTTTGCTTCTTTGATCTTGGCAATTTTGTTTGTATTCTCTTAGATATTCAAACTAAAACATGTCATTCAGAAACCTGGATAGTCTATACAAGCAATATGGAAAATTATAGCTTCTAAAAGTTTTTGAAAAAAATAGAATCATTGTAGTTAAGTGAATGCATCAGAGTTAAGTGATATATATGATGCTGAGAATTAATTTTATATATCTAATAAGATGGACTTTAATCTCTATTATTATAAGAATAAATAGAACACATAAACTTCATCTTTTTCATTAGTCAACTGGTGCTGCCATCTGCCTACCCAGGTACGTGGAAAATGTGGGTAGAGGCCCAGGAGCATCCTTTCAGAAACCCACCTGCCTGTTTGGCCATCTGCTCTGGAAATTGCAGTCGGTATTCAGTTGGTCTGCACAGTCCCCAGCCCTGGCCCATCAGAGCCACCTCTGGGGCACTATCTGGACAAGTGTTGATGTTAGTACTCTTACAGAATGCTTCCTCCTTCTGTCCTACATTTCTACTTAGATTTCTTTTTTCCCTCTTCTCTCATCTATGAGACCTTGTCATCATGGGGTGTCAAATGGCCAGAATTACATCTAAGACAAAGGTTTTTTTTTTCTCTTTTATTTCTGTTGCTTTCTTTAATTAAAAAAATGGAGTCAATTTCTGGTCTAATGGTATCAAAGCAGTTGGAGGTTTTCTTACCCTTTCTTGGATTCTTTTTGTAGATGAGAAAATGCAATATCTCTCAGATGGATAGAAAATCCTAACCAAAATATCCTCCATATGGAAATTATTTGTCTCATCTTTTACTGGGAAAATAGTGTCTAAGGCTGAGGAAGGGTGTTTCATCGTCAAAGTACTTTATAAATGAGCATTAGAGGACTTGAGTTGCTTTTCATCCTCTTCCGGGAGGTCAAACTGCAAAAGCCATTTAATCCAGTTATTTGACTTTTTCTCTCTCATCAATACTGGAAGCAAATTGTTGGCATAAATGACTTTTCTTAACAGACACATTACTGACCTTTTGCCAAGAAAAAAAGTTCATCGTGTAGACACTTTAATGCATTTTGCTATAATTCACCAAGTTGTGGGAGAAACTGTCCCTACATTTGCACACTTTTGGAACTCTGAAACCTGTTCTGTTTATCACTGTTATTGTTATTGGTACTGTTGTCATACCCACTTACTGCTACTCGGTCATTATACTTTTACACTTCTGGAATGATCGGCTTTCAGGCAAGCAGTGCAGAAAGCACTTCTACTCCCTTAAATACAAAAGAACTACAACATCTTCAGCTGCCAGCAATTTTAAGCTTGCCATTTGACTGAATCTGAGGGGAAGTGCTTTAAGCAAATTAAATGACTCATTATTATTCCCTGAGTCATGACTGTATTTATCAGCAACTTATAAGGCAGAGGAAGACGTGGTTCTTCCCCTAAATTCCCACTTACTCACGCACTTATAACGCAGTTCTCTAAATATATCATTGTACCAAAGCAACTGTTGTATACCAAGTTACATGAAAAGGAAGGAATAAAAGATCCACCCAAGGATGTGGGGTTCCCTCACCTCTGTTTCGTGAAGGCAGGAAACAACTATAACACATAGAGAAATCTGAATGACCATTAATGGGGAAATGGGGAAGTCAATTGTGATACATTCATATAATAGTATTAAACAGTCATTTGAAATTAAGTGTAGTACAAGGATAATGGCCTAATGGCATAGGGCAATACTTTATGGTATAAAATCATTTTAAAATTCAGGATATAATCTATTTGCCCTGATTGATTTTAACTGTTTAAATGTACACGCATAGAAAATAAATGGAAAGTAAATTCAACAAAATGTTTGCAAAAGCCATCTCCAGATATAAGGGTTCTGTGTATGATACCACTTTTATTTCTGTGTCTTTCAAAATTTCTACTTAATGTCTTAATTCAGTTTTAGAAAGGAAAAGAAAAACCTTTATTAGATGATATTTTGATACAGGGACACTGTGAATAATAAAATGTTCTGCAATTCTAAATACTGAACATATTACAGATTAAAGTGTTTCACCTCGAGCCAGACATCCTGGAATGTGAAGTCAAGTGGGCCTTAGAAAGCATCACTACGAACAAAGCTAGTGGAGGTGATGGAATTCCAGTGGAGCTATTTCAAATCCTGAAAGATGATGCTGTGAAAGTGCTGCACTCAATATGCCAGCAAATTTGGAAAACTCAGCAGTGGCCGCAGGACTGGAAAATGTCAGTTTTCATTCCAATCCCAAAGAAAGGCAATGCCAAAGAGTGCTCAAACTACTGCACAATTGCACTCATCTCACACGCTAGTAAAGGAATGCTTAAAATTCTCCAACACAGGCTTCAGCAATACATGAACCATGAACTTCCAGATGTTCAAGCTGGTTTTAGAAAAGGCAGAGGAACCAGAGATCAAATTGCCAACATCCACTGGATCATGGAAAAAGCAAGAGAGTCCCAGCAAAACATCTATTTCTGCTTTATTGACTATGCCAAAGCCTTTAACTGTGAGGATCACAATCGACTATGGAAAATTCTGAAAGAGATGGGAATACCAGACCACCTGACCTGTCTCATGAGAAACCTGTATGCAGGTCAGGAAGCAACAGATAGAACTGGACATGGAACAACAGACTTGTTCCAAGTAGGAAAAGAAGTACATCAAGGCTGTATATTGCCACCCTGCTTATTTAACTTATATGCAGAGTACATCATGAGAAACACTGGGCTGGAGGAAGCACAAGCTGGAATCAAGATTCCTGGGAGAAATATCAATAACCTCAGATATGCAGATGACACCACCCTTATGGCAGAAAGTGAAGAAGAACTAAAGAGCCTCTTGAAAGTGAAAGAGGAGAGCGAAAAAGTTGGCTTAAAGCTCAACATTCAGAAAACTAAGATCATGGCATCCAGTCCCATCACTTCATGGGAAATAGATGGGAAAACAGTGGCTGACTTCATTTTTGGGGACTCCAAAATCACTGCAGCTGGTGATTGCAGCCATGAAATTAAAAGATGCATACTCCTTGGAAGGAAAGTTATGACCAACCTAAACAGCATATTCAAAAGCAGAGACATTACTTTGCCAACAAAGGTCCGTCTAGTCAAGGCTATGGTTTTTCCAGTAGTCATGTATGGTTGTGAGAGTTGGACTATAAAGAAAGCTGAGCGCCCAAGAATTGATTCTTTTTGAACTGTGGTGTTGGAGAAGACTCTTGAGAGTCCTTTGGACTGCAAGGAGATCCAACCAGTCCATCCTAAAGGACATCAGTCCTGGGTGTTCACTGGAAGGACTGATCTTGAATCTGAAACTCCAGTACTTTAACCACCTGATGGGAAGAGCTGACTCATTTAAAAAGACCCTGATACTGGGAAAGATTGAGGGCAGGAGAAGAAGGGGACAACAGAGGATGAGATGGTTGGATGGCATCACTGACTCGATAGATATGAGTTTAGATAAACCCTGGGAGTTGGTGTTGGACCGGGAGGCCTGGTGTGCTGCAGTTCATGGGGTTGCAAAGAGTCGGACATGACTAAGCGACTGAACTGAACTAAGGAGAATAGAGGAGAGTATTATTTAAGAGAAGAAAATCTTCTTAAGATTGAAAAAAGGTCAATCGTGAAATACCAGACGTGTATTGACTGCATGCATGTAAGATTTAGACTGTAAAGAAAGCTGAGCACCAAAGAATTGATGCTTTTGAACTGTGGTGTTGGAGAAGACTCTTGAGAGTCCTTTGGACTGCAAGGAGATCCAACCAGTCCATCCTAAAGGACATCAGTCCTGGGTGTTCACTGGAAGGACTGATCTTGAATCTGAAACTCCAGTACTTTAACCACCTGATGGGAAGAGCTGACTCATTTAAAAAGACCCTGATACTGGGAAAGATTGAGGGCAGGAGAAGAAGGGGACAACAGAGGATGAGATGGTTGGATGGCATCACTGACTCGATAGATATGAGTTTAGATAAACCCTGGGAGTTGGTGTTGGACCGGGAGGCCTGGTGTGCTGCAGTTCATGGGGTTGCAAAGAGTCGGACATGACTAAGCGACTGAACTGAACTAAGGAGAATAGAGGAGAGTATTATTTAAGAGAAGAAAATCTTCTTAAGATTGAAAAAAGGTCAATCGTGAAATACCAGACGTGTATTGACTGCATGCATGTAAGATTTAGACTGTAAAGAAAGCTGAGCACCAAAGAATTGATGCTTTTGAACTGTGGTGTTGGAGAAGACTCTTGAGAGTCTCTTGGACTGCAAGGAGATCCAACCAATCCATTCTGAAGGAGATCAGCCCTGGGATTTCTTTGGAAGGAATGATGCTAAAACTGAAACTCCAGTACTTTGGCCACCTCATGCGAAGAGTTGACTCATTGGAAAAGACCCTGATGCTGGGAGGGATTGGGGGCAGGAGGAGAAGGAGACGACAGAGGATGAGATGGCTGGATGGCATCCCTGACTCGATGGACATGAGTTTGCATAAACTCCGGGAGTTGGGGAAGGACAGGAAGGCCTGGCATGCTGCGATTCATGGGGTCGCAAAGTCAGACACAACTGAGCGACTGAACTGAACTGAATTGAAAGGCTTCCCTGGTGGCATTAGTGGTAAGGAACCCACCTGCTAATGCAAGAGACGCAAGAGATGTGCGTTTGATCCCTGGGTAGGGAAGATCTTCTGGAGAAAGAAATGGCAACCTATGCCAGTATTCTTGCCTGGAGAAGTCCTGTGACAGAGGAACCTGGCAGTCTACTGTCCACAGGGTCAAAAAGACTCAGACGCAACTGAGTGACTTAGCACACACATAACCACTGAGTAGCCACAGGAATTTTTAAGATCTGTGTTGAGCCAACTCTTGTAAGTAAAAAGATTGAGGTGAAACAGAAAATAATTCCTTTATAGGAGAAAGGTGTGGAGAACCTATGGAGATCTGAGCACAGGTGTTTATCAGTCTTTTAAAATGAAAGAAATCACCAAATTCAGTTTTGATCAAAATAAAAAATTTTGAGTATCTCCAATTGTAAATTTAACTTAAATATATTTAATCCTATCCAATTCAGTTCATTTTAGTTCAATCTAACAAATATTTATTTAAAATTATATCTGCCTGATTCTGTACTAGGAACTAGGAATACCGGGAGAGTAAGAGAGGAAATCATCTTCCCTGGTGGCTCAGTGGTAAAGAACCTGTCTGCCGGTGTAGGGGATGCCACTTCGATCTCTGGGTTGAGAAGATCCCCTGGAGAAGGAAATGGCAACTCACTCCAGTACTTTTGCCTGGAGAATCCCATGGACATAGGAGCCTGACAGGCTACAATCTATGGGGTAGCAAAGAGTCAGACACGACAGTGCTGAAAAAGCAACAAAGAGAGGAAGAAATGTCTTCACAGAGCTTACATACTAGTCATGCATGCAGTCTCATTCTGCTGTGGTTAGTTCAGGAGAGAAGGAGTGAAGGACAGAGTGCAGAATTCTCAGAGGAACTCAGAGAGCTGGCCCCTCACCTGGAAGCAACTGGCCCTGAAATATCTGCAAGAAGCAAGTAGGACGTAGATAATGATTATATGTGTGTATATGTGTACACACTTATACATGTGTTGGGGACCAGGAGGCTTGGGAACTCGGTTGAGAATAAGGACTACTTGCAAAGTGCAGATAGAAAGAGATGGAGCTTTAGAAAAAGGGAAGCAAGTTTGGTTTGGTTCAAACTCGGAGTCTGAGTTAGCAACTAAAAGAGAAGAGGTTAAAGAAGTAGAAAGGATGTCTATACAGTTTAAGAATTAGAATTCATCTTCCAGGAAATGAGAAGATATTTAAGTGTTTCAATAGGAGAATAATTTGCTTAGATCTGTTTTAAGAAGCCTATCCTGAGCTTTCTGTACATTATTTTATTCATATAAAAGTTTTTTCTAAATATGTAATCACACTAAGTATATTGTGCTTTTCAAGTTAATCCTGTCTCGTATTCTAATACTCTTCTTTAAAAGATGGGTTTATTCTCTTTTTTTAATATAAATTTATTTATTTTAACTGGAGGTTAATTACTTTACGTTATTGTATTGGGAGAATGGCATTGGAACATGTATAATATCATATATGAAACGAATCGCCAGTCCAGGGTTTATTCTCTTAACATAGGGTTTAGGATTACTAATCTCAAATGAGAAAAACTAGAGAAACCTCAAATATTGCGTCTAGGCATAGGATTAGGGTCTGTGTTGCTGAATTGAAATTGATGCATTTCAGTATCTTGAAGGCAGCTGAAAACACTTTCATTTTAAAGAGGAGTTATAGAAAGCTCTTATTCTTGAATAACACAAGAGTGATATAAAGGACTTTTTTCCACCTCCACGTTCTTCTGCATCTGCCTCCCTTTTTTCCTCTCTTTTCCTTTTTTCTTTTTCCTTCCTCGTTTCCCTCCTCCTCATCTTCCTCCTTTCTTTCTTTTAATATTTTCTAAGTATCGTTAGAAGAGGTCTTTATGATATGGAATTTATAATCTGAGTATTTAACTGAAAAGATAAAAAATAAATGGAAAATTTAACTTAAAAAAGTGAGGCAATATAGCATTAAGTGCCAAAGCGAGTGATACAAATGTTAAGTTCTCTAATTTTCTAGAGAAAAGGTGTTTGCTAGTGAATTGGAATTGCTGGGAAAGTTAGATTTGACTTGATTGGATTTAACTAGATTTGACTAGATGGAGACTATATCTGAACTTATAAAATTTTTAATAGATTTGTAAAATAAAAAAGTATTCCCGAGGGAGAAGCAACCATTTGCAAAGGTTGTTATTATTGTTAATAATTAGATCTTAACCTTCAAATTAAAAAGTTTGGAGACAACTTTACAAAATGGTTATTTGTAATGATTAGGAGAAGCTATTCTCTTTGGAGTCTATTTTTGTTAAATAGAGACTTTGAATGCTATTAGATGAACAGTTTGGCTTGAAAATGTCTTAGTTAATTGGAAAATAAAATTGAAACGTTTTTGTCTAGTGCTCAATTTTAACTTCAGTTGTGTATTCAATGGAGATATTTATTTCATTAACTTGTGATATTCTATAATATTTTGCATGAGAAGAGTTACTAATTTTTCTTTAAATACTCTTCATAATCTTAGCATCATTAAATAGCATAAAATTTTTTCTTCTGGTACTTAATAATGTTTTTAAATACTATATGGCAGAGGATGAGATGCTTAGATAGCATCACCAACTCAATGGACATGCATTTGAGCAAACTCTGGGAGATAGTGAAGGACAGGGGAACCTTGCGTGCTATAGTCCATGGGGTTGCAAAGAGTCGAACTTGACTTAGCAACTGAGCAACAACAATAATGGTCTTAGAAGTCCAAATATTCAAGTTCAAATGTTCTGCATGTGGAATGTTATTACTGAAATTATTGACTAGTCTGTGTTCTATTTTCAGGGCCTCTTAACATCTTGACACTGTTTTAATGATGATACCCTTTAAGAGGAATAACAACTTTATGCTCACTTTTCCAGTTTTCAAGTACTTTGTATTCTTCAGTGGATACTACCACTTTTTGCAATAACTGATCACTGAGCTATGACATTTATTCGTAGATACAATCCTCAACATTAATAAGTTCACTTAAAAACTTCAGATAAAATTATTTAAGTGTATTCTACCTAGGGCAGGGTTTCTCAACTTCAGCGTTATTGACTTTGGAGGCTTAATAATTCCTGTATTGTGAGGAGCTATCTTGTGCACCTTAGGATATTTATCAGCTGAGAGTGACTCACTTGTAGTCAGTAGCATGCCCTACTTTGAACAATCAGTAATGCCCCTGGACATTGGAAAATGTGCTCTGGGGAGCAAAATCGTCCCCAGTTAAGAACCACTGATTTAGGGCTATCCTTGCAGAACCATTGGAAACTCCAACTTGGCAATTTAAGACAGCAGCTTTGATCTAGCCTATTGGTTTCAGGAGGCATGGCATACCTATGGACATTAAAGCCTGATATTAAGTTTCTATTGCTTGATGGCTTGAGCAGTAAAAACTCATGGAGTTAGATTTAGTCAGCTTTGCATTTCCTTACTTTTGTGCCATGCTTAGAATTAAGAAAATCCACAACAAGCAATCTAATCCTTCTAAGTGTGAACCTTGAATGACCAGAGAGGTAAGACATTTCTATCCAGAGACTTTGAAACCAAGTCTAACAAAAAGTTGGGTTGTCATATGTTTAACATATTTAGAAAATAAAACTGGGATGGACCTAATGCCACAAAAATAATTAAAGCTAAACTTACTGATGTCTCATAATTGTTCTAGATGCTTTAGGGAAGGTTTAATTTCAGTGTTACAAAGCTTTAAATATTGTGCAGAAATAGAACTATGAAGCTTTTTAATTTTGAGATTCAGATAATATATGGTACTTCATTTATATATCCCAAAAGCAATTTATGGGCTAATATGCTCACTTCTGGTTAGATATACTTCAGAATATGTTTAATTCAATTGCTTATATATCAGTGACATCTTTTTTCTCCTGTAAGCGGAATTTCTCTTTATTCCAGAATTCACTACCACCAGGCAACCTACACACTGCTCTTTCTTCATGCAATGGGAATATTTTTGGCTTGAAAATATTTTTATGTTCTGTTTGTTCCATTAGAAATTTGTACGTCTCTGAGCATATAGTTAAGAGGAAAAAGATATGCTTGCATAGTTTTCTTCCCATAATGGATATACAGTTTATTCTAATTCTGTCCCTCTTAAATGTTTATGGGCAATTTCTTTCTAATGCAAGGAATTTCAGTATATCCAAATATTCAACGCAATATGCACATCTATATTTATATGTCAAACATAAACCAAGCTATCAAAAGATAATTAGGTGAGACATGCATGTTTTGTCATAATTAATATTCTGTCAATAGGCTAGATAAGAAAACTCCAAGGGTTAATGTTTTGCTGGGCTGCCAGATACTGTTGCCAGTGAATTTTTCTAGCTCACTCCATTAATCCAGTCAGCACAATGGATCAGGCTAGAGATGTGTCTCCATAAATCACTCTGAAGTGCTGGGGGTAGGAGTATCTAATTAATCAGCACTGTCATTATGTTTGACTTGTAGCTGCCTTGCTGTGTTTGGGATGGAGATTCAGTGTGTTTAACCCACATGCTCTTAAACAGATCTCCAGTGGTGTGTAAATTTTAACCCATTTTCAGAAAAAGTCAAGCAGCATGATTCAACCATATTTTTTAACAGCAATATATCTTTTCAACATATGACCCCTTGTTACGTTCAGTTAATTTTTCATTTACTACAGTAGATCTCCATTTGTAGTGTTAAAAACAAGACATATTCGAATACTATTTTGTATATTAATACTATGGTCAGGACAAAAATATATCTTAAAATACTCTCTTAACCAATAAGATAGCACACTTAAAATGGAAAGAATTTTTGTATTTTAATGTCACCATCAGTGAAAATGTCTTCTATATCTTTGATTTTTGCTCTTGAATTTCAGTATTTTTGGACCATATATTTTCATAGAGTACTTTTCCTATTCAAGTGATTTTTATTCACTGCTGCTGCTGCTAAGTCGCTTCAGTTGTGTCTGACTCTGTGCAACCCCATAGACGGCAGCCCATGATGCTCCCCTGCCCCTGGGATTCTCCAGGCAAGAACACTGGAGTGGGTTGCCATTTCCTTCTCCAATGCATGAAAGTGAAAAGTGAAAGTGAAGTCGCTCAGTTGTGTCCGAGTCTTAGCGACCCCATGGAACGCAGCCTACCAGGCTCCTCCATCCATGGGATTTTCCAGGCAAGAGTACTGGAGTGGGGTGCCATTGCCTTCTCCGTTTTATTCACTAGTGAAGTGATTACTTTATGGTTTAAAAATTATTTAACTAGATATTAACCATTTTTCAAATGTGTTAACTACTTCAAAGACTTGCTCTTGGGTATATAGTTCATACAAGGCTGACTCGGTCTAGATCATGTTTCATATCCCTTAGGTTACCAAGAAAATAAATATGGGATAAAATAAATATCTGGGATAGATTGTAAAATAGATTTTTGGACATAGCTTGAGGAATCCACCATTATTTTATAATAACACTCCTTATATTTGATGAGAACTGATTACCAGGTAGGGCTACAAAATGACAACTTTTGCCCACAAAACCCAAAACCTAAGTAGCACTGTTAATCCTATAAAGTGTAAATTAGTTTTGGATTTCTTCAGTGAATCTCTGTCTACACACACACGTGCACGCGTGCGCATGCACTTACCTACACACATATGGCAGATGGTTTTCCAATAAATACATTCATCTTGACAAAAATGTGGGAGCATTGATCTTTGGAGGAGGAACACTTATTTCAATAATGGTGCAATCAGTTGTCAAATATCTCTGGAACTCATCTTTTGATTATTCTAAGTAATGGTGAAATTTGATTCTCCAAGAATGAATTTTTGTCAGTAAGAGCCAAATGTCCTTCAGCAATAATTTCGGTGATTAAGAATATGAACTAATTAGGTAATGTTAAATGGAATAAAAATTGACAAGAACTTCAGAACAATAAATAAATTTTTCTTGTAAAATTTTACTCACAAAGAAGTTTAGCACATGTGCCAGAAAAGTAAGGTTTAGGTCTGTTAACAAAAGTGCATTAATCTGACTAAATAAAAAAATAACTCAGATGTGTTGTAGTTTGATACTGGAAAATTATTGCACAGATAGATAAGGAAATGGAGATATATATATATGTCATATATTCACATTTGCATAGCATATATCTGTACAAAACATGCAGACATAGGTTATATGCTTTACATCATATAATACATAGTTCAAAAATATTTGTGTATAATATTGAACTTAATAGTAACTACTTTCATTTAAAGCATATTTAGCAAAGTTCATAGTATAAATATGGTATTTCTTTATTACTACTTTTCATATGTTTTTCCACTCTGTTCCTTATAGTTAAAGTTGGTGCTGCTACTCCTCATCATTAAATGATTAATTTACTTTTTCTTTTTCAGTGGTCAGAAAAGACCTACTAATAATCCTCCATCCTACTGTGATTAGAAGTGCTGGTTTGCAAGTTAAATGGGATGCCAACTTTATTTGTTATTAACTGACAGAGGAAGTCTAGCTGATTAATTGGGGGATCAAGCTTCTCATTTTTGTCCTATACTAACTGTTCTAAATCTCTGGTCTTGCAGAAAGACTTTAGAAATGAAGAAGTAACTAAAAAGATACTCACCTAATAGTGTCACAGTGACCAGAATAACAAAATCCATAAAATACTTTGCTCAAATCATGGAAAGAAATCCTCTATCCCGAGATGTTCCTGTTTCTGCAGATGTAAATCTTTTAGGGACTTTCTACTAAATGATTTGTAATTCTCAGCCCAATTCTTCAAAATGAGAAAGTATACTTTGAACTTTTAAGAATTATCAAAAATTTCATGGAAAACAACCCCAAGTATATGCACTTTATTATGGCTACTAAGCTTTTGGGTAAAAAGAACCTTTGGAGATAAAAATTCTTGCAGAGCATCCACACAGAAACAAATGATATTTAAATTTTATTTTATTTAAATTTATTTATTTTAATTAGAGGCTAATTACTTTATAATATTGTATTGGTTTTTCGATACATCAACATGAATCTGCCACGGGTGTACACGTGTTCCCAATACTGAACCCCCCTCCCACCTCCCTCCCCATACCATCCATATTATGTTAGTGATGACTTTTAAAATACTATTATGTAAGAGGAAGCTGAATAACTCATGTGTTGTGAACTTGGAGAGGCTTCTGATATAGTTCATCGGATCTTGGTCTTTTATATTTCACTTTGTTTGCAGATATGTGTTATTTTGAACCTAAAAATATGCGGGGTCCTCTGCTAGTACCTGAGTAAATATGTAAATAAGACTCACCTGGGTTGCATTTTAAATATTTTTAATATATACATATGAAATATGTATATATTAATAATGTGGATTATTTATGAGAGATATGTGGGTATTTCTCAAAGAAAAAGATAAAAATTGATTAAATTTTGACTTCAATTTTCCTAATTTTACTGAGATTTCACATCCTCAGCATCAAAGGAAATACATTTTATATAAAATGTCTGCTTGATATGGTCATTTTGATGTGCTATGGTCTAATAAGCTGGAAAATATTTGGTTCTATCAGGTAAATTTTTTCTGCAGTTAAAATAATTTAATCTTTTTATTATTTTTCATTTTATTTATTTTTTGATTGGTGGAAAATTGCTTTACAATTTTTTATTTCTGCCATACAACACAAATTAGTCATAATCATATATATATATGTATATATGTATGTATATCCCTTCCCTCCTAAGCTTCCCTCTCCTCCCCCATCCCACCCCTCTGGTCATCACAGATGGCCAGACTGGGCTCCCTGTGATGTTTAGCCACTTTCCACTAACAATCTGTTTTACACCTAATAGTGTTTACATGTCAATGCTACTTTCTCAATTCGTCCCACCCTCACCTTCCCCTGCTGTGTCCACTAGGTTTGTCAGTACATTTTTCTAGATTCCCTATGTAATAGCTTAACTTTTGTGTGGAGTTTCTTATTTTATCAGTAAGTAGTTTGGAGACACTACCTGTGTGATGCACACTGTGGGGAAAAAGGAAACAGAGATTGTTGTTAGAGCTATGAGATGGCTGGTAGGTAAAACATATATAATCATGAACATGATAATAATACAACATAATGTAGCAGAAGGGCTAAATGATTATGAAAAAGCAGGACATCAGGGCTGAGCAAATTAGAAAGGCTGAGGCAGGTTTCTAGGTGGTTAGAAGTCAGAAGGTCATTTCAAGTATTAAAAATAATGATACTGTTAACAGAAATAATGAAGTAGGAATATTCAGAGCACTACAAGTAGAACAGTCCAGCTTGAATTATGAGTGGGAGATAATGATGGAAAGTGAGATTGAAGTGAAATTATCAAGAGCCCTAATTCTACAAAGCAGTTCAGAATTACCTTATTAGCCGTGGTCAGCCATCGAATACTTCTGATGAGATTAATAATAAAATGAACATTTTTTTTTTTAAAGAGTGATCTAGTGTTTGTGCATAAAGATAGAAGTGTGGGAGGTGTGAACTCAAGGAGATCATTTTGGAGGCTGCTGACAGAGGAGTTTAGAGGGGAAGTGATAAGGACCTGGAATAGAGTAGTGACAGTTGAAACTGGCAAGCATGGAAGGGCTTGAGAGCACTAATGGAGGATGTATATGCAGTGCTTCTGCCCAAGGACTATTACCAAGTCCTGTAGCAGATGCAAAGGAGGGAAGGTCCAAACTTAACTATAAGCTGTTAGGTGGTTAAAAATCTGACAGTGACAATACTGAATAAAATATAGTCATAAGAAGAAATTTTAAAAATACAGGTTTTATTTTAGGCATGGTTATTTAAAAATGATGTTGGGGAAAACAAGAATTTTTCTTTACCATAGTCATATTGATACATATACATGATGAATGAAGTGAATTTGGGATAATTACTTCATTATTTTGACCAATATGGAAATATAATATGGATTTCCATTTTTAAATTTTCAGAATTAAATGACTTAATTTGCTGTCAATAGCAGAAACCATATTTCTCAGTTATTTATCTACTACGATTTTCTGTATAGAATCGGTCTGTGTAAATGTATAATTTTTGCACTGAAAATAAAAGTTTAATAGTCATAAGCATATTTTTCATTTTTAAATATGTATTATGATTGAAAGTACATATAGTATAATAGTAAATATCATAAAACACTACTTCTGATATATTACATTGTTTTTAACTTTACAGACCATTTATTGGCTCAAGGACTTAAAAATTATAGATACATGTTTATAAGAAAGGATTAGTATATAAGATGTATTATTAGAATATCAAATTTAGATTTATGAGTCTAGAAAAATTCCTTTCTCCACGCAGAATAAGGCAATCCTTCATTAACCAGTTGTATTACTTTTTGTAGGAAGATGGCTGCAGTGGACCCTGATTGCACAAGTAGGAGTATTCTAAAGACTTTTAAAAACACACACATACACACTCACACATGCACACACACTGACACATATGTCTCATTAGGATCAAACATTGCTGATTATCTGTCAGAAATATACTGAACTGACTTATTCAAAAGCTTTTGAAATCATTTTCAAATGATTTATTTCATAACTATATGAACTGTAGGACAGAGGTCCCTTCTATTTTATAGGTACTGTATGCTCTAGGCAAACAATTCTCTGAAGTCACAGGCTGTTACCATTTGTGGCAGGGAAAGCACTTGGGTGGTCCTCGGGGGAAACCTTAGGCAAACAGTATTGCTGTAATCTAATCTGTACAGCAAATCACCATAGAACCAGGAAAAGAGAGAGATGGTGGAAGTCTCCACATAAACCAAAATGTGGGAAAGAAATCAACTGCATTACTAGTAATATTCCACTTAAAAATAGAGGAACTGCTGTATGACTCTGTTTCACTGTATCACTTTATTAAAGATTCCCTGTTTTCTTCCATAGTTTGAGAGGATAAATGTATTGTGTTGTGCTGTGCTTTGTCGCTCAATTGTGTCCTACTCTTTGTGACCCCATGGACTGGGTAGCCCTCCAGGCTCCTCTGTCCATGGGGATTCTCCAGGCAAGAATGCTGGAGTGGGTAGCCATTCCCTTCTTTAGAGGATCTTCCCACTCAGGGATCAAACCCTGGTCTCCTGTACTGAAGGCAGATTCTTTACCAGCTGAGCTACCAGGGAAGCCCCATAAATGCATTTCACAAGTGTGTAAAAAGATAGTCCAACTCAAGTGGGATTCCCTAGGGACAATGAAAGAGGGAGTTATCAGAATCCCTTCTGAAGAGTAAGTTATCTGGGAATTTTCCTTTTTTGTTCTCCAATTTCAACAGCTCATCTAAAGCAAATTTCTTCAGGCTTGGATCTGCTTAACGGTTCAGAGAAGATAGGAGGCAATGTCTCTGCACTGTGAGCCCCCAAATAACATTTAGAATTAATTGCATTCATGTTAGGCCACCTGTTCAATGTTTATTTGAAGTTCTAAAAATTTCCTAGTCATTCCAGTAATTTTATATATTCATTCATCCACTCATTTATTCATTCACTCATGTTCATTCAACCAATCTTGAAAATCTTCTTATAATGACTCAGTTTTTTTTAATTAGGTGCTGTGGATAAAATAAGTATTCATAAAAAGGGGTACATGAACTCTTCTTTCATGTAGTTTACAATCATATAAAAGAAGACAGTAATTATTAAAATAATTTCAATAAGAATGCGCAATTGTTACCTGAAATTATAGAAATTCAGATATAGAAAATGTAAATATATCATGACCTGTTTCACAAACACAGTAGTCCTAATTGCTAATGTATTATATATACACCCCATGAGAAGTGAGTGTTAATATATATTAATACACAGTATCTAATTTGTTTGCTGAGACAGTTATATTGATAATTATATTGTTTTGTAATATAACAATTATAGAGACAGTATAATTTCCATCGTTTTGTTTTTGGATATATGTTTATGGATGAACTTTAATATAAATTTGACCCTTTTAGGCAGAAATATTCAGCATGAATTTATGGGAAAAGAAATAATTTTTTTCTCATTGAGAGGACATTACTACTAGTTAATATTGTTATTATTTTTTAAAAAACCACTTGAGAGTAGTTTCTTCCCAATAATAACTTGTTAATATGAATATTTTTTCCTTAATTTTTATAAATTGCAAGAACAGGGCAGAATATTTAAATATCAAGGAAATCAGCAAGATGAGAGGGGCAATTCCATCTATTTCTCAAGCATCACATGATACAGGCATATAAATATGCTTAGTGAAATATCTGCCTTAGGTTTAATAAGAAATGTACAAAGCCATCAAAAATAAAAGAGATACTATTTCTTTTACACATCAGGTTTTCTCATGTGCTGTTGAGTTCGTTCCCACCAACCTGAAGATCTTTCATGAAAATGGCAGCAGAAGCAGTCTCTCTTCCCTGACATCTGGACACACACATTAGTGGCAGGCGCACCAACCATAAGGGCATAAAACTAGGCTAGAGATCTGGATGCATCATCTGGTACCTGTTATAAGTCAACATAGATTCTGTGCTAAGTGGTTCCACAGATTGCACCAAGCAAGGAGCAAGCCCCAGGAGAAAAAGCCAAAAGCAATAATGTTCTGAAGGGCCGCAGAATTGTGGCAGTGGCCTCAGTCAGTGACACTGATGATACTGATGACAATTAGGAGAGAGGGTTTAGAATGTGAATGGGGAGCAATTCAGCTGCTACAATATCCATCAGCAGACTGTTGCCTGAGGCAGAAGGACCCTGCTGTCCTTTATTTTTCTGTTGTTACTGGAACATTGAGAAGAGGTGGGGGTGGGAAATGGGAATTTATAAAATTTCTAATAACAATTTCACCCAAAAATTATTGTTGAGGAGTTTCAAATGAACCCTTTTTAAGAAAGAGTTGGTTGCTGCTTCTACCTTTAAATAAATGTGAGCTATCCCACTCATACACAGGGATAGTTCTCAATTTTAAAAAAATATTGAAAGAGAAAAAGTTTATATCTGCTCAGAGGCAGTCATCGGATTAACACTATTAAATGTTCAACTATTTCCTCCTTGCCCTAACTTGCCTTGGTAATAATTTCCAGCAATGTGATAGTACCTAGCCATTGTTTAGACCACTGTTACAATTTTAGCTGTCACTGGAACCGCACTGAGCAAACTTTCCTTTTAGGTTTGACAGACAGCTTGTTGTAATTTAAGATAAATTAGTGAGCGTTTCACAGGTCACTAATATTTTTAAATTAAATGTTTATTTTGTTTATACTAAGGAAGCTGGTATCTTTTATTTTCATGGAGAATTATTTTTATATGTAAGGAATTTTATGATTAGATATGTCATATAAACAGAGATACATACTGAGATGTATCAAAAACCTGAAAATTTTTAAACTCTAGAATATATAAAATCCAGAAAATATTGAAGGCAAGATTTTACTCATGTTATATCTAAAATGGAAAATATAGAATACAGGTAGCAGGTTGCCTTTATATCCTAGAAAAAAGAAACATGTTTTATCTGTAGGTCCTAGAAAGAAAAAATACTATTCAAGTCTAGTAGTGATTTTTCATCATATGCCACAAATTTCTTCTAATTGTGTTCCGCAGAAGTGCTTATAATTTCTGATCTTAATTGAGTAATTCTGCTTCGGGTCTCAGAAAAAAAGCAAGAATTCTAAAATACATGGAATGTATTCCATGTTTTCCATAATGATCAGTTCTAAATGTTTTAAAGTTCAAGTTAAAATCGTTTTCCTCAGATCTCAACAGATATCTGATTTTTAAAAGCAAAAATTATTTGACAAATTCTCATTAATATATCACATAGAGGTGTTTTATTAGACTAGTAAAATGAAGCTTAAGCAATTTATTTTAAAATGTTATCCTAGCTTTCATGACTGATGGCAGGATCTAAATTAGAGAATTACAGGCTTTCTGATTTGGCAGAGAATACATTTTATTTCACACTATTAACTTTATTTTGTTTTAGTTCTTTATTCTCTGAGCTGATAACCTCATATACAAAGAGCTTTAAATGCAGTAGAAATAAGATAACCAGACCAGATTAAAAATTCAGTTGGATTTGTAATGAATTTTATTATTGTTACTCTGTACTTATAGCTAATTTGTTTACAAGGGAAATACCAAAAACAGCTTATCACTAAGAATTCTAAAAATCATACCAACTTGCACCTGAGAAGAATTTTCAGCGTGGAAACAAAATCAGGCCAACCTCAATCATGGCTTATTAAATTACAGCTGGTCCAAAACTGTTTGATATTCAAGCAGCTAATTAGCAATGGAGATGGCTAATTCAAGCGCTGGGCTTTGATCTCTGGGTTCACCCAATATTTATTAGTTTTATTTAAAAAAAAGAATGGAGAGGGAAAGCATCCTGAAAGCTGGAGGAGACAGTCTGAACAGTAGTTTACTTATAATTTACAGACTTGTGGTACTTAATATATAATGCAATAATCTTCCCAGTGCCATTTGTCATTTGGACACGGCCACAGATTATAGCTTAGGGCACTGCATCTGTGCACAGATCTGGCAGGAAATGGTCTAAAATCTTGAACAGCTGAGCATGATGTTTCGGTATAGTTGGAAAATTCAACCTCTGCTCCAGAGGTCACTGCATGCTTCTGTCCTGACAGCCCAAATTGTTAAGCATGTGACTAATATGCATACAGAACACAGGCTGCCTGTCGTCTGCTACAAGCCTGATGGCTGGTTAGCGGCTAGTCTTAATTTTATGTGACAATCCTATGTAGGAAGTGCTGTGTGGGTGACTAAATGGAGCATATTGATGTCCCACTGGGTGTAGCCCCTGTTGTTTTGACAAATTCTCCTTAGCATTTATCAATCAGGCCTTCAATGGGGAGTGTGCTGAATATCTAATTCAGACATGCTAGTCAGGGCTAATAGAGCAAGATAGCATGTTATTCAATTTGTACTTGTTAGTGATGTCCCACTGTCACTGGGCAATTTACCTTCACACTTCACAAATGAAAAGAGAAATTTGCTGGGCTTCAAACACTTACATGAGTTACAAGCAAAATTTTAATTAGCATGTCATTACAGCAATAATTTATTGCTTCTTTGTAGTTTTCCTCGCATACAGCTTGTGCTTTTCCTATTTTCGAAGGGATGTCCTCAAGGCTTAGGAAACAGGTAATAATAAGGACAGCTAATAAGCTTTACCCAAAGATGCATATTGATGTTTTCTCTTTATGACATTTTCAGTAATTGTTATACATGGAGGTTAAATGGATCTTTATGATTTATGTGTGTGATTCAATGTTTTTTTTAACACTTTTGTTGTAATACTGTGTTTCTTTATGTGAATAGGTTCTACCGTGCTTTGGTTCATTCCTAAATATCTCACATGTGGGCAAGCTAAAGAAAGCACACTTACTGTGATGAAAAGCACTTGATGTAAGTGAGGGGAACTTCTGGAATTCTTCCAGTAGGAGCACTTGTGAATACACAGGGGTTTTTCTAGGTTGGGAACAAAGCAGCATTCATTGTTTTCTACCAACTCTTTATGGAGAGTTGTCTAGATGCCCAATCTTTAATCAGCTGTCAGATAAAACATGTTTAAAAAGGAGGAGAAAGAGGAGGAGCTGCCACACTTCTTCATGTTTGGCCTCAATCTGGTATCCTCAGAATACAGAAATGGAAGAGTGACCTAGATTATCCAAGGCAGACAGAAACAAAGGAGATAGTCTGAATATACAGAAATGGTGCTTTTGAGTGGATTAAAATAAAAGTGGAATCAAGACTTTGATCACAGCGTTGGAATATTTTAAGGGGTTATCTTGGTCAAAACCTCCTTGCTTGAAAGGTCTAGTCAGATCACCCTGAAAGACAGCTAGTAGCTCATCAGAGAAAGTAGGTAAGTCAAGGAAAATAAACACAGCAGAGTGGTATTCTACGTATAGGATCTGACCTAAAAGAGCATGGTTTGAAGAGTAAATTTCCCCATCTCTTTCCAAATCTATAGAAATATGACTTTCTGACCATTAAATTCTGTGTTAACTAGTTTTACAGAATATGGCTGTAGGACCGTCTTCCGCAAGGGCTTCCCTTGTGGCTCAGCTGGTGAAGAATCTGCCTGCAATGCGGGAGACCTGGGTTTGATCCCCTGGAGAAGGGAAAGGCTACTCACTCCAGTATTCTGGCCTGGAGAATTCCATGGACAGTATAGTCCATGGGGTCACAAAGAGTCGGACATGACTGAATGACTTTCACTTCCACCAAAGCTTACTGTCAAAGGAATGGGATCTTGGGTTGCAATTCTACTTCAAATGGCAGGGTTGTGTCTTACTTATCTTGATAGGCCATTGACTAGCATGAGCAGAGCTTCCAGCAAGAGCTTAACATACAGCTATTTAAAGAATGAACAAAAGAGCTATCAGACAAATGAGCCAAAGGAAAGAATACAAGAATAAATTTGTATTCCAACTTTTTCTTTTATCCAGGGGACTAGTTAAAAGTATATTTGAAAAATACAGGAAATCAGAACACCTTATGTAAATCTAACACCTTGGGAGGTTGAAAATGTATCTAGGACAAAGAAGTTTGCTAGCATTGTGAGCAGTGTCTGTTTATTCATCTTTAATTAATCTTTCCTAGTTGTATATATTTCAGACATAATCAACTTTTTTTAAAAAAGTCTTTTGAGGGGGCAAGTATGCACAAAATATGTATAAAAACTTTGTCATAATAATTAGACTAATCAATCACGTGATCACTCTAATATTTTTAAAGTATGCATTTGTGGGGATGGGGTGGTTCAAGAATATTGTTAGCATTGCCTTCTGAGTTCAGGATGTTGTATGAGTGTGTGTGTGTCTTCCACTGGAAAAATCTTGCCCTGATTAAAGAGGCTACTTTTGAATAATAAGAGCAAGGGTCTTTCTTAATACAATTCTTCACAGAGAGAATTTTGAAGGGTTAGAATGAAATCATGACACCTAATGTGGATAATTAAATATCACTAGTTCAGCAGCTCTAGTATGTATTCCAATTTTACTGAGGGAGACTAAATTAACAAATACTTCATATACTAAGCAAATTTCATGCAAGGTGATATGCTAAGAATAATACACAGTTTAAAACCAATTGGTCACAGCACATTTCTAGTATTTTTTAGATTAATAAGTAGGTAGATAGATTCATACATACATAAAACATTCAAAAGCATATGTGCTCATACTGGAGTGTTATTAAGGACTATTTCATCTTCTCTCGACATAGTTTTCTACTCCAAATATCTTTGAAAGGACAAAATTAACATTTTTTAAAACTTTGTTTTGGAGTTATTTTTCACTTCACTTTCCCTACTCAGTCTTAAGACAAAAAAAAAAAAAATGTGGTAGTGTGTTTGTAGAATTTGGGATGAGCAGTAGGGACTCCAGTGGTTCTAGGTTTTAATTGGAATTCAATATATATTTTTAGAATGTTACAATGATCATGATACTGTTGGGTGCTATGGTGATCAGAGACAAAAATGAACATAGGGTCAGACCTATAAATATTTATCCTATAATGCCAAATAAAAGTGTCATGATGGCTCAGCAGGTAAAGAATCTGCCTGCAATGCCGGAGACACAGGAGGTGTGCGTTCGATCCCTGGGTCAGCAAGATCCCATGGAGGAGGAAATGGCAATGCATTCTCACCAGAAAAATCCATGGACAGAGGAGCAGAGTCAGACACAACTGAACAACTCACACACACAGGCACATACAGTAAGAAACTAAGCATGCATTAAGAGTCAGAGGAGAGGAGTTCCACACCTATTTGAGAATATCAGACACAAATTCATGGAGAGAATGGTTTTTGAAATGGGCCTTGACGAAAAGGTAGAATTTCAAGAGATAGCCATGTGGGTATCAGAGAATGCATCAAGCAAAAGATCAACAATAAAAGCACACACACAAAAACCAACCAGGAAACAAAAATACGGTGTTTTAGTATTTGCGTTTGTGTCTTTTGTATTGCACCAAAAGATAATACGGTACAAAGTTGTAGCATCGTAGTCTAGTTTGAGTGTAGAGTATATGAAGAGAGTAAACACAATTTGTATAAGGTAGTAAAGATTCTGGGGCCAGATTATGAAGGACCTAGTTCCTGCTTCCCAAGAATGCTTCTAATTTAATATGTAGTAGAGAAACTTCAAAGAATTTTGAACAGAAGAGTGAAGTGACTGGTTGGAACCCAATAGCAAACTGTAGGATGGATTGAGAAAGGAATTGCTACAGACTTCAGAGCAGTTAGGACTCTTGAAATATTCAGTTGAGAATTTTGTAAAGAACCCAGTGTCAGGAAAGAGATAAGATAAAACTATATTTGCATAATGAATTCATGAATTTCAGCTACTTAATTGTACTTCAATTCAAATTCAACAATTGGTACAAATACAATGTTGCATTAGAAATAAGCATGCAGCATATTTGAAAGAAATGATCAGTGTTTCTTGGTTGGCATTTCTTTTTGCATTCTATTTAAATAAACACCTAAGCAATTAAAAGTCTGGAAAGTACTCTTAATTAAAGCATATATTCAGATTTCTGAATATATATACTTAGAGATAAAGATAGAAAGAGGAGGAGGAGGAGAGAGAGAGGCAGAGAGAGAGAAAACACTGTACTGGGATCAAATTTGATGAAAATATTGAAGTCTTTTTTGCCAGAGCATCTAGTTCAATTCCCTTTTCGGGAAACTGACTTCATCAGCATATTCTCTCCGTTGTTGTTATTCTCTTTGTTGTTATTCAGGAATTAAAAAAATTTTTTTATTTCGTTACCATTTATTCTGTGACTTTGTTTTTTTTTTTTTTAATTTAATTTATTTTTAAACTTTACACTATTGTATTGGTTTTGCCAAATATCGAAATGAATCCGCCACAGGTATACATGTGTTCCCCATCCTGAACCCTCCTCCCTCCTCCCTCCCCATACCATCCCTCTGGGTCGTCCCAGTCAGTGCACCAGCCCCAAGCATCCAGTATCGTGCATCGAACCTGGACTGGCGACTCATTCCATATATGATATTATACGTATTTCAATGCCATTCTCCCAAATCATCCCACCCTCTCCCTCTCCCACAGAGTCCAAAAGACTGTTCTATACATCAGTGTCTCTTTTGCTCTCTCACATACAGGGTTATTGTTACCGTCTTTCTAAACTCCATATATATGCGTTAGTATACTGTATTGGTGTTTTTCTTTCTGGCTTACTTCACTCTGTATAATAGGCTCCAGTTTCATCCACCTCATTAGAACTGATTCAAATGTATTCTTTTTAATGGCTGAGTAATACTCCATTGTGTATATGTACCACTGCTTTCTTATCCATTCATCTGCTGATGGACATCTAGGTTGCTTCCATGTCCTGGCTATTATAAACAGTGCTGTGATGAACATTGGAGTACACGTGTCTCTTTCCCTTCTGGTTTCCTCAGTGTGTATGCCCAGCAGTGGGATTGCTGGATCATAGGGCAGTTCTATTTCCAGTTTCTTACGGAATCTCCACACTGTTCTCCATAGTGGCTGTACTAGTTTGCATTCCCACCAACAGTGTAAGAGGGTTCCCTTTTCTCCACACCCTCTCCAGCATTTATTGCTTGTAGACTTTTGGATCACAGCCATTCTGACTGGCGTGAAATGGTACCTCATAGTGGTTTTGATTTGCATTTCTCTGATAATGAGTGATGTTGAGCATCTTTTCATGTGTTTGTTAGCCATCTGTATGTCTTCTTTGGAGAAATGTCTATTTAGTTCTTTGGCCCATTTTTTGATTGGGTCATTTATTTTTCTGGAATTGAGCTGTAGGAGTTGCTTGTATATTTTTGAGATTAGTTGCTTGTCAGTTGTTTCATTT
This sequence comes from Bos taurus, assembly GCF_002263795.3. Lineage (NCBI taxonomy): Eukaryota > Metazoa > Chordata > Mammalia > Artiodactyla > Bovidae > Bos > Bos taurus. Next base: position 27,948,121 of record NC_037347.1, read on the forward strand.
GCTATTATTTCCTCCATTCTGAAGAAAATTTTTAATTGTACTTATTTTTTGTTTATTTGAATCTGCTGTAGTCCAGGGGGAATTTCTCTCAAATAGGAAGAAGTTATCTGTGTCTCTAAAATTTGTATGAAAATTGAGACAACATCCTCCAAGTTCTTGGCTACTGATCCATCACCTTTAAGTTCTTTTGAATAATAACCAGATAGCATGTAAATACAAAGCAAAATGCTAACCTTTTTTATTCTGCAGATATTAAAATGAAACTCCACTAGTCATTTTTGCAACTAAACAGTATTTTTATCTTCTACTCTTGAAATGCAAACTGACTCTCCAGTTTTCAGTGCTTAAATATATTTTTGTCCATGCTAGCCTAGATGTAGTATATGTAAATATTCTTTTGTTTAAAAAACTGAACCAAGATCTGAATCAATCTCATGAAGAATTATTTTGTTTCTGTTTTAAATATTTACTATTTCATTCTTTTTTAAGGAACTAAATGTAAATATTGTAATTAGTGCATTCTAATGGAAATTCAGGCATACAACAATGGAACTGTTTTCTGAAAGTCTTAAAATATTAAAAACTGAAATGAGTCCAATCCTATACAAGCTCTTGCTTCAAACTAATTATGTTTTTAATTTGCCCTTTTGATTTATAGTAGACAGATCCTGCTTAACCCAAATTTCAATCAAACTGACAAGTCTTCCTTCCTCATAAATTGCTAGGTGGGAAGTTGTAGCCATGGTTCTAAACCTGCTATTGTTTTTGTTGTTGTGTTGTGCTCAGTTGCTGTGTTGTTTCCACCTGTTTGTGACCTTCCAGGCTCACATCTCATGGACTGTACCCACCAGGCTCCTCTATCCATGAGATTCTCCAGGCAAGAATACTGGAGTTGAATACACACTCCAAGAATACATTTCCTTCTCCAGTGGAACTTTCTGACCCAGAGATCGAACCCACGTCTCCTGCATTGTCAGGTGGATTCTTTATCACTGAGCCACCTTGGGAAGACCCTTGCTGATTTTAAAATGACCCATTTATTTTTATGTATCAGTCAGATTGAGATATTCTAAGCTATTTGACGGAGAAGGCAATGGCACCCCACTCCAGTACTCTTGCTTGGAAAATCCCATGGACAGAGGAGCCTGGTAGGCTGCAGTCCATGGGGTCGCTAAGAGTCGGACACGACTGAGCAACTTCACTTTCCCTTTCCACTTTCATGCATTGGAGAAGGAAATGGAAATCCACTCCAGTGTTCTTGCCTGGAGAATCCCAGGGATGGGGGAGCCTGGTGGGCTGCCATCTATGGGGTCACACAGAGTCAGACACGACTCAAGTGACTTAGCATAGCAAGCTATCTGAAGCACCTTCTTTCACATTCTTTAAAAATACCATTTCTCCTTTTCCTAATTAGTTAAGGATTTTTTACTCTCTCTTCACTTATAGAGAAACTGAGGTAGGTATTCACTAACATACTACAAACATTTTTTAATAGGAAGATTAGCAAAAATAAATAAGAAAAACATGACAGCCATATTTCCAAGCAAAAAAAACATAACAATACCAAATTTATTTCATATAGAATCATTGCAATGTGGTAAATAATTTCAATGTGAAATAAATGTTTATTTTATTTTTGAACATCTAGTTTGATCATGTTGCATTAACATTCTTTACTCATATTTATGTATACACAATACTTTGAACTTACATAATTTTTGATAAGTAAGAAGAAAATAGGTATGAAAAATCACAATAAGAAAACTGAATGGAGATGTAGATCAATTACCTACATCTTTCTAACCTTCCTATCTAATCCATTGGGTCCTGTGGAGTTTAGCTTTTAAATATCTCTTGGTATGTCCAAATTGCTCTGTGGCCATCTCTACCACCCAAACCCAAGATGCTAAACTCTTGTGAGTTACCACAGAAGATATTCTTTCAAACTTCAAATCTGTTTTCTACAATGTAGCCAGAGTAATCTTTATAAAGTGCATATCTGGTTATGTCACAGTTCAACTTAGAACTGTTTAATTTCCTATTGCTCTTCGGATACTGATACACTCCTTAATATGATTCCATCTTATTGTTCTGACCCATCCCTATCCCTGCCCTCTGGGTCCAGTGGTTCTTTTTTAGTCTTTAGCATTCATTATGCTTACCCCAGGAGCTTCACTTAAGACATTTTTATTCATTTGGAATGCCTTTTCTTTTCCCATGGTTTAACCAATTCTTACTTTTCTACAATTCTTTATTCTTTCTGAGCTCTCAGAATGGTCAAGTTCTTTCAACACACTCAGTGCACCTCATGTGTAATTTGATGTTTACTTATGAAGTTATTTGATAAATTAGTCTCTGCTCTTTTTTGATCGTTATAATTTCTACAAGGACAGAATTCTTGTCTGTTTATTTTTGTGTACCTGGTATGTTGTAAGCAGTCAGTAAATATTTCCTGAATAAATAAATGAGAATAAACATAAATCCAGCACTGACCCATTTACAGAACTAACTATAAAAAAAGTATGAAGTCCTTTAGAGCTCTCCTCTCTGTGCCTCTCCGGTCTTAGTCATTCCTACCCTCATCCTGTGTACTCTATCCCCTAGGAGATATCTGCATTTTCAAATGATCTGCCCTTTCCTATGTCTAGGCTTTCATACTTGCTGTTCATGTTTTCTTGAACATTTCCTTGTACTCAGGCTCCACTCTTATTTTTAATTTAATCTTTGCTGAGATTCCCTGCCCCCAGTGAGTGGATTTGGTGTCACATTATATTCTCCCAGTCTGCCTCTATATAAGACCACATACACCACAGAACGTACCTGTCTGTCTAGAGTACAGTATGAGGGGTGAAAGGCAAGGGCTTTTAAGCAATTCATAGTCTCTATCAACTCCTCCTCCAAATCATGCTTAATAATTTAAATAAAAGCTAGATTCTGCCTATGACATAATTTCAAGACTGGTTCACTAAAGCCTGTTCTTTCTCAGACTTCCTCCCACAGGTCCACCTTCACCAATGGAGAAATGGTGAAGGGGCTTTTATAGTTCTCCAAGATGTTTTATCACACAGATAAAAATACAATTTAGTTATGAAGTGTATCTAGGTCTGCAGCTGAGTATATACGATTGCTGACAAAGTATGAGCTATATATTACCTATATACATATAATTTTGAAAAAAAGGCATGTTTAAGTCAAGATGCAAGTATACTTATGAAAACAATGAAAAATAAAGCAAGATGGTTTTTTAAAAATTTAGATGGCTCAAATGTGTATCCAATACTAAAATCTGTAGCTAGAAAAAAATGACTATTAGAAAACTATAGAAAAGAAAATGCTCTGGTTGTTGTTCTCATTTAACCACTAGGTTGTGTTGGATTCTTTCGTGACCCCATGGACTGCAGCATGCCAGGCTCCTCTGTCCTCCACTGTCTCCTGAGTTTGCGCAGATTCATGTCCATCGAGTCAATGATGATTTCTAACCATTTCTTCCTCTGCTGCCACCTTCTCCTTTGCCTTCAGGTTTTCCCAGCTTCAGGGTCTTTTGCAATAGGTCAGCTCTTCACATCAGGTGACCAAAGTATTGGAGTGTCAATTTCAGCATCAGTCCTTCTGATGGATAGTCTCCTTCCATTGAATATTTGAGGTTGATTTTTTTTTTAGTATTGACTGGTTTGATCTCCTTGCAGTCCAAGAGACTCTCAAGAGTCTTCTCCAGCACCACAATTTGAGAGCATCAATTCTTCAGTGATCAACCTTCTTTATGGTTCAACTCTCACATCCATACATGACTACTGGAAAAACTATCACTTTGACTATACGGACCAAAGTGATGTCTCTGCTTTTGAATATTCTGTCTAGGTTTCTCATAGTTTTTCTTCCAAGGAGTAAGCATCTTTTAATTTCATGGCTGTAGTTACCATCTGCATTGATTTTAGAGCCCAAGAAAATAAAATCTGTCACCGCTTCCACTTTTCCCCCTTCTATTTGCCATGAAGTGATGGGATCAGATGCAATGATCTTCATTTTTTAAATGTTGAGTTTCAAGCTAGCTTTTTCACTCACCTCTTTCACTTTTATCAAGAGGCTCTTTAGTTCCTTTTCGATTTCTGCCATTAGAGTGGTATCATCTGCATAACTGAAGTTGTTGATATTTCTGTCCTGGCAGTCTTGATTCCAGCTTGTGGTTTATCCAGTCCAGCATTTCACATAGTATACTCTGCATAGAAGTTAAATAAGCAGGATGACAACATAGCCTTGTCATACTCTTTTCCCAATTTGGAACCAGTTAGTTGTCCTATGTCCAGTTCTAACTGTTGCTTCTTGACCTGCATACAGTTTTCTCAGGAGAGAGGTAAAGTCGTCTGGTACTCCCATCGCTTTAAGAATTTTCCACAGTTGGTTGTGATACACACAGTCAAAGGCTTTAGCATAGTCAATCAAGCAGAAGTCAATGTTTTTCTGGAACTACTTTGCTTTCTCCATGATTCAGCTGATGTTGGCAATTTGATCTCTGGCTCCTCTGCCTCTTCAAAACTGAGCTGGAACATCTGGAAATTCTCAGTTCACATATTGCTGACCTAGCTTGAAGGATTTTGAGCATAGCCTTACTAGAACATGAAGTGAGTGCAACTGTATGTTAGTTTGAACATTCTTTTACATTGCCCTTCTTTGTGATTGGAATGAAAACTGACCTTTTCCAGTCCTGTAACCACTGCTGAGCTTTCTAAATTTGCTGACATATTGAGTGCAGCACTTTAACAGCATCTTCTCTTAAGATTTTAAATAGCTCTGCTGAAATTACCTCACCTCCACTAGCTTTGTTCATAGCAATGCTTCCTAAGGCCCATTTGACTTCACACTCCAGGATATCCAGCTCTAGTGAGTGACCACACCATCTTGGTTACCTGGGTCATTAAGGACTTTTTAGTGAGTAGTTCTTTTGTTTATTATGGCCACCTCTTCTTAATCTCTTCTGCTTCTGTTAGGTCCATGCCATTTCTGTTTTTTATTGTGCCCATCCTGCATGAAATGTTCCCTTGATATCCACTTTTCTTGAAGAGATACCTAGTCTTCCCCATTCTATTATTTCCTCTTTATTTTCATTGTTCATTTAAGAAGGCCTTCAATCTCGCCTTGCTATTCTCTATAACTCTGCATTCAGTTGGGTATACCTTTCCCTTTCTTCCTTGCCTTTCATTTCTCGTCTTTCTTCAGCTATCTGTAATCCCTCCTCAGACAACCACTTTGCCTTCTTGCATTTCTTTTTCTTGGGGATGGTTTTGGTAACTGCCTCCTGTATGTTACAAACCTCCATCCATTATTATTCAGACACTCTGTCTACCAGATCTAATCCCTTGAATCTATCCATTACCTCCACCTGTGTAATCATAAGGGATCTGATTTAAGTCCTACCTGAATGGCCTTCAATTTAACCCTGGATTTTGCAATAAGGAGCTCATGATCTGAGGCACAGTCAGCTCCAGGTCTTGTTTTTACAGACTGTACTGAGCTTCTCCATCTTCAGCTGAAAGAACAGGATCAATCTGATTCCAATATTGAACATCTGGTGATGTCCAGGTTTAAAGTTGTCTCAGGTTGTTGGAAAAGGGTGTTTGCTATGAGAAGTGTCTTCTCTTTACAAAGCTCTCTTACCATTTGCCCTGGTCTATTTTATATTCCAAGGCCAAACTTGACTGTTATTACAGGTATCTCTTGACTTCCTACTTTTGCATTCTTATTCCCTAAGATAAAAAGGATATCTTCTTTTAGCATTAGTTCTAGAATATCTCATAGGTCTTCACTGAATGGCTCAGCTTCAGCTTCTTTGGCATCAGTGGTTGGGGCATAGTCTTAGATTACTGTACTATTGAATGGTTTACCTTGGAAATGAACTGAGATCATTCTGTTGTTTTTGAGGTTGCACCCAGGTACTGCATTTTGGACTCTTGTTGATTATGAGGACCTGCTCTACTTCTTCTAAGGGATTCTTGCTCACAATAGTAGGTGTAACAGTCATCTGAATTAAATTCCCCCATTCCTATCCATTTTAGTTCGCTGATTCCTAAGATGTCAATATTTAATCTTGCCATCTCCTGCTTAACCTCTTCCAGTTTACCTTGCATCATGGACCTAACATTCCAGCTTCCCATATAATCTTGTTCATTACAGCATCAGACTTTACTTTCACCAGCAGACGCATCCACAACTGAGCACTTTGGCCCAGGTACTTCATTCTTTCTGAAGCTATTACTAATTGCCCTCTGCTCTTCCCCAGTAGCATATTAGATACCTTCCAAACTGGGGAGCTCATCCTCCGGTGTCATATCTTTTTGCATTTTCATACTGTTCATGGGGTTCTTCAGGCAAGAAAACTTGAATGAGCTGTCATTTACTCTTCCAGTAATCCACATTTTGTCCGAACTCTTCACTATGACCCATCTTGGGTGGCCCTACATGGCTTGGCTCATAATTTCACTGAGTTATGCAAGCCCATTTGCCATGACAAGGTTGTGATCCATGAATGCTTATGGTGAGTTAAATTTAACAGGATAGAATATATTCAACTCTATAAAGTGTGAAAAATATATGTAAAATAAAAAGAATAGTGATATTATAAATAATATTTTTCTATTTTTAATTTTCCAAATTGTTTTTCATATGGTTATTGCTGGGAGAAATATCAATAATCTCAGATGTGCAGGTGACACCACCCTTATGGCAGAAAGTGAACAGGAGCTGAGGAGCCTCTTGATGAAAGTGAAAGAGGAGAGTGAAAAAGCTGGCTTATTAACTCAGGGTACACTATGCAACTGGTTTTTGATATGTAAAAATTACATAAAATTAATAAAATTACATCAATGAGAAAAAAAAAAAAAGCTGGCTTAAAGTTCAACATTCAGAAAACTAAGATCATGGCATCTGGTCCCATCACTTCATGGCAAATACATAGGGAAGCAATGGAAACAGTGACAGACTTTATTTTTTAGGGCTCTAAAATCGCTACAGATGGTGACTGCAGCCATGAAATTAAGACACTTGCTGCTTGAAAGAAAAGCTATGACCAACCTAGATAGCATATTTAAAAGCAGAGACATTACTTTGCCAACAAAGGTCTGTCTAGTCAAAGCTATGGTTTTTCCTGTGGCCATGTATGGATGTGAGAGTTGGACTATATAGAAAGCTGAGCACTGAAGAATTGATGCATTTGAACCGTGGTGTTGGAGAAGACTCTTGAGAGTCCCTTGGACTGCAAGGAGATCTAATCGGTCAATCCTAAAGGAAATCAGTCCTGAATATTCTTTGGAAGGACTGATGCTGAAGCTGAAACTCCAATACTTTGGCCACCTGATATGAAGAACTGACTCATTTGAAAGGACCCTGATGCTGGGAAAGATTGAAGGCAGGAGGAGAAGGGGATGACAGAGGATGAGATGGTTGGATGGTATCACCAACTCAATGGACACGAGTTTGGATAAACTCCGGAAGTTGGTGATGGACAAGGAGGCCTGTCATGCTTCAGTTCATGGGATCGCAAAGAGTCGGACATGACATAGCAACTGAACTGACTGACTGACTGATATTATTTATCATTTAAATTGAATATAAATTATTTTAAAGGATAAATAAGCAAACAAAAGATAAATAGTTTAACGCAAAATGTCTGCATTATTGAAATGTGTTCGTAACACTACACAGAAAGAGTGGGGTTCTCAAAACAATGGTCATGCTATAGTAATTTTTAGACAAGTTTTATATTAAATGAGTGTGATACAAAATATAGAATGGCATAAAAATAGAATCTGTCAGATCCTGAATCAGTAATAATAGTAAAAATGAATGTGCCTCTAACTTTTTATTCATGGTTAAAATGGCATCATTTTAAAGCCCCAAATGAATAGTCTTACACTTTTCTTGTTCCCTTTATTGTTTTTTCTTTAATTGGCAAGAGTTGTTTACTTTTTAGTTCTAGATCAAGTTATATACTCCTGTAAACAGCTAATTTTTATTAAAAGTCTAATTTCTTTTTCCTTCTCATAATGAACTAGCAATCTCAAAGAGAACTTTCAGTATATAAGCGACTGAACTGAGTATCATCATGGGCCATATCATCCATTCTGTTGGTTTATAAGTCCCTGATAATAATACATTTTAATATCTCAGTTCTTCATATGAAGAAACTGAGCCTCAGAGAGCCTTGGTTATTCACACAAGGCCACCCAGGTAAGAATCAATGAGATAGGAATTGGAACACAACTCCCCGGAACTGACTCTAGCTTTCCTTTCCTTGCACCAGCTGTCTCTCTGATAAGTTAAATATTTTGTGGTGGTCACTTTTAGCATCCTGAAATCAATTATGATGCTGTTAGTTCTGATTTTTATTGCTAAAAAAATCCATGATAAAGCTATAAAGAAAGAGGGTCTATAGTATTATTCATGTAGTTGGTCTCCCAGTTACCAAAATGCATATTTTTACATATGGAGCACTGCTCTTGGTGTTATAGATGATGCAGTGATTAATAATATATGATTATTGTCCTCTAGGGTCTAATAAACACTTTGGAAGAAAAGACCTACAGTATGTGAGAGAAGCAATCATTAAGGTTTTCTGGCAGCAAGCAACACAAACCGACTCAACACAACACTGCCAACTTAAGCTAAAAAATTCTCTTTGGAAGGAAATTGGAGAAACCTAAAAATCTGGAGGGAAAAAACTCCTACAGCCAGGCCTCATAATGGACAAAAATAGAGCAACTTCAAAATTCTAACAACTATGCTATAATAGGTAGCACTTTTTTAGCACTTTTTCTGTGTCTGGTCTTGTTCTAAGTGTTCTACACATATTAACACCTTGAATCCACACTGCAGCACAATAAGGTATTACTGTTGTTATTTTAGTAGGTGAAGCAATTGAGGCACAGAGAGGTTAAGCAACTTGCCCGGTCTCGCCACTGTCTTCAACGTGCCACCAAAATAATGACTGAGTTCTGAAATGTTTTCATTTTGTGACATTTCCCTCAAGATTCAGGTACAGAGGGCCTAATTGGGGTCATGTTCTGAACTACAGACAAGAGATGGATAATTCCTTAAGAAGTGAAGGTTGCTGGAAAAAATTAGGCAAATTTGACAGATGTCCACTGTATTGTAGAGATAATAAAACCAGGCTACGGGGACAGGAGATATTTTTATGTACCTGTTGAGTTACAAGCTTTGAAGTTTAAAGATACCGCCTCCTTCTGCAGGGCACACAGACCAGGGAGAACTGGACCAGTTGTGTGCTCCGCTAGTCGGGTAGATACTTCCCCAACAACAGGAGAGGCTAGAACTGAAATCCTCGAGGATTTCGGTCTGGAAATGCTGATGGATATGTAAAGATATCTGGGAAGTCACTCGTTTGTTAGGGTCCTGGCTGGCCTTCTTAAATGTCATGAAATTTAAGTGTGAAAATGGCCATAAATGGGACACATGAATCCACATCTATCAGTGAGATAGATGCCTTACTCCACTAGTATCCTTGATCTGATCGTACCCCATCTCCACCCTGTCACCGTGGTTCTCACACTCACACCCTTCAATCTGGGCCTCCCTCCTGGAATACGAGAGCAGTCAACTTCAACAGCCATTTCTTTTGTTCATTCAACATATAATAATTAAACCCACTTTACACGAACATGACACACTGATTCTATCTCCACGGAGGGGACAGTATGGTGGAGGATATAGAATTGTAAAATGGCCATTATGAAACAGTGCTCACCTGTCATTGTGGGGGACACAGTGGGTACATGTAAGAGGAGCCTCTAACAGAACCCTGGGGAATTAGAGAAAGCTCACCGAAGGAAGAGAGTTTTGAAAGCAGAGTGTGAAGAACGAAAAGGAAGTGTACCGGGCAGAGGGAATATTTGGGGAGAAGATCTGGCAAAGAATTGTGACCTGTAGTGAGAAGAGGGAGATGAGGACATCTGTTGGCTTAGGAAAGAAAATAAAACAGGTCCAAGAATAATCAGAGTATCACCTGGATACAAGGGCCAGAGAGAATTCAAGGAGGGTGAGACTCATAGAAGCTTAACACAACATTGTAAAGAAACTATAAGGTAAGGTAAGGTGAAGTCGCTCAGTCATGTCTGACCCCACAGACTGTAGCCTACCAGGCTTTTCTGTCCATGAGATTTTCCAAGCAATTGGAGTAAAAATTAATTTAGAAAGCGAAGGTGAGACTCCATCTCGGCAGAGAGAATCTCAGACTTTGGCAGGGGGACGATTTTAGATGAGTCTTGGAGAATGAAGTTTCAATCAGCAAAAGCAGAGGAAAGGGTACATGTGCCAGAGAAATGCTCGAGTCAGGCCAGGGCAAATACTCTTTCCCTGTTTGCTTTAAGCGGTATTTTCCTGCCTAGACCATGTCTCCCAGTCTCACATTCTTTTCGCTTTCCTCTTATTCATTCTTCAGAATTCATGTGGTTACATTCTCCATGATGTCCAGGCCAGCAAAAGGTAGCTGTGCTGCTGCAGCTGTTCCATTGTTCCATTCATTTCTGTACCCTCCGGGGCTTAGCATAGTTCCAAGAACCTTCAGTGGTTTTGATGAGTCAATTAGTTTTTTAATGAGCAAACCTATGGCAAGAGTCTGGTACAGTGGTTAGGAGTGTAGTTCCAAAGTCAGACTGTTTGGATTCAAATTCCAGTTGTGTTATGTTCTATATGTGTCTTGGGTCAATGACTTCAAACTCAGCTCCTTTATTTGTCAGGTGGGTATAGTAATAAAATCTTCTCTAGAGTCCTTGGAAGAAAAAATTGTGGAGTATTTGGCAGAGTGCCTGCACCTAGCAATTAAGCAACCTGTGTTAGTTGCTGAGAGGGTTGATATTATACTATCATCTCTCTCATGCTGTGCATATGGATGACAAAAATATAGGGAAAATATTCAAACACTGGAAACTGGAAGAAAAAGCCTTCAGACAAAGGGCAGAATTTTTCTTGACTTAGTCAAAATGACAGTGAAGGTAGAGTATTACGGTCGTGCTTAGATGGCAGTCTGCTCTGTTTGATGACAGCATGGTTAGACAAGTCTGTTCTTAGTTCCAGAAGCTAATGTACATCCTGGATGAAGAACACCACAGTTCAGAAGAGAATGAGTCAACATCAAAGACAGTGTATATATATAAAATGTTTTGCAAATGTTCTCTAGCATTGACTGAGCTAGGAACCTTTGCAAAAATAAAATATATACATGTATATAAAGTCACTGTCAGTCCCCCATGTTCTTCTAAGCTGAGGTCTACCGAAGCTCTGCCCTGCCCCCACTGTGTGTTCACATGTTCCTTCAGGTCATCCTGAATTCTCTACTCTGGCATTCCACATGGACCACCTTTCCCCAAGTTTTTAACATCTTCTCCCTGCCTTGCCTCCTCCAAAAAATCTAATCAAAATTCCATTGCCATAGGTGGGTTCATTCATGTCTAAGTAGTAAAGAACAATATCGGTTCAGTTCGGTCACTCAGTCGTGTCTGACTATTTGCAACCCCATGGACTGCAGCACGCCAGGCTTCCCTGTCCATCATCAACACTCCAAGCTTGCTCAAACTCATGTCCATCGAATGATGCCATCCAACCATCTCATCCTCTGTCGTCCCCTTCTCCTCCTGCCTTCAGTCTTTCCCAGAATCAGGTTCTTTTCATTTTTTTTTTTTTTTTAAATTCTTCTGGAGCGATGCCCTCCAACGAAGCTACATGAGCCTTGATTTGGGCGACCGTCTCCTGGCCGGTCACCTCGAGAGTGTGTAGCTCCTGGGCGCGGACAAAAAGCTGCGTGTTGGCGACTAGATCGCGGACACAGCTGCCGCTACCGCGAAGATGGAGTCGAGAAAGAGGAAGGAGCTAGGAAACGCACGTCCTCTCCGCCTGCTGCGTGCGACGTCACTCCAGGTTCTTTTCAAATGAGTCAGTTCTTCTCATCAGGTGGCAAAAGTTTTGGATCTTCAGCTTCAGCATCAGTCCTTCCAATGAATATTCAAGACTAATTTCCTTTAAGATTGACGGGTTTGATCTCCTCGCAATCCAAGAGACTCTCAGGAGTCTTCTCCAACACCACAGTTCAAAAGCATCAGTTTTTCGGTGCTCAGCTTTCTTTATAGTCCAACTCTTACATCCATACATGGCCACTGGAAAAGCCATAGCTTTGACGGACCTTTGTTGGCAAAGTAATGTCTCTGCTTTTAAATATGCTGTCTAGGTTGGTCATAGCTTTTCTTTCAAACAGCAAGCGTCTTTTGATTTCATGGCTAGAGTTACCATCTGTAGTGATTTTGGAGACCAAAAAAAATAAAGTTTGTCACTGTTTCCATCGTCTCTCCAACTATTTGCCATGAAGTGATGGGACCAGATGCCATGATCTTAGTTTTCTGAGTGTTGAGATTTAAGCCAACCTTTTCACTCTCCTCTTTCACTTTCATCAAGAGGCTCTTTAGTTCTTCTTCCTTTTCTTTCATAAGGGTGGTGTCATCTGCATATCTGAGGTTATTGATATTTTTCCAGCAGTCTTGATTCCAGCTTGTGAATCATCCAGCCAGGCATTGCACATGATGTATTCTACTTATAAGTTAAATAAGCAAGGTGACAATATACAGCTTTGACATGCTCCTTTCACAGTTTGGAACCAGTCTGTTCCATGTCCAGTTCTAACTGTTGCTTCTTGACCTACATACAGATTTCTCAGGAGGCAGGTAAGGCGGTCTGGTATTCCCATCTGTTTAAGAATTTTCCACACTGGTGATAGCAAATACCCTCTTCCAACAACACAAGAGAAGACTCTACACATGGACATCACCAGATGGTCAATACCGAAATCAGATTGATATATTCTTTGCAGCCAAGGATGGAGAAGCTCTCTATATACACAGCAAAAACAAGACCAGGAGCTGACTGTGGCTCAGATCATGAACTCCTTATTGCAAAATTCAGACTTAAATTGAAGAAAGTAGGGAAAACTAGTAGATCATACAGGTATGACCTAAATCATATCCCTTACAGTGGGATTATACAGTGGAAGTGACAAATAGATTCAAAGGATTAGATCTGATAGATAGAGTGCCTGAATAACTATGGATGGAGGTTCATGACATTGTACAGGAGGCAGTGATCAAGATCATCCCCAAGAAAAAGAAAGACAAAAAGGCAAAATGGTTGTTTGAGGAGGCCTTAGAAATGGCTGAGAAAAGAAGAGAAGCTAAAGGCAAAGGAGAAAAGGAAAGATATACCCATTTGAATGCAGAGTTCCAAAGAATAGCAAGGAGAGAAAAGAAAGTGTTCCTCAGTAATCAATGCAAAGAAACAGAGGGAAACAACAGAATGGGAAAGACTAGAGATCTCTTCAAGAAAATTAGAAATGCCAGGGGAACATTTCATGCAAAGATGGCACAATAAAGGACAGAAATGGTATGGACCTAACAGAAGCAGAAGATATTAAGAGGTGGCAAGAATATGCAGAAGAACTGTACAAAAAAAGATCTTCATGACCCAGATAGCCACAATGGTGTGATCATTCACCTACAGACATCCTGGACTGCGAAGTCAAGTGCACCTTAGGAAACATCACTATGAACAAAGCTAGTGGAGGTGATGGAATTCCAGTTGAGCTATTTCAAATCCTAAAAGATGAGGCTCTGAAAGTGCTGCACTCATTATGCCATCAAGTTTGGAAAACTCAGCAGTGGCCACAGGACTGGAAAAGCTCAGTTTTCATTCCAATCCCTAAGAAAGGCAATGCCAAAGAATCCTCAAACTACTGCACAGTTGCACTTATCTCACACACCAGTAAAGTAACGCTCAAAATTCTTCAAGCCAGGCTTCAGCAATACGTGAACCGTGAACTTGCAGATGTTCAAGCTGGATTTAGAAAAGGCAGAGGAACCAGAGATCAAATTGCCGACATCCGTTGGATCATGGGAAAAGCAAGAGAGTTCCAGAAAAAAACATATGCCTTTGCTTTATTGACTATGCCAAAGCCTTTGACTGTGTGGATCACAACAAACTGTAGACAATTCTTAAGGAACAATATAATTAAATAAAATAATTTATTTTATTTAAATAAAATAATCCATTAATTTAAATCATTAATCCATTCAAATATTTATGCAAATAGTTAGGGGGACTCTTTTTTTTTTTTCCAGGCATAGGGAAATTGAGAACCTTACTCCAAGAAACATATTTTGTTTCAAAAGAAGTAGCTGATTAATCAATTTATGTTAGGCAGCATTTCTGAGAGTGTGGGAGAGATACTGGGAAGCCTCTGTACTATGGATGATCAACTACCCTAATGCAACTCCAGTAATAATTTCCAGGTTATATGACTACTTCTAAGGATGGTCAGAATAACAGGAAGGGAAAAAGAGCTTGCAAATATATTAGTACTGTAGACATATCATATAGCTACTACCTCTGTTTAATTCTTGATCTACAGTGGTTAATAGCAGAGATTCATGACTCAGATATCTTTGGGTTCAAACCCCAGCTTTCATTTTTATTAGCAATGTGAACCTGATAAATTATACTGTTTTGTAGGTTCTGTTCCCTTATTTGTACAGTGAAGGTGTGGGATTGTTAAAGATTAAATGATTTTGTTTGAATAGTTCTCAATATGCTTGTTTGGGTAAAGTAAGTAAAAAATATGTCATTGAAATCTGCAATTACCCAATCGATGCTAATATCTCCTGTATCTTGTGGATGCATGTGTGTTTCTGACATTCAGGCATACACTCAACATTCATAAACACTCTTCTTAGTACCAAAACTAATAAATGCATCATCTCATAAAACCCTATTCCCCACTCTCACAGTCATCTGTAGTTTAGCATCTTACTCAGATAATACATCTACATTTTATTCTTTCCCCACTTTCTTAATGCAAAAAAAAAAAAAAAAGCAACATCCCATTCAGTACTGGCTGCCTTCTGGTGTAATCTCAGAATCAAATGTTACTTGAGAAATTGTTGCAGAGCTGAAAGTTGAAGTAACAGATATCTATAATCCATTTTAGGAATGAATAGAGGATACCCAGGAGTTTTTTGTCCCTGAAGATGAAAATTTGTCATTGACCTAGCATATTTCTCTTTCAGATAGCTAGAATGGTGGAAAAATAAGAATAAAAGGTAATTATGAGATTATTTCATCCGTCTTCTAGCTTTCATTCTAGTATTTTCATCTCCCTTTGGATTAGTGAGAATTTGCCTGTCTTCATTCTTCAGTTTAGCCTGAAGCCATATATTATTTCCTGTTTCTAGCTACCATACCAAACTAAGAAGTGTTGGCTGTAGCAACAAAAATGTTCATATAACTTTGCCAATGTTTAAATGGTAAGTTCAAGGAGAAAGTCATACCACTGACTGATTTGGCATTCTGCACAGAGGGGAAAAAAAACAGTTGACTTGATTTTTCACTTTTCCTCTAGACATATGAGTCCTGTGAGCATTCCTTGATATTAGAATTTATGATCACAAAATGACACACACAAGTCTGCTCATGAATTTTTTAGACAAATTTTGGAAATTCAAGATAGGCGAATAGTTTCAGGCATGTTTATGAAGTAGAAAATCTGGTAAAGGGTATGTTTATTAAACTTAAACTGTATGATTGACTTACAGACATTCACATATGCTCCATTCTGTGTTCATTAAATGCTTTTGAAAATCCCATTGAAAGGGAAAGGAGGTCCATAAGAGCAGGTCCTGGATAGAAAGTAACAATTTTTTCTAAAGCACATTTGACTCTCAGGAGGCACCACTGTTGGACAGAATTTGTGTGGAAAGCTAAAACTGTGTTCCACTACTGTGTGAAGGTCATCAGTTTCCTTTTATCTGAGTTTTTTTTTCCCCCTTACAACTATTCTTATATAGGTCTTCCCCAATGGCTCAGATGGTAAAGAGTCTGCCGGCAATGAAGGAGACCTGGGTTTGATTCCTGGGAGAGAGTTTGTAAACAATGAATAACATTCCTACAGTATTCTAAATTTGATATTATAATCTGTTTTCAAATTTCAGCTTTGAACTTTTTTGAGAATATTAGCTGCTGAATAAAAAGATTATTCTTTAGTCCTTCAATTGATTTAGTGAGCTGTACTGTTTGAATTCTCAAATACTGTATATGTATTTAATATGTATATAGATTACATAAACCATATATTTTTATGTATGTATATATTATATATAGATACACACACCACATACACATATATATAGGATTGCCATCATGGCTACTAGTAACTGTTTTGGCTTTTCTACCTGGTTTTATTTTTCTTCAACATTTCCTTAAATAAGGTATTTTCTGAAAGAGTTATATGTATGATTTTTATTGGAAACCAAAAATACAAAGTGAATTTTTAAAATTGCATACTTTTGTGTAAAGTGAGCTAGTAACAAAAGTATAATGGACAGTTAAATTTTAATAGCTATTCCTTTGGTTATTTTATTATATTAGACATATCATATAGCTACTACCTTAATATAAATAATTATTATTTTATTATAATGATTTTATTAATGGGGTTATTAAAGATTCTATTTAGAGAAGGAAATGGCAACCCACTCCAGTGTTCTTGCCTGGAGAATCCCAGGGATGGGGAGCCTGGTGGGCTGCCATCTATGGGGTTGCACAGGGTCGGACATGACTGAAGTGACTTAGCAGAGATTCTATTACTTCAAAGGCAATATGATATATTTGAAATTTGGAAAAATAACGTAGATAGTAAAATGCTGATAAAAAGATAAGTTTCTACAATGAAACTAACATTCTATATTTCTTTTCTTCTAAAATGTTCTTAAAGCATACAGGGATGGGATCTAACATTCTATATCAAGGATGCCTTTAGATATTCTAGAATTTTATGATGCAATGTCCTTAAAAAATAAAGTTTTAAATATTTTTAGTATTAAAATATAGAGGTACAAAATGCAAACAGTTTATGTGATTCACACAGAAAATTGTGAAACTGTACACATTTCATTGCCAACTGTTTTCTTCAAAATCCTATGAAAGAATTTAAAAGTGGCTAAAGATGTATTCTTATACCTTTGTTATTGTGTTATTTAGTCGCTAAGTCATGTCCAACTCTTGCAACCCTATGAACTATATAGCCCGTCTGTGTCCTCTGTCCATGGAATTATCCAGGCAAGAACTGGAGTGTCTTGCTATTTCCTTCTTCAGGGGATTTTCCCAACCCGGGGATCAAACCCACCATGTCGCTTGCATTGGCAGGAGGATTCTTTACAAGTGAGCCACCTGGAAAGCCCCATTCTTATATCTTAATAGGTCTTAAAAAAAAAAAAAGTAACAAAGCTGGGCCATTTTTTCATTGTTTGGGTGTAATTCTAGACTTTTGCTGTTGTTGTAGTTGGTTGACAATATTTTGTTGGTATTTCAGGGGTACAGCAAAGTGATTCAGTAAGGAGTGTATATATAGAATCTGATATATATATATATCTTTTATATATATATATATATATATATATATATCTTTTCCATTATAGGTTATTATAAGATATTGAATATAGTTCCCTGTGCTATATGGTAGGTCCTTATTATTTATCTATTTTATATAATAGTGTGTATATGTTAATCCCAAGTGCCTAATGTATCCCCCAACCTCCCCCTTTCTTCTCTGGTAACCATAAGTTTTTTTCATATATCTGTCAATCTCTATTTTATAATTAAGTTTATTTGTATCACTTTTTTAGACTCCACATATGAGTAATACCATGGTATTTCTCTTTCTCTCTCTGACTTACTTCATTCAATATGACAGTCTCTAAGTCCATCCATGTTGTTGCAAACAGCAATATTTCATTATTTTCATGACTATGTAATATTCCATTGTATATCTCTATCTATATATACCACATCTTCTTTATCCATGTACCTGTCAATGAACATCTAGTTTTCACGTCTTGGCTATTATAAATAGTGCTGCTATGAATACTGGTGTGTATATATCTTTTAAAATTAGAGTTTTCATCTTTTCTGGATATATGACCAGAAATGGGATTGCTGGGTCATATAGTAAATTTTTAAGAAACCTCCGTATTCTTCTCCATAGTGGCTGCATGAATTTACATTCCTACCAACTGTGTAGGTGGAGTTCTTTTTCTTCACATCTTTTCCAGCATTTATTATTCGTAGATTTTTTGACGGCCATTCTGACTGGTGATACCTCACTGATTTGTACTATATTTGTTTTTCTTTGGTTAGTATTTCTCTAATTATTATCAGCATTAAGCACCTTTTCATATGCCTCTTGGCCATCTGTATGTCTTCTTTGAGGAAAGGTCTATTTAGTTCTTCTGCCCACTTTTTGATTGGATGATTTTTTGATATTGAGCTATCTGAGCTACTTGAATATTTTGGAGATTAATCCCTTGTTGGTTGCATCATTTGCAAATATTTTCTCCCATTCCGTAGATTGTCTTTTTGTTTTGTTTATGATTTCCTTTACTGTGAAAAAAGCTTATAAGTTTAATTGGTCTCATTTTTTTCTGCTTTTGTCTAGATTTTTGCAATTTCAGTTGTTATTCCTACTTCACAGAATATTAATAAGCTACTCTAATACTTATACCTACAGGGAGTTGTGCATGGGTCCAAATCATGTTTATGAAATAATTATATGAAGATTTTATGATGGAATAGAAGAAGACTTCAATAAGGAATCAGAAGAATTTTGACCCCTAGGTGAGTCACTTAGTTTCTCTATTAACCCTTAGTTTTCTTGTTTATAAAACGGGAACCTATAGGAAAACACAAAGTAAATGAGCAAAGAATTGTTGGGAGAAACACACAGGCTAAATATACAGAAATCAGTTTTTGAAATCTTATTTATTTTGAAGATTATGTACAAATATCTTCATTCTTTTTCTTGCCAACTAGAATATTTTAGTCTATTTTGCATGTTTCATATTTGTGGTTTTGATTCAGTTATTTAAGTTAGAGATAGGACTTCCATACAAAAGACATATAGAGGTTGCTACAGTGAGCACTGGGGCTTTCCAAGTGGCTCAGTGACAAAGAATTCACTTGTTAGTGCAGGAGTCACAAGAGACGCAGGTTTGATCCCTGAGTTGGGAAGATCCCCTAGAGGAGGAAATGACAACCCACTCCTGTATTCTTGCCTGGAGAATTCCATGGTGGGCTACAGTCCATGGGGTCGCAGAGAGTTGGACACGACTGAGTCACAGTGAGAATTGATGCACACAATTCAGTGTACACGTGAGTAACACTGGTTAGTAACTTAGTGTTATTCTTTCCTTGACTTGGGTGAGAAATAGATATGAATTAGCAAAGAAGATTCTCTCCTTCCTTTGAAGTCCCTTCAATCTCCCATGACAAGTCCCTTACTGATTTGGGGGAATATTGATTAGAAATGATCTATATCCTCATATGGACACTGAAACCAGGAAGTAGGATTTAGATGGTTAAAAGAATATTAGGTAGAGTATGCTTTAAACAGCCAAATTTTCCATTTACAAAAAATTTGATATGGAAATAAACCCAAATCCCTGACTTGAGAAATCTTTTTTATGCTTTCATTGCCAATCAATTATTATGAAAATGCCAAGCATTTAAAAATGATATGCACTGCTTTAATGCTAAGGAAATCTGGAAGCCCCAGAATACAAACAAAATGAGCAGTTTTCAATAACAGAGCTTCACTGAGCCTCATTCATATAAACTGGTATACGGGGGCTCAGAAACGTAAGGGAAACCAAAAATTCTAAATTTGATATTTTTTCATTGTACAAAAAGCATTTCTTGAAAACAAATGGTAGAACAAGGCTAATTGTCATTTTCATCTATCGTTTATGTTTTTCTGATTGAATTTTCAATCCTCAAGTTTAGAGACTGCCGATCTGGTGGAGCGTTTGAAAAAGCACCTAATTAAAAATAAATAAAACTCAACAACACCAGAAAAGCATTGTCACCAAACAATAAATAACGCTTCCATCTACAGTATCACTCAAAGATGAATCATTTTGGGAACTGAAAGGTGGGAGCGCACCTGCGGCACAAACCTTAAATGAGAAATAAAGACAAGCGGGTTGTAGGGTGCCCTCCCGTCTTTAAAGTAAAATTCTTTACAACACACAAGACAAATGGCACAAAAGTGAAAGGGCAGTGATGCAGATTGGATAGGCTTACAGCATAATTGAATTAAGGCTTGTGTGCCACATATGACCACAAAGCAGGCCTATGGCTCGGGCCAGCTGAATGGAGGTGGCTGGCCTGACAATAAAGACCCTTTAAACTGGTTAAATGCCTCATAAGCGTGTGTGCAGAGAGCTTTCTAGCTAACAGGTGGCTGAGTAAACCTCAGCTGGTGCCACACAGGGCTGTCGCATTGACCTTCTTTAGGATAATTTCAGCCCTCTTTAAAAAAAAAAATTGTTACTGTACTTGCTGTGGTGGAAACAATTTAGGGATGAATAATTTCTTTCGGTCCCTAGAGGCTCTCTCTCTCCCTCTCACTCTCTCCCTCTCCCCGTCTCTCTTTTTTTCTTGAACTCTCTCTCTCCCCTCCTCTTTTTCTCGGTCTTGAAACTGAATTAACATAAAGGAACAGTGACAACAGCAAGCTGAAAAGCATAGCTGGTGGGAGGATTAAGTATATCATTGAAAGGAATTATGTTGTAAATGGCTGGGAGGGGTCGGGGCTTCTGTTCCTTGGTCCCATCTGGTCCTTAAAGAATACCTTGTTGTAATTACCCCCAGATGGTTTGTGCTCACTGGGGTCTGGACAGCCAGGTGCCACTGTGCCCTGCTGGGTGTGATATTCATTGCTACATGCAGTGATAAAAATGGACTTTATTGAAACCTAATTTCTTCCAGGGTATTACACAAATATGAAATGAACCTAGCTCATCGAGAGAAAGCCTTGTTTATTTCCAAGCCGAAGCAGTCTCACCTAAGATAAGGCTGCCTGGTTATTTTACTTGTAACAATTCTAAAAAGAAGAAGCAAAAACAATTCACAATGTGTGTTGGATTTAATTCAATTTTTAAAAATAATGAAAGTAGTCCACATCAATGGCAGGTTTTTATTTCTTGCTGATAGGTAGTTTTAAAAGTGATAGCTAGGATTTTTAAGACCATGTTGTGATCATTTTACTTTGAAATTAATAGGAAATAAAGTGAATCATAGTATATCCATGTGTAAACACATTTTGATATTAGTGAGCAAATATTTGTATAACTCAAAACTTAATCATATATTATTCACTATAAAGTATCACATCACTTAAAAAACAAGTTTGAACATTCTTGTGTTGTACTTTAACACTTATATTATCATAGAAAAAACAAGAAGAAAACTAAATATTAAAAAAGCTTAGCTGTCTCAATATACAAAAAGACGGAATTTTTAAAAATTATGCTTACTTGAGCTTTCTATCAGGAAATTTCACTTTTAATTTTTAAATATATTTTTAAAGCAGAAATAACTTGAAAATGAAAGTTAAAATCATAATTGTAAAATTCAGTTATGTTTATTTTATTCTAATTATATTTTCAATAAATCTAATAATCTTTTTTATATGAGAATATCTTGTAGAGCTGACTAATATTAAAAGCAAAATATTTATCCATCCCATGTCTTATTATAATTTTGCATGTATAAACATTGTAACAAAGTAGCTCAAATTCATTGCCTTAAATCATGAATTTTTAATGAAGAATTTGGAAAATTTTAACTTGAAAATCAAATGGAAATTAGAGCGAAGTGTAGAAAATGAATACACGTGATATTCCTGTTTTCTTTATAACTGTAAATTCTACACAGTATTAAGAAAGTATAAACCGTTAATATAATCATAATGAAAGTATTTACCTTTAATATATAGGAGTTACATATGTTTACTATGAAAGTGTTAACAAAAGGAAAACAAAATACAATGTTTCTTTCTGCGTATTTAAATACACAGGTTATCAAATAGAGGGAAATGATTTTTTAAATTGGCAACTTACACAAACCTGGCAACTTACACGTAAGGAGCAATTGCTGTGCCAAACTGAAGTTTGTCAACTGATAAGAGCAAGCTTTATGTACTTTGTAAATAAGATTTTAAGGTAAAAGTCTTAAAGGTAAAAATAGAATCCCAGTGTTCTGTTCAAACTTTACTGTATTAGGGGCAGCATAATTTTGTTAGTATCTGAGATATACTTGCAGTATGGAGGACGACTGTGACACGTGGTGAAAGGTCTCTGGAGGAGAGTCCGAGAGACCTGAATTCTAGTCAGCCTGGTCCTCAGAGCTTTAGGATCCCGAGCATTCATTTAAGTTCCATAAACTGTAGCTTCCTTCCCAAGAAAATGATTGTAAAAAAGCTTGATTAAAAGATCAGATTTGTGTTTTAAAAAATATGTGTGTTTGATGATATGATTTCAGAGATACAAGGAAGAGCATGGAGACCACCGTGGTCCAAGCGTTCATGATTAGGTCTTGAATGACAGGTTAGATGAGATGAAGAGAGGACAGAAAGACATTTAAGACTAGGGAGAAAAAGGAGCGTGAATTGGGGGTTTTAATTATGAATTAAGTGGAATCTTCATTTTTTTTTCACTTTTGATATATTTTTATTTTATTTTATTAATTTTTATTGGAGTATATTTGTTTATAATGTTGTGTTAGTTTCTGCTGTATAGCAAAGTGAATCAGCTATACATGTATCCCCTCTTTTTTGGATTTCCTTCCCATTTAGTTCACCACAGAGCACTGAGTAGAGTTCCGCTATGCTATACAGTAGGTTCTCGTTGTTGTTGTTCAATCGCTAAGTCATGTCGGTATCTTTACAACCTCATGAGCTACAATATCAGGGTCTTTTCTCATTCTCTGTCTCTCTCTTCCTTTATTCTCTTTATGAGGCTTCAATTATACATCAGTTCAGTTCAGTCACTCAGTCATGTCCGACTCTTGGTGACCCCATGGGCTGCAGTACGCCAGGCTTCCCTGTCCATCACCAACCCCCGGAGCTTGCTCAAACTCATGCCCATCCAGTTGAAGATGCCATCCAACCATCTCATTCTCTGTTGTCCTCTTCTCCTCTTGCCTTCAATCTTTCCCAGCATCAGGGTCTTTTCCAATGAGTCAGTTCTTTGTATCAGGTGGCCAAAATATTGGAGCTTCAGCATTAGCCTCAGTCCTTCCAATGAACACCCAGGACTGATTTCCTTTAGGATTGACTTGTTTGATCTTATAGTCCAAGCGACTCTCAAGAGTCTTCTCCAGCACCACTTATGAAATCATCCATTCTTCGGTGCTCAACTTGCTTTATGGTCCAACTCTTACATCCATACATGACTACTAGAAAAACCATAGCTTTGACATTATGGACCTTTGTTGGAAAAGTGATGTCTGTGCTTTTTAATATGCTAAGTTTGTTATAGCTTTCCTTCCAAGGAGCAAGCGTCTTTTAATTTCATGGCTTTAGTCACCATCTGCAATGATTTTGGAGCCCAAGAAATTGAAATCTGTCACCTCTTCCACTTTTTCCCCTCCTATGTGCCATGAAATGATGGAACTGGATGCCATGATCTTAGTTTGTTTTTGTTTTTGTTATTTTTACATTGAGTTTTAAGCCAGCTTTCTCACTCTCCTCTTTCAACCTCATCAAGAGACTTTTTACTTAGTCTTCACTTTCTTCCATTAGAGTGTATAATTGGCATATGTGAAGTTGATATTTCTCCTGGCAGTCTTGATTTTAGCTTGTGATTCATCCAGCCCAGCATTTTGCATGATGTACTCTGCATAGAAGTTAAATAAACAGAGTGACAATATACAGCCTCCTTTCTCAATTTGGAACCAATTTTTCCATATACAGTTCTAACTGTTGTTTCTTGACATGCATACAGGTTTCTCCGGAAACAGATAAGGTGGTCTGGTACTCCCATCTCTTTAAAAGAGTTTTAGTTTTCCACACTTTGCTGTGATCCACACAATCAAAGACTTTAGCATAGTCAATGAGGCAGAAGTAGATATTTTTCTGGAACTCCCTTTTTTCCCCATGATCCATCAAATTTTGACAATTTGATCTCTGGTTCCTCTGCCTCTTTGAAACTCAATTTGTACATCTGGAAGTTCTTGGTTAATGTACTGATGAATCCTTTCTAGAAGGATTTAGAGCATAAATTTGCTAGCACGTGAGTTGAATGCAATTGTACAGTAGTTTGAACATTCTTTGGCATTGCCCTTCTTTGGGATTGGAATGAAAACTGACTTTTCAGCCCTATGACCACAACTGAGTTTTCCAAATTTGCTGGCATATTGAGTGCAGCACTTTAACAGCATCATCATTTAGAATTATAAATAGCTCAACTGGAATTCCATTATCTCTGCTAGCTTTGTTCATAGTAATGTTTTACTTCCTGAACTTCACACTCCAGGATATCCAGCTCTAGGTGACTGACCAAACCATCATGGTTATCTGGATCATTAAGATCTTTTTTGTATAGTTCCTTTCTGTATTCTTACCACCTCTTCTTGATCATTTTTGCTTCTGTAAGGTCTTACTGCTTCTGTCCTTTATCGTGCCCATCCTTGCATGAAGTGTCCCTTGATACCCCCAGTTTTCTTGAGGAGATCTCCAGTCTTTCCCATTCTGTTATTTTCCTCTACTTCTTTGCTTTGTTCATTAAAGAAGGCCTTCTTGTCTCTCCTTGCCATTCTCTGAAACTGTGCATTCAGTTGGGTTTATCTTTCCCTTTCCCCCTTGCCTTTTGCTTCTCTTCTTTCTTCAGCTCCTCAGGAAGGAGGAGTAAAACCTCCTCAGACAACCACTTTGTCTTCTTGCATTCTTTTCCTTGGGGGTGATTTTGGTCACTGCCTCCTGTTCAGTGTTAAGACCCTCCATCCATGGTTCTTTAGGCACTCTGTCTACCAGGTCTAATCCCTTGAATCTATTTGTTACCTCCACTGTATAATTATAAGGAGTTTGATTTAGGTCATACTTGAATGGTCTAGTAGTTTCCCTACTTTCTTAAAATAAAGTCTGAATTTTGCCATAAGGAGTTCATGATCTGAGCCACAGTCAACTCTTAGTCTTGTTTTTGCTGACTGTGTAAAACTTCTCTATCTTTGACTGCAAAGAACATATTCAATCAGATTTTGATTTTGACCATCTGGTGATGTCCATGTATAGAGCTGTCTCTTGGGTTGTTGGAAAGGATGTTTGCTATGACCAATGTGTTCTCTTGACAAAGCTCTGTTAAGTTTTGCCCTATTATTAACTTGCCTGTTACTCTGGGTTTCTCTTAACTTCCTACTTTTGCATTCCAAGCCCCTATGATGAAAAGGACATCATTTTTTGGTGTTAATTCTCAAAGATGTTGTAGGTCTTCTTGAAAGAGTCAATTTTTTGGCATCAGTGATTGTGGCATAGACTTGGGTTACTGTAATGTTGAATGGTTTGCCTTGGAAAGGAACTGAGATTATTGTGTTGCTTTTAGATAATCATGGTTCCTTTCTTTATGTTTACAAAGCAACAAATTTCTATGTAGATAATCTCTAATAAATTATCCTTGTTTTGAATTTAATTATGCCTTCTTATAGTTCAGTTTCTTGCTATCTTAAGAACAATTCTATATTATAGTAGGAAGAAACACCCCTGCTAACCAAGCCAAAATTAGACACCTAGAATGCAATTTTTTATTCCAAACCTTTCCGGTTATCTTAGCACTTTTGTCTGCCAGTCTCAATACATCCTCTACTAATCTTTCCCTCTGAATGTACTCTTCCTCTAAAACACGTGAAGAGGAAAAGGAGAGAGAGGAGATATCAGTGAGGAAAAAGGTGCTTCATGGATTAAAATGTGAATTTAGACTTTGAGTTGTCTGGATGCTTTGCTAAAGTAGAAAATTTTCTAAAATGTGAATAGTTTTATTCTAAGCTGGGAGAGGAAGATTGTGTGGACACTAGATCCAGAGTGTAGACATCTGTTTCCTCATGATCTACAATTCTGAATACTCTCTGTAAGACTCCAAAATTTCTGCAAAAAATAATAAAAAGGAAACCTTTACCTACATAGTTGTCACTACCTTCTAACAAGTCTATGTCAAATTTTATCTTCTTTCAGGCCTCCTTTTTTTTCCAGAATTAATTTTTTTAAAATATGAATTTTATTTCTCTATTCCCATCTCATTATATGTAAGTCCAAGCTCTTGAGAAAGCGATAGTTGCTCAGCCACGTCTGACTCTTTGTGTCTCCACGGACTGTAGCCTGTCAGACTTCTCTGTCCATGGAATTGTCTAGGCAAGAATACTGGAGTGGATTGCCATGCTCTCCTCCAAGGGATCTTCCCAATCCAGGGGTCTAACTCAGGTCTCCTGCATTGCAGGCAGACTCATTATCATCTGAGCCACCAAGGAAGCTGTCAAAAGGGGCTTATAAAAATCAATCTCTTAAAAGGGGCTTAGAATGCCCTTTGGCTTCTTGTTCCTTCCTATCTCTTTAGCCTCATCTTTTTCAGCTTCCTTACCTCAGTCTTCAACAACACAGAAAACAATTTTAGATACTCTGCTTTCATATGTAAGTTGTTACCCCCATGTTAAGTCTGATGAGTTCCTGTTCTCCCTTCAAACACCAGCTAACGTGCTCACTTCAGCAGCACAAAGAGTAATATTAGAACCACACAGAGGAGATGAGCAAGGCCCCCAGACAAAGATGGCATGCAAATCTGTGAAGAATTCTGTGTTTTCATACTGTGTGATTCCACTCATAGGAGGTACATGCAGTTGTCAAAATCATGAAGACAGAGAAGAGAAAAGTGGTTAGGGTGGAGGAGGAGAGGGTAGTTATTGTTCAGTAGGTGAAATACCAGTTTTGCAAAGTGAAACATTCTGTGGAGGGTTGATGGTGATGGTAGCCCCGCAGTGTGCATATACCTACTGCCACTAAACTGCATGCTTAAAGTTAGTTAAGGAGGTAAACTTCATCTTATGTGTATTTCGCCAAAATTAAAAAAAAAAACAAACTGAAATTCCAGTCTCCTTTTCTCTGTACCCTTCCCATTCCCAGGATGAGTTATGCATTTCCGTTATTTAATCAGTATATTAAAATAGCTGCACCTAAGTGAATGTCAAGAAGGCTAATCTTGAACTCACTGCAGTTTAATATTCAAATATATGGTCAGACAATATAAATTTGTGAAAGATTGCCTGAGTGAAATACAATCCATGTGTTTCTATAGATCCAAAGCAATTCATACTTGAAATGAGCCACACAAGCAGATCTTCATACATCTGGACCATATGGTTTATTCTCTTGTAAAACTGCTTTTATTAAATGTAATTGGCCATTATGTCATCATTGACCCATGCTTAAAGCCGCTGTAAGAAAGTCAGCCATGAAATCCATTTAGTATACAGGTGTGTTAAGAGTGGTGTACTGTTGTTATTTCAGTATCTATGAGGAAAAACACTTTAGTTTTGGCACCAAGAATACCTTTGTTTTAATTTTCTTTGGAGGTAATATGAATAATGTTATTAATTTTCTCATTTTTCTATCCTCTTCAGAAACCAGAAAAGCCAACTGGTGGCTTGTTCTAGAGTTTTCTAGATCTTAGCTATACTATTCTGTATAGCCATTTGCTGTTGACTTCAAATTAACCATTAAAACTTTTTTTCCCCTCCAAATCCACTTCATTATTTGTGTTGCCTTTTATTTCATCTTGTTTCAGACCACTTTAAATCCATTTTTAAATAAATGAGGAATAAATGAACTAGTAAAAGTAACTAATAAATTCACCTTCCCTCCAAGTTCCTACTAAATATTGCATATATTTCTAGAATTGTTTTTATCACTGTTTATTTGCATTTCATGTGTGTTATTCACAGTGAACAATATAGTCTTTTAATGCATGATCTGTATCTTACTATAGTATTGTTTATCTCAGCAAAATTAGAATGCCTATGGAATAATATGCCTGTAAGTAAGTCTATTAGATTAAATTGATGTCTATAAAGAAATTAAAAAAATAGTAACTCTTGAAATCAGAATGTAATTTATTCATCTTTTTAACACACATGCCAATTTTTTGCTAATGGTTAAAGCTGAAGACTCAGATAATCTGCTGAAAGAATTCCCAGTCTTAAACAAATTCTCATTTATTCTATTTCTTGTGACTATTAGCATTCATCCAAGTATTCAACTCAATTCTTGCTCTTTGTGGTGTGTATGTGTGTGTGGTGTAGCAGACTACAGTTATAGTAGACACATGGTTTTTCCAATAGTCATGTATGGATGTGAGACTTGGACCATAAAGAAAGCTGAGTGCCAAAGAATTAATGTTTTTGAACTATGGTGCTAGAGAACACTCTTGAGAGTCCCTTGGACTGCAAGGAGATCAAACCAGTTAATCCTCAAGGAAATCAATCCTGAATATTCATTGGAAGGACTGATGCTAATGCTGAAGCTCCAATCCTTTGGCCACCTAAATGTAAAGAGCCAACTCATTGGAACAGACCCTGATGTTAGGAAAGATTGAAGGCAGGAGAAGGACAGAAGATGAGATGGTTTGATGGCATCTCCAACTCAATGGACATGAGTCTGAGCAAGCTCCAGGATATGGTAAAGGACAGGGAAGGCTGGTGTGCTGCATTCCATGGGGTCACAAAGAGTTGGACACAACTGAGCAACTGAAGAACAACAGCCCAGCATAGTTGCATAAACATATCTCTGTTTCTCTCGATAAATAGATTGTTGTTTAGTCACTAAGTTGTGTCTATCTCTTTTGCGAGATAGCCTCCCAGGCTCCTCTGTCCATGGGATTTCCCAGGTAAGAATACTGGATTAGGTTGCCATTTCCTTCTCCAGGGGATCTTCCAGACCCAAGGATCAAACTCACCCCTCCTGTCTTGGCAGGTGGATTCTTTACCACTGAGCCACCTGGGAAGTTCCTACTCCACAGCTTGCCTCTGTTCAATTGTATCCCTATTAATGGCTTTATCTAGAAAATGCCAGCCCACTTTCCCTAAACATCATATCCAACTCGCCCTTGGACAGGGAGCATGATTTCCCCAGCTGAACTTGTTGCTGTCCACCCTTGGTTACTCCTCCTCTTAAGCCCCTGCTCTTCATGATTGGCATCTCCAGCTTCCTGTCCCCCAAGCCTGACCCTTGGAACTGACGAGTATCTCATCCTCCTCTTTTACTGTTTTTCCCCACAACTAGCCTATCGCCAACTCCTTCTCATCTCACCTTCTAAGTACTTCTGAAATTCTCTCTTCAGAGTCATTCTACCAACCTCATATCCTGCAGAATTTTAGATGAGAACCAGGATTATTTCAATAATCTCCTAAAATTCATCCTTTTTATTTTGACTGCTGTTATTTGAAAGGCAAATATTACCATGTATCCTATCTGCTTAAAACTCATTCTTGACTGTCTACCATTCATGAATTCATGGTTTCCTCATTAGCATGGCAAGTGAAGTTTGTGTCCCAGGAGTAAACCTGTAGCTATGTGTTAGCCACTTGGATTTCTCTGCTCACACTACAGTGGTTCAAGTCTTCAGGAGTTTGCTAGCACCATTCTCTTTACCTGAGGGATTCTTTCTTCCCTTCTTCACCCTGCCAGGTAATAGAGTATAGATTTTAAGATCAAACAAATGCAGGTTTAGGTTTCAACTCCACTACTGATGTTCCTGTAATTTAAATGACAGAACAAGTCAAAACACTACTGATGCTTCTTTGCATGAGAATCATTACCAAACCAACTTGTTTAATTAATTCATAAAAAATTTTTTTTTGCTTTAGCAGAAATTTTAAACTCTACATGTGGGCTTCCCTTCTGACTCAGCTGGTAAAGAACCCACCTGCAATGCGGGAGACCTGGGTTTGATCCATGGGTTAGGAAGATCCCCTGGAGAAGGAAAAGGCTACTCACTCCAGTATTCTGTCCTGGAGAATTCCATGGACTATAGTCCATGGGGTCGCAAAGAGTCGGACACGACTGAGCTACTTTCTCTTTCACTTTAACTCCACTAAGTACCTGCTTATGGCTTTGAACTATCCTTAGCTAATCTATAGACAGTAACAGGTTTATATTCTGCATGAATTGAAGAACTTGCTTAGATTGTTAGCATCAGTTATTACAAAAGATTCCGCATAAATTGTAAAGAATTAGTTTTTTTTCTTTCATATTTTTAATAAATGTGATCATAATAATTAAACATTCTATCTCAGGTATTAAGCAGGTTTTTTTTTTAGATAAGAAGTGGATTCATTTAGAGAGAAACACACTCTACAGACAGAATGTGGCCATCTCAGAAGGCAAGAGCAGCACCAGGGTATGCAGTTGTCAGTTTTTGTAAGCAAATATTTTTATCCTGTGTCACACAAGTTAGTGTTAGCTCCATGTGTGTGAGTGTGTGTGTATTTACTTCAGTCAAATGGCAGATTTCCAAATTTATATCTTGCTTGTAAATGTTTTCATTAGGGAATAGAAAAAATAGTTTTATTCTTATTGGCAGGTGTAGTCCACATATGTGTTTATTCTAGAATTTGCAAACTGTGATCCAGTCATTTCAATCTGAAAATTGCAACCATATGTTTTGAAGGAATTCTGGCACTAGATGGATCACTTCTAGTGAGATTTAGTAGGTAGAAAAATGGCATAGATATCACTGTGGCAGTAAAGGAATTGTGAGCAGGGAAATGCTGCCCAGATGAGGGCCAGAAGAAGCAGCACAGCACAGTCCAAGAGATGCTCATTACCCACCTGCTGCAAGAGCCCAGACTCTGAGAATTCTCTCTGTCCATTTCAGTTGGAAAACTTGAACTTCATGAAGAACAGTTCTCTTGAAATCTCCTCTTGAAATTCTAAGCTCTTTTCAGAACCAAGAAGATTATGAGGCAAACCCAGAAAGAGTCTTCATGGGTCAAAAGCAACCTTGAATAACACAAAGGTCATAGTCGACTAAAGTTTGGTGTTAACTCAAAGGGTTTGAACTGCATGAGTTTACTTACATGCTAATTCTTTTTTCATTAAACACCTACTGCAGTACTACACAATCCGTGGTTGGTTCCCAGGGATGTGGAACTGCATTTAAGGAGGGTCAACTGTAAAACTGTACTCAGATTTCTGACTGTGCAAGAGGGTGGGCAGTCCTAACCCTCTTATTCAGTGGTCAACTATATAGCAAAAGTTTCTACGAAAAGCAAAAATACTTTCTGTCACTTTTGACCATATATTGCTAGTGATTTTTACTTACTTATTTTTACTTATTTATTTTAAATGCTTATTTATTTAGAAGGGTAGATTTTATTTGTTGCTTGTCATTGAAGTATAAGTGACTTCCTGAGGCTAAGTCACTTCAGTCATGTCTGACTCATTGCAACCATTTAGACTGTAGCCAGGCTCCTCTCTCCATGGGATTCTCCAGGCAAGAGTACTAGAGTGGATTGACATTTCCTTCTCCAGGGGATCTTACCGACTCAGGGATCAACCCCCTGTCTACTATGTCTCCTTCACTGCAGGCAGATTCTTTACTGCTGAGCCACCAGGGAAGCCCATAACTGACTTACAACCCTATGTTAATTCCAGATGCACAACAAAGTGATTCAGTATTTCTATACCTTACAAAATAATCATCACAATAAGTTTAGTTCCCATCTGTCACTATATAAAGTTCTTATATTACTGACGGTATTTCCCACACTGTATGCTACATTTCCATGACTCCTTTATGTGTACCTGGAAGGCTGTACCTCTTTATCTCCCTCACCTCTTTCTGTCATCCTACCAGTTACCTCCCCTCTATCGCTGTGAGTCTGTTTCTGTTTTGTTATGTTTTTCTTTTTTTGTTCGTTACATTCCACATGTAAGTGAAATTGTACAGTATTTGTCTTTTTCTGTCTGATGTATTCCGCTTAGCAAAATACCATCTAGGTCCATCCATGCTGTCACAAATGCAAGATTTCGTTATTTTCTGTGGCTGAGTGATATTTCATTGTATGTGTATACCACATTTTCTTTATATATTCATCTGTCAGTGAACACTTAAGCTGCTTTCATATTTTGGTTGTTGTAAATAGTGCTCCAATGAACGTAGGGCTTTATATATCTTTCCAATAATTGTTTTCATTTTTTTCAGATATATACCCAGGAGTGGAGTAGCTGGATCATATAGTAGTTCTATTTTGAATTTTTTGAGAATCTCCATACTGTTTTCTATAGTGACTACACCAATTAACATTCTCACCAACAGTGCAGCAGGGTGTTCTTTTTTCCATATCCTCACTTCACTTCTTATTTGTTGTCTTTTTGATAACAGACATTCTGACAAGTGTGAGGTGATATCTCATTGTGGGTTTGATTTACATTTCCCCAGTGATTACTGGTGTTGAGGCTAGTAATTTTTAAAGGAACTTTCCAACAACTTAGGGATGTATTCAGAAAAAAAAAAGATGTATATTCCATTTTACACTTTGAAAAGGAACATGCTGTTCTTAGTACTGGATATCTAAAGTTGGGACAACTACTTTTACCTGAAAACAGATTTTTTTCAGGTTCACATAAATATTTTACACAGATATAAAATGGTAACTGGGAAGTCCCTGGCAGTCCAGTGGCTAAGACTCCATACTTCCACTGCAGGGGCCCAGGTTCTATTCCCAGTCAGGAAGAAACTAAGATCCTTCATGCTGCATGGTCAAAAATAAGTGAACAAATAAATGCTATCTTCTAAGCCACAAAACCCAGTTTACTTTGACTTCAAGTTAAAAAGATTTAGAAGTACTCAGTAATTTTTGCTTTGGGGAAAGAAAGAATAGTAATAGCAAGTGGAGTATTTGGGGAAGTACAAAAATCAAAACATGAAATATAAATTGCTTGAGTGACCTTCTCTCACACTTTAGCTTCCACATTCTTTTGGTTTCTTCTTGTGTATATACAACCATAATTTCTATTCAAGAGACTTGGAAATAATCAGAAGATCATCTATTCTTGAACACAGGTGACATAACACCCAACCCCAACATACACACAAATATCATTTCTCATCTGTGGTGAATGATTTTTCTACAAGCAACTGTAGGTATAAATTTTATACCTAAGGTATACAGAAGCACTAGAAATGAAAACTTGACAGCCAAAGACAATCTTCCAAAATCCTTTGATCTGGTCATGAAGAGAGACAAGAAAGCCTTCAATTCAATGTCCTATGATCAATAACATTTGACTGCTATGTAGACCCAGAGCATAAAATCTAAGAAAAAGGGAGAAGGAGTAAATGAGGAGAGAGAGAGAGAAAGATGGGGGTGGGAAGAAGAAGAGGAGGCTAAGGAAGGAGAGGGAGAAATAGTATAAAAGAAGGGAGAAGGAGACAGCAAAGAGATGGGGCTAAAGAGAGAACTGTAGGGAAACCTCCAAAAAGAAAATATTTCTTCTGTAGTCAACCTTTCAGGATTTCATACAGTTGTTTTGTTTTGCTTTGCTTTGCTGACCTCCCCTGGCCGTGTGAAAATACATTTTCGAATTCCACCTTCTCTGGTCTCATTTCCCCAGAACTTCCAATACTTTAGCACCCTGATGGGAAGTGCTGACTCATTGGAAAAGACACTGATGCTGGGAAAGATTGAGGTCAGGAGGAGAAGGAGACAACAGAGGATGAGATGGTTTTCCCCAGGCCAGAATACTAGAGTGGGTAGCTGTTCCCATCTCCAGGGGATCTTCCCAACCCAGGGATTGAACCCAGGTCTCCCACTTTGCAGGAGGATTCTTTACCAGTTGAGCCACCAGGAAAGCCTTTAGATAGTATAACAGACTCAATAGGCATGAATTGAGATAGTGAAGGACAGCAGAGCCTGGCATGCTGCAGTCCATGGGGTTGCAAAGAGTCGGACACAACTTAGCAACTGAACAACAGTGACAACTGCCTCTGTGTCCTCAAGGGTTTCCTCCAAGAAAACACTCAGAGCCTGACTCTTAGAGCCAGAATTACCATGTTAGCACAGCTGGAACCTACCACTGCAATTTGACTTTCCCTGGAGTGGGCAGCTAAATTACCATTTTTGATGCTTAGTGTTTTGCAGTTATTGTCTTAAGATTCTAATGCCTCTGGTAGTCCTTTGACCCCAGACTATTGTAATTTAGTACTAGATTTGCAGTTAGGTTTTTCTTTTTTAACATTAAAAAGTAGGAAAATGCAAATTTTGATGTAAAAGCACTGTCATTCAATATTGCAAATGTAAATTTTTGTCATTTTAAACTCAGATTATAGAGACAGGTACATACACATGGAAACATGCACATGGACACTTATATACATTGAATGGTCTATACTTTGTATAAAACAATATAGCATACATAAAGGTTCCCCTTTGCTGCTTTCCTTAAATCCAATACCCACTCTTCTCTCCCCAAACCAGTGCCAAGATATTGATTAGATTGCTTGAATCAATCTATGTTCTAATGTTTTTATATCTATGTTCTAGTGAAAGTGAAAGTTGCTCAGTTGTGTCCCATTCTTTGCAACCCTACAGTCACTGGAATTCTCTAGGCCAGAATACTGGAATGGGTATTCCCTTCTCCTGGGGATCTTTCCAACCCAAGGATCGAACCCAGGTCTCCTGTACTGCAGGCAGATTCTTTACCAGCTGAGCTACTTGGGAAGCCCAAGGATACTGGAGTGGGTAGCTTATCCCTTCTCCAGCATCTATGTTCTAATTAGAATCTGTGTTTTTTACCTTGTATATCTCCACCAACAATATATTGTATTGTCTTCTGTGTTTTAAACGTTTTTTCCATTAAAGTCTTTGTATAATTCAGCAAATTACCTGGCAGTATATATTTTTGTAACTCCTCTGATAGATTAATTTACCATTGCTGGTCATGATACAAATATATCACAACTTACTTACCCACTCTATTACTGACACTCATTTATGTTGTCATTGTTTCTCTGTTATAACAGTGCTGCAAAGAATGTTCTGGTACATAAGCCATAGGATGTGTACATACTCAGCTTCAATAAATAGTGTCAAGATATTTTCTAAAGTAGTTGTACCAATGTATATCCTGTAGGCAGAATATGCCTGTTTCCATAGTACCATACCCTTATCAGTGCTTGACTTTGTCAGCCTTCACTTTTCTTTTGCCAGTATGATGGCTATAGAATGATCTTATAGGGATTCCCCGGTGGCTCAGATGGTAAAGAGTCTGCCTGCAATGCAGGAGACCTGGGTTTGATCCCTGGGTCCGAAAGATCCCCTGGAGAAGGACATGATAGCCCACTCCAGTATTCTTGCCTGAAAAATCCCATAGACAGAGAATGGTGGGCTACAGTCCATAAGGTTGCAAAGAGTAGGAAACGACTGAGCAACTTCACTTTCACTTTCTTTTCAGAATGATTTTGCAATATAGTTTTATTTCTTAATTGTATCAAAATACAGTTGATTTTCAATACAGTGGTAGTTTATTTTGCATAGCATAATAACTCAACTGAACATATACATTATTTTTCATAGTCAGTTTGGTTTCAATTTACAGTTCTCTGATTGTCATTAGTTAAATCCTGTGTCTTTCATTTCCTTGTGGCTCATTTGCGTTTTTCTCTCTTCAATCAGAGGGTACTGTTCTTGACCCTTACTCATTTTTCTCTTGGCTACTTTCTTTCCTACTTCCTCTCTCCCCATCCTCCCTCCCTTCTTCCTTTCTCTTTCTCCTTTTCTTCCTTTCCTCCTTCCATTCCTTCCGCCCACATCCTCCTCTTTGTTTCTTTTTAATTGTCAGAGGTTTGTTGTAATAGCCTTTATAAATTCTTCTCTCTGTATGTGCCTTGTTTTAAATTTTGTCATAGTTTCATTTGTTGCAGTTCAAATTTCAATATAAGCAAATATAATAACCTACTTACTTAGAAGTCAGACCTCTTGTATAATTCTTAAGACATCCTTTCTTATCCCAAGTTTCAAAACATGTTCTTCTAAATGTTTATCAATTTTTTTAGATTTTTTTTGACATTTTGAAATTGAGTCCATCTGTAATTTATTTTATTTTACAATTTTATATAAGGATCAAATTTGCCTCTTTCCATGTAGAAAGTCAGCTGTTTCAGCATTATTTATTTAGTCCATCTTTCCCCCTATTTCTATGGTACATAAATTCTTATATATGTTAGAGTCTATCCAACTCTTTATTGTTTATATAGATCTTCTTATCTATTCCAGGATCAAACTCACATGGTTTTAATTAAGTATTTATTCATAAGAAGCCTTAATATCTATATGACAGATCACTTGTCTTTATTCTTCCTTTTTTATACTTGTCTTGGTTGTCTTGGCTGTTTATCCTTTAAAATGAATTTTAGAATCTGTTTGTTCAATTTCAGTAAAAACTACCTTGAAGTCTTGATTAAAACTGTACTGAACATTTATAAAAATGTTGTGAATTTCTTCATCTATGAACATAGTTTGTCTCCATTTATTCAGATCTATTTTATTTCCTTCAATAACATTTTGCCATTTTTTAATACAAGCCTTAGGCCTCTTTTGTTGTATTTATTCCAAGGGAGTGTACAGGTTTTGTTGCTATTCTGAATAGGAAGTCATTTTTCACTACATTTTTCTGTTGGTTATTTATGTTATATTAGAACATAACATTTCTTATATAATATAAGAATATTTGGGGTTCTGCTACCTATAGTAACCTTGTCTTATTAGCTTATATACTATTTTAGGTATATAAATTTTTCTAATTTGTATACCTAATTCAGTGCCAGCAAGTGATAATAGCCTTGTTTCTTCCTTTTCAAATCTTACATATGTTATTTCTTAATTTTCTCTTCATCTTGAGAATTGTCATTTTGTAGCCATTCTCTTTTTGTTCCTGATTTTAATTTGGAAGTGTTTCCAATATTTTGTCAAAACTGGGAAGTCAGGTGAAGTTGTTTTGTTAAATACAGTTTACCTAGTTAGAGTTTACCTAGTTACCTATTAGTAACTTCTGTTACTAATTTGATAGTAGTTTAGTAATATTTTAAAAAATCAATCTTGAGTTTCATTAATTGCTTTCTTTGTATCTATCAGGAAGGTTATATGATTTTTCTCCAATTTCTTCTTATGAAAACTTTCAAAAATATAGAAAATGAAAGAATCTGTAGCATATGCTACAGCCTGTTTTGCTTTACTAGGTTGGAGAAACTCTCCTCAACTTGGCAATACTCATAGATCGAGTCCTCACCTAAAAACCAGGGACAATTCCTCTGCTACTCAGCAGACTGATATTAACTCCTCAGTGTGAATGAACACTGAGTAAAATAGAAGTGCGTTTCTATTTTTTCTTATAAAATGGATCTAATACACACTCACTAGGGTTTTGAGAGGATTGTATAAGATAATACACATAAAGTTGGTCCCAAGCCCTTAGGATGAAGTAAAAATTCAACCAGTGGCAGCCATTTTTACTATTAATGTCTTAATGTCCTTCAGGAGCTGTTGCCCCATCCTTAAGGTTACCTCCTATTAGCTGGTGGTTTAGTCACTAACTGGTGTCCAACTCTTTTGTGACCCCGTGGACTGTCACCCTCCAGGCTCCTCTGTCCTTGAAATTTCCCAGGCAAGAAAACTAGGGTGAATTGCCATTTCCTTCTCCAGGGACCTTCCTAATCCAGGGACTGAACCCTCATCTCCTGCTTGGCAGGCAAATTCTTTACTAATGAGTCACCTGGGAAGCCCATGGGTTTGGAAAGCAAGTGAAACTTAAACTTTAAAATGTACAAAGCAAGATTTCTGACTCACAAGCAAGAAAATTATAAGAAGCAATTGGGCTTCCTAGGTGGCACAGTGGTAAAGAATCTGCCTGCCAATGCAGAAAACACAAGAGACGCGGATTCAATCCCTGAGTGGGGAAGATCCCCTGGAAGAGGAAATGGTAATCAACTTAAGTATTCATGCGTGGAAAATTCTACAGACAGAGGAGCCTGGCAGGTTACAGTTTATGGGGTCACAAAGAGTTGGACACGACTGAACCCACATGCACACATACACACACACACATAATCAAGTACAGTCCAACTAGAAATGTTTCCCAATGATAAAAGACAAACATTATTAACAACACTTCATACCCCATCAGGCAGATGGAATGTTTAGTATAAAAGAATTTTCCATATGTCAAATCCTACTGCTTAAATAACCATTTTGATGGACATATTGCTAAAATATATTGCAGTTTCCCTCCTTCCCAACCCGAACCTGTGTCTCCTGCATCTCCTGCATTGCAGACGGACTCTTTACCACTTGAACCATCAGGGAAACCCCTCCTTCCTAACCAGTATACACCATATCTAAATCCCTTTATATGAATGATACCAGATTCTTAGTAATTTGATTAGCCATTGTCCTAGACTTGTGGATTTGCCCATAGGACTATATAGGGTTTAGGGGCTATTTTCATTCACAAGATGATTTCTTTCTTTCTTTTTTTTTTTTTTAAGACAATCTGTTAAAACTGTATTGAGAGGTAGGGTGAGAAAAGAAATGAAATAAAGTGGATTTTTCTCATGCATTGGAAGAATGTCCGGTAGAGAGAATAGAATCACATTGCTTTAATCTGACAAGTGCTCCATCTTGAAAACTGAACAACTCCCAGACTTATCCAGTTTTTCTTTCTTCTGGGAACAATAACTAGGTCTCATTCACAGACATTCAGTATCAGTAGCTGCAAATGTGACAAGTAACCTAGGTGACTGATGTCAGTGGTGTGTAACTAGGCAGCACTCTCCGTGCTTCCTGGGAGAGTCACTGAAATGACCCAAAGCTGGTGTCCTCTGTAGTGCCACATCTACGGAGTGAGCACCTTGTGTGTTTGAAGTGTGGTAGAACTAAGAGAGAAAGTCAGTCACTGTGGAAAGAGCACTAGGTAGGGAATCCTGTTCTAATCCTGGTTCAACTAGTTACTGATTGGATGACCCTGGGTCCATTATTTCACAGATAGGACTTAAGATCATCTGTAAAATGAAGAAATTAAAGAAACTGCTAGAGAGTTCTTAAAACACTTTTCATCAAAATCTTGTGAGATTTTTTCTAAACAGGTTGCCAATGAATTGACATTTACTCATCCTGTAACCAGCAGTAGTAAGTAGTAATATGATCAAGTTCCATTCTTTATTCTTCACACAGTGTCCTGAGGGTTTTTATAACATAGAAGTCAGATCCTATTTCTGATTAACCCTGCAATGACTAACAATCAGTCTAAACTCCAGCCTAAACTCCTTGCAGACATGGTCTGTAGGTCACCTGCCTAAGTCCCAGACTCACCTTGCTCTCTCCTTGGCGTTCACTTACTATCCTGACCTTCTATCTACAACTGACCTGCTTTTCACGTTTGACTTGTCCACTTTAAGACAGTGGACTTTGCTGAACTCAGAATACCTTATTCTCAGACCTTCCCATGGCTCCGCTTCATGCCAGTCAGGTCTCATCTCAAATGTCATGTTGTCAGGGAAGGCCTTCGTGACCCAGCTGACTATAGTAATGCAACACACCCTTCAGCACTCTACTGCATTTGCCAGCATTGCTTTCCTTAGGGCACTTATCACATTGTGACACTGCAGTTTCTTATTTACTTCTGTGTCATCAGACTCCCTTGTTCAGAAGTAAACTCCATGACAAATCACTTTGCTGAACACCTGAAACAAACACAGCATTGTAAGTCAACTATACTCCAACATAAAATCAAAATGTTAAAAAATAAAAAAACAAGTAAATTCCATGAGAGCAGAAACCTTGTCCACTTGCCATGAAAAACAAGCTGAGTGAAGGTAAACAAAAAGTCACCAAAACACTTAGTATTATGTATGAAGTGTGATGCTTTCCAGGTCTCCCTTATGTCAAATGTTTTAAAATAAATTACTGCTTGATTTTTCAAACTTATTTTGAGCAGAAACAATAACAATGATTTTGAGAATATGAAATCTGGCTGCCAAGTATTTGTGTGCTTAAACTTGACCAATGATCAATAAATGCTGAGATGATATAGCAGCTAATTGCCAGTAACTGGAAACATTAGCATCTATTCCATCAAATGTTTTTAAATAATCAACATTGCTTTGTGGTACATTTTAATATAAGTATTTCTTTTTCTGAGATGAAACTCAGGTCTTAAAAATAATATCAATTGTACTGATTTTAATCTGAATTTCCTCAAGTCTAAAGGAAAGTTATCCTTCCAATGATGAAGTTTGGGTACCAAGTCTAACACTGGCTCCCATACTGGGACCTTTCCAACCTCCTGCTTGAGGTGTGTTTCTCCTTCTTCCTCACATTCTTCCCTGCCACTGATTTCTTTGCTGTCACTTAACTTGAAAAACTTTCACTTGACTCTGCTGCCCCCTCTAGATATCACATATTTCTCTCTTTCTTTCTTTGTCAAAGTTATCTGAGGAGTGGTTCACTTTGATGGCCTGTAGTTACTTTATTAGTCCTCACAATGTGGCATCCGGTCCCATCACTTCATGGCAAATAGTTGGGGAAACAATGGAAACAGTGGCAGACTTTATTTTGTTGGGTTCCAAAATCACTGCAGATGGTGACTACAGCCATGAAATTAAAAGACACTTGTTCCTTGGAGGAAAAACTATGACAAACCTAGACAGCATGTTAAAAAGCAGAGACATTGCTTTACTGACAAAGGTCTGTCTGTTCAGAGCTATGGTTTTTCCAGTAGTCATGTATGGATGTGACAGTTGGACCATAAAGAAAGCTGAGCATCGAAGAATTGATGCTTTTTAACTGTGGTGTTGGAGAAGACTCTTGAGAGTCCCTTGGACAGCAAGGAGATCCAATCCTAAAGGAAATCAGTCCTGAATATTTGTTGGAAGGACTGATAATGAAGCTCCAATACTTTGGCCACCTGATGGGAAAAACTGACTCATTTGAAAAGACTCTAATGCTGGGAAAGATTGAGGGCAGGAGGTGAAGGGGATGACAGAGGATGAAATGGTTGGATGGCATCACTGACTGGACGGACATGAGGTTTGAGCAAGCTCCAGGAGTTGGTGATGGACAGGGAAGCCTGGCATACTGCAGTCCATGGGATCACAAAGAGTAGGACATGACTGAGCAACTGAACTGAACTGACAACCTGGCTTTGACCTCCATCCCCTTATGGAACCACACTCTAGAAGGACTGCAGTGACTGATCCTCTTCTGGTACACTCATTTTTTTCTCAATCCTGATTCTCCCCAAAACTTTGTAGCATTCAACATTATCAAACTATAAAACTATATGTTGTACAGTTGTAATTTCTTATAATTCTCATAATAAACTTTTAAATTTTGTGTTATTAAGCCATTTATTCACTTCTGAAAGTGGCATTCAGAGGAATTAAATGATAGCACAGAAGAAGTGGGACCACATTTGAATTCAACTTTTTCTACTAGGTCACATTAATTTTCAAAAGCAAAGAATCATAGCTTCCCTACAAAAGCAAAGAATAGGGGAGATTTACTGTATGTATTCCATTCTGATTATTTTATTTCTATAAAGTTAGAAGTTAACCTAAACACACTGGATCTAATTATTGATGCTAATCTTTGTTAAGATATATTAGAGATAATATGATTCCTGGGTTGGGAAGATGAGGAAGGGATGGCAACCCATTCAGTATTCTTACCTGGAGAATCCCATGGACAGAGGAGCCTGGTGGGCTACAGTCCAAAGTGTCACAAAGAGTCAGATATGACTGAAGTGACTTAGCATGCATGGACATCAGAGATAAATATTGATAAATTATCAATGACAAGAAAAAGATTGAAGAAATATATACTAATATATCTTTGAGTGGATAGATTTATAGAAGGTAGGTCTACGGGTAACCTTATTTCAGACTTTCTACATATTCTAATTTTTATGTCATATTATTTTTAATAAATACTTTACACTAATAGGTAAATGAGAAAATAAGACTTAATTATTTCATTTAAAATCTATTATTGAAATTTCACTTAAGTATTAGGTTCTAGACTCTGAGGATACAGTGAAAAATAAAACACACCTGATCATGGCCTTCATGGAACTAGCAAAGGATCTGAAGTACTGTGGCGCAACAAGAGAACCAAATCCAGCCTTGATGGGCAGCCTGAAAGAAGTGTTATTAAATTTAGGCTCGACAACTTAGGGAAAGTCAACCAGGTGGAAGGAGGGGATACTTTAGGCATAGAAAACAAAAATATGGCCAGATCATATGGTGTTAAAAGTTTTATTAAGAATCTATTATTTTGAAGGCAATTAATTGATTTAATTGGGCATCAGCCTCCAAGGTGGCTCAGTGGTAAAGAATCTGCCTGCCAATGCAGGAGACCTAGATTCGATCCCCGGGTTGGGAAGATCCTCGAGGAGGAAATGGCACCCACTCCAGTATTCTTGCCTGGCAAATCCCATGTACAGAGGAGGCTGGTGGGCTGTAGTTCATGGGGTCTCAAAGAGTCTGATGTGACTGAGCATGTATGCACACACAGTGGAGGAATGATTAAAGGTCATGGTCACATTTGATTTTAGGAATATCACTTAGGTGCACAGAATTGACACTAACAGTTGCACATTCAAAGACTTGTGGAAGTTTTATATATATCAGTATTTAGATATTTTGGCTCCACACTGATTGGGAGTCAAACTGATTCAATTCTGGAAACAAGATCTGTGTGTCTGTTTGTGTGTTTACATACACATATACTATATATGTAAATGCACATGCTGAGTCGCTTCAGTCATATCTGACTCTTTGCAACCCCGTGGACTATAGCCCACCAGGCTCTGTCCATGGGATTCTCCAGGCAAGAATACTAGAGTAGGTTGCCATGCTCCTCATCCAAGGGACTTTCCTGACCTAGGGATTTTGCATTTACAGGCAGATTCTTTATCACCAGTGCCACCTGGGAAGTAAATATTGGATTATTTTTATGCAGCCAGGATGGAGAAACACTTGATGAGAAAGGGTTGTGTGCTCTATGGAGAACAGTGTGGAGATGCCTTAAAAAACTGGGAATAGAATTGCCATATGACCCAGCAATTCCACTGCTGCACATACACATTGAGGAAACCAGAACTGAAAGAGGCACATGTACCTCAGTGTTCATTGCAGCACTGTTTACAATAGCTAGGACATGGAAGCAACCTTGATGTCCATTGGCAGATGAATGGATAAGGAAGTTTATGGTACATATACACTATAGAATATTACTCAGCTATAAGAAGGAATACATTGAGTCAGTTCTAATGAGGTGGATGAAACTGATAAAGTCAGAAAGAGAAATACCAATACTGTATATTAACACATATATATGGAATTTAAGACAGTAACAACAATCTTATTTGCAAGGTAGCAAAAGAGACACAGATGTAAATAACAGACTTTTGGACTCTGTGGGAGAAAGCAAGGGTGTGATGATTTAAAAGATTAGCATTGAAACTTGTATATTACCATATATAAAACAGATGACCAGTGCAAGTTTGAGTCATGAAGCAGGGCACTCAAAGCTGGTGCTCTTGGACAACCCACAGGGATAGGGTGGGGAGGGTGGGGGTTCAGGATGGGGGGACACATGTGCACCTGTGGCTGATTCATGTCAATGTATGTCAAAAACATCACAATATTGTAAAGTAATTGTCCTAAAATTAAAATAAATTAATTAAAACAAAACAAAAGAAAGTGTTGTGTGCTAAAACTAACTCATAATCTCAAGAGAGTTTAACTAACTTAATTTAACTTAACTCAGTATTCACTGACATCACATCAGCGGTTTAGAACTAGTTGTGCTGTGACTATTTACCACATGGAAACTGGCCTACAAATAAAGGCTTTTATTCTTTCTTCAGAAGCGATTGTAAGACATTAACTTGCACAGCACTGATAGAAAAAGGAGAAAAGACGTAGAGAAGCCAGTTAGATCTGACTTTAGTCAGATTAAAGATGAAGAGACTTGTGAAATATTTAGGTTACTGAAACACAGAATTT
The DNA here is from genome assembly GCF_002263795.3 of Bos taurus. Taxonomy (NCBI): domain Eukaryota; kingdom Metazoa; phylum Chordata; class Mammalia; order Artiodactyla; family Bovidae; genus Bos; species Bos taurus. The sequence goes on from NC_037347.1 coordinate 27,992,097, forward strand.
GGTGATTGAAAGGATATTGGATTAAGGGAATGAAAAAAGTTAAAACTACCCTCAAACTTTTGACTTGGATAACCCAATGCACAGTGTTATTATTACTATAACAGCAAACACATGAAAAAAGAAGCTCATTTAGCTGTAAGTAAAGGTTTTTCCAGTGGTCATGTATGGATGTGAGAGTCGGACTATAAAGAAAGCTGAGCACTGAAGAATTGATGCTTTTGAACTGTAGTGTTGTAGAAGACTCTTGAGAGTCCCTTGGACTGCAAGGAGATCCAACCAGTCCATCTTAAAGAAAATCAGTCCTGGGTGTTCATTGAAAGGATTGATGTTGAAGCTGAAACTCCAATACTTTGGCCACCTGATGCGAAGAGCTGACTCATTTGAAAAGACCCTGATTCTGGGAAAGATTGAGGGCAGGAGGAGAAGGGGACAACAGAGGATGAGATGGTTGGATGGCATCACCAACTCAATGGACATGGGTTTGGGTGAACTCCGGGAGTTGGTGATGGACAGGGAGGCCTGGTGTGCTGTGATTCATGGGGTTGCAAAGAGTTGGACACGACTGAGCAACTGAACTGAACTGAGAGGAACTAGGAAGAGAAGTTGTAATATATTGTCTGAGGTGCCTGTGGAATATCTATTTGGAAATGTCTACTAACTACTTGAGTGAGTGAAGTGAAGTCGCTCAGTCGTGTCCGACTCTTTGCGACCCCATGGACTGTAGCCCCCAGGGCTCCTCCGTCCATGGGATTCTCCAGGCAAGAATACTGGAGTGGGTTGCCATTTCCTTCTCCAACTAACTACTTAGATATCATCTTTACGGGAGAAAGAGATTGGGGCTGGAGGTAATGACCCGAGTCTCATCTTCTTACAAATTATGTTTGAAGTGAATGCAATAGAAAAGATCACCTAAGCAGAGTACACAGAGTAAGAGAAGAAGGTGCCCCAGAAAGCTCCAGAGAAACACTTTATTGTTGTTCAGTGGCCAGGTTATGTACGACTCTTTGCGACCCAATGGACTGCGGCACACCAGGCTTCCCTATCCTTCACTATCTCCAGGAGTTTGCTCAAACTTATGTCCTTTGGGTCGATGATGCCATCCAACCATCTCATCTTCTGTCACCTTCTTCTCTTGCTCTCAATCTTTCCCACTATCAGGATCTTTTCCAATGAGTTGACTCTTTGCATCAGGTGGCCAAAGTATTGGAGCTTCACCTTCAGTATCAGTCCTTTCAATGAATATTCAGGGTTGATTTCCTTTAGGATTGACTGGTTTGATCTCCTTGCAGTCCAAGGGACTCTCAAGAATCTTCACCAGCACAATTCAAAAGCATGAATTCTTTGGCATTCAGCCTTCTTTATGGTCCAACACTCACATCCATACACTACTACTGGAAAAACCATACCTTTGATTACACAGACCTTTGTGGGCAAAGTGATGTCTCTGCTTTTGTTAAGGCTCAATCATAGGAAGAGGAGGCAACAGAGACAATTAATAGAGGTGGTTAGAATGAGAGGAGGGAAGGTAGAATTGAGCAGTGTCACAGAAACCAGGGAAAGAGCAACCCAAGAGGGAGGTGGGAGCTCTTAGTGCTACTGAGATGCAAAAAGAAAGACTGGATGCCAGATTGCAGCAGGTTGGCAGTTGAAGGAATGTTCAATTCTTTCAAGTCTGACTATAAAGAAATTTTAAGTCTTCAAAGTTTTTTTTGTTACCATTTTTAAAATTGGAGAGATAATCATTTTTAAAACTGACAGCATTGTGTCATTGGAGAAAACAATTGGACGAAGGAGGATGAGAGGAAGAGAAGTGAGGATGCTAAATAGAAAGGAAGTGGTAAAATTCAGAGCTAGAAAAGGACTAATGTTAGGCTAGACAATGGGATTCTTTTCTAGACTAACTTGAAATAAGAAGGAAAGGATCCAGTACAGCCGCTGAAAAATTGTGGATGCTTTGGGAAAACAAGTTGAAGAAATCTGACTGCTTCCATTGCAAATTGTGTGAGAAGGTTCTGAGAGGCTGTAGGACAGGATTGTCAAGACATTTAAGAATTTCTATATAGTCGCTGAGGGTAACATGAGAGAGAAATACTGCCAGGCATTCGAGAAAACCGAGAACAGGTGGGAGATGGCGTGTTTACATGGTTTGTAATGTGTCCACTTGTATGATAATCTGTAACAATCAAGGATTATGTTTAAATAGGCTTCTAATTGTTGTTATCTTAAGCATAGTTTTAGACTATGTTATTTCTGATTCAGTTCAGTTCAGTCGCTCAGTCATGTCTGACTCTTTGTGACCCCATGGACTGCAGCACCCAGGCTTCCCTGTCCTTCACCAACCCCCAGAGCTTGGTCAAACTCATGTCCATCAAGTCGGTGATGCCATCCAACCATCTCATCCTCTGTCATTCCCTTCTCCTCCTGCCTTCAATCTTTCCTAGCACCAGGGTCTTTTCCACTGAGTCAGTTCTTCACATTAAGTGGCTAAAGTATTGGAGTTTTAGCTTCACCATCAATCTTTTCAATGAATATTCAGGACTGATTTCCTTTAGGATGGATTTGTTGGATCTCCTTGCTGTCCGAGGGACTCTCAAGAGTCTTCTCCAACACCACAATTCAAAAGCATCAATTCTTCGGCACTCAGCTTTCTTTATACTCCAACTTTCACATTCATACATAACTACTGGAAAAACCATAGCTTTGACTACACGGACCTCGTCAGCAAAGTAATCTCTGCTTTTTAATGTGTTGTCTAGGTTTGTCATAGCTTTTCTCCCAAGGAGCAAGCGTCTTTTAATTTCATGGCTGCAGTCACCATCTGCAGTGATTTTGGAGCCCAAGAAGATAAACTCTCTCACTGTTGCCACTGTTTCTCCATCTATTTGCCATGAAGTGATGGGACCGGATGCCATGATCTTAGTTTTCTGAGTGTTGAGTTTTAAGCCAACTTCCTCACTCTCTTCTTTCATTTCCATCAAGAGGCACTTTAGTTCTTCACTTTCTGCCATAAGGATGGTGTCATCTGCATATCTGAGGTTATTGATATTTCTCCCAGAAATCTTGATTCCAGCTTGTGAATCATCCAGCCTGGCATTTTGCATGCTGTACTCTGCATATAAGTTAAATAAGCTGGGTGACAATGTACAGCCTTGATGTATTCGCATCCCAATTTGCAAACAGTCTTTTGTTCCATGTCTAGTTATAACTGTTACTTCTTGGCCTGCATACAGATTTCTCAGGAGGCAGGTAAGGTGGTCTGGAATTCCCATTTGTTTAAGAATTTTCTGCAGTTTATTGTTATACACACGGTCAAAGGCTTTGGCATAGTCAATAAAGCAGAAATAGACGTTTTCTGGCACTCTCTTGCTTTTGCAATGATCCAGCGGATGTTGGCAATCTGATCTCTGGCTCCTCTGTCTTTTCTAAATCCAGCTTGAACATCTGGAAGTTCACAGTTCACATTCTGTTGAAGCCTGGCTTGGAGAATTTTGAGCATTACTTTGCTAGCGTGTGAGATGAATGTAATTGTGCGGTAGTGTGAACATTCTTTGGCATTGCCTGTCTTTGTGATTGGAATGAAAACTGACCTTTTCCAGTTCTATGGCCACTGCTGAGTTTTCCAAATTTGCTGGGATATTGAGTACAACACTTTCACAGCATCATCTTTTAGGATTTGAAATAGTTCGACTGGAATTCCATCACCTCCACTAGCTTTGTTCGTAGTGATGCGTCCTAAGGCCTCTTGACTTCTCATTCCAGGATGTCTGGCTCTGGGTGGGTGATCACACCATCATGGTAATCTGGATCATGAAGATCTTTTTTGTATTTATCATTATAGAAATACAATCTAAAAATTCACTTTTGTTGGAAACTGAGATTTTTCCCAGTTTGGGGCTATTTTAAATAACAAAGTTATGAATAACTTTATTAATAACTTGTCAAAAAATTTAAGTGTTCTTTTAGGTTTGACCAAAGAATATGAACTCTTCATAGTTATTAATATCTGTTTTAAGAATATAATCCCTAGTGAATTTTTTTCTAATAAATATTTCTCTGCCTATTTACCAGCATTAGAAAATCTCCACTAATAAGCAACTGGGGACTTCCCTGGTGGGTCACTGGCTAAGAATCCCCTGCAAATGCAGAGGACAGGGGTTTGAAGCTTACTCTGGGAAGAGCCCAAGTCCTTCGGAGGAACTAAACCCAAGTGCCACAACTCCTGAGCCCACGCACCTATGAAGCAACTACCATGATGAGCCCACACACCTCAACAAAGAGTAGCACCTGCTCCCCACAACTAAAGAAAACCCCTGCACAGCGACAAAGACCCAGCACAGCCAAAAATACAATAAGTAAATATAAAGTGAAAAAAATAACTGAATATGTCAGTATAGTATATATATATATATATTTTTTTCTTGGATTACCACTGTGGTTAAATATTTCCGCTATATTTGCTGCACTACTGGAATAAATCTTGCTGAAATATATTTCTTCCTTAGCTAGAATATGAACTAAGCTCATTTTCTTCTTTTCCTAGCAAATTCCTTCAAGATCTTTTTAGAGGAAATTTAAATGTACCCATAAATGTAGGAATTACTTAAACCTCCATACTTACCTTATAGGCTCATCTCTATTTCTCATCTTAGGAAATTATCAAGACTTAGTGCTTCAGTGATTACCTTCATCATTGCTGTATCATAGCTCTGTATAGTTAGCCTCACCTCTTATCTAAATTTTAGCCTTACATTTTGATTTGGGGTACCAGGCCCTCAGGGGTTTCCTTGGTGGCTCAGCTAGTAAAGAACCTGCCTGCCAATGTAGGAAATTCAAGTGATGCAGGTTCTATCCCAGGGTCAGCAAGATACCCTGAAGAAAGAAATGGAAACCCACTCCAGTATTCTTGCCTGGAAAACTCCATGGACAGAGAATCTGGTGGGCTACAGTTGGACATGAGTGAGCATGCACGCAAACTCACTCATTTGAAATGCCATGTCCTCAGCTTGACTAGACAGACCTTTGTTGGCAAAGTAATGTCTCTGCTTTTCAATATGGTATCTAAGTTGATCATAACTTTTCTTCCAAGGAGTAAGCTTCTTTTAATTTCATGGCAGCAGTCACCATCTGCAGTGATTTTGGAGCCCAGAAAAATAAAATCTGACACTGTTTCTACTGTTTCCCCATCTATTTCCCATGAAGTGATGGGACCAGATGCCATGATCTTTGTTTTCTGAGTGTTGAGCTTTAAGCCAACTTTTCAACTCTCCTCTTTCACTTTCATCAAGAGGCTTTTTAGTTTCTCTTCACTTTCTGCCATAAGGGTGGTGTCATCTGCATATCTGAGGTTATTGATATTTCTCCCAGCAATATTGATTCCAGCTTGTACTTCTTCCAGGCCAGTGTTTTTCATGATGTACTCTGCATATAAGTTAAATAAGCAGGGCGACAATATACAGCCTTGACACATATGGATGTGAGAGTTGGACTGTGAAGAAAGCTGAGCATCGAAGAATTGATGCTTTTGAACTGTGGTGTTGGAGAAGACTCTTGAGAGTCCCTTGGACTGCAAGGAGATCCAACCAGTCCATTCTGAAGGAGATCAGCCCTGGGTGTTCTTTGGAAGGAATGATGCTAAAGCTGAAACTCCAGTACTTTGGCCACCTCATGTGAAGAATTGACTCATTGGAAAAGACTCTGATGCTGGGAGGGATTAGGGGCAGGAGGAGAAGGAGACGACAAAGGATGAGATGGCTGGATGGCTTCACTGACTCGATGCACGTGAGTCTGAGTGAACTCCGGGAGTTGGTGATGGACCGGGAGGCCTGGCGTGCTGCTATTCATGGTGTTGCAAAGAGTCGGAAACTACTGAGCGACTGAACTGAACTGAACTGAACTGATCCTCAGCTTGAATACATTTTGGTGAGAGACAAAAACCATGTTAAAGGAGATACAGACTCATCCTTGGAAACAGATAAGACTAAAGGTCTTGCAAGACTTAAGTAAGGAAAGGGAACATGAGGTGGTATAACTGAGGGGCTGGGAAGTATGACGGCATCATGGAGGTACTGTAAGAAGAAAGACAACACCAAAAATGGGAGAAAAAGATGTGTTAATTTAATAGTGGATTGGAAATAAACATCCCTTGGAGGTTGGCCTGGCAACCCACTCCAGTATTTTTGCCTGGAGAATCCCATGGACAGAGGAGCCTAGCAGGCTATGGTCCATAGGGTCACAAAGAGTTGGACGTGACTGAAGCAACTTAGCAAGCACACATGGGAATAAATGTATTAACTAAGCATAAAATTCTATCATTTAAACTTGTCTAATTTTTAAAATATTGTGACATTTTTCATCTTTGGATACCTATCCCTTTCTTCTGTTACTGAAACATCTTAGAGATTATACACTGAGCCTCTAATATCACATTTGCAGCTTACTGTGTCACTCTAAATATGAGGTTTTAAGTTTTCTTTTCAGAAAGAAATTAAGGGGGATGCTTGCAGTATGGGCTTCCCTGGTGGCTCAGATGGTAAAGAATCCACCCATAATGTAGGAGACTTGGGTTTGATCCCTGAGTCAGGAAGATCCCCTGGAGAAGGGAATGGCTACCCCTTCCAGTATACTTGCCTGGAGAATTCCATGGACAGAGGAGCATGGTGGGCTACAGCCCATGGGGTCGCAAAGAGTTGGACATGACTGAATGACTATCACATATATTGCAGGGTGTCTGAGAATAAACTATAATTTTAAAATAATAAGTTTACTATAATAGACTTACTACCTCATTACCTAGCTTTGATTTTACTCCATTTATTCCAAAGCAGCTATTCTATATTCACATCAACACATCCTGGACAGAATTGGCTGTTGCATCCTATCTACTTTGTGACTTGAATAAATGTTCAATACATTTGAGGACATCAATAAAGAATGTCTATAAAATATAATAAGATAAAGTACTTTGTAATCTGGGGAATTATTTTGTGCCATGAAGAAAAAAGGCAGGCAAAGTAATGCTTCCAAGGGAGAGGAATCCAGAAATGCAAGTGTTGGAGAACACAAACAGTGCTTGTGAAAAATGATCTCAGATCTTAGATTGAGTCATTTAAACAGCAAAATTGCCATGGTAAAAAAGGACAGCAGACCACTGAGGCTTTGTAAAAATTGACATTGAGATGACACAAATTTCTTAGCCCTAATTCCAAATTCACAAGCATGGCTGGAAACTATGAGATGGATTGTGGCATACAAATGAGGGGTGCTCGTTTTCTGCAGATAACGTTGGCCCCACTGGTAAATTAATAGGTTGGCTCTGTGGTTTAGTACATTAACCTTCTATTATATTGGATAATACATCTTCACATTCATTGTTGGTAAGAGCTGGAGTTTTAAAAAAAAGAAGCTAAATCCAATCTTCTCTCCCCTCTAACAGATTTATTTTCTGGACATTATTCTGGATAAAAAAGCATTTTGATTATATAATTTACCCTAAAATTTTATCTTCAGAAAAGTTTGAGTTTATGGATTTGGCACATTAATTTATCAGTCAACATACAATATAAAGCATTAGCCAAAAGCATTCTATTAAAAATATTCTTACTTTAGAACAGCTAAAAATTATTGCTTCAAAATTACTGTTGCAAAAGAGTAATATCCACATTTATGGAAACTATTCCTTTAATAAATAATGTTGTACTTTGTAATTTAAGACATAATTCCAAACATAAAAAATAAAAACTTTCACTAATATTGCATAGTATTTTAAAATACTATGCAATCTATAATGTGCAGGTCATAAAAGTGAAAAAGATTAATTTTTAATCTGGGAAAAGAGAATATTGAATCTGTTACTGAACATAAAGTGATGTATCTTTCCTTGCTAAATATAGTTACAATGTTTTCTTGTATTCCTATTCTCCTTTGTGTAGTAGAATCCATTTTTAAGGAGGTCAGAAAAAGATAAATAATATTTTCTAAAATTATTATATACTTAATGTGTCTTTTTCAATTTTAGTTATCTTTTAATATAAAGGTATTTTATGGAAAAATGACTTTGAAAAAAAGATTCTAAATAAATAGGGATACTTCTGCCCTTTTATGAATGTGACTAAACAAACACCAAAGAAATGATGACAGATACATTACTCATGTCTTTTCCTTAGACAGAGATTGTAGAAAAATCTGTTTTGGACCTCAGCTATCAAATATGTAACTGAATTGTCAATTAAATATATTTGTACTTGATACTAAAGTTTAAATAAATGTTTTTCCAAGTGGAATTTAGCTAATTTGTTGTATCAAATTCATCTCCAATTTCTTTGCCTCCTGTTTTACTTTAACCTCCACCCTACCCAAAATTGGTGGAAAGTTTTTTAAAATATAAATCTTTTGTCTATTAGAGCATCAAATCATATTTCTATACTTTTATTAATAAGTGGGATACTGTAGGTCATGACTCACCTCCAACTTCTTACCAGTGTGATTGCATCATTGTCATTATTGATGAAGTGCCAACCAGTGCTCCAAACCCATGGGCACTGGCTATTGCAGTCAGCCACAGTTATCCTGATATCCAGCCATTTTTCTTAAATGTAACAGAAAAAGGGGTCTTGCCCTGTGCTCTTGCCTGGTGTCACTGTTAGGAACTGTGCCAGAAACATCTGCTCTGTTTCTAGAAATTTGAATTCCAAAATTCTGAATTTTCGTTTAGGCTCTTTAATCCTAAAGCTAAGAGTATTTTTGTAAGAAGCCTCAAAAGTTGTGGTTGTCTTCATTCTGCAGCTGTCATTGCCTACTGTAGCATTTTCAGGAAGCATTGCTACAGCCTTGAGCGTACATGCATTCTAAGTGACTTCAGTCCGTGTCTGACTTCGTGACTCCACGGACCATAACCCACCAGGCTCCTCTATCCATGGCATTCTCCAGCAAAGAATACTGGAGTGGGTTGCCATGCCCTCTTCCAAGGGATCTTCCTGACCAGGGCATGGAAACTGCGTCTCCTACATCTCCTGTACTGCAGGCAGATTCTTTACCACTGAGCCACTGGGGAAACCCCAGTCTTCCTTGCAGGAGAAATATGGGCTGAGGATGAATCATAGAGTGCCATAAGCATGAAGATGGGTAAAATCTCCAAGAAAAGCATGTAGGGAAAAAAAAAAAAAAACTCAATAATGAGCAGTAAGGAATTCAAGCATTTTGAAGCAAAAAGAAAAAGAAGAGAAACAGAGAAAAAGGGAGTAGGCACTGAGTTGAGGAAAACCAGGAAAGCATTGTTGGGAAAGTTCAAAGAGGGCAATATTTCAAGAAGGAAGGAGTGGTTGACTCTGGTGAAGATTGCTGAAAGTCTAAGAAATATAAATCAGAAAGTGGTCTATTACAGTAGGTCACTCAGTGTTATTGTGATCTTGATAAAGGCAGTTTCAGTGGAATTATTGGGTAAAAAAATCACTCTGTAGTGGGAGGTTAAGATATGTAAACAACTGTTGTATACAGCTTTTAAGCTTAACTTTGAAGGGGTCCAGAGAAATGGAATGATAGGTGAGGAAAAAGGATGCATTTTTATTTATGATGGAAGATTCTAGGCTGTGTTTATATGCTGATGGGAATGATCTAGTAGAAAGGAAGAGAAAACTAAATAAGCTAGAGTCATGAATACTGTGAGAAGAGGGACTGAGGTCCAGAGGAAGAGCTTTCATTTGATGATGGGGGGACAGGGAGCGATCACCCTCAACTGAAATAAGAGGGAAACAAAAGAAGGTAGATTTCAGCACAGTTGGGATTTTAGAGATGGTGGGGAAAACATGAAGCATTTCCTATCAAATGCCTTCTGTTTTCTCAATAAAATATGAAATGAATTCATCAGGTTGTAATGAGTAGAATAGGGGTGAGGAATGTTTGAAGAGAGGAGAGAATGTATAGTCTTTTTAGGGTGTAGGAAAAGTATGCCTTCTATAGAAACATGATAAGATGACTGGATGTTATTGCATGTCACTTTGATCTTTGAGTTTTAAAGTGAAACCAGCCAGCTTTGACAGGGTGGTTTTTTCTAGCAATGTATCACTTCAGTTCAGTCGCTCAGTCATGTCTGACTCTTTGTGACCCCATGGACTGCAGCATGCCAGGCCTCCCTGTCCATCACGAACTCTGGAGCTTACTCAAACTCCTGTCCATAGAGTCGGTAATGCCATCCAACCATCTCATCCTCTGTCGTCCCCTTCTCCTCCTGCCTTCAATCTTTCCCAGCATCAGAGTCTTTTCCAATGAGTCAGTTCTTTGTATCAAGTGGCCAAGGTATTGGAATTTCAGCTTCAGCATCAGTCCTTCCAAAGAATATTCCAGACTGATTTCCTTTAGGATTGACTGGTTTGATCTCCTTGCAATGTATAGCAATGTATAACTGCTCCCATGAAGACATACAGAAGGTTGATGGTAGGTTTTTTTCAAAATTGAGGCTTTGCAAGACAAGAACAATCAAAGGAGAGAAATCAGGAAGTAGAGGGTATTTTCAAGGTTATGTTAGAATGAAAAGTCTTAGATTTTAGGCTAAATAGGGGTGAATATGGAATGGGGAAAAGCAGAGACTAGTGAGAAAGCATTGGGAGGATCATGAGGTAAAGGGACAGTTATAGTGAAAGTGCTTGAGCAAATGGGCTAGAAATTGAATTTTTGAAACACAGATTTTGGAAGTTAAGTATCTATTTATGGCGAAGTTCAAGATACAAATGTGAGAACTACTTAGGCAGAATGAAGCAAAAGATAGAGAAGATGAGGCTGAGGAACTGGACCTCTAAACTATTGTTGTATTCATCTCTGTGGATTTTCAAGTCACCAAGAACAATAGCAGATTTTTGGGAATAGTATTAGACAGTGAATGTATTAGGTGCTCAGTTGTGTCTGACTCTGCAACCCATGGACAGTAGCCTGCAAGGCTCCTGCGTCCATGGAATTCTCCAGGCAAAAATATGGGACTAGGTTGCCATTCCCTTCTCCAATTAGACAGTGAGGTGAAAGATAAAATATGTAATGGATAATTAAGTGTGCCCAAGATTATAGTAGGGAAGAAGGGGGTATGGACATAGATAGGGTAGTTGTCACATATTTGGCAAAACTAATACAATTATGTAAAGTTTAAAGATAAAATAAAATTAAAAAAAATAATAATAAATGCAATAAGAATAAACACTAAAAAAAAAAAGAACTCAAGCAGAAATAGTAATGGTAGTAACAGTCTGGAAGTCACTAGAACAACAAAGAGACCATACACTCCAATGTTTTGTCCTTGATCTACATATGAAATAAGAGCAAAAACAATCCTGCCTTAAGAGAACAGCAGGGAAAGACATGCCTCCTCACAAAGCAAAATGTCAGTGAAGGTAGAATGTTTTCCAACATTCAGATTATTTGTTCTCCCTAAAAATGAGAAAGAAACAAGCTCATAATGTAATTGTAATAGAAGTCATTAAAGTGTGTTTTAATGCATTTTAATATGTTTTTATGTGTTTAAAATACTTGTTCAAAGCCTACACTTATTATGATGAAATGGAGGCTGATTGAGTTAAGGAAGATTGGTGTATTAGTCATCTGCTGCTGAGTAACAAATTATTACAAATTCAGTGCCTTAAACTAACATCTCTTTGGCTCACAATTTTATAGATTAGTGGCATGGAATCACTAGGTTTTCCAGAGGGGTTGAGTTTTCATCTGGAGGCCCTGATAAATAATGTACCTAAAGCCAATCCTGGTTATTGGCCAAATTCAGTTCCTCATTATTTGGGACTAAAGTTTCTGTTTCTTTACTGTCTGTCAACTAGAGATTGCTCTAAAATTCTAGACCAACTGCATTCTTTGGCACACAGCCCCATACATTTTCAAGCCAGAAATGAAATGTCAAATCCTTCTTAAGTTTAAACTTTCTAACTTCCTCTTCTGTTTCCAACAAGGGAAAATTCAGCTTTTAAAGTGCTCATGTAATCAGGTTAGGCCCATTTAAATAATCTATCTTAATGTTAACTGTGCCATATAACATAACCTAATCACCAGAGACAGTTCTTCAAGGATTAAGGCAGGAAATCTGGGGGATCATCTTAGAACTCTTGGTAAGCAGTAAGAAAGAACATTATGAAGGGCATCTATCCCAGAATACTTCCACTTCCCCAATTATTTCATAAGCTCAGAACAGTCAGCAAAATAACACATTTGAAAAGTCACCTTTGAATTCCTTAGGACAAAATGCTTAGTAATTTTTATTAAGACATGCAAATATATTCTGAAAGAACTCATCTTCTTTTCAATTAAATGGTTAAATTTTAGTTGGGCTTTAAGGATTGGCTTAAAAGGGCTAATGGCTTAAATGCTGAATGCTGTGGTCTTACATGACTTGATACTTCCAGAAAGGAGCTTGCTAGTAAAATGGATGTTTTGATATCTTAGGTAAGAAGTATAATGAAATAAAGTAGTTACTCCAGGTTATGAAGCCAGACAAATTGACTTTGCATCCCAGATTTCCACTAAGTGTATGATCACGGTCAAGGAAACTCTGCTTCAGTTTCCTCATCTAGAAGTAGTGGTAAATGACCACAACACTGATGGTTGTGGAATTGAAGATAATATCTTAAAAATATCTGGAACAGTATAGGTGCTTAATAATGTAAATAATGAGTAAGTCTGTGAATGAGAAAATAATGCTATTAATCCAGATTTCTGATATATACACCTCAGCTTCTTTTTGTGTAAAATGAAGAGACTGAGCTGAGGAATCTATATGCTGTGCTTAATCACTCAGTCACGTCCGACTCTTTGCAACCCCATGGACTGTAGCCTGCCAGGCTCCTCTGTCCATGGGATTCTCCAGGCAAGAATACTGGAGAGGTTTGTCATTTCCTTCTCCAGGGTATCTTCCCAACCAAGGGATTGAACTCAGGTCTCACTCATTGCAAGTGGATTCTGTACTATCTGAGCCACCAGGGAAGCCCTGAAGCATCTATTATGCTTCTTTAATCTTTATTATCTAAATGCTGTAGCATTTAGAACTGTGTTCATCAATATAGAGTGCACAGAACTTTAGAAGACACGATGACTTCCTAGAGAACTCTAAAATTTAAAGAATATGATAAGGCTCAGTTTCATCAAAATGAATTATAAGATATTATGCTGGTCAGAAGATGCACAGTAATAATAGAGTAAGAGTAGTAAGAATAAATATATAGCAATTGAAAGAGGCACCTGTACCCCAATGTTCATCGCAGCACTGTTTATAATAGCCAGGACATGGAAGCAACCTAGATGTCCATCAGCAGATGAATGGATAAGAAAGCTGTGGTACATATACACAATGGAGTATTACTCAGCCATTAAAAAGAATACATTTGAATCAGTTCTAATGAGGTGGATGAAACTGGAGCCTATTATACAGAGTGAAGTAAGCAAGAAAGAAAAACACCAATATAGTATACTAATGCATATATATGGAGTTTAGAAAGATGGTAACGACAGCCATGTATGTGAGACAGCAAAAGAGACACTGATGTATAGAACAGTCTTTGGGACTCTGTGGGAGAGGGAGGAGGGGGAATGATTTGGGAGAATGGCATTGAAACATGTATAATATCATATAAGAAATGAATTGTCACTCCAGGTTCGATGCAGGATACAGGAAGCTTGGGGCTGGTGCACTGGGATGACCCAGAGGGATGGTATGGGGAGAGAGGTGAGAGGGGGGTTCAGGATGGGGAACACATGTATACCCATGGGAGATGCATGTTGATGTATGGCAAAACCAATACAATATTGTAAAGTAAAAAAAAATTAATTAATTAAAAAATAATAAATATAAATAAAGTATTTTTATAAAAAATAATAAATGTATAGCAATCTTAGTCTAATTATATAGATGCTAGAACAAAGAAGTCTAAAGTTCTACATAAATATACACAAAGAGTTTGTAAAGAAGCCAACATATAAATTTATTTGTGGAAGCAGGAATAAAGAGAGAAATAGTAAACATATCAACAAAGATGAAATAATCAGCTTTGGTCCAGAAAACAATTTGAGCAAAGTGAATCCTAATCTTAGCTTGGTGGTAGAAATGAGAAAAGTGCACATAAAAGATTGTGGTTTGTTCATTTCTTTCAAATGTACAAGGAGATTCTTCAAAAGTGCAGCTGGAAGAGAATGTCAGGAATTTGATTTTTTCCAGTCAAAGTTGAGAATTTGGCAAGATGGTAGGTTTGTGTTAGACCATAAGTAGAATATGTCACTTAAGAGAGATAGCCAGATCGACTTGGTAAAATTGAGTACCATCTGCAAGGAAATGGAATCTAAAACTAGAAAATGATTTCAGTCACAAAGAAGTAGAAGCTGTGATTATTCATTATTCAATATGGACAAGACCTTCAGGAAGACAAGAGTCAGTTATATTGAAGTTGGAAAGTGTATTGGCTTTTTTCATTCATCTTATTGAATGTTTTAATATATTAATGTACAGGTATTTGGAGAGTCTGCATACTGGCTGGATGAGTGGGCTCTGGAGACTCTAAGCCTTAGTGTAAAACACTTAAATTCTTGGAATCTCAGTTTCCGTATCTGTAAGATAAAAACAGAAATAATACGTATTTCATAGGGCCATGAGAAAAGTTAAGGAGATGAAACAGGAAGTACTTAGAAGAATACTTCGGCTCCAAGATCCCTGCTACCTTCTGTTTGTATCGTTAGCCATGCGGTCATGATGTAGTTTGCAAGCTGAATGAATTTGAGGGGCATTCTGAGAGTTTTCACATTTATTTCAGAAACACTCCTTTACCTGAGACTCTTAGAAATGAGTGAAATGAGTTTTAGAGTAACCAAGTCCCATACCTACCATCACAGACGATTTAGAGGTGAGCCAGGGTTCCTGCAAGTACAGTTGGTGGCCAAGAGTGGGGAGAACTAGAGTAAGAGAAAGATGAACAGGGATTCCTAGGGCAGATACATAACAGAATAATAAGTAGGAAAAAATTAGCTGATCAGATCAAGGGCTAAACAGAAAGACAAGAAGGTCAATCAGCATTATTCTTAAAAAATGTGTTACTGCATCGGAAAACAGAAATGAAATACTCACTGAAAGAAAAAGCAGAAGTAGATAAACAAAAAGTGAAAACTTGCTTCCTTCTTCAACTTTTATTTTCACCTTTGAACTCGATCTCAATAAATGCATTATGTAGGTTTGCAAATATGACTCTTCTCTCAAAAGATTTCTTTAATGCAAAATTTCACCAATATTTTATGTAAGTTCCTCCTGCAAACAAAGACTGTTGTTCTTTAGTCGCTCTGTCGTGTCCAACTCTGTGACCCCGTGGACTGCAGCATGCCAAGCTTCCCTGGAGCTGTCCTGGAGCTTGCTTAAACTCATGTCCATTGAGTCGGTGATGCCATCCAACCATCTCATCCTCTGCTCTCCCCTTCTCCTCCTGCCTTCAATCTTTCCCAGCATCAGGGTCTTTTATAATGCATCAGCTCTTCACATCAGGGGGCCAAATTATTGGAGCTTCAGCTTCAGCATCAGTCCTTTCAAAGAATATTCAGGGTTGATTTCCTTTAGGATTGACCGGTTTGATCACCCTGCAGTCCAAGGAACTCTCAAGATCTTCTCCAACACCATAGTTCAAAAGCATCAATTCTTTAGTGCTCAGCTTTCTTTTAGGTTCAACTCTTACATTCATACATGACTATTGGAAAAACCATAGCTTTGACTAGATGGACCTTTGTCAGCAAAGTAATGTCTCTGCTTTTTAATATGCTGTCTAGGTTTGTCACAGCTTTTCTTCCAACAAGCAAGCATCTTTTAATTTCATGGCTGCAGTCACCATCTTCAGTGATTTTGGAGCCCAAGAAAATAAAGTCTCTCACTGTTTCCATTGTTTCCCCATTTATTTGCCATGAAGTGATGGGACCAGATGTCATGATCTTCACAGTCTGAATGCTGAGTTTTAAACCAGCTCTTTCACTCTCCTGTTTCACCTTAATCGAGAGGCTCTTTAGTTCCTCTTGCTTTCAGCCATAAGGATCGTGTCATCTGCATATCTGAGGTTATTGATATTTCTCCCAGCAATCTTGATTCCAGCTTGTGCTTCTTCCAGCCCAGTGTTGTGTATGATGTACTCTGCATAGAAGTAAAACAAGCAGTATGACAATATATAGCCTTGATGTACTCATTTTCCAATTTGGAACCAGTCCATTGATCCATGTCTGATTCTAACTGTTGCTTCTTGACCTGCATACAGATTTCTCAGGAGGCAAGTACAGTGGTTTGATATTCTCATCTCTTTAAGAATTGCCTGCAGTTTGTTGTGATCCACACAGTCAAAGGCTTTGGCATAGTTGGTGAAGCAGAAGTAGATGTTTTTCTGGAATTCTTTTGCTTTTTCTATGATCCAGTGGATGTTGGCAATTTAATCTCTGGTTCCTTTGCCTTTTCTAAGTCCAGCTTGAACATCTGGAATTTTGTGGTTCACATACTGTTGAAGCCTATCTTGGAGAATTTTGAGCATTAATTTGTTAGCGTGTGAGATGAATGCAATTGTGCGACAGTTTGAACATTCTTTGGCATTGCTTTTCTTTGGGGTTGGAATGAAAACTGACCTTTTCCAGTCTTGTAGCCACTGCTGAGTTTTCCAAATTTTCTGGCATATTGAGTACAGCAATTTCACAGCATTATCTTTTAGGATTTGAAATAGCTCAGGTGGAATCCCATCACCTCCACTAGCTTTATTCATATAGATGCTTCCTAAGGCCCACTTGACTTTGCATTCCAGGATGTCTGGCTCTAGGTGAGTGATCACACCATCATAGTTATCTAGGTCATTAAGATCTTTTTTGTGTAGTTCTTCTGTGTATTCTTGCCACCTCTTCTTAATATCTTCTGCTTCTATTAGATCCATACCATTTCTTTCCTTCATTGTGCCCATCTTTGAATGAAATATTCCCTTGGTATCTCTAATTTTCTTGAAGATAAATAGTAAAGAAAATAAGAAACAAAATACCACACAGAATTTAGACTCACTACTGTTTTAACTTAGATCACATTCCAAGTTTTTTTTTTTAACCCAGTTGAATTTCTGGTTATATGGAAAATACACATTTCTCATTTGTAGACATCCTCATTTTTACTTACTTATCCTAAATTTCCTGTTGAAATTCAATCAGATTGGCTGTTATTTTCCTGGAAATAATAATAGTCTGTGCAAGATATATGAGT
Organism: Bos taurus; assembly: GCF_002263795.3. NCBI lineage: Eukaryota > Metazoa > Chordata > Mammalia > Artiodactyla > Bovidae > Bos > Bos taurus. The sequence continues at coordinate 28,009,327 of NC_037347.1, forward strand.
TATTGCTACAAGCCCTAATCAAATGTTTCCCTGGACCTAATTAATAACAAGCCAGGCAAGGAGTATCCATATATACTTGGCTTGGTGTTGGCATAACTTAGTGAGAGATCACATGAAGAGCTGACTCTTCTAAACATTCGTTGAAATAACATATTGATTCTTTTTTAAAGTAACTTGGTAAAGAAAAGGAAATTGTTCATGATTATTCAGTCTCTAGTTGAAAATAACATAAAATAGCCTCAATAGGTCAAAACAAATTTTAATTTACACTATTTGATAAATAACCTTGTAATAATTTTGAATGATACAATTGACTTTGCAGACCTAAGAAGCCAATTCCTTTGAAGAGCAGTTTAAATTATTGAAGACATTTTTATCCTTTCTCTACTTGGATATTGATTCATTTCTATATAACAGGGGGAGAAAGAAAATTGTAATTATAGTAGCGCTGTTTGTTCTATTATAAGCAGAGGACTACCAACATTTCTATTATTAACCCCTATTGTCACTGGTTTATGATCTCAGCGGTAAACTTGGCATGGATGATACCTCCTTAGGAGTATGTTTTTTTCATCGCATTTCATAAGCCATTTGTCTATTTATGAATTATACAATTGCCAGAAATGATGTGCACTCGAATAGGCTTTTGATTTCCAATCATTCTGAATAAAGGTTTCTGTTTTAAAATGAAAGCACTGGCTTCAAAATATTCTAGATTCCTTGTGGCATTTTCGGCTTGCCCTTTTAATTCCCCAATCTGTCTAAGGCTAAATTTTAATATAAATTAATAAAACCTGGTCTCAAGCAATTGGCTCACTTCGCTCGCGGTAACAATTGGCACAGATTGCTAGGTGGAAAAGTCAGCTGCGATGATTGGTATCAATTGCCAGGCTGACTGAAATAATGCTGTTAGCTTTGTGACGGTTCACTTAGCCCATCAGGTGAAGGCAGAGTCAGGGAGAATTCACACACATTTTGAAACTTCTGATTCACATGTGGACCAACTAACACAGGACTTCCCATAGATAAAAGTGTTTCATCATTAAGAAAATTATGAACCTTATAACACATATATAAAGATATGTATATAATGTAAAGAGATGTTAATTATATATTATATATACATTATATATAATATGTGTGTATAGTGTACTCTTGCCTGGAAAATCCCACGGGTGGAGGAGCCTGGTAGGCTGCAGTCCATGGGGTCGCTAAGAGTCGGACACGACTGAGCAACTTCCCTTTCACTTTTCACTTTCATGCATTGGAGAAGGAAATGGCAACCCGCTCCAGTGTTCTTGCCTGGAGAATCCTAGGGACAGGGGAGCCTGGTGGCCTGCCGTCTATGGGGTCGCATAGAGTCAGACATGACTGAAGTGACTTAGCAGCAGCAGTATAGTGTATAGATAAAGAAAAATAAATGCCATGATTCCATCACCAGTTAAAAGTAAATGTAACCAAAATCTTTATATTCCCTAGAAACCTCTCCATATGGAATCTCCCCCCTTCCTCCAAGAGGCACATGCTCAATCGCCTTAGACTCTCTTCGACCCGCTGGACCGGTCTCCTGCATTTCCTGCATTGGCAGTCAGAGTCTTTACCACTGAGCCACTTGGGAAGCCCTCCAAGAGGTAAACAGTAGCTAATTTAAAAAAAAATAATTGCCTTACTTTTCCTCATATATTCATCTGTAAATAACCTTTGCTATTTTCTTATATCAGATGTTTAAAAAACTGGAATGATGCTGAGTTTATTTTTTAATCATTCTTATAAATTTCATTCAGTTATATATTTGAGGGATTCATTCAGTTTTTTACAAGTAATATTAGCTCATTTTCAGTGCTTATGGCATCCTATTTTTTAGGACTTTGAGTTGGCTCCAGTTTTTTCTGCTGCTGCTGCCTCTAAGTCGCTTCAGTCATGTCTGACTCTGTGCGACCCCATAGATGGCAGCCCACCAGGCTCCTCCATCCATGGGATTCTCCAGGCAAGAGTACCGGAGTGGGGTGCCATTGCCTTCTCCTCAAGTTTTTTCTACACATGTTTATTTCACTAGTATATTCCAAGAGCCCTGTTAGGAGCTAAACATTATTTAAGATAATTGTATGAATATGAAAATTCACACCAGTTTGGCAATAGATACTTGAAAATAATCTTTGTCTGAATTACCTTACCCTAATAATATTAGTTGGGGTAGTGGTGACCTCCTAGGCAGTGGGCTTCTGTATTACAAAACCTAACCGATTTGCAATACAAATTAAGGCATTAATATTCTTGTTATAAAGATTTTTTTTTAATCAAGACAAATATCTCTAGCATATGTCATGTGTGCGTGTAGCTTCTCTCTAATTTTTGTGCTGGCTAGGGGATCATGCCAATATTGCCTGATAGTTTTCCTTGAGAAACTCAATTGTAGCCTCCATGCCCACAGATTGTTCCTAGAGGCAGGGCTACCATGGAAATGCTTATTTGTAGCCAGGTTCCACTAAGGATTCAGTTTTGGTTTTTAATCTTCCTCTTCCACTGCTGCTGCTTGCTCCTTCATTTAAGCCCCCACTCATGTTGTCTGTCTTGTCTGAACAATCCCCCTGTCTCATCATCTCTCTGGTCTGGTCATCACTGAATCCTGTTTAAACAACAACTCCCATTCCAGTCCTGATCTGTATTTCTCTCCTGCACGAATACCTTTTGCATTTTGTCATAAGTATTGCCCTATATACAGTGCTGTCCTCTAAGTGTTTCTACTTAGTAATCACTTTGATATTTATTGTCTTATTTGTAAAGTGCTTTCCCTTGTGTATGTTTTTATTCATCAATAAAATGAGAGCTATTGATGGCTTGGTGCCATTGCTGTTGTTTCTCTTGTATTTACGGCATGGCTTTGTGAGTACTAGGGACTTCCCTGGTGGTTCAGAGGGTAAAGCATCTGCCTACAATGCAGGAGACCTGGGTTCAATCCCTGGGTCGGGAAGATCCCCTGGAGAAGGAAATGGCAACCCACTTCAGTACTCTTGCCTGAAAAATCCCATGGACAGAGAAGCCTGGTAGGCTATTTGCGAGTACTATTACTATTTTTGGCTTCTCAGGATTCCTGAATATTTTTCTTCTCCTTGGTCTTCCCCCCACTCTATATTTCAGAACTTCTTTGATGCCTAGATTTTGGGTCTTTAAAATGTCACTGACTCATTCATTCATTCATTTAACAAGCAAGCCCTGCATTCCTAATATGGATCAAGGACTATGCTAGACACTGAGTAGACAGAACAAAGGAAAACATGGCCCTTGCTCTCAAGCAGTTCCTAATAGGAGTAAAGGAGTCACAAAAAGATTATTACAATCCAGTATGCAATTGCAGTGGCAAAGAAGCACTGGGCAGTATAGGAGCTTATGAAATTGATATCCATTTATTGGGCAGGGGAAATACATCTCAGAAGGTTTCATGGATAAAAGTATTACAGAATGAAGGGATATCAGGCAAGTGAAGGAGTAGAGGTGACCTCCTAAGCAGTAGGCATAGCAATACGTGGTAAACACTGGAAGAGATTAGCTACTATTATGAATGCAACAAGAGCAAAGACATGCACACAAAACATCTCTGATGTCTGTGGTAGGAACTATAGGAAACAGCTAGACAACACAGGACAGAGAGGCTGAAACAATGAGGCTAGAAACAAAGGCAGTGGCAAGGTCTCAGAAGGTCAGTATGTTATGGAAAGGAGCGGAGGCTTTTTCTTAAAGGTGACAAAACACTGAAAAATTTAAGGTGGAAATTGAAAAGATCTTACTACTGTTCTAGACAGACTAAACATCCAACAGGGCTTCCCTGGTGGCTCAGCTGGTAAAGAATTCACCTGCAATGGGAGAGACGTGGGTTCGATCCCTGGGTCGGGAAGATCCCCTGGAGGAGGGCATGGCAACCCACTCCAGTATTCTTGCCTGGAGAATCTCATTGACAGAGGAGCCTGGTGGGTTACCATCCCTGGGGTCTCAAAGAGTCAGACACGACTGAGCAACTAAGCACAGCACAGGGCAGACATGATGAAGAAGACTTGCTGCTGTCCTCTGGGAGAGAATAGGGAACTCTGAATCAAGGGAGGATGAGAATGGATGAAGTTCTACAGCATTCTGTGTCTTTTCTTGCTTATTTTTCTTCACAGTACTTCTCTCCACTGAACAGCTGGCACACCTATTTGTCTATTTCGTCTTCTCCTACTAGAATGCAAGCTCTGTGAAAATAGACACAATGTCTATTTTGATCACTGCTCCAAACCCATCACCTGGGACAGTGCCTGGTGGGTCCAATGAATGAATCATGTAAGAGGTGAAAACTGGGTGTGATGGGGATGATTTCCAGGTTTCTACCTTGAAAAGCTCTGACAGGGCTGACTCTAGCTGAGAGACTATAAAAGATAAAGCACATTTAGGAAGGAATATGGTAAGTCGAGTCACAAAATCAGTATTTTGTGAGCCTGATTAGGTGAATAATTTTCTAATCGCATGAGGTAATTGAAATGTTACTGTCATAAGATGATATTTGAGTGAGACCAACATGTCAAAGAAGCTAGTGATTATTTTTCTGTTTTTATTTTTAAACAACCAGGAAGCACCAAAAAGAAACAGTTATTTTGAGACCTATTTAATCATTCCTAATGACAGTGTAGCTCCTCCTCCACAAATAGGTTACTCATTTGTTTCATTCATTCATTTATTACTTTTTTATGCTTGCTATGAACATGGCTCTCGTGTAGTATAAAAAGGAGAGCATTCTGACTCATCTTCACTAGGGAATTACATGACCCTGAATGCCAAGATCAGCTGCCAAGATGAATGTGCTTAAGGCAGCCTTCTGATCTTCAAGAGTCTAAGACTGTCTGGTTGATGGAAATCAACTTACTGACTCCATGCGTCAAGAAAATTACCTAAAGGAAAATTATTAATAAAATATACAACAAACATTAAAAATCATTTCAATTATCATTTTAAATCTTTATCCCCAATATGGCATCTTGCAATCGAACTTGATTACTGTGATACATGATGAATACTTTAATCCACTTTCATATGATTCTCACAAGACAAGACCAAAAGTTTGCATGAGTTTCTCTTTTTCAAGATTTAAGTTAAATTGATATGTTTAAGAGTAGTACTGGGGAAAAAAATTGTGTTACCTCATTACTAACAGGTATGGATCAGTGGATAAAGAACCTGCCTTCAATGAAGAAGACGCAGGAGATATGGGTTCAATTCCTGGGTCAGGAAGATCCCTCGGAAGAGAGCACTGCAACCCATTCTAATATTCTTGCCTAAAGAATCCCACGGACAGAGGAGCCTGGGGGGTTACAGTCCATAGGTAGCAAAAAGTCGTTCATGACTGAAGCAACTGAACACACACACATACCAAACTTTACCTAAAGATAGTCAATTTGATTTAATAGAGCCTAAAGATGTTCTGGTAGTCATGTATGGATGTGAGAGTTGGATCATAAAGAAAGCTGAGTGCTGAAGAATTGATGCTTTTGGACTGTGATGTTGGAGAAGACCCTTGAGAATCCTTTGGACTGCAAGGAGATCAAACCAGTCCATCCTAAAGGAAATCAGTCCTGAATACTCGTTGGAAGAACTGATACTGAAGCTGAAACTCCGATACTTTGGCCACCGTATGCGAAGAACTGACTCATTGGAAAAATTGATGCTGGGAAAAATTGAAGGCAGGAGGAAAAGGCGATGACAGAGGATGAGATGGTTGGATGGCATTACCGACTCAACAGACAGGAGTTTGAGTAAGCTCCAGAAGTTGGTGATGGACAGGGAAGCCTGGCATGCTTCAGTCCATGGGGTTGCAAATAGTCAGACCGAACTGAGTGACTGAACTGAACTGACTGAAAGAGGAGGGCCTGGCAACCCACTCCAGTATTCTTGCTTGGAGAATCCCCATGGGCAGAGAAGCCTGGTGGGCTACAGTCCATGGGGTTGCAAAGACGACTGACCAAGCTCAAAGATGTTACACACTATAGAGTCTTTAATAATTTGATAAAATATAAAGATGTATCCAAAAATCTCAACAGGTGCTTTATTTCTGTTAAAAAAAAAAAAAGGACTGTGTAGTTTAAACCACAGATAGCAGGAGAAAAAAAAAGTTATAGTAACTTTAGTTTCTTTTCAACACACTTTTTGACAGCTTTGCTTCAGTTGAGGTTCCTGAATATATCTTTTGTGCCTCTTGCCTTTTATTTGGTATTTTAAAGTGCACCTGGGAATTTGCATAAATATTTGCAAAAAATGGTAAGGTTCAGAAGAATAAACATTTATGTTACACATAGAAATTTACTTAGAAAGGCATTGCCCCCACTCCCACATAACACATAGTGGAGAAAAAAAATGTTAGTATACATTCCCTTGAAGTGTTGTTATATGTTATTAAGAGCAATTCTATCTAAGTTCATATGTCAGAGCTTCAGCCACTTAATTCAGGGGTCTAAAATAAGCTTCCACTACCATACTACTCTGGCTCCCTTATTAAAATCTTAGTAGAAGCCCAAATTGTTTACACCAAAATTAAGCATTTTTTTTTTCACTGATTTTCAAGTGTTACCTATTGTCATCTTAAACTTACTTTAGTTCAGAAAGATAAAGATGAGTTCAGGGTTTAGCTTCCTCCATTTTCCAATGCTTCATCAAAATGATAGCAAGAACTTCACAGAAGAATATGCCCAGAAAAAAAGAGAAATGGGGTAGGAGCCTTTGTTAGGAGAAGTGCCGGCAAGTTTACTCTAGAAAAATCCAGTGTATGAGAACAACTTATTAAATAAAAGAAGCTGGAGGAATCTGAAGTCTAGAATATGCAAAAAATTTGTCTTGTCCCATCACCTGGAAATACATCTTTCCAACAGGATCACAGAAGATCCACAGTATTCCTCAGCAAGTAATGGAAATCGTGAATGGGTAGTGGGCAGAAGGCAGTGATTCATTGAAAGACTAGTTTCAGAGCATCTGCTCTGGTCAGCTCCCTATCCTTTCTTCCACCTCCTTTGACCCAAACCAACTGGCTGCCCTGTGTATACCCCCAGGCAGGAACTGGACAACTGTTTTCTAAAGAAATTCAACCATCTGTCTGGGAAAAGCTGGTACTTATGATGAGGGTGTTAGAACCCAGAGAAGAAACTCATTCTAGCATTAAAAGGACTTTCTCTGTGTCAGCACTCCCTAAACATAAGCTTATGAAGTGACATTGTTTGTTCACACACAGAGCTCCCAGGTGGCCACTCCCCTTTAGAGAACAGCCTGGTGAAAACAGAGCTACATATATAGTAGAGAAGAGAGCGTAAGCCATTTACCTTTATGAATTAGCCTATGTCTCCATTCTATATAGGACAGATAACTAAAAGTCACTGAACAAAAGTCCCTAACAAAAAAGAGAGCTAAGATGAACAAAATTTGAGGAAAATCAACATTGTAAAAACGTAAGTTCAAAATAAATAGAGTGATTAATCCCAAAGATAACAGATAATTTAGGAAAGATATTTTCAAGCTCTAATTAATATATGCAGAAAGATTCCAGATACTATAGCCATAAAACAAGAAGAGAATATTATTTTAAAAAAAATCAACATCAGAAACAATATAAGATCTTGGGAAATGAAAACATGTTTGACCATATAATAAGCTCAATAAAGAGTTTGAATACAAAGTTGAAGGAATTTACCAGAATTTACCAGTATTTAGAGCTAAATAGTTGAGGGTAAATATAACACAAAAATTGAATCGCTGCATAAAGTAAAATATTAAGCTAACTGAAATTTTAGGGAAAAATAAAGACAATGAGAGGCAAAAATGTTATAAAAGCAATGATAGAAGAGTTAGCATCAAGAAAATCTCACAGTCTCTCTGAATGTTAGTTTCTTCCTCTATAAAATGTAAAGAGTGATACTTTTCACACAGTTCTGTGGCTGAGTTTTAAATGAAATGTGTATAACAATATCTACTACAATGGCTGCTTAATAAATGCTAGCTCATTTATATTAATAAATGAACATAATCTAAGTCTCATTTGTCTCATTGGTGAAAATGGAGACAATAATTCCTCTTAAGGTTGCTGTTAGAATTAAGTGATGTCTCTATCATCTGTCTAAAACACACTTGACATAAATCAGATTCTTAGGAGAAAGTAGTATTCTTCCCTCTATCCCTACATCTATCTCCAAAACTTTAGTTTTTTTTTTTTTTTGCTTCTCCATGGTAGAACATTTGAATCTCAGTATGTGCTGTAAAAGCAAACATGTCCATTTAATAGTAGAATGAGTCTTAGTTGTTTCATTAAACAAGGGAAAAACCCAAATGAACTTTTGGCAATATATAACCTAAAGGAAAGGGCTTCCCGGTTGAAGCCACTGGTAAAGAACCCATCTGCCAATGCAAGAGATGTAAGTGATGCGAATTTGATCTGTGGGTCCAGAAGATCCCCTGGAAAAAGGCATGACCACCCACTCCAGTATTCTTGCCTGGAGAATCTCGTGGACAGAAGAGCCTGGCGGTCTCCTGTCCACAGGGTTGCAAAGAGTCAGACACAATTGAAGCAACTTAGCACAGCACAACCTAAAGGAAATGGCTTCCTTTGAATCTCAAGTATTTTTGCTGTTAAATGGGGATAACAACACCTGGCTTTATTTATATAACAGAGTTCTGCCTGTCAAGTCAGCTTCCTTTATAAGCAATGACACCTGCTGGGAAGAAAGCAGCTTATCCCTTGGATGTGGAGAAAAAGAGAGTTGCAGCTGACACTGCAGAAGTTAAAGCAGGGTGATCTTGAGGTGGATGGCAAGGGGGAAGAGTGGGAGAACAAGTGCATCAAGAAATGGCATAGGCTTTATCCATCTGCCAGTCAATGAATGAGAAAACAAACCATTCAGCAGCAGACATCAATGCTCAAGAAAGGAAATGGGCCTTAGCAGTTTGAAGCTGCTAAAAATGGAACATGTTCCTCCATCTGATCCCTCAGAGATGTCTATTACCAGTGTTTTGGGCACACTCTTTCTCTTACATAGATCCCTCTCTGATCCCACAAGACTTCTCCACTGAAGGCCATTGCTGCCTGGGAGCTCTGTGGGGTTGTCTAACTCTCCCAGTAATTGATTTGGAAAGACTTATGGTACTTATAACTCTCTAACTTGTTTTACTGCTATGTTTGGAAGATTTTTCTCAAATATTTGTACTTAAAGATGCTTATCAGATCAAAATCTCTAAAAGACAAAGTCCATACCTGATTTATCTTTGCATTCCTTTTAGTCCTTAGCACCATGTCTTTAAGTAGTATGTGGTTGAAGGCAGTTGATTAAAATTATGAGTGAAAGGACAAATACAATGAAACATGTAGCGTTAATAAAGATATATTTTTAAAGGAGAGAAGAAGGATGAATAAAACCTAGGATTGCTAGTATAAAACTTTAATTTAAAAAATTCTAAATGGGTCTTATTGAAAGAGTCAAAGGATATCAACAGCTATAATCCAAAATGCTAACATGCAGAAAAAGGAGTATAAAACAAGCACTTCATGATAGACTGAAAAGAAATCTTGAGATATTGACACATCTCATCAAAGGTGAGGGTGTTCATTATATGTTCATAAAGAAAAAGCTTTTGATTGGCCAACTGCAATTTTTATTTTAGGTATGATCAACAGACACACCAATCTTAATATATTTAAATAAAAATAATCTGAAATCACAGGGTCATAGTATAAGCAAAAACAGAGTGGGATCTATGTTTTCAGACATACATCTGTGAAGAGCCTTTCCCCAAATAAGGTCACATTCCCAAGTCCCAAGAAGTAGAATGCAGATGTATCCTCTGAGGAATGCCCGTGGTTAGACTCACTGCACATTCCAGGTACCATTTCCTGGCATACTGTACTATTCCCTAGCTTTTGTTGTTACTGCTATTATTATTTTTTCAACATTATTTTTAAGTTTAAGTTTTTGTATATTTCACACCTGAGGAGTGGACAGGACCTACTGTTAATCATCTCTTTTCTTACTTTTTCTCCAAAAATGAGATCTTTTGCCTTTTCCTTCCTTCCTCTACTCTTTCCCCACTTTATGTTTCATTCAGGCCCTTTACATAGGGAATAATTTGAAAAGTAAGATATTTGTAGGCAGCGATCATGTTAAATGTTTTTTCTGGATCTCAAGTGGCAGGGGTTAGGACAATGTTAAGGACCCTGCAGAGGCTTAAGAAAATACTTGGCTGACATGTTGATTGACTGATAAGCCCATTTCAATCCTTTAAGTCTGATAGACCAGCTTTCTCAGGGTCAAAAGACCACAGTCTACTTCTAGCTTTTCACTAACTGGTTTGGGTGACTTGAACCTAATCACTTAACCTAGAAAATGCACCTTTCTTAAAAAAAAAAAAAAAACCAAGAACTCAATGACTTCTGGATTTGGACTTACAAATCACCACCTCACAGACTTGTTTTAAGGATCAAGTAAGATGATTTAAAATGCTTAGAAAAGAATAATCATAATATAAATATTAGGCTGTACCATAATGAATGTAGCACATGAAGAAGTCATCAATGTAAACAGTGCAGTGAGGTATGACATGTATTCTTTTAACAAATGATTTCTAAATCTCTTGTCTTAATATACAAATTCAGTGATATCAAGAGTAGTCTTGCTAAAGGGAAAGATCACTGTTGTCATCTAACTTTCAAAGGTTAAGAATAAGGAAGATGCCATACTTTCCTCTCTAACATCTAATTAGAGACTGCTGATTATAGCTGGCTTGGCAATTATTTCACCATTCCCCCCATTTTTTTAAGATAGAGAGGAATCACAGACATAAGATAAGCTAGGTTTAAAATAGATTTATGGATATACCAATTCCAACAAATTCTCCCTTTTATTCCAAACATCCCATGGAGTTTTCCATTAGTGACAGGTAACTGGCATAGCGCTACTCCTTGTGGTTATAAAAGTCATCATAGGCAGAGTAATATTTAACAACTTCCTTCCTCACTAAGAACAGAACAGGGAAACAATAGCTTAAGTAAATGTACAGGCCGAGATTCTTGGTAAAAAGTAACAGCAACGATCTCTGGCTGATTTAAGCAGTTAAGAAATTTCTTGGGGAAAAAAAGGAAGTTTTCTATCAATGGAAAGGCTGAAGAACCGGAAGTCAGAGAGAAGAGAAAGAAAGGAACAGTCAGTGGTAGAGCCAAACCATACCACAAAAATGGCACCACGAGGACACAGCTGCTCCAGTTGCTGCCCAGGAACACACAGTGTGCTCTGCCAGCATCACTGGCTACCACCCTAACCAACTGCTCACCAGGGGATATTTCCACTGCTGCTTCTAGGAAAAGGATATTACTGCTGCCACTACTACCAACCCCTATCGCTAGATCAAATTCTCATCTCTTCTTTGCTTCTTTCAGTCCCTAATTCTTGACTCAAAATCTGCAGCAGAGGCATCATCCTGGTTGCATTTGTGTTGCAAACCTGAGCCCTCACTACAGAGGAGGCCGGAAAAATGAGGATGGACACTGGCAGCTGGTATAGTGGAAGGTGAGCAAGTGATTCTGGTGCAAAACAGGAAGCATGGAAGTCCTTAGAAAAGCACAAAGGAGGAGGGGACTTTGGAGGGGAAAACTTCATGTCAAAGTGAGGATTGGGGTAGATGTATTAGAAGACCTGTTATTCGAGCTTCATGGGATCTATTTCAATAGATGGAGGGGGGAAGAGAGCATCCCACAGTGGTGGAGACTGGAACACAGGTGTAGGGCAATAGAAAAGAGGACTGATAATTGATTTTGTGCTTCCATCCTGTGCAGCCTCTCATAGCTGAGTTGGTAAATCATCTGCCTGCAATACAGGAGACCTGGGTTCGATTCCTGGGTTGGGAAGATCCCCTGGAGAAGGAATTGGCAACCCACTCCAGTATTCTTGCCTGGAGAATCCCATGGACAGAGGAGCCTGACAGGTCCACGGGATCGCAAGAGTCAGACATGACTTAGCGACTAAACCACCACCCTGTGCAGCTAGCTCCTGTTATTTATCTCTGTCACTTTTAAGAAATATGGGAAATACATCCTTAGAAAATGAATCCTGAGATGTCCAGGGTCTTCTGGTGCCAATCTATTTCAAACATTATTTATCAAATTTCTTAGGCGTTGCTTATTCTGACATTGAAGAAGGGAGTCACTTTAGTTAATGTGTCTGGATGCCTCCTCTTGGGCCCATTCATTCAAAGATGAAGTATGGGCACCTTCCCCATGTGGACATACTACTGTAAATCACTTTGTAAGATAATGCATTTAGCTGTATAACACATCACTTGGTATTGTTATTAACTCTGTGTGTTTAAATATTCTGTCTCTCTGATTAGACTGAGAGTTGTTAAGGGCAAGTCTCCATGTTATACAGATTTTTTAATTTGCCAGCTTCACATAGTCCTACTTATCCTTGTCAATCCTTGTCAATTCCTAAGAAATAGCACAGCAATAAAACTCTCCCTTAGGGTATGGAACTGAGGTTATTTATCAAATTTGACTGTCTCATATTCCTTAAGGTCAATAAAGAGGCTATATGACCCTGGGAAAATTATTTAGTTTCACTGTGCCTCAGTGTTATCATCTGTAATATGGGTAAAAGAATACTATTTATCAGAGGGAGCAATTATGAAAGTCAAGTGACACAGAACCAAATTAGTTCAGTGCCTGGATACAGTAAATGCTCAATAACTGTTTGTGATTAATATCAATACCATTATTATTGATTTCATTGCACGTGACCATCTGAATTTTTCCCATCCTTGCCTGTGCCTACATTCATGCTAAGTCGCTTCAGTCATACCCAACTGTTTGCAACCCTATGAACTATAGCCCATCAGGCTCCTCCAATCATGGGATTATCCAGGGAAGAATAATGGAATGACTTGCCGTGCCCTCCTCCACGGGATCTTCCCAACCCTGGAATCAAACCTGTGTTTCTTAAGTCTCCTGCACTGGCAAGTGGGTTCTTTACCTCTAGTGCTACCCGGGAACCCCACCTGCTGCTGCTGCTAAGTCGCTTCAGTCATGTCCAACTCTGTGCAACCCCATAGACGGCAGCCCACCAGACTCCTCTGTCCCTGGGATTTTCCAGGCAAGAATACTGGAGTGGATTGCCATTTCCTTCTCCAAACCCACCTATAATTATCACTATTTTCAATGAATAGAAACAATACTGTGGCCTGGGTTTGTGAGGCATATTCCAGAAAGTTCTAAAGAGCTTTTTTACTAGCACCCCCTTAGACATCAGCAGGTAGATGGATCCAGTCTGGCCTTTGGCCATTGCCAAAGCTACAGGCATGGCATGTATCAGAGAATCCCAGAGAAGTAAGTCCTCTAAAGAGAGACTACAGTGCATTTCTCCAGGGATTAGCAGCTTCATGACACAAATCATGTGAGACTGGGTCAAGTCACCTTGAAACTGGGTTAAAAATCACTGAACTGCAGATGTGTCCATGGAGTAGCATCCACAATGGTCAGCATCAGAATGACTTAATAAAGAGCATCCGAGGCCTCACGAGCACTCTCTGGTTACCACAGTGTAGGAATACTGTGCCTCCCCTGAACCTAGCAGCTTATGGGGGAAAGGATGGTAGGACATTGTTGTCCAGTGGTCCCCAACCTCCTGGATCTACTGTTTGATGCTCTGAGGTGGAGCTGATGTAATAATAATAGAAATAAAATGTACAATAAATGTAATGCACTTGAATAATCCCCAAACCACTCCCCATCCCAGCCCCAATTCATGGAAGAATAGTCTTCCACAAAAGCAGCCCCTGGTGCCAAAAATGTTGGGGACCACTCATGCAGAGCATCTCTAGGATCTTCCCATGTTGTTTGCAGGGCCTGCCTTCTTTTCACCCCTGCACTCTGAACTCGGTGCTTGCGGGAGTATGTCCGACAAATCTCTCTCCAGGGCTATAATGATATCTTGTGCCTTCAGCAAAGATTTGTTGAGTAAATGTGTTAACAAACAAACAAAAAAGATAGTGTTTATTCACTGGGATATAAAATGCTCATTTACGGTCTTGCATGATGAAGCCTGTAAGCATATGGTACCTGCCACGTTTGCCTGCAGGTAAAACAGAAGCAGGTAATTCTGGTCTTGCCATTTTGCCCTTCTCTCCGTCTGCTCTTTTATATCTCAGGGGTGTAAAGCTTTGTTCTCTACACTAGTTTTCCCTGTTAAAATGTTAGTTGTTGTTAGGTGAATTATATTTCCATATGGCTTGCAATTGCAATTATCTTTTTAAAAAAAATCTGGCTATTGATTGTGAAAACTGGTAAACATCTTTTACTATTGAAAAAAAAAAAAAAGATACAGTTGACATACCCTTAAAATCCACCGTTTTTAAAGTAAAAAAAGAAGTTAACTGTTAATAGTGCCAGTTTATCAAATATTGGGGGTACGCAGACCAGATTTTCATACTGAAGAAAAAAGATTTAAACCTTAATATTTTCAGGAGATTTTTCTCTCTTCGCAGACACTAGGCATTGAAATGAGCACTGGAATTAGGAGAAATAAGTGAGATTACCATGGATTAAAAAAAAAACTTATTTATAATTTATTTTTGTCTGTGCTGGGTCTTCACTGCTGTGTGGAGGCTCCCCCCAGTTGTTGTAAGCGGGGCTACTCTCTAGTTGGGGTGCACGGGCCTCTCACTGTGGTGGCCTCTCTTGTTGGGGAGCATGGGCTCCAGGGCTCAAAGGATTCAGTAGTTGTGGCTCATGGGTTTCAGAGCAGGGGCCCAGCAGCCATGGTGCATGGGCTCAGTTGCCCCTCAGCAGGTGGCATTTTCCCAGGCACTGAACCCATGTCCCCCACACTAGCAGGTGGATTCCTAACCACTGGACCACTAGGGAGGCCTTACCGTGGAGTCTTCATGTATTTCTTTAGGGCTTGAATTTGGGGCACTTTTGTACCAGTTAGGGTATTTTCATCCTCAAGCCATAAACTGACTGAAATAGCTGGAACAAGAGAATGCATTATCTCATGTGTACTAAGATGCTTCAGTTGTGTCCAACTCTTTGGGACCCCATGGACTGTAGCCCACCAGGCTCCTCTGTCCAGGGGATTCTGCAGGTAAGAATACAGGAGTGGGTTGCGATGCCCTCCTCCAGGGAATCCTTCTGACCTGGGATTGAACCCACATTTCTTACGTCTCCTACACTGGCAGGCAGGTTCTTTACCACGAGCACCACCTGGGAAGCCCATGCATTATCTCATATGAAGAGTACATCCAAAGTTGGGCTGATGGTTGAACCAGTAGCTTGAGGATGTCACCCAAGAGCAGGTATTTTCCATCTCTGCTCCCTGCTGTCTTTGGTTTTGCTTTTATCGTTAGGCAGAGGAATGATACAGGGATAAGATACACTTATGCATAAATCCCGTGGAAGAAGAGAGAAATCCCCTGGCCTTCTTTTCCTGAAGTGACTCTTCTCATATATTCCTTTGTGGAGTCTCCCTCCATCTCACCAGAATATGCTCACATTCTCATTTGTAAGCCAGTGTTAGCATGAGGCATGTGTGTGTGATAAATCGCTTCAGTCATGTCCAACTCTTTGCAACCCCATGAACTGTGGCCCACCAGGCTCTTCTGTCCATGGAATTTTCATGGAATACTGGGAGTGGGTTGCCATGCCCTCCTCCCGGGGATCTTCCCAGACTAGGGATCAAACCTCCGTCTCTTATGTATCCTGCATTGGAAGGCAGGTTCTTTACCACTAGTGCCACGTGGGAAGCCCAGTAGCAGAATAGCTAACCCTAAAACCTATGAGGCCTGCCTCTGCTCTGAGAGCTGGAGACATGGGACTTTGGAAGAGAGGAGTAAGAACTTGAAAAAAATATCAGATTCTTTTTTACGAAGGAGGAAGAATGAAAGGTAATCTGGAGACAACTGAGAGAGTTTTCTATATACTTTATATGATCTTCTTATTCAGAAGAAAGCAACAATGATATTTTAAAATAAATACCGGGAGAAAAAATTCTGGGATATTTGATTCCCAAAAATGAGAGACAAATTTTGTAAAATAGCACAGGGGGAGAAATAGTTAGGCGGTAGAATGAATATTTATCTAGACTGGGAAGGTGGCCCAAGGAAAAGAAGAAAAACAAAAAGTCATATATTCCTTTATCCTCCTGAGTCAGGCTTAACATGTAACCATGGTGATCGTTCCATTTGAACCTACTGTCCACTGTAAAACATCCTGCGAAAGGCTGTGGAGTTTGATTGAGCTAAGATTCACGGTAGAAGATGGAGGAGCACATTGCCGTAAGCCTTGGGTACTATAAAGTGACTGAAGAGCAAGATGTTACAGGTCTGTAGTCAGGTGGTTCATTATGTTTAGTTTCTGGAAACAGTTTTTCATTGAGAAAGTCTAACCCTTAAAAAAAAAAAAAAAACTACACCAGACATAAACTAAGTAATTTTTTTCCTACAGCAAGTCATATGTTTTTCACCTAGACAAAATAAGCACCATAGGGCACATGTATCAAAGAAAAGGGAAATCCAAAAGAATTACATTTTTAAACAGCCTTAATCCTATTTGGTCAGGAGCAAAGTTTCCTAAAAACGAAAGTGCTCGCTTCTGGTGCCTATCATCAAATTACTACAGAATATTCTACCGTGCCTTGACTTCTCCTGTAAGTAGAATCCAAGGATGATGAAGTCTTAGTGGAGATGGTATCTAGGAACTTTAAAAACACCACCAACAGAAGAGTTGCCAAGTTGCTAAGAGAGTAAATCACAGTAGTTCTCCTCACACACACACACACACACAAAATGTTTTTAACTGTGTATGGTGATGTGTGTTCACTAGATTTATTATGGTGATCATTTTTCAATGCATATAAATGCTGAATTATTATATTTATACCTAAAATGTATATAATGTTATATTTCAGTTATATTTCAATTAAAAAATTACAAAGCAAAACAAAACACACAAAAACCTAGTGTGGGTGTATTTTCCTTCAGCAAATGTTTTTATAAACCAAAGAAAAGCAAGAAACCAGAGAATATTCCTTGGTGAGAAGACATCAATAGAGTCTAGAGAAATATAGCCTACACATTTAGGTGAAATTTAGTGTGATTGACAAGAAAAGAAAAAGCAGGACATAACAACTGATTATATCATGAGTGTACGCCTCCTACCATCTTGTTGTAGTTTCTTATTTATGTCTTCAGTGTGGATATCTTTCTTGATAGGTTCTTGTCTTTTTTTATCCATGGTTGTTCAGCAGTTAAGTTGTGATTTTGCTGTGCTTATGAGAGAAGCTTAAAGTCCTTCTACTCTGCCATCTTGTCCAAATTCCAGACATAGCAACTGAAAGAGTAAAGTTAGATTCAGCAGGAAGAGGTGGAGAGGCTGCATTATGGAAATAACTTAGGGAGAGAGGGAGAGAAAGAATTATGACAACTAGAGTATTCAGCTTGTTTCCTCAGATATGTTTTGCTCACATTTTTCATCTTTCTCAGACATCATGCCTACAAAAGAACAAGACCAGTGAGCAAATATTTTGGATGACTACACTATGTAATACAAAATAAGGAATGACTTGAGAAAGATACATTTAGTATTAATTAGAACCACAGTCCATAGGGTCACAAATAGTTGGACATGACTGAAGCGACTTAACATGCACAACATAAGTTAGAATGTTCTATAAGAAAGGGAAAGAATAATGCTATCTGTGGTGTCTTTAAAGGCTTCAGAAAGGAGTTAATAAATGAACTGAATTTTGAAAATGGGTAGGACATTGACAGTTGATTATGTGGATACAGAGCACTGCAAGCAAGAGGAAGGGGTATTTCAGAAACAGGAAGCATTCTATAGGGGCTATGCCTTAGAGTATTAGATCTACAGCAGGACATTCACATAAGAAGGATGGGTAATAAAGTAGGGTGGGATTAAATGACAAGGAGCTATGACAAATTCATTTTTGTCACAAGATTAGTCATTGAAGGTTTTTAAGTAGGAAAATAATAAAATTACATAAGATCAGTAAAATAGTCTTATTGTCAGTGTGGAAGGCAGAAAAAACAACCATTGGGAGACTGTTGAAATACTCATAATCTCTGGTAAGGAGAACATGAACAAAAGCAGAATTGGCAGGATAGAGATGCAGAGAAAGAATAAAGGATATGGAAGACGTGTGAATAGGACTTGCTCACTTGACAGGAAAGAAAGAAAGCGAGAAGAATTGATGATGACTCAAATATTTGGAGTCTGAGCAATGAGAATATATTGTTTCTGGTTTTGGATGATGGCTTTGCTTAGAGATGGATTAGATTGTGCAGCATGTGCTTAAAAACTTGAGTCTGAATTTTTAGAAACATGGATGTGCAAGGGACTTGAATCAAAGTTATATTTAGAATCGAAAGAGTGTGTAGTCCAAAGAAGAACAGGAACTAAATCATAAGGCTAAAGGGAAGCAAACAGAGGCAGGTGATAGGGAAGCTACCTCTTCAGATATGTATTTTTTAATAATGTTTTCCATACCCTTCTCAGCAAAACTTCAGTTTTGAAATTTTGAAATGTCAGTCAGTTAAATGTTGTACTTTGAAGCTCTTCCAGGGCACTGTGAATATTAGTTGACCTCACAGGTATTCACCAATGAATCACAAGAAGTGCTTTGTACACCACAGTGGTGCTCTATTATTCGATGTTGTGTTCAAGAAAACTGCAAACTCTATGTAGACTATGTGAGTCTAAAGGATGTAAGGAATGTAAGTTGTAAGGAATAAGGCTGTTGATCTAAGGAGAAAAACATTTTTCTCTAGGTGATGAATACCAGATTCTAAAACAGAAATCAGCCCTAATATACTCATGTACTTATTGATGTGCTGCTTGAGGATGGGAAATATTTGTTGAAAAAATTTACCAAGTATTTTCTGACACAGTCATAAATACAAATTTCATGGTAATTAACAAGGAGGTGGAACATGAATAAACCCACCAAAATAATTCAGGCCTCTATTCTTAGCCAATACTTCCTTTTTTCCTGCTTTCCCAACTCTCTCTCTCTCTCTCTTTCTCTCAAATGCAGTGAAGCTAGGTGAAGGCATGGGCCATGCAGGTACTGAGTCTGGGAGTCAAGAGCTAAGGCCTGTCCTATAGGCTAGACTTGGAGACCCAAGACAGTGCACTTCACACATGCATCTGTCTGTGTGAAATGAAGAGACTGATCTCAGTGTGCATCTGATTTTGCCCCTCCTCTTCATAATAAAAACACATTAGTCAGAATTGCCTGCCATCTTCCTAAGGAGAAATTTCAGTAGAGTTTATTATGCTTTGCTTTATCCAGAAATAACCTCAGATATGCAGATGACACCACACTTATGGCAGAAAGTGAAGAGGAACTAAAAAGCCTCTTGATGAAAGTGAAAGAGGAGAGTGAAAAAGTTGGCTTAAAGCTCAACATTCAGAAAATGAAGATCATGGCATCTGGTCCCGTCACTTTATGGGAAATAGACGGGGAAACAGTGGAAACAGTGTCAGACTTTATTTTTGGGGGCTCCAAAATCACTGCACATGGTGACTGCAGCCATGAAATTAAAAGATGCTTACTCCTTGGATGGAAAGTTATGACCAACCTAGATAGCATATTCAAAAGCAGAGACATTACTTTGCCAACAAAAGTCCGTCTAGTCAAGGCTATGGTTTTTCCAGTGGTCATGTATGGATGTGAGAGTTGGACTATGAAGAAAGCTGAGCACTGAAGAACTGATGCTTTTGAACTGTGGTGTTGGAGAACACTCCTGAAGAGTCCCTTGGACTGCAAGGAGATCCAACCAGTCCATTATAAAGGAGATCGGTCCTGGGTGTTCTTTGGAAGGAATGATGCTAAAGCTGAAAGTCCAGTACTTTGGCCAACTTATGCGAAGAGTTGACTCATTGGAAAAGACTCTGATGCTGGGAGGAACTGGGGGCAAGAGGAGAAGGGGACGACAGAGGATGAGACGCCTGGATGGCGTCACGGACTCAATGGACGTGAGTTTGAGTGAACTCCAGGAGTTGGTGATGGACAGGGAGGCCTGGCATGCTGCAATTCATGGGGTCGCAAAGAGTTGGATACGACTAAGTGACTGAACTGAACTGAACTTATCCAGAAATATTCTCTAACATCTTCATAGTCTCTGAAGAACTCCTTCCCAGAAGAATGAGAAGCCTGCAAGAGAAAGAACTCAGTTTCTCTTAGGACATCTTCTCAGTAGAATCCTCTCCAGCTCTTTGTTTTCCAACTCTTTGGCTCTTCCTTATGTCTCCATGGTGTATGGCAAGACACAATGCTGTCACACTTAATCATCCTGCGATACTCCCAGCCAAGACCACCAAGCACGCTCACTTATCTGCCTGCCCCACAGATCCCAATCAGACCTAATCATATCCCTGGCTAGGCTAACCCACCATGTGCCTCCACCACTGTTCACCATGGCATCTGAGACTTAAATCCTCCACTAGCTTTCACTCAGCTGGCTCATGGAAATAGTTGCCTATCTTTTTTGCTTAATCAGTGGGGTTTTACTCCAGTGAATGTTACTTCAGCCAAACCAGACTTCCCTAGTTTAAAGACTAGAAGAGTTCCAGAAGCATTTTCATGGTTTTTCCTTTCTTATTTCTGAAGGACTCACAGAAGCTAATAGTTAGAGTAGTAATGAATTTGGGCATAGCATTAAACATTGAACTTATTCTTTTACTACATTATCCCAGTTCTCAAAATCATGAAGTTAGCAGGCATTCTAGAGGCATCTCTTCCCCATTTCTAATCAACTTGCTAAAGATATTTTGAAGGGAAAAGATCCAAAATACTGGGTCAAGTAAATATGAAACCATCATGCAGAAATCATTAGCAAATAGTCTATAAGCCTTGCATTTTGTGTCACTTTTTCTTAATTGCTCTTTTGCTTGGCTTTCTTTCCCCACCAGTGATAATTTGTTCTTATGGAATGTTTTTCATTCTTAGAAATTGTGTTATTTCATAGTAATTATTTGAACACAAGCTTGAAAATCTCTGAAGGTCTTATTGTGTCAAATTAGTCTCACTCAGTCTTTTTGTGAATGATGTAGTTATCTACCTTAATATTTCAATGTTTTAATTATGATTAAAAATATAGAATAAAAGGAGATCATTTGTAAAGAGCTACACAGATGACTGCCTGAGTGATATTTTTCTCTGCTTTTACTTGTTTGCCACTGTTGAGAATCTTGGCGAAATGAAGACTTCAGGAGGCAGATGATATTGCAAAAAGCAAAAGGAGGTTTTATCCAGATAAACATTGGATAAATTGTTACTAAGTAATCAGGAATTAGCTTTGCAAGAACTTTGGTATTCACATTAATGCTGTGAATAAAGAAATAGTTCCCATATTTAACACATGTATTCTTTAAAATCTCTTTTCAGATTATAATGATTTCTTTTTAAGAAAATGATGTTTATATAATACTCAAGTTTTATACAGATATTTTCTTCAGTCTAGAGAATATCTCACTCAAGACTTCAAACTTGTATCTAAATAAGAGGAAATACCTCAAAAACTATGTGCAAATAAAGATTTGTACAGATGGAAGAAAAGTGACAAGTGTAACTTAAAAACCTGTTTTAGAAAAAACAGAAAGATGATCTTCTCCAGTGTAAATCAGTCCATTACACAGAAGTCATTGGGTTTCTGTGCATCATGGTGAGTTTTGTCCAACAAGTTGTAGAGAACAAATTTGGATATCCAGACCCACGATACTCTCCTGCTTGGGTAAATGACTCCTTTCCTATGAGCTCAACTTCGATCTACACTCAGTTACATGAAGTCCTCATGGGTGATATGTGAATTTGCAGGCTGAAAGCTGTAGGAACAAAAAGGAGAAAGATTTGCAAAGGATTATTTTTTTAAGAGAAAAGTGTTCATGTTCAAAGCTTAAGCTAGGCTGGACTCCAGGTTTTCCTATCACTGAAGACCTAAGACTATAAGAGTGTGACGTGTGTGTGTGTGTGCTGTCACGCCCGACTCTTTGAGACCCTGTGGACTATAGCCCACCAGGCTCTTCTGTCCGTGTGACTTTTCAGGCAAGAATACTGGAGAGGGTTCCCGTTTCCTCCTCCAGGGGATCTTCCCAACCCAGGGAAAGAACCCACCTCTCCTGCATTGCAGGTGGTTTCTTCACCTGCTGAGCCTTCGGGGAAGCCCAAGATCATGACAGTGTATAAGAAAAAAATCTAATCCAATAACAAGTAATAATTAGCACTGGAGAGAACCATTAAAAAAAAAATCTCTCAGGTATAAAGTATTGGGGAGTGAGGCGGACTGGGAAGGGGGACAAACAAACCAGAAACAAAACTACAGAGATCTTTGTTCATTGTGTGGAGAATTTCTCACTGGGCTTCTCTGGTACTGCTCTGATGGTAAAGAATCCACTCGCAATGCCAGAGACCGGGGTTTGACTAAACAACTAACACTAACACTTTTGGGTCACAGATATTTTAAAATTTTCTTTATACTCTTGTGTGTTGTCCAACTGTTCTCCTTCAGGTAATTTGGACTCCAACATCTAAAGTTTTGCTTCATCTGAAAGAGAATCTCATCATCTTAATTAGTTGGTAGAGCAGTTACAGTCTCAATGTGCATGTGTGTGTGTGTGTCTGTGTGTACATCAAACTGGTAAAGTCAAATTCTAGAAAGACTACTAGATTTGTGTGATTTGTTTGAACAGGAAGCCACAGACATCCAACCCCTCTCCCAGTTTTTCCTAATTAGTCCATTTGTAAGAACTGTGTATATTCCTGAAACAAAAAATGCAGGAGATTTTAAAGCTTATATCTTGCAGATAGAGCTTTCTATGAAAACCATTTTTCATATCTTCATCTGTCTCTTAACTAATTATCTAAATGGAAATAACAATGAAGATATCATTTGTATCTATATTTTTATCTTCCCCAATGTCTGTACAGCTTAGATAATATAAAAGAAATTATATTAAACAAGTTCTTTGAAATGTAAATACTATATATACCAGAATTGTACTGCCCTACTATTGTAGACTTCACAAAGGAATTTATACAATTAATGTCATTACAACTGTGATTTATTTCATATCATCCAACTCTGTGCCCTATACATATATAGAAGCCCATGAATCAGTTTGCCCTGATATTAACACTGATAAATCAAAAGAACACAAACTGCCCTCAAGCTGGGGTGATTTTGGAGACTATTTGACTTTCTAGTAATGTTTCATTGAAAAAAAAATGAGCGAGGATTTGGAATTATATTGGATAATTTTGCCAACATGTTGCTAGAAAGGATTAACCAAAGTAGTATAATGTCTGAATTGAGTCTATAGAGTGGTTTCATTTGAGAGAACAAGACTTCTGTGCTGGAAGGTGATGAAGTACCACATAGGTGGCATACATACTCCCTGGAAAACACTAGAAATCAACTGAGCACCTGTTTTAAGGGGGAGATTTTTTTTGCCGTTAAATTGTTTTCTAAGCCTGGGAACTCCTCTTTTTGGACCTAACTTTTATTTAGTCTGATGTTTTCACATACTAAGCTCCAAGAAACATTTTCAAGTATTTTTTTGTGTGTTCTGTGGCTGCAAAAAAAAGTGAGGCAGCTGATACAATTTCACCAAAGTTCATTTTGATCACAAGTTTCTTATTTGCTGGATAAAGAGTGAATGACGACATATCATTTAGGTGAATTGGTATTTATAACATACATAATTGTGCTTTCAAGATAAAATAAAGTGATATTTTAGCAGATGCATGTCAGATACACTTAGATTAAACTTCACGGAGGACCAACACCTACGCTAAACATTTAAGTATTTTTGTTCAAAAAACAAACATCTAGAGAGGTCATATTATGCATGTTGCAAATTAAATATAAAATTGGGATTCTTCGTACCATGAGTAAGTGTGGAATATTAGAGTATTTGTACCCAAAATGCATGATATTAAAAAGCTAAGACTTTGTTATGATAGAGATTGGTAAAGGGAAACGGTATTTTATTAATAATTTTATTTTGCTCCCTCTAACTACTTGAAGTTTACTTCCTAATAGTATTAACCTCAGAAATGTAACAAAACGGTCAATATCCTCTACTTAGGAGCCCTGGTTAAAATAGCTAATAAGCAATCTGAAACATACAACACCCTGGAGTTAGATGTTTTGCTCTAACAAGCTGCAGAATTTGAAAGCTGGCAATATCCAGGTGTGAACCTCTATGAAAACTGATCTGATGCAATTAAACTGTATTGACTACTATATACAGTTTTTGAGATGTCTCATTATTTTCCACTTTTTTTCTTTTTCAGCAAAAAGAAGGATCATGTTTTTGAGAAGCATTTGAATTTCCTCCCCAGCTGCATTTCTGTTTTATGCTTTTATTAGGCATTCCAGCATGCTCTCAGCGGTCTTTGTGTGTGTACGTGTGTGTGTGCACATGCACTCATGCACATGTGTGTGCAAGGATGACTTTTCCAACATTATGTTTTTAAATCTGACAAGGTCATATAAGCTGGTAAAAAAAAAAAAAGCAAAGGGTCATCAAAAGGGGAAAAATAACAGAACTACAGTGAAATGGCTCTCTGTCGGCCTTGGTATTGATTCAGAGTGTGTCAAAAGGGTCTTTTGTCATGCCCCTACCACAGCATACTAATTTGCTAGATCAAGTCTGTCAGAATATCGACTGGAAGTAAAGAACTACAGTGGCAGCTTTTGTGTTTCCTACAGCAGGGAGCCTGTGTGTGAAACAGGATTATCAGGGGGTCATGAAGAGAGTCAAAGGATGTCCATCACTTCCCTTCTGGTAATGTAATGGGGCGGGCGCCTGGGTGTGATTAAGATGTAGGAGACGGGAGGCATAGCGGTGAACAAATCAGAAACACACACATGCAAATCAGGTTGGCTGCTGTTAACCACATATTTTTAATGAAAAATTCAATAGCCGACCCAACACATATCTAAACAGCTGCATTCAGCTAACCTATCAAATGGCCTATTCAACATCTTTTCTTGAAAAGCAAATATACAAAACATGGAAATGCTTATCAGGTCTGCATTTTTCTTTAAATATCACTTTGCAATCTACAAGTGTTTCTTCGGCATTCTGTGTGCTCCTGGCACAACTATCAGACTATTAAATATCAATTTGGATTTTTTTTGTAAAATAATATATAGTATTTACCATGTCACAGCTCAGCCTTACCATCATCGTTGGTATTATAGAGTTTTGGCTTGTTTCTTTTCACTGGCTTTGTTGCATTAGCAAAATAGGTTCCTTGAGTGGAAAAAGATGTATGACGGAAAATTCATAGTTTTGTAAAAATACTGATGCTCAGGAAGATGCTTTGCAATTATAATAGTATTATAAATGTATTGATACTTTGCATAGGACATAGATAAAACATCATTTTATCTATGTAAAGAATTTTCATATTAGAAGTTAAGGTTTTCTTCTGTCATCTTTATTTCTATTTCCTTAGCACTCAGCATTGGCTATTTATTTTTTTTACTCATTCAAGAAATTCTGTTTTAAGTTTCCACTCTCTGCCAGATGCAGGCTACATTGCTAGAGCTACCGAAAAGAGTAAAGCAAGTACTCTGGCTTGAAAGCTAAGCGATACTATGGAGGCATAAAGTATTTATATTTGTAATGCTGCTGATGTCTGTATCACAGTGTAGACTAACATCATTAAAAGAGCCAGTATGCCACTGAATAGTTTTTGGAAGTTTGTTGATTGGCCCTGCCTTAAATAAGCTTGTAGAGATGAAGCATGGAGTCGAAAGGTTTCTAGACTGTGTTTCCAGCTAGTCCAGCTCACATTATGATAGAGGAATAAGGCCTATTGGTTACAAAGACTTTTCTCCCACCCAAAACACCTGAATGCAAGGGCCACACACCTGAAGATCTCTGGTTCCTATCTTAACATTACCATTGTGGTCGCCACTTAACGGGAGTCCTTGTTATCTGAAACAACCTGTTATTTGCCTTGCTAACGCCTGCTGAGAAAAGCTGCTGTCTCAGCTCACCTTAACGAACCCTGTGGATATGACTATGGAGAAGAGATGTTTATCTAGTCAGTACTGGATAATGCAGGAAGAGAGACATGATCTTATGTGCCTTCAGAGAGTAGTTATTTTTTTGTTTGTTTGTTTTGCTTTGTTTTTCACCTCTTAATCCATCTCATCTTGGTTTTCTACCAAGTCATTCATTCTGAGCTTTCTCTGCTAGAATGTGTTCCCTCTTAATGTCAGTCTTGCAAAGGTGGAAGTCATGGATTTCTTTCCTTGTCTCTGTCTCAACCCTATCTCCATACAATCTTCTTCATGGCTTTGAGTTAAAGCCCTTTATAAATGCAGTACATCCAATTGCACATCTCTGGTCCAGGGCCCTTGCTTCACACCTCATTGGGACCTTGACCTCTTGGATCCGAAACTCATTTCTCTCCCATCGTTCCTCATCTCAATAAATGTATCACCAAATATTCTGTTGTAAAAACAAACAAAAATTTAAAGAGGGAAGGGAGATGCCTGCTTAATTCTTAATTCTTTGAATTTCCTCACCCTTACCAGGCAGAAGCAATCCATCAACAGATGCTGAAGGGCCTACTTACCTCTAAGGTGGATCTTCAACCTGTCTATTTTCCTCTAACTCCATTACCACGACTCTAGTTGAAAAACCAACTCTCATCTGTGTTATTACAACAGCCTCCGATCTGGTTTCCCAGTATTCACTCTTGCCCCTCTACAATTCATTTTTCAATTATCTTTTCAAAATATAAATCTAAAAACCTTTTGGATCTAATATCATTTTGCTACCACCAATCTATTTGGCTCCCTCAGTGAGATTTTTACCTCTAGGTTTTCCACCATTGTAAACTCAGATTTGACCTACCCAATATGGTACTTTGTAGCAATCAAATTTCTTATATAGTTTTCTCCGATTATTTTATAGGCTAAATTCACAATTGTAGATCCTAATAATAGTAATAATAAGGCATTGAACTCTTACTATGTGTTGGGGATAGTTGTAAGTGCTTTTCATGCATGAAATCACTTTATCAAAGAGTCGTATTATTTTTTTCTGCTTTGAGGACACTAGGTCATAGAGAAGATAAATAATAAGCTTTGAGGTCAGAAAACTGGTAGATGATTTGTGATGAATATGTATGATAATTTTGTACCACACAAAATAGATTATTAATTAATACAGAATAAAATTGCAATAGAAGTAAGGGTAATTCAAAGCTTTATTTGAATTTATTTGATTATTATTATATAAAATAAAATATATTATATTATATATTATATACAACATATTATTATATATTATTATTATTGAATTTATTTATTTTATTATTCAAAGAACTTTCCGTTCATAGACATTCTTCAGGTGTTCCCCAAAGAAAAACTGTTAAAAAGAAAAAAAAAATCAGTCAGATGAAAGATGTTTCACCAACATCTTTCTATTTAGTTCACAAAACATTTTTACTTTCTTATCTAAGAATTCTTAAAATACTTCAAGAGTATTATTCAGTTTAGTTTTGAAGTCTTCCACCAGTCTCTGAACTTGCTATTTTTTAAAAAAAATTATATTTTATCATACTCAATTCTGTCTTAACTATAGAAATAATGAAAAATGAATTAAAAATTGAAATAATCATTTGAAACTAGGATAGATGTGTATAAAAATAGGCAGAATAGCTTTGAAATTCCCCCTGGCAAAATTGAAACTGGGGACCTTTGAGGCAAACAACCTCTAGGTTCAGCTAGGATATAAAGGGAAATGGATGAATATTATAAGACCAAGAGAAGAGAGTAATTTTCATGATTCTTTGCAACTCTAGAGGAAGAAATGCAACTCAGTCTTGTGGCATGAGTCAGGCTCTGCCAGCTCAGACACCTGTGACTCCTGCCTTCCATGGCGTAGCCACTTCCAGCAAATTAGAAGAGTCATAGTGACTATACCTGTGGAGAAAAAATTTATACACACAAATGTAAGAGAAAGTTAAAATTGTTGGGAAAATAAGATAATATATGATGCTCTATTAAATAAAACTCACTCGGTGTCTGTAAAATATGATCAATTTAGACCAAATAGCATTAGTCAGCATTAGACTGGTTTCATGTCATTTATGGCTTACTCCTTGGAAGGAAAGTTATGACCAACCTAGACAGTATATTGAAAAGCAGAGCTATTACCTTGCCAACAAAGGTCCATCTAGTCAAGGCTATAGTTTTTCCAGTGGTCACGTATGGATGTGAGAGTTGGACTGTGAAGAAGGCTGAACACTGAAGAATTGATGCTTTTGAACTGTGGTGTTGGAGAAGACTCTTGAGAGTCCCTTGGATTCCAAGGAGATCCAACCAGTCCATCCTAAAGGAGACCAGTTCGCTGGAAGGATTGATGCTGAGGATGAAACTCCAATACTTTGGCCACCTCATGCAAAGTGTTGACTCATTGGAAAAGACCCTGATGCTGGGAGGGATTGGGGGCAGGAGGAGAAGGGGACGACAGAGGATGAGATGGCTGGATGGCATCACCGACTCGATGGACATGAGTTTGAGTGAACTCTGGGAGTTGGTGATGGACAGGGAGACCTGTCATGCTGCAATTCATGGGGTCGCAAAGAGTCGGACACAACTGAGCAACTGAACTGAACTGAACTGAACAGATGGCTTCCCTGGTGGTTCACATGGTGAAGAATCTGCCTGCAATTCAGGAGACCTGGGTTTAGTCTCTGGATCGGGAAGATCCCCTGGAAGAGAGAATGGCTACCCACTCTAGTATTTTTCCCTACAGAATCCCATGGATGGAAGAGCCTGGCAGGCTACAGTCCATGGCATCACAAAGAGTCAGACATAACTGAGTGACTAAGAAACACACATGTCATTTATAACCAGTATTTCAAGGTGAGCTAAAGTCCAAAGAGGTGTTTCCTTTGAAGTTCTTTTTTTATAATTTTTTTTTCTATAGCACTGAATAAGATTTGAAGGAAATTTCTTATACATGTCTATGCTTCATGACTTCCTATGATCATGAATCCTAACTATATTGGAATGTTCACAAAAATATGATCCATGATTTCTCAATGAGAACAGTTTCTAAAAGTTAACTACCAATTTAAAAGGCCCTCTGAGCAGATTTGTGATTATCATTAACATTTTTACTTATTAATTTTTAAATATGAAGTTCCTTTGGTCATGCCACATTCCTAAACTGGGTTTCCAAATGTTCATCCATGTTCCCAGGAGTTAATGGAAAATATTAGTGGAGAGAAGGAAAATTCAGGCACACACTGAACTTCCATTTGTGAGAGCAAGTTAGGTCCCCAGAATCCAATCCCTTTTGAAAGGAGATCAAAGCCACACAACTCGACACGTGTTTGTGATATCTAATTTATATCAGGACTGGATGAATCCAGATGCTCATTGGGTCCAACATCTTGAACTATTTCCCAAATGTTAGAGACTTAATAAAATCTAAACTCCACCTGGCACCTTTAGGTTAATTTTAAAGCAATCATTATTCCCCAGGAAACTGAAAACATGTGTTTCTGATTTGTTCACACTTAAGTCATCAAAATATTATTTTGCAAAGTGATTTGATATCCAAGAAACCTGTTGGATGCTTTTTTCCTAGAAAATAAGAAATTTGGTTTTGCCTAAGGAATTTGGGTAATTCTTCTGTTCTAATACATTTCCAGGGTCATCATGAGGCAGATAGATGCTTTAAATGACACCTAACCAGTAGCCTGGCTCGTGGCAGGCTGGGTAGCCTTCTGCATCAAACTACCACCACCACTGCTACCACACACACACACACACACACACACACACACACACACGCACACTCACAGTCACACCCCCAGACTCCTCAGATCAAGAAACCCAAATATTCCATCTTCCTCAGTATGCAGTGTCATCCATAAGGGAAGATCTCCAAGTGCTAGTGGAGAGACACGAGCTTAGCTACAGTCTGCATTTATCCACTTAGTAGCTCTGAGCTTTTTGAGAAGACTTTTAACCTCTTGGGTCTTGTCTAGCTCATCTGCAAAATTCTGGTGAGAAATACTATCACTTAGTGCAGGAATTAGGCTAAAGACTTTCCCAGCAACTTTTTTTCCTAGAAAACATTTATTAAAAAACTCAGACTGCTCTAAAGCACAATTCCAGATGTGGTAGGATGCAACAGAAGTGACAGTGGATATGCCTGTTTTTAATTAAAATAAGACTATCAAAACAGAGAAAAACTTATTTTTAAGAACTTCCAGTAAATCAACCAGAAAACTGACAGAGCATTTACAGTACAGATTCCAAGGGATTCTGAGTCCTAAAATATTATTGGATAATAGTCTCCCTAACCTTGGGTCCATCCTTTCCCTGATCCTTCTGTAGTCTATTTTCCAGACAGAAACCTATTTAAAAAAAAAAAAAAGAAATCGCATTATGTTACTCCCATATGTAAATATCTCAATGGCTTCTTATTATACCCAGAAAAAATTGATGTTTTTAACCACCACCTAGAGGAAGATCCTACTAGATCAGGGTCCTGGCCACCTGCCCAACCTCTTCTCATGCCACTGTGTCCTCTGCACTTGATGCATGAGCTTCCTGGTCCCAAACACACTTAGGGTCTTTGTTTTTGCTTCTCCTTTTGTCTGCAATATGCTCCTTCAGCTAGCCATGACCCCACCACTAACTCCTTCCTTTCATTCAATTCTATGCTCAAATTATACCTACCCCAGCGGGGAACTCCCTAACTTTCATATGTTAGAGAGCATCTCAAGGTACTACCTATTTGCTTATTCTATTTTTACTTTTCTTCAAACATTTCTGACCCTTTCCATGATTTTCTATCTCTTTGATAGTTTATAGTATGTTTGTCTTTTATCCCAAGTACCACAAACAATGCCAGATGGTTACGAAATATTTGTTGAATAAAAAAATAAAAAGGTTCACTTTATTTTTTTTATTTTATTTTATTTTTAAACTTTACAAATAGTATTAATTCATTTTAAAAATCCATGTTAACAAATCACTTCTAGTAAATTCTATCAGTTTATACATCCTTCCCCTTCTATTTGTCATGAAGTGATGATACCAAATGCCATGATCTTAATTTTCTGAATGTTGAGTTTTAAGCCAGTTTTTTTCACTCTCCTCTTTCACTTTTTCATAGAAGGGGAAAAAAGTGGAAACAGTGACTGGAAATAGTGACAGATTTTCTTTTCTTGGGCTCCAAAATCACTACAGACGGTGACTGCAGCCATGAAATTTAAAAAATGCTTGCTTCTTGGAAGGAAAATTATGACAAACCTAGACAGCATATTAAAAAGCAGACACATCACTTTGGGGACAAATGTCCATATAGTCAAAGCTATGGTTTTTCCAGTAGTCAGTACAGATGTGAGAGTTGGACCATAAAGAAGGCTGAGTGCTGAAGAATTGTTCCTTTTGAATTGTGGTGGTAGGCAAGACTCTTGAGAGTCCCTTGGACTGCAAGGAGATCAAAGCAGTCAATCCTATTGGAAATCAACCCTGAATATTCATTGGAAGGACTGCTGCTGAAGCTGAAGCTCCAGTACACTGGCCACCTGATGGGAAGTGCTGACTCAGAGGAAAAGACCTCTGTGTTGGGAATGATTGAGAGCAGGAGAAGAGGGCAACAGAGGATGAAATTGTTGGATAGCATCACCAACTCAATGGACATGGGTTTCAGCAAAATCTGGGAGATACTGAACGACAGGGATATCTGGCATACTGCATCCATAGGATCACAAAGAGTTGGACATGGCTTAGCATCAGAACAACAAGAACAACATACATCCTTCATTGGCACAGATAATAATCATTTTTACTGTACCCTCAGCAATACTAGGTTATTAATATATGTATAATATGACAAGAAGATTTGTATATAATTTTTGATAGAAAGCAAGTGTTCATGTTTGTCTAAATGAGTATCTTTTGGACATTACTCCTTTTATTCGACCTATTCTCATGTCATCAACCCAATTTTACATAGGGGTGTACATCTTCTAAGAATTAATTTGTAGTAACTTTTTTACAAAAGAAATTGTGATTACATATTTGACTATTTAACTGTCATATATATTGCATTATTTTTCATGTATTTGTGGATACACAAATATGCTGTTTTAAAATTTATTTGTTGACATTTAGCAATTTCATTCTTGTGACCCTTCCTTTTTTAGTAGATGAATGTTCTTCTCATTCTGTATAGCTTCATTCAAAGGCAAATATTTTAAAGCAACATATTTTTTTCTAGTTTGATTTTGCAGCAGAATAATAATAGATAATTCTGAGTACCAGAAATGACAATGGTAGATAGTTATGCAGTGACTTAAGAGTAAATTTTTCTAAAATAATGGGTTTTTCTCAAAGGCTATTTTAACAAAGAAGAGTGTATTTTTCAAGCCTTGCAATATATTCTACTCCAGAGATTCTGAAAATGTTTCTACCTTTCTAGCTCAATCATCTTTAGATTACAGGAGATTATTTTGACATTCTTAAATTTATATTTAATGTTTACATGCATTCACCTTCTTTTACAAAGGATTAACAACTCAGTGTAGGATCTATTTAGTTCATATTTTATATAGGTATTATAGCTTCAGATAATACATTTATGTTAATATTAATTCCTTTTATTTTTCCTAAATTTAGTTTGGTAATTTTCTACTATCTTTTACATTCTAAGGTTTCCTTTTTCTATGTGTTTAGTCACTTATGCAGTGGACATTTATGGGAAAATCTGCCACACGCAAAGCACTGTGCCAAGCCCTCTGTGTGTGAGTTTAGTTGCTCAGTCATGTCCGACTCTTTTGTGACCCCATGGACTGTGGTCCGGCAGGTTCCTCTGTCTATGGGATTTTTCAGGCAAGAATACTGGAGTGGGATGCCATTTCCTTCTCAGGGGATCCTGACCCAGGGATCTAAGTTGTCTCCTGTGTCTCCTGCATTGTAAGCAGAGTCTTTACCCACTGAGCCATCAGGGAAGCCCTGCTGGGCACACTAGAGGATTCGAAAAGGAACTGGATGCTGCTTTTATCCACACAAAGTTTACAGTAGGTATTATTTTTTTTCATCCTGACAACATTATGAGATAGGTACCATTATTATCTCCATTCCACAGATGAGAAAATGAAAGCACAGAAAGATTAAGCAATTTTCCCAAGTTTCCTCAGCTACTAAGTGGTGGAGCTAGAATTCATATCCAGGGAAGCTGGCTTCAAAGACCACATCTTTTATAATTATACTAAAACTGCCTCAATGGTGGTGGATAATAAGTGAAGAAAGCATCAAAAACTGGGAGAATAAGAAATTCATTCAAAAGTACTATTTAGGAAAGTTTAAAGGGGAGGAAGAGATTAAAGCATAGATACCAGTTCAAAGGCTTTTCAAGTAGTAGGGGGGAAAGGTCATAAAGACCTCAACTTAGATCATGGCCAAAGAAAGAACTGAGAGCAGCTTAGAAACTGTTTAAAGAGTGAAATTGATGTTAGCAAACTGCTGGATGTGGGAGCATGGGAAAGGATAGAGTCAAAATGACAATAAGTTTTTTTAAGTGATAGAAAAAGATGAATTTTCTTTACCAAAAAGAAGAACCCAGATGGAAGTGAAGAAAGAAGAATTATGCTTTGTGGAAGCTTGATGTCCATCTCAACTGAAAATGTCACAAGTCATTTGAAAATGTAGGACGAGGACTATGGAAATCACAAGATGGGCTATAAAGGTTTGGGAGTACTCCTCAAAGCCTTGAAAGCTCAAGCCTTGAGTTGAATGCTCTTGCCAATGGATAAAATATAAAAGGAAAAACAAAATCATCAAAGAAGTACATGGACTTGTGCATTTAGAGGAAGGTTAAATGAGTTAAAGAGGCTCATTTGAAAGGTATTGAGAAAACTGTCAAGAAAACCAAGGGAAGAAATGAAAGATCAGCAGGAATGCTTGAAATGCAGTCAAAAGCTTGCACAGTGCTAAGGAATTGTCATTTTATTTAATGACTACATTGAGCTTTTAGCAAGTGTTTATGGAACAGTTCTAGCAGAATAATGCAGATAAAAGCTATATGGTGAAGGATAGAGGGCAGTGTGGTAGTTAAAGGAAGTAGCAACACAGAAGGCAACCTAGACTCAAGGAGGGAACATGAGAGAATAATAAATGGAGAGCATGGCAAGGTCATGATGTGGCTTTAATGATGGGGAGCTTGAAGAACTATAGGAGGGGGAGAGGAAAAATAGAATAGAATGGTCTGAATATGGGGATAATAATCACCTCTAATGAGCACTTGGCTTTCACAGGTGGCACAGTGGTAAAAAATCTACCTGCCAAAGCAGAAGACACAAGAGATGCAAGCTCAATCCCTGAGTTGGGAAGGTCCCCTGGATTAGGAAATGGCAACCTGCTCCAATATTCTTGTCTGGAAAACCCCATGGTCAGAGGAGCCTGGTGGGCTGCAGTCAATAGAGTCGCAAAGAGTTGGACACAGCTTATTGACTGAGAACACACAATGAGCACTTACTATGTCCCAGATATTTCTGTGATATGCCTGGATTTTCCCTTTTCCATGACAACATTAATAGGTTCCATGAAGCATAAGAGAACACAGAGGCACCATGAATTTTTAGGTAAGTTGGCCAGAGTCACATGGACAGTAAGGTACAGGGTTACAGTGACTCCATAGCCAGAGCTCCTACCTGCCATGAATCCCTCTCCTTAGGGCCAGTGGGAAGTCCAGGCAAGAACCAGGAGATGTGCCCTGGAAGAAAGGTCACCAAAATATTAACATTGAGTGCTCCTAGGTAATAGCATATAGACACACAGGGGAGAAAGAAGGCAGCCTTTCAATATTGCTGTTATTTTTATTTTACACAATGATCAGAGTTATAAACAACATCAAGAATAAAAGTGACAACCTGAATTTAAATGATGAGGTTTTTGTTTTAGTTCAAACTCTATCCCATCAATTATATAAATAAACTTAATTATGAAAGTAACAGCAAAAAATTTAAACCATAATACTAAGATATAGACTGAAAAATGTAAAATATTTTGGCACCTCCAGTTTGACTTCTAAAAAGTAATTCCTGAAAATAATTTTTATGTGTTGTATAGAAATGCATTATAAGTGATATATGTGTATGTTTGTACATATCTCCTACACTGATTTTAAAAAGTAAACAAAACTACAAATATTTTGGACAGTGATATTTTCCACATCACCACTTACTTTTCTGAGCAGCTTCATCCTAGTTTCTGTATGACAGTAATATATTTAATGAATGCCTTACTACTGTACATTTACTTTTTGATATTTTTTACATATTACCTTTGCAAACCATGACAATGAACTCTTCACAAACTTTTTTTGTTATTATAAACCATGACAATGAAATCAATGCTATATATTTTTGTGTAAAACTCCTAGACTAATAATTACATTTTAAATTTGTATGAAAGTGAAAATCACTCAATTGTGTTCAACTCTTTGTGATCCCATGGACTATAGAGTCCATGGAATTCTCCAGGCCAGAATACTGGAGTGGGTAGCCTTTCCCTTCTCCAGGGGATCTTCCCAACCCAGGGATCGAACCCAGGTCCCAATTATTGCAGGCGGATTCTTTACCAGCTAAGCCACAAGGGAAGCCCAAGAATACTGGATTGGGTAGCCTATCACTTCTTCAGTGAATCTCCTCACCCAGGAATCGAACTGGGGTATCCTGCATTGAAGGCAGATTCTTTACCAACTGATCTATCAGGGAAATTTGTATAGAGAGTACCAAATTCCTATTCACAGAGGTTGCTCCATTTTCACCATGAAACGGCCTGTTGAACCATCCCTTATTGAATTTGTGTTGCCAAATTTTTTAAGTTTTGATGATCTGCTTTGCATAAACTTTGCATCATTTTACTTTGTGCTTATATTTGTTGTTGTTCTCCAGTCTCTCAGTCATGTCCCACTCTTTATGACCACATGGACTGCAGCATGCCAGGCTTCCCTGTCCTTCACCATCTCCCAGAGCACTCTCAGACTCATGTCCATTGAGTCAGTGATGCCATCCAATCATCTCATCCTCTGTCTTCCCCTTCTCCTCGTGGCTTCAACCCTTCCCAGAATCAGGGATTTTTCCAATGAGTCGACTCTTCACATCAGGTGCCCAAAGTATTGGAGTTCCAACTTCAGCATCAGTCCTTCCAATGAATTTTCAGGATTGATTTCCTTTAGAATTGACTGGTTTGATCTCCTCACAGTCCGAGGGACTCTCAAGAGTCTTCTCCAACACCACAATTCAAAAATATCAGTTCTTTGGTGCTCAGTCTTCTTTATGGTCCAACTCTCACATTCATACATGATTACTGGAAAAACCATAGCTTTGACTAGATGGACCTTTGTTGGCAAAGTAATGTCTGCTTTTTAATACACCCTCTAGGTTGGTCATAACTATTCTTCCAAGGAGCAAGCACCTTTTATTTCATGGCTGCAGTGACCATCTGATTTTGGATCCCAAGAAAATAAAATCTATCACTGTTTCCATTGTTTCCCCATCTATTTGTCATGAAGTGATGGGACTGGATGCCCTGATCTTTGTTTTCTGAATGTTGAGCTTTAAGCCAACTTTTTCACTCTCCTCTTTCACTTTCATCAAAAGGCTCTTCAGTTCCTGTTTGCTTTCTGCCATAAAGGTGATGTCATTTGCATATTTGAGGTTATTGATATTTCTCCCGGCAATCTTGTTTCCAGCTTGTGCTTCATCAGCCCAGCATTTCACATGATGTGCTCTGCATATAAGTTAAATAAGCAAGGTGACAATATACAGCCTTGACATATTCCTTTCTCAATTTGGAACCAGTCTGTTGTTCCATGTCTAGTTCTAACTGTTGCTCCTTGACCTGCAAACAGATTTCTCAGGAGGCAGGTAAGGTGGTCTGGTATTCCCATCTCTTGAAGACTTTTCCAGTTTGTTGTGATCCACACTAGCAAAGGCTTAATGTAGTCAAGAAGAAGAGAAGTCGTCTATGGGATCACACAGAGTTGGACACGACTGAAGTGACTTAGCAGCAGCAATGTAGTCAATGAAGCAGAAGTAGATGTTTTTCTGGATTCTCTTGCTTTTTCTATGATAGTAATCGATCTCTGGTTCCTTTGCCTTTTCTAAATCCAGCTTGTACATCAGGAAGTTCTCGGTTCACATATTCTTGAAACCCAGCTTGGAGAATTTTGAGCATGACCTTGCCATCATGTGAGATGAGTGCAATCACGTGGTAGTTTCAACATTCTTTGGTATTGCTCTTGTTTGGCATTGGAATGAATTCTTACCTTTTCCAGGCCTGTCGCCACTGCTGAGTTTTCCAAATTTGCTGGCACACTGAGTGCAGCACTTTAATCTTTTAGGATCTGAAATAGTTCAGCTAGAATTCTATCACCTCCACCAGCTTTGTTTGTAGTGATGCTTTCTAAGGCCCACTTGACTTCACACTCCAGTATGTCTGGCTCTAGGTGAGTGATCACACCATCATGTACTTATATGGAATTTAAGGAAGAAATGATACAAGTGAATTTATATAATAAAAAAGAAACAGATCTACAGCTATAGAAAACAAACGTGTGGTTACCAAAGGGAAAGGATGGAAGGGGTAATTTAGGAGTTTGAGATTAACAGATACACAACACTATGTATAAATAGATAACCAACAAGGACCTACAGTATAGCACAGAGAACTCTACTCAATTTTTTGTAAGAACCTTAAGAGCTTGTCTGGTGGCTCAGACAGTAAAGAATCTACCTGCAATGCAGGAGACCTGGATTCTATCCCCAGTTTGGGAAGATGCCCTGGAGGAAGGCATGGTGACCCACTCCAGTATGCTTGCCTGGAGAATCCCCATGGAAAGAGGAGCCTGGTGGGCTACAGTTCATGGGGTTGCAAAGAGCCAAACCTAACTGAGTGGCTGAGCAAAGCACATAAGGGAAAAGAATCTGAAAAAAAAATTGTATATATAACTGAGTCATTTTGCTGTACACCTGAAACTAACACAACATTGTAAATCAGCTACACTTCAATACAAATAAATAAAGCTTTAAAAATACAACTATGGGAATAGTTGAACATTTTTCATTCCTTTCCAGGAGTTATTGGGCGTCTCAGGTGGAGCTAGAGGTAAAAAACCCACCTGCCAATGCAGGAGACATAAGAAACGGAGGCTCAGTCCCTGGGTTGGAAGAATCCCATGGAGGAGGAAATAGCAAACCACTCCAGTATTCTTGCCTGGAGAATTCCCATGGACAGGGAAGCCTGGGAGGCTACAGTCCATAAGGTTGCAAAGAGTCAGACATGACTGAAGCAACCACACACAGAGGAGCTATTGAATTTTATTTTTAATTTTAGCACCAAAGGTATAAATATACTGGACAAAAAAAGAGAGAGGGAGAATAATTTTTATGAGTTAAAAAAATCTGATATAAAAGAGTGGCAGAAGAAATGACAGATGTCAATGAACACAAGCATATTGAGGTAGAAATAGAGGGACTAGCTTCAGCAAAGAAAAGCATTTATTTTTCTGAGATGAGAGGAAGGCATGAGAAAGCTGGACAAAATAAAAAGGTGGTTGTCAAGTGCCAAAGTACCAAAATTGAGTTAAGTTTAGAAAGGGGATTTTCTTTTTTCCTGACTCTTAACTTTCATGGCAAACATTCTCATATAACTTTAAAACTATTTTATAGAGTCAAATTCTTCTTACCCATTTCCTTTTCATTCCCTTAAAGACTGGGCCATATATCTGAGTTGAATCTTTGTCTATCTGAAAAATAAAGATACCTCTTCTCTGTTAATGAATTTTTAGACACTAAAGGGTATGGATGCCTATGTGAACATGTGTTTGGAATGGAATGGAAATTTCTGCTTAAACATTAGCCCTTTTAATTAATTTTTTTCCCAGATATTGCAAAAGCCTGTGGGGCATGTAGTCAATGGACTGTTCTGAGAATGATTGCACTGTCATGTCTGTTTTGTAATTTGATAACCTTTATTCTCATATGAGGAGTGAAAATATTTCTAGCAACGTATCATATCCTTAACTCAAGAAACATGGGTACAGTATGCTGCTGCTGCTAAGTCACTTCAGTCGTGTTCAACTCTGTGCGACCCCATAGACAGCAGCCCACCAGGCTCCCCCATCCCTGGGATTCTCCAGGCAAGAACACTGGAGTGGGTTGCCATTTCCTTCTCCAATGCATGAAAGTGAAGAGTGAAAGTGAAGTTGCTCAGTTGTGTCTGACTCTTAGCGACCCCATGGACTGCAGCCTACCAGTACAGTTTACCTCTATTTTTGTACTGCAGACTCCAGACTTACCATGCTCCGTCCACTCTGCAGATCACTGGGAATTCAGCAGGGAATGAATTCAGCACAAGTCGACTCTCTTGTGCTGTGTCCTCTGCTTAGTTGCAGTCATATCTGACTCTTTGGGACCCCTCGGACTGTAGCCCACCAGGCTCCTCTGTCCATGGGGATTCTCCAGGCAAGAATGCTGGTGTGGGTTGTCATGCTTTCCTCCAGCGGATCTTTCCAACCCAGGGATTGAATCCAGGTCTCCCATATCCCAAGGGAGGATTCTTTACCATCTGAGCCACCAGGGAAGCCCATGGACAGAAGCAAGTGAATGCTTACTTAACACTGTGAATTGTAAGATGAGATGTTTATAAGAACACATAGAATGGGTGATTCTCCCAGTATCAGGAAAAGGAAAAGTTTCCTATAGAATTTGTAGTTGAACTACAGCTAAAGGATAATAAACCATTTGCTTTTTAAGCACTAAAAACCCCATTCTCTTCTAATGTAAATCATAGACTGTGATAGCTACAACAAACTTACTCTTGTACCAGGTACAAGATCTGAAGTTCATTACTGGTCACAAGATCTGTAAATTTTCTCTGAGATTCTTCAAAATACTGAAACTGAAAAAGGGGGTAGGGAATGTATAGAAAATCTGTTCAATGTAAATGTTATATTCTTCCTATCTACATTATGTTTCATCAGTAATTTGTATTAATCTCATCAGCTTCATTTCTGAAATTCTAAATTCAAGTGTCATGTAATATCACTGATGAATACGGATTGTGTTATTGTTTTTGTTTTTATTGTGTAAGCTCATTTATCTTGTCACATGGTAGGTAACATTAGAAGATATAATCTATTTTCATGTTCCCTCCCCCAGCCATTCTTAAGATTTACTTTGAATCACAGACATCTCCCTGATAAAGGAATACGTATTATCACTCCATGTTTGTAATAACTTGCAGAGTGTGCATTTGATCAAAGCCATTTTTTAAATACCAGGCCTCAAAGTCAAGTTTGAAAGGGAAAATTTTAGTGATAATATAACCATTACAAAAATGCACAGAAAACAGTAAATCTGGTTAATGAGGATGCAATTGAAGATAATGACCTTTATTTTTAGTGATCACGGAAATAGCTGATGGATACATCCTTGTGGAAAATACCAGAACAAGGGAAGGGTGTCTACAGGCACCACACATTTTGTTTATGGTTTCTTTTGCTCTGCAAAAACTTAAAGTTTGATTAGGTCCCATTTGTTTATTTTTGCTTTTATTTCTATTGCCTCAGGTGATTGACCTAAGAAAGCATTGCTGTGATTTACTCCACACAGAATTACCAGGATCCATGTAGGGTGGTGAATTACTATTATGGCACAGTTCTTAGCCTACCATGTGCTCTGTTGATTTGCGCACTTGTCTTTTAATCACCTCGAGGGCAGTGTTTATGTCTCACGCATTATTGCAGTCTTTCTAGCGCATACCTTAGTGGCTTTCATGAATTAGATATAGAATAAAAAGTCACTGATTTGAAATGAGGTGACTAACATGTTTACATGGGGTCCACAGTGTCCCTATCTTTTCACCAAATTTTTCAATGTAACCAATAT
Source organism: Bos taurus (assembly GCF_002263795.3). NCBI lineage: Eukaryota > Metazoa > Chordata > Mammalia > Artiodactyla > Bovidae > Bos > Bos taurus. The sequence goes on from NC_037347.1 coordinate 28,050,336, forward strand.
TTTTGTGATAAAACTCTGTTATATCTAGATGAAGGAATCACTAGAAACCAGAAATAAAGAGAAGAATCTTTTAGTAATTCAGTAACTGAAATAACTCAGAAGGAAACCTTTAGAAAAAATAGAGTTCTAAATTTTTCTGAACTGTAAAGAAGAAAAGTGCTGATTTCCTAAGCACTGTCTTGGCAAATCCTTGTTCTTCGAAGACTCCATTAAGTTTGCAGAACAGGAATTGGGCAGAAGAGGTTTTGCCACAGAACCACAGCCTGCAAGGGTTTCTTCACCATTAGCAGGGGATCTGCTGGCGCTGCTTTGCTCTAGTGTTCAAATCTCCAATGACTTGACTCCTGTTTGTGTAATTCTTTTTCCTCTGAGTCACTGAACTTTGTCCAGTTGCCATAAGTAGGAAGTTTGTACACTGATACTTCTGATCTATGGAGGAAAAAAAAAAAATAGGTTCTCGCTTTGAGATAATCCAAACATGTCATACAGCTAGCACAGATCAAAGAGTGGGTTGAGTGCCCATGTTAATGCAAACTTTGGCTCCCAGCACATCGCACTGATAATAGTTTGGAAGCAGCTGTTCTCACTTTTCAGATTGGAGAATCTCTCAACTCACAGAAACTGGTTTCCACCTATTTTATTCAGGCCAATGACACTGCCATTCCCTTAATTTCTAAACCCTACTTATTAGAGGAAATGAAATAGCAAGCACAAATTTGAAACCTCACTTTCTCATGCATCCATAACCTACATCATAAAATGGAAACAGTGAGGCTAGCCTATGCTTCCTAGAGTCAATGTATTCACATACTATTAGAATTCATAGAGCTACAAGATGATCTAGTTATCTTAGTCCAGTCTCACAAACTTCCATTTAAAGAATATAGTATTAAGTAGCTCTCAAAGATCATACAAATAATGTATCCTGAATCCCAGTATAGTATTCTCTGTAGTATAATATACTATCTCTTTATTTCAAGAATTCAGAAATAGTTTGATTAAATTACATTCTCAAAATATAATTCCATATAGTAAAAGTTATTAGTAAAATAGTCCTAAATATTAGGGGCAAACATAATGATTAATATATGATTTTTACACAATGAACTTAATTTTACTATAACATTATATCTCAGATTATAATAAACTGTTTCTGATATACTAATACCATATTTCATTGAAGCTGATGCTATAAATGTAAAGATACACTGTTGCTTTACTTATCACTAAGGAAAATCTGCTTATTAAACTATGCCTTTCAATTTCAGAGGCATATTTTTTATTTTTTTTAATATGTTATTAATATTTTTATTTTTTATTAATTTATTTTTTATTGAAGATAAATGCTTTATAGAATTTTGCTGTTTTCTGTCAGAGGTTTTAATGTTAAAAAAAGTTTATCTTAAAATCAATTTATTGTATTTTATATGTATTATATATGTGTATATAAATTCATAAACTATTCTATCTTTGAAATAGAACAATTGGTAAAAGAATAGTCAATGAAAATTTTAAAAAGTGGTAGAGTTCTGGGCAGATTTGTAATATGTACATATTAATTTTATTGCTTTACCAGTCAGAAGTGAAAGAACTTAATTCTTAGGGTCATACAATTAGTTTTAAAGTTCTGCATTTGAATATGTGCTTAACTAGTCACTCATATCAGAAAATGCACAAGGCAGAGATTTAAAAAGCAGAGATTTAGAACCATCTGGTAATAGGAAAAACAAAATAAAAGCCACCTTTGTCAACATTTTGGTCAAGGTATTTACAGGATAATAATATAGAATAAAAAGCACAAATTAGAACCTATGGGCTATATAGCCAACATTGTCCTTAGAGTAAATTCATGATCTTAAAACTGTAAGAGAAAAAAATGAAGATAACAGTTAAGTATTCAATAAATAGCAAGAAAAGATAAAAACTGAGAGAATTAACAGAAATAAAACCAAGATCAATTAATATGCAAAAAAGGAACCCAATAGCCAGTTGTTGGCATGAAAATAGAATGTAATAGATAAACTTATAGCTACCTTATACAAGAAACATGAGGAAACTATAAAGCTAAAAGTATTGACCAGGAAGATAGCAAGTTAAAAACTAGATGTATAAAAAACAAACTAAAATTGAAAGCAAGGAAACTAACTGACAGAAGTAAAATAAGAATATACAGAATATATAAATTTTATTCTTTGCAAGATGAATGATTTTCTATGAAAATATAAATGAAAAAGTAACAACAAATTAAGTAAATCAATTAATACAGAAGAAAACCACAGTCACACTCACATCACCAAAAACGCATGCCTCAATTTCACACATCAATTCTTTCAAACCTACAAACAACATCTTGGTGACCTGAACAGTTTTAGATCACACATAGAAAGGGAAAATTTCAAGTCTTCCAAAGTCAGTGCTAAAACCTGAGTACAGCAAAGAAAAACTATAGGACATTGGTAAATTCTATTCGTGGATATTGTTGCTAAAATCCTAAATATAATATTGGATGTATAAAAATAGTGAAAGATAATAAAGTTGTGTCCATCCCAGGAGCACAAAGGCAGTTTGATCATAGAAATTCTGTTAATAAGTCAAAGGCGAAAAAGAAAATGATCATCCTAGCAATAGATGATCTTTGCTTGTTACTCTTCTGTATCTAGTTAGGTTCAGGGGTTGGGGAATTCCGGGAAGAGAATAGGAGGAAACAGCAGAGTAGGGTAGTCATTGAACTTTCTCAAACATTGCAACTTCTCCCAAAGCAGCCCTCTCTATCTATAGCTCCTTTGTTGTTGTTATTCATTTGCTGTCATATCCAACTCTTTGGGACCCCATGGAGTGCAGCATGCCAGGCTTCCCTGTCCTTCACTATCCCTGAGTCAAACTCACGTCCATTGAGTCAGTGATGCCATCCAACCATCTCATTCTCTGTCATACCCTTCTCTTCTTACCTTCAATCTTTCCCAACATTACGGTCTTTTCCAATGAGTCAGTTCTTTGCATCAGGTAGCCAAAGTATTAAGTTTCAGCTTCAGCACCAATCCTTCCAATGAATATTCAGGATTGATTTCCTTTAGGACTGACTGGTTTGATCTCCTTGCAGTCCAAGGGACTCTCAAGAGTCTTCTCCACCACCGTTCAAAAGCATGAATTCATCGGTGGTCAAACTTCTTTATAGTCCAACTCTCACATCTGTACGTGACATCTGGAAAACCATAGCTTTGACTATGTGAACCTTTGTCAGCAAAGTGATGCCTCTGCTTTTTAATATACTGTCTACCTTGTAGCTCAGTCAGTAAAGAATCTGCCTGCAGTGCAGGAGACCCGGGTTCAATCCCTGGGTTAGGAAGATCCCTTGGAAAAGCAAATGGCAACCCAGTCTGGTATCCTTGCCTGGAAATTCTCATAGAGGATCCTGGTGGGCTGCAGTCCATGGGGTTACAAAGAGTCGAGCACAACTGAGCAATTAACACTTCACTTACTTAGGTTTGTCATAGCTTTTCTTCCCAAGGAGCAAGCGTCTTAATTTCATGGCTGCAGTCAACATTTGCAGTGATTTTGAAGCCCCCCAAAATGAAATATGACACTGTTTCTACTTTATCCCCATCTATTTGCAATGAAGTGATGAGACCAGATGCCATGATCTTATTTTTTTGAATGTTGAGCTTTAAGCCAGCTTTTTTACTGCTCCTCTTTCACCTTCATAAAGAGGCCCTTTAGTTCCTCTTTACTTTATGCCATTAGAGTGGTATCATCATTACCAATAATTGATGTCTATATATAAATTATTGGTAATATCATTACCAATAATTGATGCCATATATAAAAAGGACAAACCTAGATCCACATATAAAGATTAATGCAAAATGAATTGCAAGTGTAAATTTAAAAACTAAACCTTATACAATAAAACAGGAAAAATAATATTTGTGACTTTGATTAGGCAAATATTTCTTACCTAGAACTGATCTGTAAACAAATGGACACCCTGGACTTCATTAAAATTAAGAAAAACAGACTGAGAAAATATTTTCAGAGCATATATTTGATAAAGATTTATATCTATATACATAGTGAGCTCACAAAACTCAATAAGAAAATATCCTAATAAACATATGCCAAAGATTTGGGTTGACATTTTACCAAAGTTAAGCAGAACGCAAAGAAGCACATGAAAACTGCTCGATGCCATTGGTCATTCGGGAAATGCACACTGCAACCACAATGAGATGCTTCTACACACCTGTTCTAATGGCAATTTTTTTTTAAACAAAAGGTACCAGGTAAGGGTGAGGATGTAGACAGCTGGAACTGTCATCCTTTGCTGATATAACAGCTAGCACAACCTCACCAGATAATTGTCTGCCAGTAACCTGCCAAAATTAAACATCCACTGATCACACTAACTACTTGCCTCATTCCTAGGAGTTTAATCATGATAAATGAAAGCATATGTCCATGTAAAAGTGTGTACACAAATAATCAGTGTAACTTTGTTATAGCTAGTAAGTTGGAAAGCTCAAATGCCCATCTGTAGGTAAAAGGATAAACCAATTGTTCTATATCCACACAATGGAATACTGTTCAACAATAAAAGAGGAGTAAGTTCTTGATACACACTACCACATGAATGGATTGCAATATAATTGAGAAAAAAAAGCCAGCCAAAAAGTATATACTGATGATTATATTTCTACAAAATTCTAGAAAATACAAACCAATCTAAAGTGATAGAAATTGGGTTAGCGACTGTCTGGGGTGGTGTGGGTGGGACTGGGCAGTGGGAGTAACCAAAAAAGACAACGAGAAACTGTTCAGAGTGATGAATAGATCCACCATATTGATTAGGGTGATGATTTAAAAATTATATACATATCTCAGCTTACTGAGTTGAACACTTTAAATATGTACAGTTTATGGTATGCCCATCATTCATCAATAAATGTTAAAATGATTTCATATGAGTCAAATATGTAAACAAAAAAATCATAAAATCACTAAGTGCAATTATGAAGAAATTTCTGTATATTTTTAGACTGTGAAAGCAAGCCCAGAATTCATAAAGCAAAAAAATATATAAACTTAATCACATAGATAATTTCAATTTCCTTTATAGCAAAACATCAAACCAAGTAAAAATATAAGTTGCAAATTAAAACAATGTTCCCGATACATATGGCAAAGACAAAATCCATTAATACCTTCTGACTCATTTTGAATCAACAAGAAAAAGAAAAACAATCCAAAGAAATGAGGCCAATCACAGGGAAATAGCAAGATTCATTGACATTACGTTATACATATCTTTTACTCCACTCAGCTGCTCTATGAATCAACACTATCATCCCCATTTACAGATGGGATACAGGCTCGGAGAAGTATCCACTCAAGACCACCCTGTATATAAGGAACAGAATGGGATTTGAACTAGATCTCTCAGGACCAAAAGGCTTGACTTTCCCTCCTGCCCCCAGAGCTTTCTGCCTTGTGGAGCCATTTTGCATCATCCCTCATCTTTGATCGCTCAGTGCTTCCGACAATGAAGTAAACCTTTATTGGCAAAGGGCAGGACAGACACTGGGAGGAAGAGGCCCCAGATAAGGGAGAGAATGGTAGGGGTGGCCTAGTCACTTGAGAAGAGCCTGTTGTCCAGGGCCACGGAGAGTGCCACCCCAGTACTCTGTGTCTTTGCAAAGTGATGGGAATAGGGTGGCCACGTGTCTGCTTCATCTGGACAGTTCCAGTCCACACCTGCGGTCCTGGGGTAATTATTAACAGTTGATTTTTTCACGCTCAAAGTGTCTCTGTTTGGATGATCAATTATATGGTCATTTCGAGGCTGGGAGCAGTGCAAAAGAGTGTGAGGGGTGGACAGAGTCCAAAACTGGAAGTGTTGGGGGAGAGAAGAGCTTTCTGCTTATGAGCTTTGTGTCTGTGGATTTTGAGAGAACTGAGTGGGATTCTCAGGCAGGACTGGGAGCATGAAGGGAGAGACGGGCTGTCACCAGAAGGCCATGTGGGTCTCCTCAGAGCTGGCAGAATGCACCATTTCTCTGAAGGGGCAACCAGCATGGAGTCCAAGGACAGATGGGAATCAATAGCCTGGGTTCAAGTCACAGCCTCTGCGACCTTGGGCTACTTACTAAATGCACAGAGGCTGAGTTTCCTCCTGTGGGAGTGTGGCTAATGAGGGTACCTTCTTCACTAGGTTGTTATGAAGACCAGAATGAGTCAATATTTGTAAAGGGCTCAAAGCAGTGCCTGGCACAGGGTCGGTACTCTCTGAGCAAATTTGTCAAATAAAATAAAATGTAGTCACTGCTCTGGTTGTAAGTGGGAGCAAATCACACATACAGAGTAAGACATCCAGGCATCTGAATGACCAGCAGGTGCGAGGGTGACTGCAGTGGAAAGGCTGCTTCCTCCTCTGGGGTCACTTCACCACGCTCATGATTTGGAGAGACGAAAGCTATGAAAGGTGTGTCAAGTTCGTGGGACGAGAATACACTATTATATATAAAATATATAACTAATAAGAATCTACTGTATAGCACAGGGAACTCTACTTAATGCTCTATGCATGCATGCCAAGTCGCTTCAGTAGTGTCTGACTCTTTGTGACCCCATGGACTGTCTCCTGCCAAGCTCCTCTGTCCATGGGGATTCTCCAGGCAAGAATACTGGAGTGGATTGCCATGCCCCCTCCAACTTAAGGCTCTATGGTGACCTAGATGGGAAGAGAATCTAAAAAAAATGTGGATATATGTATAATTGATTCATTTTGCTGTACAGCAGAAACTAACACATAGTAAAGCAATTATACTCCAGTAAAAAATTAATTTAAAAAACATAAGGAAAAATGTACATTCTTTCTTATATTTAAAGGAACATACTCTAAATAAGCTATGGTTTATCTCTTATCCTTTTGACAAAATAGTGAAGCATTCTAATATCCAGTGTTGGCAAAAGGGTACTGTAGTGATGAGGGAATGTGACTATATACACATAATGCATATTTGGCACCACCAGTTTATACTGGAAATGTATATGACTTTGATCCAGAATTTCTGTTTCAGGAACTTATTCAAGATAAACCAGAGCAAGAGAAAGATATTCCTACAAGGATATTATAGCATTGCTAGCAACAATATTAAAATGTTTAAAGCTATATATTCATTCATGTGTGCTTAGTTTCTCAATTATGTTCAACTCTTTGTGACTCCATGGACTGTAGCCCACCAGGGTCCTCGGTCCATGGAATTCTCTAGGCAAGAATACTGGAATGGGTAGCCATTCCCTTCTCCAGGGGATCTTCCTGACCCAGGGATCAAAACCGTATCTCCCGCAGCTCCTGCATTGGCAGGTGGGTTCTTTACCACTGAACCACCTAGTAAGCCACATAGATTCATTCATATTATTGCAAAAATTATGCCACAGCTGTGTGATGGAAAACTAAGTAGCTGAAAGAAAGTTACATCATTTCTGGTGCCAACCTGGGAAAGTTTCAAACACATATTGTTGAACAAAACAAAAGCCAAGTTGCAGAAGAATATGAGTAATGGAATCCCTGTTTGGGCTACCCAGGTGGCATAGTAGTGAAGAATACACCTGCCAGTGCAAGAGATGTGGGTTCAATCCCTGGGTTGGGAAGATCCCCTGGAGAATGAAATGGTAACCCACTCCAGTATTCTTGCCTGGGATAGAAAGAGGAGCCTGGTGGACTATAGTCCATGGGCTGGCAAAGAGTTGGACATGACTAAGCACACATTAGCATGCACAAAGTGCAGTTTTATATGCACTATGCATAATATTTTATATTCACTATGCACAATATTTTATATGCATTATGCACAATATTTAATATAAAATATTAAAGTATTTTACATAAATATAGAAATTATTAATAATTATTACCTCTACAAATAATAATTATTACCTCTAAGACATAGGACTTAGTGCTTAGATGCTGGCAAGAATCATATGTATGTATATATGTGTATTTTTTTTACTGTTAAACATTTATATATATATTATATATTTTATAATATTGTATATTTTACTGTTTTTTAAATTTTACTGGTAAATATTTTTAACCATATACAGGCATTTTTTTAAATAAAAACATTGGTTAAATGCATTAGTAAAGTAGGGCTGTGGAGTCATTCTTTTTTTGTGGGCCTTCTGTGCACTTATTGTGTGAATCACAGCTCTCAGTTTGGGGCGTTAATATGTGCTTTTGTATTGTAGTTATGCAGCTAACATTATCTTGGTCTTGCACCTAGAGGTACTCACTAATTGTTTGTATATTGCATGTGTAAAGAAAAATAAAGGAATGAAGCCAAAATAGCCTGTAAAAACATTCCTGCCCTTTTCTTTAGGGTTTTAATTCCTGCACTAATATTAGAGGACCAAGGAAATGTAGTTTTTTTTTTTTTCTCTCCCTTTTCAATGAGTCATTTTTAAAACGAAGTGAAACATTATCCCTAATTATAACAGCAATCTGCTCCTCTGAGGTTTTTAAGCCCCCGTTTGAACATCAAATTGGATTCTTCCAATGACTGTATTCCTTTATCCAGCCCTCTGATTTTTATTTCAAGGCCATCAAATCACTAGGTAATTGAGTCCATTTTTAAATCCATCATCTCCCGTCACTCTTTTTCAATGCTTGCCTCTGAGACTTATAACATCTGTGGAAGTCTTTCCATTACTTTGTATATTCAGTTTTGAACTATTTGCCCACTGAAACAAACCTCACCCACCGTGTTTAAATTTTCCTTTTACATCTTGAAGCTCAGCCTTATCTCCTGCCTTGCCCTTTAACCATTGAATAGATATACGTAAGTGATACAGGTATAGGTATTGATATAGATATGGGTATACTTACATGTGGATTTTGGTCTAAAGGGTGATTTGCCTTATGGACTCCCTATACTAATGCGTCCAATTCCTTGCAAAGTAGTAAATGGCCGCACCAAATACGCATTTCTTTATGGCAGTGGGACCCCGTAGGCAGTGTACCCTTGGTGTTGATGGGAAAAACCATGAGGCTCAGAGAAAAGGCTACTCGGATTACTCCACTGTCACAAAAGCCCCCAAATAAAACATCCTGATGGTGGGAATGTGTTTCAGTCCATGCTTATTCATTTTGCTTCACATTTATCCCATTGCAATATTTTCCCCTTCACTTCAGTAACTAAAATCATGTCTGATTCTTTGTGACCTCATGGATTGCCAGGCTCCTCTGTCCACGGCATTCTGCAGGCAAGAATACTGGAGCTGGTTGCCATGCCCTTCTCCAGGGGATTTTCCGGACACAGGGATCTAACCTGTGTCTCTTATGTCTCCTGCATTGGCAGGCAGATTCTTAACCACTGTCACCGCCTGGGAAGCCTGTAATCAACTTGAGTTCTTATGACATGGTTGGTCCTCATTCCTCGAGAGTTTGGATCGCTGCTCTCAGTTTAGAGGTAGAGTTTCATAGATGTGCACTCCAGAGACTGTGAACTTTTACATTATCTCACTGATATATACAGACAAGATTTAGCAATTACCAGTAATAAGTTTTTCCTCCTATTGATCCATATATTTTACATTAATATAGTGTTATTTAGTGCTCAAAATCATTTATACTCATATGTTCATTACATAATTTCATTTGTACCCACTTGATCATCACAACAATTCTTCTATTAAGGTAAAGTGAAATCGCTCAGTCATGTCCAACTCTTTGTGACCCCATGGACTGTAGCCTGCCAGGCTTCTCTATCCATGGAATTTTCCAGGCATGAATACTGGAGTGGGTTGCCATTTCCTTCTCCAGGGGCTCTTCCCGACCCAAGGATTGAACCCGGGTCTCCCACATTGCAGGGAGACGCTTTACCATCTGAGCCACAAGGTAAGTCAGGTGTAATTGTTCCTTTTTTGGAGCAATAGAAGTCATTAATTAGCCAAGTGACTAGTTAAAGGTCTTGTGGCTTTAAAGGGCACAACACATACTAAAATTCAGATGATCTGACTTTATATAATACATGAGTTCATTCATATTAATAATCCAAATGATTAAAAAATTTCCTACAAATATAAGATTTACTTTTATAGAATGTAGGCTTTTAGAGAGTTAGAAGTATTGTTGGCTCTGAATGTGTTTTTGTAATATCAGCTAGCTCATACGTGATCATAAACAGGAAATAGGAAATGACGTCAGTGTGATGTAGACACTGTTAGTTCATACAGAGTATTGCATTTATCTCTGTAAATCAGGTACTTTAAGCTTTATTTATATTTCCATGTAAGCTACATTCCTCCTTTTAAGGTAAAATAAATCTTATATTTACTCGAATCCTTTTTTAATAGGAAATTTAACATGTCTGTTTAACCGTGCTAGTATTTTTATTAGAACTGTTACTGGTGTATTATGCTATAGTTACAAGCTTAATAGTATCCAAGTGATTGATGATGGTTTAGTCTAAGGTGATGCAAGGAGAGGAAAGGATGAATGAATGCAGATGTATTGTTAACACCACTCAATGGGACTTGATGATGGGTTAAATAGATGGGGCTAAGACTGAAGTGCAGAGGTCATCAAAGATGATGTCCACTTTTCAAAGAAGCCATCCAAAATGCAGATTAAAGTTGTGTGGAAGTTTTGATAGTGGCATATAATTTAGGGCAAGGGAGTAGGCAGCTAAGAGGACGAGGACATAGAGAGGGAAAACTCAAGCAAGTGGAGGTACTAAAGTCAAGGAGAATGAAGACGGGGTAGAGACAGACAAGAAGGCTGAGTCAGGAGCTTTAAGTCTGTAGTTGTCTCATGTTGGAAAAGGAGCCAAAATCTCCTAACCTGATTGAAGGTCTCTAGGAGTCAGCCAGCTGGGACTATTTAGGAGACACATAGATCTTGTTTTTCCCTTTTCTTGGCATGGAGTTATATTACCAAAGCTTTAAAACTGTAAATGTACTATCAACATGTGAGTACTTGGAACCGTTGCTATGATTGAAAAGGTTTGTTCCAGACTCTCCTCTAATTTGGGGGACAGTGGAGCTCCAACTTGGAATCAGGTGTCTGACCTCAATAACACCAACACAGCAAAGGATTTCCTTAGAGAGGTTTCACATTTATTTTTCCATTGGTCCATAGGCCAGTTGTGACATGATTTTTTTCTAATAGCTACTGATACTATATAGTATATCCTTAGTTCCATAATGGAAATAGGCTTCTAATCTCTGCCTTCCTGAAATATCTATTCCATCACTTGAGCATACACAGCCTTGTGTTGTTCTCCAGATGTTTTACGTAGAAGGAACTAGTCTGATCTGGGCAGAGAGAAGTGTTCTACCCCTGGGTCTCCCACAGCACTTGTTCCTGCTTTGTTATATCACTTGTCACATTGTATCATATTCATCTCATCTTTCTACATGTAAATCTCTCTCCGGGCTGTTAGCTTGTCAGTGCGATGGTCTAGTTCTTGTTTGCTTGTTTCCCTAGTCTGCAGAGTGCCTATCATATAATAACTTCTCAATAAATGTTTGAGGAAGAGAGATAGGCAGGGAGGGACTATGTCCTGCTTTTCAGTATATCTCTCAAAACAGCAAACACAGTGTTATTCATTTACTTAAAGCTAGACAACCAGAGACAATGGTAAGCAAAGACCGGCCCAACCTCTGCTCCCATAAAACTTATTATGTTGTGTCAGTTTTATTATGTGTTTAAAAATAGGTTTCATTCACTCAAGTGCTTAGTAAATACAAATTAATTGATTTAGATACCATCACCTAAAGTTGTCTGAAAAAGTCCCATCCTTTCTTTATCACGTAATTCCATTTGACCTTGTTTGCATATGGGGATCTTCAGAACCTCCACTTCATTTGTTGTAGGTAGAGCCACTAGGCCTTCGCCGCTGCCCACATGTGTGCTCCTGTAGTTCAGTACCGCCTCTTGACAGTGACAGGGGTAAGAGTGAACATATATATAATTTGTTGCCATTTACATGGTGCTCACAGAAATACCACTGCATTTCATGCTCATAGAAAGTGTGTAAAGTAAGGAGGACAGGGACTACTGTTTCTCTAATATCACAGATGAGGAAGCTAAAGCAGAGAGAATGAATAAATGATGTGCTGTTTTAAAAAAAAATGTACTTTTTTTCTTTGTTCTATAAAACTGTAAGGCATTGCCTAGATTCACTTAGAGCCTGAACCCAAGACTTCTTTCTGTGTAATAGTACTTTTCATCTCAATATGTGGCTTATATATAATATACAATAATTAGTGCTTATTTCTAGAAACTGTTTAGAGAGCACATAAGTGCCAAGCACTATGCTAGTTACTTAACATATATCATCAATCACTTATATCTACCCTATAAGGAAGATCTTTTCTGTAGGAAAGAAAATCTTTTTAAAAAATGAAAATTGAACAATAAAGGATTAATTTACGTGTGGTCTCACCACTGCAATGATGTACTTACTTCTAGACCTTACACCTTCAGTTGCTGATGTGCTGCAAATATGAGCTGTAATGTTATATTCTCTTCATTCGTGATATTCATTGTGCTTCAATGTATGTATCACACCATAGTGGTTCTGCTGAGTGTGCCCTGTGACAGAAAACAGCATTATTCACAAATGCATATGGCTGTGTATTGAACTTGACTCCTCAGCCCTCTGGCAGAGAGCACCTTTTAACCCTGTGTAGCCTTTTGCTGCCAGCAGAGCTTAGCCAGGACCACACCGGGTACCAAACACATTGCCCTAACTTTGAATCTTGGGATGGTCAATGTCTTATTTCAGTTTCTTCTTTCCCATAAGCCTCAACTAATCCCACTCCCACACTGCAGTTCTGGAAATTAAAGTGATAAGCAGTATTACTAAACTGCAGAAACTACAAAAATAAAATATGTCTTCACACCCTTTCGGAAGAACAAGGGCAACTTACATTAAACCTACATTTACATAACTGATGGAGGTGAATTAAGTGGCTCTTAACAGAACAGAAACTAGCCCTAGTTAACTTTATGGATCTTGGTGGACTCTTCAAATCATGTTATGATTTTAAAACATATTATACTAGATAATCATTACCCCCATTGTATATTAAAATCGCCCAAGACCCTGCCTCTTACTCCACTTATCCAGGAGTTGCTATCTGTTCACACCCTTCACATCTTCCAGAGTTGAGGGCATGGCCTCAGTCAAAACCCTGGAGGCTCAGACAGTAAGGAAATGCCTGCAATGCCAGAGACCCAGGTTCAATCCTTAGGTCAGGAAGATCCCCTGGAGTGGGTTCTGAATGGCAACCTACTCCAATATTCATGCCTGGAGAATTCCATGGACAGAGTAGCCTGGTGGGCTATAGTCCTTGGGGTCACAAGGAGTCTGACATGACTGAGCGACTAACACTTTCAGTCAAAACTGATATGGGAATATTGAGTTTCACCAGACTAATATAGCTGAAATAACACGCTGATGCTGGGAGGAAATCTAATTTTTTTCATAACCATTTCTCCATTTTTGCTAAAGCAAGCCATATATATGTCCTTGATTTGCACACACCCTTGACATTTTGCAATATCTGTGTGTGTGTATATAGGTGTTTTTTTTTTTTTTTTTTTAATCCATCAGAAGGGTTTTCGTTTTGAAAGTCTAAGTGAACAGCTGCTGTCAGCTGAGACATATTTAACTTTCTGACAGGTACAAGGATTCTGATCCCCAGAGACCAGCACTTTTCTTTTCAAAGCCATCTCCTATCTTTGTGACTCTCTGGGAGAAACAGGCAATATTCATGCATTTGTTATGGATAAAGTAACCTAGAAGCATCTACTCATTTGCTTCTTAATAGAGTGGGGATAAGCTGGTAATGAATGAAATCTGCTTCTCTGTCTTCAGAACTAAAGAATCTCAGTAAGGGATCTGAGAGGTATCCCACCTATCCCTTACAAAGAAGAGATAAAGGACTTAATAAGTAGTCATAAGAGAAAAATACATTTCTTCTCTTTCTTTATTTGCCATATAAAGGATATTTTCTTTTTTTTTTCTAATTTTATTTTTAAACTTTACATAATTGTATTAGTTTTCTTTTAAACAACTGTTAAAAATAATTTTAAAGTATGTGCCCATTCTTAATCCCTAAAAGAAAATAAAGTAATAGAAAATTAACTGTTCAATTTATGGGCTTTCCAGGTGGCTCAGTGGTAAAGAATCCACCTGCTAATGCAAAAGATGTGGGTTCCATCCCTGGGTCAGAAAGTAACCTGGAGAAGGAAATGGCAACTCACTCCAGTATTATTGCCTGGGAAATCACATGAACAGAGGAGCCTGGTGGGCTATGTAGGGTCCATGGGGTCACAAAAGAATCAGACATGACAACAACTAACCAACAACAATTCAGTTTATGGAAGATATTACAGCATAGCCTCATGAACGCAATCCATATCTTTTCAATATTATTTAAAACAGCAGTATGACATGTTACAGTATTTGAGTTAGTAAGCCTTTTCTTAATTACAGTGCTTTTGCAGATAGAAGAATTCTGTTTAAAATTAAACTTCTTGGTATTGTGCTTCTTCTGTGATCTTAACATCCCTAATAATAAAGAAAACTAGCTTGGTTGCTTCTATAAGTTTTGGAGGACAAAAATAAATTTTTATTTTTAGTAACTACACTATATTGTGATATTTAATTTCATTTTTTTAAGTTCAAAATTCAACTGGAAATCTGGTAGACTTGTAATTACCTAGATAAATTGATTTTGATAATATTCTTCCTAATGCATGAAGGAAATATTTAAATAAAATATTAGTATATTTTGAGGCTTAAATAATATTCCTGACCCTCTTTCCTTAGGGCATGAGTTTTGGAGTTTTCCTCTTGGTCTTCAAGGGAAGTTCATGGTATGAGGTTCCACTCATATCAACTTGCTCCTGCCCTCAAGGCTTAAATCAATTAGATTAATTCAACTATAGACACAATAAATTCATCAAAAATTTTAATATCCACATGCTCCACAAAGAAATAATGTATTAAATAGTCTTATTTAAAAGTGACAGTTTAGTTGAATGTTGCACTTTTAATTTGTGGGACACCTTTACATTAATTCTCAGTTAATAAATTAAAGTAGAATTTTTTAATGGGTAATATTTAAGTTAATTAAGCTACAAGCAAAATCAATTCACAAAAAAGAATTATTACTGATATAATTTTTTATGATTTTTCTCTAAAATAAATACTGTGATATGCCATACCATTACTGAAGAGTGAAAAGTGTTAGTCACTGTCATGTCCAACTCTTTGCCACCCCATGGACTATTGCCTTCCAAGATCTTCTGTCCATGGAATTCTCCAGGCAAGAATGCTGGAGTGGGTAGCCATTCAGTTCTCCAGGGGATCTTTCCAACCAAGGAATCAAACTTGGGTCTCCGTCATTGCAGGCAGATTCTTTACCATCTGAGTCACCATAGATACATGTAAAACTGTATTGATCTCTATATAGATATAGATTGTTTATAATTGCTTCCAGGTCATTTGTAGTTGCTTTTATGTTTTTACCTAATTTTTATTCTGTCTATTCTAACATTTTGGTAACTGGGATACAGTTTTTGTTATTCTATACTTTTGTTATACTCTATGTTTTCTATACTCTTTTTCTTAAGGTATACAAAATTAATTTAAACAGTTAAACCTAGAAGCAAAATTAATCAATTGTATCTAGTATGAGCTTAATAAAAATGGAATTTTTAAAATAATGAATGCTTACATCTCTTTCTTCCTTCCTCAATATCTATATGTTAATATTCCCATCTCTCCATTTCTTGGTTGATGTATAATCATATTAGACTTTTAATTTACTAGGCTAGTAATTTTAATAGATGTTATATTGTTTATTAGTCACAATATTATATGTGCTACACAAGCAAAGATACAGTAATGCTTTTTAAAATATGACTAATGCGTACTAAGCACACAGAAGTATATGAATCATCAACCACACAATCATTTTTAATAATAATCATAATCTGTGAGCATATAAAAAGGCAGCAGAATTGTTAAATTTACAGTTAATCCTCTGTACTTGAGAAAGTAAAAATAGAGAAGGAAAGAGAGAGAGGGGGAAATAGAGTGAGAAGGACAGACGGGGTAACATTTATGCACCCATAAATGCATATAAATTGTTTAAAATAATACATACCAGAAAAATGTGATAAACTTTCTCTGTAAGTTATTATATACTAAAATTTCATTATTTTGATGAAATACACTATGTTAATTCTAATAATATAATCCTAAGTAACACGAGTATATGAACCATACTTGTCAAAGTAAATGAACAAAATATTATATTGATGTAGGGCCCTTGAACTCCTTTATGGCATGGGTTTTCTTTACATTATAGTTTTAAAACTTAAGTAATTTACATAGTTCCCTAGTGTGAATTAACAAGTAGCTCTCAATCAATGTTTCACATTTTCTTCAGCAAGACCATGGAGGAAAGAAAGTGCCTGTTTTTCTTCTTGGGGTATAAAATTATTGTATAGTGTAACTCCATGCTTCGCTATGAAGAACATACTTTTATAATGTGTACTCTACCACCACTGTGGAAGTTTTTAAAGTGTATTTAACAAGAAAAAGCAAAACTACAAGCAGAATAATTTAATAACCATGAGCCACAGATTAGTATTTTCTAATACATAAATCCTAAATCTTTCCTTGGAGGCTATTTCATATTCTCCTCAGTCAGTTACTGATGTAGTCAAGTGAACAAACTGAAGTCATTTCAATGGGCTGCCTGAAGTTCCCTTTTCTTCTCACCAGAAAACAATGCTCATTTCCCAGAAGTTTTCATCCTCACATTTGACAAATCTAAAATCTGTTCTTTTTCTTTGAAGGTTCATTCTTTCACAATATAAGTAAGACTTGCCTAATGATTTCAGTAAATAAAAGCAAGAGAATGAAGAACAGAATCCATAAAGAGTCAAGAATCCATAAAGGCAATCTCTCTACATACAAAAGAAAGCATACAAGTTTTAAAAAGAAGCAGTCATTTCAAAGACAAGAGGGTCATGGGTGTCATTATTTACTGGAAAAGCCAAATATGTATCAATGTAGCATTTCATTGGTTCCTAGGACTAGAGAGAATTTGAGGATACACTGAGAGAGTAATCAGTAAAATATGTGAGAGTAGGAGGGCGGACACCTGTTGCCATAGATTTAAAAAGTCATGTCTTCAAAGACGCCCTACAAAGAACAAACATAAAAATACTTATCTATTGCTCTATTCTCAAAGCCATGGGAGAGAAGCTAGAACTAACAGGAATGATGATCCTGAACTAATTGGATTTTAAATCAAGATCAAAATGCAGTATGCATTATCCAGAAATGGAACAGTCTAATTTAGTAATTACGGGATTCACTGCAGTTGACTCCATCACAGCGTTCACTGTCTCGGGCATCAGGTCCACCCCCGCTTCCCCTGGGATAGCATAGCCTTCCCGTTTTTTGCTGTTAGGAAACTTCCATCAATGCTCTGTTTCAATTTCTCATTCTCTCTTATCTCCTTTGTATGATTCCCTTTGCTGAGTAGAGTTTCCAATCAATAGAATAAAATGGTATCCGTAAATACAATTTAGAAATTATTACACGTATCCTTGTTTCTGGTAAATTCTACTTTGAGCCTGGGAACTTTAACCCTTTTACTCTTTCCCACAAATCAAATCACAGTAAAAAATAAAGTAAAAGGAAAAGAATTCATAATTCATCACAATATGTGTAGAGAAATAGACAGAATAGAGGTAAACTACCTCTGAACTTCCAATATTAAATGGCGCTAATGATCTCACTATAATGTATGGAAGTGGAATTTATTGTTGCTACATTTTGAATAACACAGCATAAGAGATACTGTTTTTTAACATTTCAAACCTAGTAGTTTTAGGCAAATGTAGTATCATGTGTACCAATGGCAAAAAAATTAAGATTAGAAAGAAAAAGAAAATTAATATATTAGCTATATGTTTAGATTTCAATTCCATACTATCTGTATTCTTAGAGGATGTTACTTTAGAAGATGGTGTAGCAAAATGTTAGAGAACAAACAGGCTTTGGAGGTAACCAGAGTTCAGGTCTACCGACTAGCTCTGTGACCTCAGGTCACTCTGCCTCGTTTTTCTCTTCCGCACAAATGAGACTGATAATAAGACCTACCTCATAGGGCTTCAGTAAGATAAAGAATGGGAAGATTTTAGGATGGTGTTTGGTTCATGATGCATGTTCCATCCATGTTAATCGTATGGTTATATTTCTGAATATCCATGCAAATCTTCAAAACTGTATGACTTCACAGACAATGAAATAATAATCATTTTCTCTTTGGCCACAACAGTAGGGGGAACAGAAGTAAAAGAATATTTTGCAGTTTAAGCCAGCACAGATCTTCATCAACTTACAAGGGGGTTACATGCTGATAAACTTGTGTCGGTTGAAAACATCATAAGTTGAAAATGCACTTAATACACCTAATCTAGCAAACAACATGGGCTTCCCAGGCGGTTCGGTGGTAAATAATCTGCCTGCAATACAGGAGACACGAATTCAGTCTCTGAGTTGGGAAGATCCTCTGGAGAAGGAAATGGCAATCTACTCCAATATTCCTGCCTGGGAAATCCCACGGACAGAGGAGCCTGGCAGGCTACAGTGCACGGGGTCGCAAAAGAGTCAGACATGCCTGAGAAAATAAATAACAGCAGCCAAACAACATAACTTTGCCCAGTCTACCTTCAAGACGCTCAGATTTACACTGGCTACAGGAGGGCAAAATCCTTTAATACACAGCCTGTTTTAGAGTGTTCAATACTGTGTAATTTATTGAACATGAATGGTCCCCGACTTACAATTTTTTGATTTTGTGATGGTGCAAAAGCAATACACATTCTGTAGAAAGCATAGTGTGAATTTTGAATTTTTCCCAGCCTAGGGTTATATAATACAGTACTGTCCCACAAGGCTAGCCAAGGGCGGCTCCCAGTCAGCCACAGCCCAGCCAGTTGTAAACAACTGATGCACTTACAACTGTTCTGTACCCAGACAGCCATTTCTTTTTTTTCTTTTCCTTTTAGTACAGTATTCAATAAGTTACATGAGATATTCAGTGCTTTATTATCAAATAGGCTTTTTGTTAGATGGTTTTGCCCAACTGTAAGTTAATGTAAATGTTCTGAGCACGTTTAAGGTAGGTGAGGCTAAACTAGGTTAGGTGCATTAAATGTATTTTCAACTTGGTGTATTTTCAAACTTAAAATGGGTTTGTATGGTTTATAGGGAGATAACTCCCTTGTAAATCGAGGAAGATATGAATATCACTCCTGGAGGGAAAGTCAGTTTTTCAAGGCAGAATTTCCAGGTTGCTAGGATGAACTGGGCGAGAAGGCAATGGCAACCCACTCCAGTACTCTTGCCTGGAAAATTCCATGGACGGAGGAGCCTGGTAGGCTGCAGTCCATGTGGTCGCTAGGAGTCCGACACAACTGAGCGACTTCACTTTCACTTTTCACTTTCATGCACTGGAGAAGGAAATGGCAACCCACTCCAGTGTTCTTCCCTGGAGAATCCCAGGGACGGGGAAGCCTGGTGGGCTGCTGTCTATAGGGTCGCACAGAGTCAGAAGCAACTGAAGTGACACAGCAGAAGCAGGATGAACTAGAGATTCCATTGTCAATTTACTAGAGTTCATTGTTTTGAATAGTAAAGATTAAAAGTGACTAAGTTTTTTAGACTTTATCTAAAGCAGGAAATAAGAATTTAATTTCTATTGAGATACTGCTTATAACCCCATTCAGTATCTTCACAACATAGTAGCAAACTACATGAAAGAAAAATTGTAATGAGAAAGTTGCTTAGTGTGCATAACTAGGACATACAGGATTTCATTTTTAATGTTTTAAACATAGAAGGTCTGAGGTATACACCTCTACAATAGAAAGTGACACCTACCGCTGAGAGCAGCAGCTTGAACTTTTGGTAAGAACTTCTCTTACCGAATTTAGTTTTTACTGCTTTCATTCATTACCAGCATCTTCCCATTCAGGTATTTCTTCTTTCTTAAAGGATATATTAATACATCCAATCAGCCTGACAAGCATTGCTGGCTTGCAATCTTTTGCAGATGATTTTCGTACTTTTTCAATGATCAGTTTGTTGTTAGTTTTATAAATTAACTCTAAAAGGGATTTTCCCCACTTTCAGTGTCTGTAGGCTCCTCTATGCTTGGTCCAATGTACACATTGGGCCCTGGAGCCAGACTATACATTTACAACCTGATTCTAGCACAGCCACCGACTAGCTGTGTTGCCGTGCTCACGGTTTGGTGTACTTACCTATGGGACTTCCCCGGTGGCTCAGTGGTGAAGAATCTGCCTGCCAAGGCAGGAGCTGCAGATTTGATCCCTGGGTGGGAAAGATCCCCTGAAGGAGGAAATGGCAATCCATTCCAGTATTCTTGCCTGGAAAATCCCATGGACAGAGAAACTTGGAGGGGTACAGTCCGTGGGGTCAAAAGAGTCAGACATGCCTTAGCAACTAAACAGCAACATACTTACCTGTATTATTACATGTTATATATCCATATGATCTAGGTATGTCACAATGCTCAGGGTACTTATCAGCTCTATGTTTACCTTATTTATACTTACCATCTGTGTTTCCACAACTATAAAATGGGATAATAATATCCACCTCATGGTGTTACAGTAAAGGATTGATGAGGTACATATAAAAAGTGCAATATAATTTATGAATGGTGCATAAGAAGTGTACCATGAATAATATACTATTCATCATTATTCATTTTATTATAACATCATCATTGTACTATTTTATTATTGTTCTTATTATTATCTCTAGAATTCTTGTGAGAAGCCTATCAGTCCAGCTGTATGTTGTTAAAAATCAGCTTTCCACTGTGGACATTTTCAGAACTCAGTACCTCTGGGAAGTAAAGAGTAACACCTGCCTTCTAAGAAAAGATCTTTACCATATCACAATAAGCTCATCCTTTCATATCTATTAAGCAGCCTATAATGTGCCTAGACTCTTATAAGCACCAGGATGCAGCAGCTCCAAGAACTACCATATAGATTTCAGCCCTTCAATGACAATTTCTTAGGTCATTATTGTCATAATTAAGTACAAGGAAATGCCTAATCTTTCAAAGTAAAAACCATGAAATATCATATGTAATAAAAGTAGTACTATTTTTCTAGATTAGCTTCACAGTACTTCCTTGATAATGTAGTTTAATTTCTACATGATTTCAGTATAATATTTATAGGATCTGGAATATTTTCACCATGCCTTAATGCTTCAGAGACAAATAAGTTACTTGCCTTAGAAATCGTTCTCTTTGTTTACATAGCTTGACAATTTCCTCAGTCTGTATATGCTTTTCCTACTGGTTCCAAGAGTTAAATTTCAGGAAAGTGGAAGTATCATATTGGAGTTTATCATGTTTATAGCTTTCTGTTCTCCCAGGAAAAAAAACAAGAAATCCATTTTGCTGACCTTCAAGACATGGTGCTCTGCCATGCTGAAAAACAAAGTGTTTATAAAACAAGAGCTAAATTTAGATTTAGGAGACATGAGTTTCTACCCATAAGGGAGTACAGGCTTTTGAATTAACCTTCTGCCATAAACAACTAGAAAACTGGACAAAATATAGGCAATAAATACTCTCATACTTTCAACAACAGACAGCACAACACTGATCTCTAAGAGAAAGGAAACAAAAAAGTGAGATCTACAGTTATCCAAGCTTTCTGACTGGAAAAAATTTCGAAACTATAGCATGATGAGGGGGTCTCAGAGTCTGGAGGCCTCCCTGAGTGAAGAAGCAGCTAGAATTGGCAGGAGGGAATTAGGTGGCAAAAGTTTCAGCAAAAATATGCAGAGGCATCTTCAATCTTGAAGATCAACCTGTTTATTGAAAGAATGAAATCCCAAGAAGGCAAGAACAGCTTCTAAGGAAAAAAAAATTTCTGGAGAGCTAGACCAGTGATTAGTTTTCAGAGTCCACACATGGCCAGGAATTGTGAAACTCCTACTAGCCAGAGTAGACTTCTCTACCCTGAACTTCTCTTCTCTACTCTGAAAATACTCAGAACATTCAATAGAGGCCATTTAAGGGTCATACCTTAAAAGTGGGGATAAATTGGCACTATAAAAAAGAAAAGCAACTCTAAAGCTATTTTAAAAGAACTTGAAAATAAGCCTCAAAAGGATAAAATTCATTCGTGAGTGAGTAATCATTGTTGTTGCTTGATTGGTAAGTCAGGTCTGACTCTTTGTGACCCCATTAACTGCCGTATGCCAAGCTTCCCTGTCCTTCCCTATCTCCTGGAGTTTGCTCAAACTCATGTCCATTGTCAGTGATGCTAGCCAACCATCTCATTCTCTGTCACCCTCTTCTCATCTTGCTCCCAATCTTTCCAAGCATCAGGATCTGTTCCAATGAGTCAACTCTTCATACTGTCTGCCAGAATAAAATATAATGCTCCTTATTGGAATACAACAAAACCCAGCACAAAACAACATAAAAGCCCCCATCCACTAAAGTTACTTTAAGCATAAAATTACTTCAAGAGGTAAATATGGAGTCATTAATGCTTTTACCAAATGCCTGTACTCTTCTTGAGCACACGTCAAATGCATACTTCCCATTGTACCTTAAAGTTTGGTCATGCTCAGGTCTCTTTCCTAATACAGTGACTATGATGTTCTAGGTTGTGAAAATTCTACCCAGTTTGAACTTCAGTAAAAACATGGAGCAGAGTTTAGAGCCAGTTTTCATGGGACATGCCCCTTGAGTAAGAAATAAAGTTTTTTTCTTAAGTCTCTTAAGACTTAACAGTGGTTGTTAACCTCAGTATAATTCAGCCTATCTTTATTGGCAGAAATGAAATAACTTAAGAAAAAAGAACAATTATACAATTTCTAAACTGCATTTATGTCAAAACAACTCATCCCACCTTCCCCATCCCCCTTATGTGTCCACACATTTGTTCTCTATGACTGTGCACTGGAACTAGGCTCATCTGTACTAGTTTTCTAGATTCCATGTATGTGCATTAATATATATTTGACTTTTTCTTTCTGGTTTACTTCACTCCTTATGAAAGACTCTAGGTCCATCCAGATCTTTACAAATGACCCAACTCCATTCCTCTTTATGGCTGAGTATATATTGTATACTCGATGTATATATGCACCACATTTACTTTATCCATTCATCTGTTAATGGACGCTTAGGTTATTTCCATGACCTGGCTATTGTAAGTGGCATTGCACATAAATAACTACCACTTGCAAAATCAAGGGCTAGTGGGAATCAGCTGTATAGTGCAGGAAGCTCAGCTTCATGTTCTGTGATGACCTAGATGAGTGAGAGAGAGGCTGGAAGAAGAAGTCCCAGAGGGAGGGGATATATGCATACATAGAGCAGATTCACTTCATTGTATAGCAGAAACTAGCACACCATAAAGCCATTATACTCCAACACAAAAATTCTCAACTGTAGGAAAATGATCATTTATGATTTATATCAGCTTCTTCCAGGTCTGTTCCAGAATGTTCAGGAAACTTGGAGTTAAATGAAGTTTACTATTAAGTGGGTTCCTTATAGTCAATACTTCCCCAGATTCTTTGTTTACTTTCAAACTCCCCAATTAAAATCCATGTGATAAATAGTGTTTCCAAATGTAATTTCCCCGAAGTCTCCTTTTTCCCAAAAGTGTCTCTAGCACTAGTGCTCTGAGGAACATCATTTTGGAAATGCTAAAGTAGTCCAATGCGCTCGTTCTTTAAGTAAAGTGAAACCTCTAGATTCAGGTTCATAGATGATGTATAAATGGCACACATAGAACCCAAATTTCTTACTTCTCCACTTTGTGCTTTCTGCTACACACTGCATTTTTCCTCATGAGGTAACTTTTCATAAAGAGATCACAATTGTAAATATTTAAGAATGTTAAATCACTCTCGAGCTTAGATTTGCCGTCTTTCTTAGAAAAGATGTAGAAAAATAGAGAATAACTATTTTTTGTAATATGTACTTTGTGAGAGTTAATCTGCATTGGTAGAGGTAAAGAATCAAATGAAATTCAGATAAGTCGCATTGACAGTTGAGTTCATATAAGATTATTTAAAAGCTGAAGGCTTCTTTTAAATGCTGTATACAAATTTCCCCTAAACTCCTTCAAGTATGGCATAAATGACACATTCTCAGAAAGACTTCTTTGAATTTCCCAGATGAAATGGCATATTTCCACCCCCTCTACCTGCTTGGGAAACTCTCGATCCTTTCTTCCTTTTTTATCTTCTTTCATAAACTTATGATCTTCTGACACACTACATATTTTTCCGCGTTTGTTTTCTTATTGACTATTACCTTCCCCAGTGGAACATGAGCTCCTTGAGGTCAGGGGTAGTTATCCTGTTCTCTAAGGTATTCCCCAGCACCGGCAGGTGTGTTCAGCATATTGTCATCACTCAGTAAATATTGGTTGAATTTCTGGATAAATTTTTATTTCTCTCATATAGTTCATATAAATTTGGGTATAATTGTGTTTTTTCGTCTCCATTAGCTTCTTTGTATTTTACTTTTTTTAAGTTGATCTTTATTGGAGTAGAGTTGCTTTACAAGGTTGTGTTGATTTCCACTGTACAGTAAAATGAATCAGCCATATATATACATGTATCCCCTCCCTTTCGGACTTCCTTCCTGTCAGGTCACCAAAGTGTATTAAGTAGAGTTTCCTGTGCTATACAAATATGTTCTCATTGGTCCTCACAAGTACATCAAGAATACATCTACAAATAGGGCAATTCTTGGGTATAAACGTTCAAAGGGGCACAGCTCTTTGATATTACTAGTGAAGCATTTCATAAAGTGATAGGTAGGTTCAGCTTGCTAAATTTAACCAAATTCAAAGTATTCAGAGAAGATGCAATAAAAATTGACTATTAAACAAAGTTTTCCAGAGCATAAGCTTGGAAAAGATACAAAGTAAGTAAAAATTACCTCTAAGCTCTCTCTTCAGTAAAATATTTCCAGTGTCCTCCTCCCCACTCCTGGTTGCCCAAATATCTTTATTTCTGAAAAATCACAATTATTTGGAAATACTCCAGTTTCTAGCACATTCCAATACTCCAATCTTCTCTATATTTTATTTGATTGGTTTTGGTCCTGGCCCTTTTTATACTTCTTTTCTTGTAACTAGAACTAGAAAGTCTCATCACCCTGATCCTGTAGGCTGTGGGATTATGACCTCACTTTCCTCTAGTAAACTAGTGAGGATGTATTTATGGAGAAGGAGTGATATCATTACCCTTAAAACCACTTCAGTGGGGGAGAACATATGCCAAAGCAAGGCTTTTCTCCAACTCTAATTCAATTCAATGCTTAGGAAAGGTTGGAAAAGAAGAAAGGAATAGAGGAAGGTGACTTCATTAGAAGACTGGGAAAAGTACCTCTGCCTAAGATCATTTTATATCCCTAAGTCTGCTTTCTATTCAAATGGAAAGCTGATGATCCAAAAGCAGCTGGTCAGGAAATATTTCCTGTTTGAAGTCAACTCAAAAAGTCATTGTTTACCCTCACTGGTTGTAACACATTTTCAGTAACAATCTCTCTAGGTCCAAGGAGTTATTGCTCAGTCACTTAGTTGTGTCTGACTCTTTGACCCTCAGTCCCCATGGACTGCAGCACACCAGGCTTCCCTGTCCTTCACCATCTCCCAGAGCTTGCTCAAACTCACGTCCATCAAGCTGGTGATGCCATCCAACCATTTTGTCCTCTGTCATCCCCTTCTCCTGCATTCAATCTTTCCCAGCATCAGGGTCTGTTCTAATGAGTCAGCTCTTTGCATAGGGTGGCCAAAGTATTGGAGCTTCAGCTTCAACATTAGTCCAGCCAATGAATATTCAGGATTGATTTCCTTTAGGATTGACCGATTTGATCTCCTTGCAGTCCAAGAGACTCTCAAGAATCTTCTCCAACACCACAGTTTGAAAGCAAAAATTCTTCAGCGTTCAGCCTCCTTTATGGTCCAACTCTCACATCTATACATGACTACTGGAAAAACCATAGCTTTGACTAAACAGGGAGCAGTACACATACTAAATATAGATCTTGGGAATTTGAAAATGAAAGAAAAACAGAAGACAAGGTGTAGCACCTTCAGAATCTGCATTTCTCCAGTGGATTCCATCACTATGTGAGCTAACTACTGGAAATGTAGCTGTGGTGAGATGTCAAAAAGTCATGATTTCCCTGCTGAATGCCTTTTTAAGATTTTCTCTTCTCTAGAGAACCTCTTGTCTTGAATTAGAGGAATTCTTTATTTGATATAAAAGTGTTTCCACTATCAAACTTGATGAGGTTTAATTAATTCATTTGGCTGACTGCACTCTTCTCAAGAAGATCATTTCCTTTTTGAATGCAAGCAGCAACCAAAAAGATGACACATTTTGTCTTATTTCTACACCCAAATGTAAATAATTATGATAACCTCTTACTATGTGGGAGGAGGCTGTCTAGTGTGATCATTAAATTACAGCTCCTGTATTGTGTTCTCTTTGGTTAATGTTCATCCTAATTCGATAGACTAAATTGTATGTGAGGCAGAAAATTCCTATTTGTACTTATAAAATATAGTTTAGCAAATTGCTCTATGACACCATTCATTTTATTTCATGAACATTTATAGTGGAAAATGAATACAGTTCTTTTTATTAGTTGTGTTGAGTTTGTCCTTTTAAAGAAACCAAAACCTTTAAATAGGTTTATAAAACCTATTAAAACTACAACCAAGGGAAATAGTAAGAGTTAGTTCACCCACTTCATTATGAAGAAATTGATACATAAATGTTGATCACTTCCTTCAACATCACACATTATATTAAGGACAGAATCAGAGGCAGAAATGTGTGTGTACTCAGTTGTGTCTGACTCTTTGCAACCCCTTGGACTGTAACCTGCCAGGCTCCTCTGTCCATGGGATTCTCCAGGCAAGAATACTGGAGTGCCTTCTCCAAGAGACAGAAATGGCCGCCTGCAATTCCTTGACCTCCATTTGCTGGATTACGCCAGATACAGCTACAATTCTTCCAAATGATAGTTTTTTGAGCCAGAAAGACTCTGAGACATGTATAGTTTTTCAATGCCCTTCCCCCCATTTTCCCTCAACGTCTTCTCAGTCCTTGGTTAGTACATGCCTTTCCCAGCCCTTCAGTGAACAGGACAGTTGTTAGCATCCCACACGGCGACGAGCACATTCCAACAATGCTCTAATCCTGGGAACCGTGATTCACACTTTATTGCCTCCTTACTGGGTTGCTTTTATGACTGCTTTTATTGCCCGGGTCTATTTAGTCAGAAGGTGTCATTTTGAAAATATAAACCAAAAGATGAGCAAGCCATTGAGAAAAAATAGAATGTATTCTTCCTTGGAATAAGTTTAATAAACTGTTCATTTCAGAATAGTACCACTCTTCCAAGTGTATTTCTCTGGATGCCTCTCCAGGAAACAAAGATGTGTAAATAGAAGCAGAGACCATCAGAGCTAGAAGGAATCTTAGAATTAACCTGTCAAAGACATTCACAGTACAGGTGCGATACCAAGGCAGGTGCAAAAGTGATTTTTCCAAAGTCAGATGGCCAGTTCAGTGTAAAGAAAAGCCAGCAAACATGTTGGAGAGGGTGTAGAGAAAATGGCACCCTCCTATACCGTTGGCGGGAATGTGAACTGGTACAACCACTATGGAGAACAGTATGGAGGTTCCGAAAAATCTAATAATAGAGCTACCATATGACATAGTAATCTCACTCCTGGGCAAATACCCGGAAAAAAAAAACACATAATTCAAAAAGACACATATGTATCCCAGTGTTCCTTGCAGCACTATTTACTATAGCCAAGACATGGAAGCGAACTAAATGTCCATCAATATAGTAATAAAGAAGATGTGGTATATAGGCACAATAAAATATTATTCAGTCATAAAAAAAAATAACGCCATTTGCAGCAACATGGATGGGCCTACAGATTGTCATACTGAGTGAAGTAAGTTGGACAGAGGAAGACAGTTATCATGATATCTCTTATATGTGGAATCTAAAAAAACTGGTGCAAATGAACTTACTTACAAAACAGAAATAGAGTCACAGATGTAGAAAACAATCTTATGGTTACCACGGGGTAAAGAGGGATAAATTGGGAGACAGGGATTGACATATAATACACACTACCCTCTCCAGTATTCATGGGCTTCCCTGGTGGCTCAGAGGGTAAAAAATCCATCAGCAATGCAGGAGACCTGGGCTTGATCCCTGGGCTGGGAAGATCCCCTGGAGGAAGGCATGGCAACCCACTGCAGTATTCTTGCCTGGAGAATCCCCATGGACAGAGGAGCCTGGTGGGCTACAGTCCACGGGGTCTCAAAGAGTCAGACGTGACTGAGCGACTAATTGCAGTGCATATATAAAATAAATACCTAGTACTGTATAGCACAGGGAACCCTACTCAATATGCTGTGATGGCCTATATGGGAAAAGAATCTAAAAAAGTGGATATCTATATATACATACAACTGATTCACTTTGTTGTACACCTGAAACTGACACAACACTGTAAATCAACTACACTCCAACACTTTAAAAAAAAAAAAAAGAGAGAAAAGCCAGTTTTTCCTCCTCTCACCCTCTCCATCCATCCCTACTTTGCCCATAATTCTATGTCTTTCAGAACAGGTTCTCAGTAAATCCTTAGTGGCTGATAACAAACCCATTTACCCTTTGTACTACACTGATCAGGGTGGCGTGGGGACAGCGCAGGGGACTTCTGAGGAAAGAAAAGTTATTTGTACTTGAAAAGAGGTTTGTTAGGCTTGACTCCTGGAAAGCTGGAAAAAGCCACAAGAGCTCATGAAAATTAGGAGGTGTTTGTTCTGTTTTCTTAGATGCTATGGTAAGTATCTCACAGGAGATAAGAATCTTGGTTAATAGTAATCATTCTATCTATACATCATGAAGTATTTATGAAATATATGATTTAAGCACTATATTCCAGAAAAGTGAGATGTGCCAAGTAAATCCGTGCTTGAAATGCATGGTTTTATTTTAGTATTTTCATTCACCATCATGGACCCAGGCTTCTTGTCTAGAATGTGTGAAAACCTCGCAGCATGGTTGGAAGAATCAAAGATAAAATTGAGATTATGTAAATTAAGTAACTGTCAAGCTGTAATTGCTATATAATATGTTTTTATTTTTTAAAATCTTTTAACTTAAAAATAAATGTATATTTATAAAAGTGCAAATTGTGGAATATATAAGGCAAATTATATATAAGGCAAAACCCTGAATATTATTTTATGTGCTCCTTGTTGAGACTCCTTACTTGGGTCTGGACTACCTTAGGAAGTGAATTTGTCCATGACACTTCTAAGAGAGACCTCACAATATTGTAAACAACTCATCTTCCTGTCAGAAATTTACCTCTGAAATTGTCATATCACACCTATCTCTCATGTCCTATTAAACTTACTGAAAATGAATTTTTTCTTTAGTTAAATATGATCATTTTTGTTCATTGACCTTGACTTTTTTAATTTCATGATGCTTACTGCAGGAATTACTGACATGTAGTTTTCAGACTGGAGAAGGAAATGGCAACCCACTCCAGTGTTCTTGCCTGGAGAATCCCAGGGATGGTGGAGCCTGGTGGGCTGCTGTCAATGGGGTCTCACAGAGTCGGACACGACTGAAATGACTTAGCAGCAGCAGCAGCAGTTTTCAGTCTATCGTGTATTTCCACTTAAGTCAGCCAGTTACCCAATCTAATAACTAGAACATAAGCTTCAAAAAGAACATTGTGGAATTTTTAATAACATACATATTTTTAAATCACTGAGTTAAAAATTAGTGACAATAAAAGACAGATTCTTTCATTTTTCTACTAGAAAACTGCTTTTATAATTACTTGCTATTGAATTTTAAGTCAATATTGTAAAAGTAAATTTATGTCCCATTTTCATCAATTTAAGTTATTTCAATGGAAAGGTAATGGCAACCCACTCCAGTATTCTTACCTGGAAAATTCCATGGACAGAGGAGCCTGGGGCCTGGCAGGCTACAGTCCATGGGTCTCAAAGAGTCGGACACAACTGAGCAACTAACACACACACACGCAAGTGTTTCAAACTTGATGAAAATTTAATATTTTTGGTTTTTCAGTTCAGTTCAGTCGCTCAGTCATGTCTGACTCTTTGCGACCCCATGAACCACAGCATGCCAGGTCTCCCTATCCATTTCCAACTCCCAAAGTTTACTCAAACTCATGTCCATTGAGTTGGTGATGCCATCCAACCATCTCATCCTCTGTCGTCCCCTTCTCCTCCTGCCTTCAATCTTTCCTAGCATCAGGGTCTTTTCAAATGAGTCAGCCCTTCGCATCAGATGACCAAACTACTGGAGTTTCAGCTTCAACATCAATCCTTCCAATGAACACCCAGGACTAACCTCCTTTAGGATGGACTGGTTGGATGTCCTTGCAGTCCAAGGGACTCACAAGAGTCTTCTCCAACACCACGGTTCAAAGTATCAATTCTTCGGTGCTCAGTTTCTTTATAGTCCAACTTGACATCCATACATGACCACTGAAAAACCATAGCCTTGACAAGATAGACCTTTGTTGGCAAAGTAATGTCTCTGATTTTGAATATGCTATCTAGGTTGGTCATAACTTTCCTTCCAGGGAGTAACAAACCCATTTTGACTATGCCAAAGCCTTTGTGTGGATCACAATAAACTGTGGAAAATTCTGAAAGAGATGGGAATACCAGACCACCTGATCTGCCTCTTGAGAAATTTGTATGCAGGTCAGGAAGCAACAGGTAGAACTGGACATGGAACAACAGACTGGTTCCAAATAGGAAAAGGAGTACGTCAAGGCTGTATATTGTCACCCTGCTTATTTAACTTATATGCAGAGTACATCATGAGAAATGCTGGACTGGAAGAAACACAAGCTGGAATCAAGATTGCCGGGAGAAATATCAATCACCTCAGATATGCAGATGACACCACCCTTATGGCAGAAAGTGAAGAGGAACTCAAAAGCCTCTTGATGAAAGTGAAAGTGGAGATTGAAAAAGTTGGCTTAAAGCTCAACATTCAGAAAACGAAGATCATGGCATCTGGTCCCACCACTTCATGGGAAATAGATGGGGAAACAGTGGAAACAGTGTCAGACTTTATTTTTTGGGGCCCCAAAATCACTGCAGATGGTGACTGCAGCCATGAAATTAAAAGATGTTTACTCCTTGGAAGAAAAGTTATGACCAACCTAGATAGCATATTGAAAAGCAGAGACATTACTTTGCCAACAAAGGTTCGTCTAGTCAAGGCTGTGGTTTTTCCTGTGGTCATGTATGGATGTGAGAGTTGGACTGATGCTTTTGAACTGTGGTGTTGGAGAAGACTCTTGAGAGTCCCCTGGACTGCAAGGAGATCCAACCAGTCCATTCTGAAGGAGATCAGCCCTGGGATTTCTTTGGAAGGAATGATGCTAAAGCTGAAACTCCAGTACTCTGGCCAACTCATGCGAAGAGTTGACTCATTGGAAAAGACTCTGATGCTGGAAGGGATTGGGGGCAAGAGGAGAGGGGGATGACAGAGGATGAGATGGCTGGATGGCATCACCGACTCGATGGGCGTGAGTCTGAGTGAACTCTGGGAGCTGGTGATGGACAGGGAGGCCTGGCGTGCTGCGATTCATGGGGTCACCAAGAGTCGGACACGACTGAGCGACTGATCTGATCTGATCTAGGTTGGTCATAACTTTCCTTCCAGGGAGTAAGCATCTTACCATCTGCAGTGATTTTGGAGCCCAAGAAAATAAAGTCAGCCAGTCTTTCCACTGTTTCCCCACCTATTTGCCATGAAGTAATGGGACCAGATACCATGATCTTAGTTTTCTGACTGTTGAGCTTTAAGCCAACTTTCTCACTCTCCTCTTTCACTTTCATCAAGAGGCTCTTTAGTTCTTCTTCACTTTCTGCCATAAGGGTGGTGTCATCTGCATATCTGAGGTTATTGATATTTCTCCCAGCAATCTTGATTCCAGCTTATGCTTCCTCCAGCCCAGCATTTCTCATGATGTACTCTGCATATAAGTTAAATAAGCAGGGTGACAATACACTGCTTTGATGTACTCCTTTTCCTATTTGGAACCAGTCTGTTGTTCCAGGTCCAGTTCTAACTGTTGCTTTCTGACTTGCATACAGGTTTCTCAAGAGGCAGGTCAGGTGGTCTGGTATTCCCATCTCTTTCAGAATTTTCCACAGTTTATTGTGATCCACACAAAGGCTTTGGCATAGTCAATAAAGCAGAAATAGATGTTTTTTTCTGGAACTCTCTTGCTTTTTCGATGATCCAGCACATATTTGCAATTTGATCTCTGGTTCTTCTGCCTTTTCTAAAACCATCTGGAAGTTCACGGTTCACATATTGCTGAAGCCTGGCTTGGAGAATTTTGAGCATTACTTTACTAGCATGTGAGATGAATGCAATTGTGGTTTTTAGTTTTTAAAAATACATAGTTTTAACTTTAAATTTAATATAAAATGTCTTATATTCAAAATTATTTTCTGATTTTAAATATTGTCCATTAAGCCCATTTACCAGATTATAGATGTCACATAAAGAGTATGTATATAGTGTATATATATTTAATATTTTATGCTGAATTAAAAAAAGTTTCATATATTGCATATATATATGTAATACACAGCACATTTATATTAGCATATACATAAACTTAATACACATTTATGAACACACTTGTAGAGAACCCTCACAGGACAATCTCTGAAGCCACAGAATGGATTACAGAACACAGCATGCAAGGTTCTCAGATAAAATGTTAGTGAAGTCAGTGTTCAACCTACAATTGTTATTCGATCAGATTTTATTACCAAAAATGCATTAAACAATAATGTATATGAAATACATAATATTTTTAGCTCTTGTTTGTTCAGTTTGGGATTCTTAAGGACTTTGTTTATTCCATTTCATTTGATTCAACAATAGGTATCTGGTTCCTATTACCTAGGGCAAATCCCAATATAGCTCATGACTAACCAACTCATGGAAATTTATTTGAGTGTTTTTATTACATCTGTTTTACATGCATGCATACACACATACACACACTGGCTTTTTACTCTTTAATTTTGCAGCTGTGTCTCTTTACACCTGCTCGAGCTCTGCTTGGTTTGGGTATTTGCTCTCTTCCAATCTTTCTCTGATGTTTCTGCCTCTCACACCCCGGATGCCATGCTCTGCTTTCAGAACAGTTCTCTGAACTGTAACTGAGTGGGAATTGATTGGGAATACATCTGTAGCTTGGCACACAATGGGAAGCACTGCCCACCAAGTCATCAGTATATGCTCCCACACAGCACGCCCCTCATAAGACCACTCTAAGATTCCCTATTAGAAACATCCATGAAAATGCACACTTAGAAGTCGGGACTCTTCCTCCCCGTATTTTATGTATTTTATTTATTTTTCTTTACCTCTCCTTGTCCTGAGAACAAGCCTCATAGAAAATACATCTGAGATATAAGCAAAAAGACTAGAAAAATTAAACCAAGCTCTATCATCACTAGTTGATGTGCCTATAAAAATTTCGAGCAATTACTCTGTTAATGGCTTCACTGAGGGTAAGCTTCCCAGACACTCTGGTCAGAGGATCACAATGGCTGCAGCTGCGTGAGGCTGGGTGGTTTCAACTTTCAGGCAACTCTTTGAACATTTTTATTTCAGTTTATATCTCCTGAGTTTTCATATGAATAAATTCTAAGATTCAAAGCAAACCTCAGGACACTGCGAGTTAGGAATGATTCCATCTGAACCAGAAATCTCCCAGAATGAGAGTAGAAGGTGACCCGGGTTCATGGAGAGACATTCAGACCTCTCAAAGCCATTTAATGAAACTAAGCTTCATATTGAATGATGTTTTTTTTAGAAAAAGTGGTGAATTTTGTCTCACTTAGGGTTTCACTGGTATGGTTGTGCACAGTTGTAACTATGACTATGGATTCTATTCAGGGAATATGTTTACTCTTCACCAATTTTGATCATATCCACCTTAGGATTGAATTTAAGGGAATGAAAAGCCATCATGTTAAAAATCTTGGGAGCAAAATCTATATGTGTTAAGAAAAAGCAGTCTGGTGGCCTTTGCCACAAATAAATTCTAGGGAAATCATGCTCAAAAACTGAAAACAAGTCATGTAGGCTGGATTTGTATTTCTGCCCATGAAATATTAGAAATCACAAATAGAAACTGAGCTCTAAATTTCCTCACAATTTTAGTTCCTATTTATTTAGATACATAAAGAAACAAGATGAAAGGTCAAATTATAAGTGTATTACTAGCAGCCTCTTAATAGGATTATAAAAGTTAAATTTGAAGGAAAGAAAGAGAAAGTTTTACTATTTAAACATAGTGACCTGGGCTTTGTATTGTGGTTGTTGCTTTATTGGTGTTGGTGTCACTGATTTCCAAAGTCCATATTTGAAGCCTGGACGTGTAACCTAAGTCTTTCAAAAGTCAGCATTTATCCAAGGGCTTCATAAGAGAAGATTTTATGAATCTTGTTTTGTTCTAAGTCTCTGAATATTTTAATTTCTTCATGTTCTATCAAATAATAAGTAGGTTAGCAAATAACCACTATGATCAATTAGTTTAGCTCTATGCAATAAGAACAATTATTAAAATATGAAATGGAAATTTATCTCATTTAAAATTTGAAATGATTTTAAGAAAAAGATTATTGAATCCCACACAAGTCTTTCCAAAGTACATTTGTTCTTGAATTTTGAAATGCATGATTTAGTTTCAAATATAACACCGCGGCATTAAATAAAGAATATGGAATCACTAAATTAAAAATGATCGCTGATGCTTAAGCACTCTAGAAAGTCATGACTAAGGGGGAAAATCTGAGTATTTTAGAGGATATTTATAGTCAATCTTACAAAACCCTATATCAACTGAGAGAATTTGATAGAACTAAACATTTTGCCTTTGGACATAAACACGTTTTGAAAATTTTAAGTAGCTTATATGGAGGACAAACAGATTGATTTGGATTTGTGTAGGGATTATGTTTGCAGTAAGACTAAACAGTACACTGAAGGATGAAGGTAATTCATAAGGAAACACTTTAGAATATAAATACTATATCCAGTTTTAAAACATGCATAATGCACTGTACTTGTGATTCCGTGATAATCACATTCACTTGCAGCTCTGATTCTTTCTTCACCTCCCATTCTCCTAATCACAGTACCATAGAATGAGAAGAACACAGCCTAACCCCTTCACTTCACAGACGAGAAAATAGAGCTAAAATAAAATTTAAAATACAATAGGGCAATCCAGTGGGAAAATTCACTAAGCAGTTAAGAATAATATGCTTAACATGGAGACCCTGATTTCTGTCATTCTCCTTTGTGATAAAAGTAACAATGCCATGCTGGAGATAAATCTGAAAGCACACCCTGAAAAGTACAAAGACAAGGAAATAAATAAGGAATTGTACATAGAAAGGCAATGCAAAACATGTTCAAGTGGTTTCTGCTTGCATTAATTTAGATTAGTACAAAATTAAAGAGCAACAAGTTTGGTGTGAGGAAACAGACATTCCAGCCCTGGTTCTATCCATCATATATCTTAATGATTGACTAATTTGTGATCTCTTGGTCTCTGTTTCCTTACCTCTGAAGTGGGACATGTTAAGACCTACCTGCCCATGTTACAGGGCCTTTGCAGAGATCCAATGAGACAATGGATTTGAAAGGCTTTGTAAATTCCAAAGCACTACAAAATGATTGTGCTATTAGTGCTGGTGCCACTTATAAATCTGTATTACTTTAGGTCAGACTTCTTGCCAAATGACACCAAATTGAGATTCTGGAGGACAGCCAGTTGATAAACATTGAAACTAAGGTATGCTTTCAATAAGTCACACCTGTAGCCATTTCTCACTGTTCAGCTGACAACTGGGGCCTGCTGCACATTAGTTGGCAAGGTTCACTTCTTCAAAACCCTTTCTGGAACGATGTAAGGCTATCAATGCCACTGTGCGTCCTCAGCATGAATACCCATCCTCTACCTACCTCTCTGTTTTTAGAAGCTCTTTGCTTTCTTATTTATAGATTATTTTTTTAATTGCATCTTAGCCTTGCAACCTGGCACTACTCTGCTCTCTGCTTTTCAAACAAAACAATCACAATATAAAAGAGTAAAGGCAACAAATTCTACACCAAAAGAGCTACCAAGGTTGGTGTAAAGACTAAAGTCTGCAAAAAAAAAAAAAAAAGGCAGATAACCAATGCCTGTCAGAATGACAGCGAGGAGACACTAATATAACCGGACTCTTGGCTAACAAAGGAGTTAAAAATGAAACAGCGCCAGCTTAAAATCAATATGAAATTCTATAGGCAGGCTTTACAAAGAAATCAAGGCAAGCATAATATGATCTTGGTAGCTCACTCTCAGGAAAAAACGATCACTCCATCGTGTGGCTCTCACTAAATGCAAAAGCCAAGTTCTTCTGAAAGCCCTCCTAAAATGGAATTACTGCAATCAGGCACTGTGGTCAGGAGGGCATGGGTGAGATTGATGAGGTTATCAAGAGACAAATAAGGAGTGAGCCTATACAAATTGCTGGGCAGAAAAGAAAAACATGTTCACATAGCATATCATTCACAGTTTTCTTTCGAAGGATAGAATTGGTTTCTACTTATTTCTATCAATGGGCTTCCGAATATGGAGGTTCAATTAAACAAGAGCAGGAAGGGGCACACCATCCCACTAAGAACATCTCCCATCAGCCTGGGTCTGTTTTTTGAGTGATGGTTGCAAGCTGCTCCTCCTTGCTGACTTTAGGCCACTCCTATGGCTTCTCACAGCTCTGCTGGGCTGTTCTGAATATAAAAAAGCAAAGAAAGAAAATATCCACTTCACTTGGCTGCATGCAGGTGTATTTTTTTTTTAAGCCTTGAAGTAAATCAGAGACATCAAGAAGCAAAAGAATTGACATTTTGGAAAGTTTTTATCAGTTTCCTTGTTGTAGACACTTTTTGAATGGTTGCAACTGATCCTTTGGACAAAGTCTTTCAAGCAGAGATTTTACTACTAGGAAAAGCCTCCCAAAGTACTCCAACTTCGATTCCTCTTTTCATAGTGAGGGAATTGAGGACCCCTGAAGCTGTGTACCTGATTTTAAAAAGTTAACACTAGAATCCAGCCAGGAACCCATCTCTCCTAATTTGATTAACTCTCAGCCCAAAGTTTTCCTCTCTTGCCTCTTGTAGAGAGTTAGCATATTTCTAGACTCACCAAGGCAAGAAACAATGACCACAAAGGCTTCAGGTAATTAAAACATCTCTAGATGATATTTATAGACATGATTGTCCAGAACCATATTTCTTTACCAGTAAAACTTGTGAAATGACAGCAAAAAAATTTTAAGGGAGAAAGTAGAAAGTTTCCCATGTTACAGTTCAGCTCCAGTTAGAAATGATTTTAAATTTATTTCAGAGGAGGCCCAAGTTTTATTTTATTATTAAAAACATAAGCTCTTTTCAAACTTTGACATGTTATAAAATATTCTTTGCAAATGAACTTGGGATTCCAAGACTAGACTGCCAATTATATCCCCTTCATATATGTTTATCAACCCTGACATCAAGAGGACCTAGAGAAGTAACTTTAGTTGAAGCCTGAGTTAAGAATGAAGGGAGGTAGGAGAGAGGCTTGGGGATACGTGTATATGTATAGCAGATTCACTTCACTATACAACAGAAACTAACACAGCATTGTAAGCAATTATACGCCAATAATAAAAAAGGTTAAAAAAAAAAAAAAGAGTGTATTTCTTCCTTTTGGATACTTACCAGAGAGGAATGGCATCACAAGAGAAATACTGAGAGTCAAACGTCATAACCCATTGCTTTGATAAGCCAGTCAGGATCAGTATTCCTGGAAACCCTTGACTTCTGGGAAACGGGAGAAAAAAGTAGTCAATGCAATTTTTTGTCTCTGTTCTTACAGTAGAAGAGCATCTTTCTTCTAAGTCCCTTTCTATGGCAGCTGAGGCCTCCCTGAAAAACAGGATGGGGAAATCTGTTGTGAAGAGGAGAGAATGTGTATATGGTGAAAACACATTAGCTCGCAGTGAAAATGAAAACCGGGAGAAAGTAATCAGCAACGTACTGAATAAGATATTTCCCAAATTGGATATTGCGGATTCATTATAGAGGGCTTGCTATGCCCTTTCTTACTTTATTTCATTTCCACTGCTTTAAAACCTCATTTTCACCCATTCCACAATTTTCGGGTATGACATCTCTACTCCTTTGGAAGTAACATATATTTTAATACATTAATGGAGTAAAATAAAAAATCAAATTAACTTAAACTGGAAAGCAAACAATAACCATTTTTACACATTTTCTAGAACTGAAGAACACATTTATCTTAAGTCTTTATTCTAAAAGCTGTTTATATCATAGTTAATATTTGTGATATATGACTTGAGAGAGACAAGTGTGTTTTTTTTTAATTGCAGCTTCATTTTTTCCTGTAAAGATAATTTTGATAAGTGATCTTCTTTGAAAGTTGGGAACATAGGGGAAGATTAATCTAGCCCAGTAGAAGAACTAAAGTGGCAAAAATTGATTAAGGCATTAAAATATCTACAGTATGTCTAGAAAATATGAGCTGTCTCTAAATGGTCCCAGTAAATCACAGAACAAACTTGAAGGAAGCAGTTAAGAAGAGCTTCCCTGAGTAATAGAAAAGTTTTCAGGGTAAAGTATTTTGAAAGTGTCATTTTATTTTTATATGCTGTGTAATCAGAAAGAAATATTTATGTAGCTACAGCCCAATCATTTCTCTCTAGCTTTTCAGGAAAAAATACCAAATTCACAAGGAATATTTATTATATAGATAATCATTTAGATATTGTATATATATACATATATATATGACAAATATATTTTATATTCTGTGCAGTTCAGTTCAGTCACTCGGTCGTGTCCGGCTCTTTGCGACCCCATGAACTGCAGCACACCAGGCCTCCCTGTCCATCACCAGCTCCCAGAGTTCACTCGGACTCACATCCATTAAGTCAGTGATGCCATCCAGCCATCTCATCCTCTGTTGTCCCCTTCTCCTCTTGCCCCCAATCCCTCCCAGCATCAGAGTCTTTTCCAATGAGTCAACTCTTCGCATGAGGTGGCCAAAGTACTGGAGTTTCAGCTTTAGCCTCAGTCCTTCCAAAGAACACCCAGGGCAGATCTCCTTTAGAATGGACTGGTTGGATCTCCTTGCAGTCCAAGGGACTGTCAGGAGTCTTCTCCAACACCACAGTTCAAAAGCATCAATTCTTCAGTGCTCAGTTTTCTTCACAGTCCAACTCTCACATCCACACATGACCACTGGAAAAACAATAGCCTTGACTAGATGGACATTTGTTGGCAAAGGAATGTCTCTGCTTTTGAATATGCTATCTAGGTTGGTCATAACTTTTCTTCCAAGGAGTAAGCATCTTTTAATTTCATGGCTGCAGTCACCATCTGCAGTGATTTTGGAGCCCCCAAAAATAAAGTCTGACACTGTTTCCACTGTTTCCCCACTTATTTCCCATGAAGTGATGGGACCAGATGCCATGATCTTCATTTTCTGAATGTTGAGCTTTAAGCCAACTTTCTCACTCTCCTCTTTCACTTTCATCAAGAGGCCTTTTAGTTCCTCTTCACTTTCTGCCATAAGGGTGGTGTCATCTGCATATCTGAGGTTATTGATATTTCTCCCGGCAATCTTGATTCCAGCTTGTGTTTCTTCCAGCCCAGCGTTTCTCATGATGTACTCTGTGTATATGTTAAATAAGCAGGGAGACAATATACAGCCTTGACATACTCCTTTTCCTATTGGAACCAGTCTGTTGTTCCATGTCCAGTTCTAACTGTTGCTTCCTGACCTGCACATAGGTTTCTCAAGAGGCAGGTCAGGTGGTCTGGTATTCCCATCTCTTTCAGAATTTTCCACAGTTTATTGTGATCCACACAGTCAAAGGCTTTGGCATAGTCAATAAAGCAGAAGTAGATGTTTTTCTGGAACTCTCTTGCTTTTTCCATGATCCAGCGGATGTTGGCAATTTGATCTCTGGTTCCTCTGCCTTTTCTAAAACCAGCTTGAACATCTGCAAGTTCACAGTTCGCATATTGCTGAAGCCTGACTTGAAGAATTTTGGGCATTACTTTACTAGCATGTGAGATATTTTATATTACTTGTGGTCAATTATTCGATGTTGTGTGATATAAGGAATCCAAAATCCACTGCCCACATTGGGTGCTTGTCCAACCCCCCAGCCTGCTTGAGACTTCCTGAATTTTTTATTTCTCCTCTAGAATTTAGAAATATATTCTGAATTATCTTACTGGTAAACAATGTTACTTAGGGAAGAATGACAGCTGAAAAACCTTGTAGGGATGGGCAAAGCAACTAGAATACCTTTCTGTATTTGCACATTCACCAAATTCATTTGATACAAAAGAAACAAATGAAACTTGTTTTTAGAGGTGGGAAATGTTTGAAACACAATTTTTCCCCCCATGAGGCAAAGGGGCAATGTATGACCTCAGTGGCAGTCCAGAGAGAAAGCAAAAAAGTTGTGAGCATTTGGGAAATTTCAAAGTAGGTCAAAGCAGCCTAAAAATAGCATTGAAATCAGAGTTTTCTCACTCAAACTGGGTTCACAGTGGCTTTCTCAAATCTTTTGATTTAACTCTTCCTTGGGCTCATATAAATGGTCTCACTTATTGCTCACAAAAGCAATTCTAAACATCTTAGCTCTCCTCAATCTTCAATACACCCATCCTCTCACTCTAAACAGATAAGTTAATTATTTATTTTCCTTAGAAAAACAAAAACCATCGCAGTGGATTCTCCCTTTAGACTCAGGACAGCCCCCCTTCCAGAGCCTCCCTTGTTTGTTTGTAATGATGGGAGACACGACCTGTTAGTTACCACCTAGCTCTTCCTCATGGTGAAACTCTCCCCTTTTTCCACCGCCTGCAATACCATACTTGGGAAAAATTTTTTCTATTACTCAATCCTGATGTTCTTTTTGTTTCCACCATTTTACCCTCTCCTTTCTTTGCTCGACTTTTAAAATAGTTGTCTCTACTGTCTCTACCTTCTGTCCAATTTCTTCATTGTGGTTCTGACATCTCCTATACCCACTCATTAGTCCAAGAAAACAAAATATCTTTAATCCACTGGCTAGTTTTATTGAATATTAATAACTACCTTTTGTATACATGAACTTCTTCATAAAATGAATATGCTAGAATTTCCTGATTAAGTTTGATCTGTAACACTGATATTCCCAAGTCTAAACATTTAGCTGGAATAAGAAGCTCAGAGATTTTGTTAGGCTGAAATGAAATGAAGTTTTTCTTTAATACCATGAGTAATCTTGCATTATGGTGCTAAGAATTCAGAGCACTCTCCTCCAACTGTCTTCTGAAAGAAGTTTGCCACCTAACCACTGATCTAGGCAAGTCCAAACACACCTATGAATATTCCATTTTTTCGTAGCTGAGATAGAAAGTTGGTCTTCTCATCCCATGCCATCAGCTGCCAAGAAGCCAGAAATACCATGATAAAAGTAGGCCAAATCCAGTGTTCTGTGATAACCTAGATGGATGGGATGGGGTGGGAGGAGAGAGAGGGAGGATCAAGAGAAAGGAGGTATATGTATGAAAACTGTGAATGTGTTAGTTGCTCAGTCATGTCCGACTCTGCAACCCATGGACTGTAGCCCGCCAGGCTCCTCTGTCCATGGAATTCTCCAGGCAAGAATATTAGAGTGGGGCCATTCACTTCTTCAGGGTATCTTCCTGACCCAAAGATATAACTCTGGGTCTCCTACACTGAAGGTGGATTTTTACCATCTGAACCACCAAGGAACCCCCATATATATGTATACCTATGGCTGATTCATGTTGATATATGGCAGAAATCAACACAGTATAGTAAAGCAATTATTCTCTAATTAAAAATATATTTTTTAAGTATTCAGAGTATACTCTCAAACATACTCAGTTTTATGAAACCTCTGTGTTGTGTTGTTTTGTGTCTGCCACGGGGTGTCCTCTGGGCCAGA
This sequence comes from Bos taurus, assembly GCF_002263795.3. Lineage (NCBI taxonomy): Eukaryota > Metazoa > Chordata > Mammalia > Artiodactyla > Bovidae > Bos > Bos taurus. The sequence goes on from NC_037347.1 coordinate 28,092,620, forward strand.
TGTGGCACAGTTAAATGCAATTATCATCTCATGAAATGCAGATGCAGATAAAATGTCTTTAGTGCTGCAACATTTTACCTAACTTTTTGTATGTTTCTGACTGTGCATTGTTTTCCAAAGCTGTTCCTACCTCACCATGAGGCTTTATGGATTGTTATGTATTATAAATGTTCTTTATGAGACAGACTACTGTGTTTCTTCTCATTTATTAAGAGTTAAGTAGAAAAATAAACTAATTTTAATTTCTAAAAAAAAACGATGTATCACACATACAATTTATACACACACATGTGTGTAAATTTTCTACACAATTTATTTTTTTAATGAATCCAAAAAAAAAAAAAAAAAAACTTCAGTGAGAAGTCCTGGGATTCAAAAATTATTTACCACAGCAATGAAATTTGGGGGCTTTAATTGCCAAAGAATAATTTTAGTAAGAAGGCAAATTTTACTAAATGACTGAGTGACTTATTTCTCCTGAATCCATAGCCATTTGACAATCTCTATATGCTCTCAAGATGAAAGAATGATCCCTGACTAGAATTAGGGAGGCACATGATGGCCTATATATACACGGCTTCCCTTGTGACTCATCTGATAAAGAAACCAACTGCAATGCGGGAGACCTGGGTTCAATCCCACGGTTGGGAATATCCCCTGGAGAAGGGAATGGCTACCCACTCCAGTATTCTGGCCTGGAGAATTCCATGGACCTTGTAGTCCATGGGGTTGTAAAGAGTCGGACACTACTGAACGACTTTCACTTCACTTCATATGTATATATATAAATATATAAAGATGCCTCCCCCCCAAAAAAAACTTTTGCTTCTTGAACTATTTAAATTCTCTTCTGAGTGATGGATTTTTAGGTTAACAAAAAGGAAATTTGTATTCCCAGCTGCATACATAAGGGCTCACTGGATTCAGTGTCAAACTCTTTATCAACTTTCTTCTCATTAGCTAGCTGTTCTGAGCTCTCAGTCTCATCTCCTGTGTGGACCACAGGCAAGCTTCAGGGACAACTAATTTACTGATCAGAATCCTTTAAAAAATAATTATAATATTTATTTGACTGCATCAGAGGCACACGATGCACAGGCTTAATTGCTCTGTGGTATGTGGGACCTTAGTTCCCTAACCAGGGATTGAATCCAAGTGCCTTACATTTCAAGACAAACTCCTAACCACTGGACCACAGAGAAGCCCAGTCTTCTCTTTTAGCTCACTGAGAAAATGTGTGCATGTGTGTGTGTGTGTGTGCGTGTGTGTGTAGGTGTGTGTATGTGTATGTATGTGTGTGCGTATGTGCTGTCATTTCAATCATATCCAACTCTTTGTGACTCTATGGACTGTGCCAGCCAGGCCCCTCTGTCCATGGGATTCTCTGGGCAAGAATACTGGAGTGGGTCACCATGCCTTCCTCTAGGGAATCTTCCCAGCCCAGGGATCAAATCTGCTTCTCTCCAGCATTGGAAGGTGGGTTCTTTTCCACTAGCACCACCTGGAAAGCTTCACTGAGAAAATAACTCAGATCATTTGCAATATTTATTTCTTTATCAATCTTTGTTTCCTTTTCTAAATCTACAGATGAGCCAAAATATTGATAAAATTCCCATTCTATTATTTTTCTTGAAAAATTTGTATCATAATACCAGGTTTGTAATTAAAATAGAAGTTGGTTATCATCCATATGTCAAATTCTCTCAAATTACCTAATCCGAATGTTCATTATTATCCTTATACTTGAACTTTTCTGTGAATAATATCACATCTCTTAATAATTAGGTACAAACATTCCTATCATAACAAATGTAAAGATAAATATTCTCTCTGTCCTGATAATAGTATAGAGGTGTATATTTCATGGTCTACTTCCATTACTTCAGAATCTTATTAAGAAGTTAGTTCACTTGGCTATTTATAGTTAAAAATAAATTTTCAGTATCAATGATGCCAAAATTGAGCTAACTTTATCTTCTTCCAATTTACATCTTTTATGAGAGCCACCATTATCATCATCACCTTATTTTTGTTTTTCATGACAGTCTGTCCAGAACACACTTATTTTGGTATTTTGACTATGTCTACATTTCCAGTTTGAGTCATTTTTACCAAATTGATTCATGACTAGCTCAGTAAAAATAGCCAAAGCAGATGTGTTTTCAAAACCAGTTAAGAGCACACATCTTATTTTAGATATTGCGTATTTTAAAATCTGTTGTGAGATCAATTATTTTGTTATATTTCTTAATTATCCTAAAGATAGAGAGGCTAAACTTCTAATAGCATATTCTATAAAAATAAAATATTTTATAAAATCATCAGTTCTAAACTCTCAACTGGCCCTCATTTTTTTATAAGAGAACACCTAATGATCCTCCATTGTCATATAACTCCAGTAAGGATGTAAGAGGAAGTAGCCAAAGCCACTTTATTGGTTGTACTCTGAATCAATCACCTTTACAAAAATGACCTAATTATTTTATTACATGTACTGTTTCATCTATTGTTTTATGATATGAGCTCTAACTTAAATGTCTTGACTTTTTAAATAGTATTTTCTGTATCTCTTCAAAGACCTTTTAGACCAAAGGATATAACTAAATCACATATAAATTATACTCTTACAGACGTATTGAAAAATATATCACAAGCCAGTTCTAGAAGTTTACAGTTCTTTGAAAATAACTGAATACCTGATTTAGGAGTAGATATTTCTATAATAAATGTGAAGGATATATATTTGCTTTCATAGATAATGCACATATCTGCAGAACATATACATGCTGTTCATTAGTGAACACTAAAATTTACCATGGCAAGTTCTAATTTGCTTGATTATAATACAAATTCTTTATTTCCATGAGCTAATTTGATGTTATCATAAGTGCATTTTAATGTTGGCACACTGCAGGAAAAAAATAAGTTTTGTTGAAGATAAAATTGAAGGAATGTACATTGTGAAAGCAATACATCTGAGAAACCTTTAAAACACATTGGACAAGCCTACCAATGTCTCATGGAAATATTTTCTTTCTCTTTCTGGTATATTTTGTTTATTTTCCAAGCAGGTGTTCTATTACCCTTGTGGGGGATGGGTCTTGGATGGAACCCCATCAGAGGCCAAAAGAATCAGCTGCATCACAATCAATTCTTGGAAAAAGATGTTTTTTGTTTTTTTTTTTTTCTCTTCTAAAAGACCATCTGGGAGCCTAAGAGAAAATATTTAACTGGAGCTTTATATTTCCTATTAAATGTGTACCCCATGTGGACGCAGGCAGAGGGTGTTGCCTCATAGGAAGTGCTACTGTTACAGTTGGTCATTTCTCTACCCTTTTTCTGAGATGGCTCTAGAAGTGAATGGTCATATGTCACCATATGTAGAGTGTATCATATGTCATCAAAACAACTGCAAGTCCTGGTTGATGAAAGAAAAATACTTAATTTGGGTGCTGAGTCCTTTTCATCTTTTTTTTTTTGAGTTTGGACTGGCCTACACTGAACCCTACCCCTTGTGGCATAAGACTTTTGACTATACTTTTGTAAGAAGTTATTTGGGTTTGGCCTTTCTCACAGCCAAGGTCTCTCCCTTTTTGGGAATCTCTGCAAACAACTAATTTTATTGAAAAACACATTAGGACAAAATGTGTGGAAAAAAATTTAAAGACACCGATTTGTAATTTTTTGATGTTCAATTGATAAGTCAAACACCAATTTTGACTTATCAGGTTTGATGATAAAAATGAAAGATGTATCTGAATCTCCTATTTTCTTCCTATTCCCTATCACTCTCCCAAAGTGAATGTAAGAGATCATCTGTTTTAGAATGTGTAGTTCATTATTTAGTTGAATAATGAGGAAGCCTTATAAAGAGGATTTTTGGTTTATTTGGTTTTTGGTTAGTTGTTTTGTTTGGGGGTTTTTTGTTTTGTTTTGTTTTCTGCTTCTGCCACTGAACTGCCTACACTGTAAACAATTTTAGCACAGAGGTTGAAAAAAATACACTAAAGCCTGAAGAGTGAAAATTGCCCAGATGCCTTACGAAACGTTTAGTCTGGTAATGACAAGAAGACACAAACCAATTGTTTATTTTTTCCTGCCTCCAGCAATATTTTTAGCTTACCACATATCTTTTTTCATATGGATGTGATTTTTCCCCAATGAAAAATATATGCTAAGAAGAAGAATGTCTGCAATTAACTAAAATAAAAGAGCAAACTCCAGCATGTGCTTCATGGTGCCATAAAGGCAAAAGAGCTCTTTGTGAAGAGACATTGCTCCAGGAAAATTCCTTTCTCTAACTGTGATGCATTTGCTTCTATTCTGCATCATGAACCTCCTGAAAATAGAAACTTATGTTTAATTGATTTATTTGTAATGAATCTGGCTCGGGGTAAAGACTCTTTGAAGCTGATTGATTACTGCAACAAGCTTAAGATTTCATACCACAACAAACCTTTTTGTACTAATAAACAGTGGGACAATAAAGCTCTGGGGCATGGTGTTTCCCTTCACATTAAAGTGAGGATTTGCAACTTAAGTATGTGAGGGACATAGTTTATGTGCTCCCAAGAAGCAGACATAATGAACTATTTCTTTTAATGGCAGATTATCCCTGTTTCTATTTCCTGGAGTGAAGACCTCGCAAATTGATGTATCTGTCCTCTGAGGTTTTCAGAGAGGCATTATGGCATTTTAAAATATTAATATGAGAGTACATTTAGCTGAAAGTAGCTAGTCTAGGAGTCTCATGTGGCTGCAATGCAGGTCACCAGAGACCTCCTGTCTCTCAAGGCAAATGATTTACTCTAAGTGTGTCATTAAGATACACTTTTTGGGAATTTATGATGGTGCTTTTTCACCAAGTTATACCTTTTCCATAAAAATTTAAGTATTTCATGCTATTTTCCCTCACTCTTATTCCTTAAAACCTGGTCAGTGTCACGGGCAAATTGTAAGTGCCACCTCCTTCACGGCCACTGTGGGTTTGGGCTGAACACTGATTAACCGGGACTGGATGTCACATCTTATTACAACTTTGCAGAGCAGAAGACTATCCTAGGAGATCTGAAAAGAACAGCAATTATTCCTCCAATAAGGGAAGTGGGAAGGAGGTGGAAAGAAATCCAGATTTGATGCTTGAGTTGAATGATGGAAAAATAAGAATCCAATATATGGATGCCAAAGAAAGTCTTTAGGAAACTTCCTGTGACTATTAATTGTTAGAATAATCTCCAAATACTTTTAAAGTTCCCTTTATAATAACAGGTCACTTGGATCAGCCCCAGGCTTTTCAGATTTTAAGAAATCTGCAGGAAACTAAGCAGCGTATGTGGGGTAGAAAGAGAAAGACACTCACTCCCAGGTTCTCCTACATTGTTTATGAGTCCCAGTGACCATTAGATATTAAGGCTTTCCAACCTGATTGATACCAGAAAGTAAACTTTTCTCCGTCGTGGTCAGACAGGTTGGGGCTGTGTAATTTTTAATTATGGTTGTAATTATATAATTTCTAATTATGTCTCTATAATTTAGTCACTCCTTAAGTAATCTTTTTAGTTATCAAAATGATTCAAGCAAATATGATACTCTTTATTGTGTGTGTCTGTGAGAGGCTATCCGCAAGCATACCTCATTTTCTGCCCTCAATTCGATTCTAAAGTTGCTTCAGCATAAAGATCCCCTCATCTTGTTCTCCCAGGCATTGTGCTATTGTCATGACAGGCTAGAACAGAAGTGTCTGCGGTGCATTCGTCTTTGTCTGATCATGGAGTTTAATTTTAAGATTTCTACCTGTAAAGATATGATTTGATTTAAAGACTAGACCCAAAAGGAGAAATCTTTTTAAAATTGTAATGACGACTTCAACTTACAAAGTCTTAATTTTCTTTTCTGACAAGGGACAAGCCATTTCATTAATTTATTTAAATGAGAAATCCACCGTCAATTGGAATGAAACTCATATAACATCACAGCAGTACATATGAAACTCCTTAAGTGTGACTCTGCAGGGCTCCCTGTGAAGAGATGATCATTTTACTAATAAAAACTATCAACAGTGAAGGAACTAGTAAAAGCAGCCAAACATTACTCTTCAGGCGACATTTCTTTAAAGTAGTCTGCCTTGGTTCTATCAGCAGTGTCTCTCCTGTTTTCAAAGGAGTATTGCAAAATCCCTTGTGAAGGGAGATTATGACTACTGTATATGCATTCTGAAAATGTATTTCAGCTTATCTTCAAATTGATGCAAGATCATGGAAATGATGAATGAAAAAGAAAATAATCTTGCTAAATAACTAAACAAGCAGCAGTTGACTCTTTCTATTGGATATATACAAGTGTCAAGAAAAAAATACAAAAAAAAAGTTGAGGGATGCTGTTGTATTAAATGGCAATAACCATGAATTTTTACAGGAATTGGCTTTTTCTTATAACATGAAGTTTGTATTTTTTAAAATAGGATTGTTACATATAAGCTCACTCTGGATAGAATATTCAAAGGATTCCTATTAAAATTTTACTTAAGACTAGTACAATCTTAGAAAAACAAAGATTTATATTCCACAGTCTAAACCAGTGAGACCCAATCACAGCCTTGTTTGCAAAGAGCTGTTCACATCTACTTCGCTAACCAAATTTTATTACTTTCTGTCTAGACCAGATTCACCTAATACTTTATTGATAAAAACATTTTGTATTTAGATATTAATTCCCTTTTAGAGAACTTATAAAGCTTCGCAGACATTACCTCATTCAAACGTTCACAGTAACTTTATGAGGCAGAGAGGTGACAAGATTATAAATGTTAATGATGATAATAATACCAATATTTATAAAGCAACCTTTTCTTCATGAAGTTCAGAGAATTTCTGTTGTATATATGACTTTATTCCTAACGAAACCAGAATGAATATTGTATATACTAAAAGCAAGAATTATTGAGTCTAAAGAAGATGTGATTTTCTTCATATGTGCTACTTTCTAAATATGGCAGGGTGTTAGGAAACACACTGAGCCTATGGAATTGACAATATTAATATTTGGTTTGATTTATTTTGATAATACTTGTAGGCATCTCTAGGAATATGTCCTTATTTTTTGCACTCCTGGCAATAATTATGTCCTTACTGATACCTCTTTGCCTGAGTGAGCCTGCTTCCCTGGGTGCCTATGATTCTCCTGACCCAGAACTTTACGTTATTGGAGTCAGAGGACTTGGGAGTGAGGTCCTGCTAGGTGTCACCTGAGGTTTTACCTTAGTGAAATCACAGAACTTTCCTTACCCTGTTTGCAAACATTAAAATGGGAACTACATATTTGCCTTAGTTCCTAGGAAGGTTGTTTTGGGCATCAACCAGACAGTATATGAGAAAGCAAGTTGTGCATTTTAAAACACTTTTCCAGTGATAGTTACATATATATATATAACTTTGTAATATTATCCAATACAAAAAAAGTCTTGCTTCTGCAGGTAATAAACCTGTAATTAATTTCACTTCTATCATTTCTATCATCACTGTTGCTAGATTGAATTGGACTCATTGGAAATAAATAATAAATAAACCTTTAACAATATTTTCATATTAAGATATAGCAATAATAACCTATTGAAAGACCTCAATAGATTATTCCAAGAAGCAACTAGTACAAAACACAAAAAAGAAATCTGTATTTGTAACTGCAGTTGTTATTTTAGTAGTAATTACATTAATTTGTTTGACTTAAATCTTTCTTAAAACACAATAAATGTTTTTCCACAGTGAAGAAAATCATATCAAAACTTGTCTGGTTTTGTATTTCATAACCAAAGTTAACTTAGTCAAAGTTCACTAATGAGAAGGGCAAAGTTCAGGAAATTTAGGAATATTGGTTGTGTATTGCTCAATGCTCATCATTATGATAGAAAATTAAAGATAGCAAAAAAAATGGTTTGTTAAAATTAGTTTTCCCTTATTTCCTTAGGAAACTCTATGAGAACCTAATGTAAATCAAATGCAACTGAAAAAAAAAGTCTAAGTAAAAGTACCTTTCATAATTTATTTTGTCCAAATTTTTGAAACATGCAACTAAATGCAATATTTTGAAGTCGCTAAAAATGTCCTTTCCATTATATTTTCCCATGTTTTTCTAATAGGATATAGGAAATAGTTTGAAATCTCTGATTGCAGTGCAGTGTTTTAAATCAGAAGTAGACACTGTGATGTTATTAATTGGGTTGGGAAGATCCCTTGGAGGAAGGCATAGCAACCCACTCCAGTATTATTTCCTGGAGAATCCCCTGAATAGAGGAGCCTGGCAGGCTGCAGTCCATACAGTCCACAGGGACACGACTGAGCGACTACGCACAGCATATAGTTAATTCTCCTGTTTTTCTTCTTCTGTTGTAAATGCAATAAACCTTAAACTTATGGTTTTTAATAAACTACATTTGGTCACTGGGTGGATGAGTCATCTAATCTTTCCCTACAGTTTCCTTTTGCAAAATAAAAAATAATGATCTCAAGGGTAGTTTCACTTATGTCTATGTCATTCAGTTATGAATAGAATTACACTTTATAAAATCTAATAGACTATCCAAATATAAACAGTGTATGCATACAAAGAACTATGAAATCATTTTAAATAATATGTTTTTAGAACTAATGAAAATCAGTGTTTCCTAATTCACTTTCAATCACCTACATATAAAATGTTTGCTTAATTACATTTTTTTGGTATTTCAAAGAACAGTTGCTTAATCACTGTAAAAATTATTAAATTGCCTAGTTTTTTGTAGGTAATCTATATATTATTAATTAGTATATCTTATCAGGGTTTTAAAAGCAGTGAATTAGGAGAATCTCAATATTGAATCAAAAAGGTGAAGTGTTACAATTGCAGAAAGGGTGAAAATTTCTGTCTTGACTTTTACTTTAGCATATTAATTTTTCAGTAATACGGTTTGTGGAAAATTAGTCCATAAATAGAATTCTAGTGTTCTTTATAATGAGTCTGTACCCATTAAGCCAAACTTTGCCTGCACAGCTCCTACTGGGGGATTTAGAGATTGTATTGTTTATATTTGAAAGCTAAATCTATTACCTGTTCTCTTGACCAAGAATCTACATGATTCATATCCCTTTTAGAGAGCAACCTAAAAGTAAAACAACAAAAAAAAAAGCAATTATAATCATTATTGGTAAATGGGTCCTGATGAATTATACCTGAACTTCCTGGTATTAAATTGTTAAACAAGAATGATTTAAGATAATTCCCAATCAAATGAGAAAAATGGTGGGTTCAACTGATGAATTTCTTACCAGACTGCCACACCTAATAGCTTCTCTGGATGCAGATCACATTTGAGTCATTTTTTTTTTTTCATATTGGACAGAGATTTCAGGTAAAAAAAGGGTTAGTAGTCTCTGTGTAGTTCTGTGCCAGTTAAATCAATGTTATCCAAAAGGGAATACTGGCCATGACAATCTGTCATCTTTGCTTTAAAAAGAACAGCAAAGACAAATGTGCAAGTGGACAAAAATACCTTCTTCATTCATAAGAAAGGGATGGGGGTGGGGCAAAGCAGGCACAGATCAAAGTGGAGTTGACATCTAGAGCTTATTAATAAATCTTATAACTTTGCAAAGAGAAATATTTCCTCACAAGAACTCCAGACACTAATTCAAGAATCATTACATGATAGATAAAGACCCTTGGAAGTACCAAGTGGCCAGAGAATAAATATAGAAGGAAGGGTGACAATACCTAAGCCACGTATTCATGAGAAATTCTAAAATACCATTGGAAAAAGAGATCTTGTGTTACTAATTCTCCAATATCTACCCTTGGGCAAGTTGACTTGAGAGCACTCTAACTAGGTCACATTTTACTATTTATTTTAACAAATGGATAGGATTGCATTAGCATGGGACAAGTATAAATATTGATTTGAGAACCTAGAGCATACAATAAAACAGCAACCTTTCTAACCCTTTTAAAGAACTCCAGTCATAAATAAAGTTCTTCTCCACTGTATTTTTTTTCAGAAAAACAACTGATACATAATTCATCCATAAAGTATCTTCATCATTATCTTTACTGATCACTACCCAAATGTTCTAGTCATTATAGCATATAGATTGCATTTGTCTCCCCTTCTGAAAGGGTATGTTTTACCATATACGGCAGCCTTGTTTTATTTATGGCACAATCTATAAGGGCAACTTTTAATAGTTCCACATGAGCTGAGTGCTAAAAGACAGAGATGACAAATGTTAGTATTATCCTAACCATGATAAAAATAAAATCAATAATTGTGCTTTTGGAATCAGGAAAAATAACATTGAACTATTCCAGGTCATGTCTTGTTCATTTATCTCCTGCATTTCTGTACCAAAAAATAATCAAGCTGAGAATATTAATGTTCTACAACTATAAATAATTATGAAATTTTTTGATTAAGTAATCTTTATATAAGTGAATAAAATCCATCACAGTATTTGTAGTGGCCACACTGCAAACACATATGAGTATTGAACTATCTTAGGCACTTGCTTTGAGGGCCTACTATGTACCAGACATTCAGCAAGGTCCAGAAGCCTTAAGAGAAATAAGATATGATCTCTACTCTCTAGGAACATACAGTCTCATTCCTGGACATGATGCTTAAACAAATATTTACACTACTACTCTGATAGGTAACCTATGATCCTCCCTGACTTGTTTCTCTCTTACAAGCCACATCCAATTAATCAACAAACTCTGTTATCTCTACCTTCAAAATGTATTCATCCATTCACCATTAAAGTGGTGACTTTAAATTCTACCATCTTGATTCAAACCACTGTCAAGTCTTACCTGTATTATTGTAATAGTCTGTGTGGTAAGGCATATCTAATATCAGGTTGTATGCGTACGTGCTAAGTCATTTCAATTGTGTCTGACTCTTTGCAACCCTATGGATGGTAGCCAACCAGGCTCCTCCATGGGGATTCTCCAAGCAAGAATATTGAAGTGGGTTGCCATGCCCTCCTCCAGGGGATTTTCCCAGTCCAAGGATTGAACTCACATCTCCTGCATTGGCAGGCAGATTCTTTACCACTGAGCCATCTGAGAAGCCCTTAATCCTTAAAAGTGTCACTAATCTCTACCATTCTCCCTGGGATGTGATATTATTTTTGATGTACTATATTGGCTAGAGGAGAGGTATGTTTGTATGTAAGTGAAAGAAATAACAGCTATGGTAAAAGACACAGGAAAAATAAATTTTTATTATTTTGTTACTATTATAAGGTACTCACACTATCCATGAAATAGCATAATGTAAGTTGAAAGTGGACTGGGATTAGTTTTAAATGAATATTGGAAACCTAAGGCAAACACTTAAAAAAGTTTTAATATATATATAACTATATTCAAAGAAAGAGAAAATGGAGTTATTTGAACTGCTCAATTAAAACCACAAAAGGTATTTTTAAAAAGTGGAAGACACAATGGAAACAAAGAATGAGCGCCAAATAGAAAGCAGTAATGAATTTGGTAGATATTAATTCAACTATCTCAGTAATCACTTTGAATGTCAGTAGCCTAGATTCACTAATTAAGAGACAGAGATGGTGAAAGTGGATCTAAAAAAACATGACCCATCTATATATTGTCTACAAGAAGTCTACTTTAAATATAAAGATACAGATAGATTAAACTCAGTGAATGGAGAAAAATATACCATACAAACATTAACTGAAAGAAAGCAGAAGTAGCTATATTGATTTCAGAAGGAGCGGATTTCAAAGTAAGGAGAATTATCAGGAACACAGGGCATTATATAATGATAAAATGTCAAGTCTTCAAGAAGATAAACAATTCTTATTGTGCGTCTGTGTGCCAAACAATAGAGCATCAAACTACATGAGATAAAAACTAATAGAACTGCAAGGAGGAATAGATGAATCCTCTTCATCTCTTCAATACCCTTCTGTCAAAAATGGACCGATCCAATGGGCAGAAAATCTGTACAGACAGAGCTGAACTCAACAAAACCATCCATCAACTGGATATAATGATATAATGATAGACTGCTTCATCCAACAGCAGCAGGATATGCGTTCTTCATGAGCTCCCATGGAATATTCAACAAGACAGACTACATTCTGGTTCATAAAATACACCCTAACATATTGAAAAAAAAAGAAATAAATAAATCATACAGGGTCTTCCTCCCCCATTTGCAAAGAATGTTTACAACAGTTCTAACGCCTTATGTAGGTGTCCCTCTTCAGTAACTGCCCTAGGCTCTTACTCCCAAAAGCGTGCCCTTCCCAGAGGACAGCTCTCATCCAATGACTGGTTGAGGTGAGGATGCCAGCAGGGGACATCACTGAAGGGCCACGCAAACTCCTTAGCTCCCTTTGTGATTGTATGAGACTTCGGTGGCTAGCCCATTGCAGTTCAGCCCTTCCCCATGACCAATGATTCTTTCTTCTCTTTCTTGTAGGTGTTCACAAGACTGCTCCTTTGTAGTCTTCTGGCAGGACAAACCTCCGTCTCAGATTGTTTACTCGGGAACCCAACCTAAGACATTCATTCAGTCAATAAAATACTATAGAGTCAAGGAAAGTGATGCTCTACTTCATATTAACTGACAAAGATAGTCATGACCTACTGATTCCTAAAAAAAGCAGTGGACAATGAGTCATTAATTTACCTCTATATAAAATGTAAATGTGTGTGTTCATGGATTTAAAATACAAGGACATACTCACATATAGCCGTATTCACAGAGAGATATCTAGAGAGATGTTAGCCTGAATGTTATATAGTGTTGTTCTCATAATAGCAACTACTGGGCTAATTTTGTTCATTGCTCTAGTGAAGCGCCAACTCAGTAGAACTGACCATAATGCCTTGGGTATAATCAGCGCTCAATAGATATTTATTGAATCAAAAGTACAATTAATTAATTAACATCAAGAAAACAGAATTTCAGATCAAGACTACAGAATTTCAGGGTTACTTTGTCTTCATATTTCCCAGAATTGTTTCAAGTTGTTGCAGTGATTATGTAACAAAAAATCCATAAACATTAAAATATATATATATATATATATATATATAGGAGGGGGAAACGTACCAGAGGGCAACCCAATCCAGTATTCTTTCCTGGAAACTTCCATAAACAGAGGATCCTGGAAGGCTAGAGACCATAGGGTCACAGAGTCAGACATGACTGTGTGAATAAGCCTACATGTATATACATGCTAAGTTCCTTCAGTCGTGTCCGACTCTTTGGGATCCCATGGACCATAGCCCACCAGGCTCCTCTGTCCATGGGATTCTCCAAGCAAGAATACTAGAGTGTGTTGCCATGCCCTCCTCCAGGGGATCTTCCCAACTCAGGGATTGAGCCCACATCTCTTGCATCTACCATAATGGCAGGCAGGTTCTTTACCACTAACATTACCTCAGAAACATCAGATCAGATCAGATCAGTCGCTCAGTCGTGTCCGACTCTTTGCGACCCCATGAATCGCAGCATGCCAGGCCTCCCTGTCCATCACCAACTCCCAGAGTTCACTCAGACTCATGTCCATCGAGTCAGTGATGCCATCCAGCCATCTCATCCTCTGTGGTCCCCTTCTCCTCCTGCCCCCAATCCCTCCCAGCATCAGAGTCTTTTCCAATGAGTCAACTCTTCACATGAGGTGGCCAAAGTATTGGTGTTTCAGCTTTAGCATCATTCCTTCCAAAGAAATCCCAGGGCTGATCTCCTTCACAATGGACTGGTTGGATCTCCTTGCAGTCCAAGGGATTCTCAAGAGTCTTCTCCAACACCACAGTTCAAAAGCATCAATTCTTCAGCGCTCAGCCTTTTTCACAGTCCAACTCTCACATCCCTACATAACCACAGGAAAAACCATAGCCTTGACTAGATGAACCTTTGTTGGCAAAGTAATGTCTCTGCTTTTGAATATGCTATCTATGTTGGCCATAACTTTTCTTCCAAGGAGTAAGCGTCTTTTAATTTCATGGCTGCAGTCACCATCTGTAGTGATTTTGGAACCCAGAAAAATAAAGTCTGACACTGTTTCCACTGTTTCCCCATCTATTTCCCATATATATATATATATATATATATATATATATATATATATATATATATATATGTATGTATGTATGTATACACATACATATTTCAGTTCAAACAGTTTAGCCCTCCTAATCAAAAAGAAATTGCCTTGAGGAAGAAGAGAATGACAAAGGATCATTTACTGACAAAGTTTTTTATTATTAAATGATCAGTTGAAGCCACATACTGTCATATTCAATATTCGTCCAATGATGAAAGAAGATAGTCAAAGTATATGTGAAGAATCAGATATTTTGGAGAATATGTTACATTTTATAATGGAAAATGACATCAGTTATTTTCCTCTAACTCAGGAATTTATCTCTTCTGCAATAGACCTTCATAATACTCTACCTCCCCATCTCTACCTCCTGCTGGAACAGGTAGTGGTCGATGCTTAAAGGAGAGCAATCTGCTGTCAGTAACTTGGGGTCAAATTTTATTATCAGAGGCATTTTAATCATTTTATGGCTGCATATTGTTGTATTCACAATGGGCCTAGTGTTCCCTATAAAGCAATGCATTTTAATAAGATTGTGTTTCTTGGGAATGCTTACCCTTCACATCTCAATGGGAGCTTGCATTGAGAACTTTATGATACAGTTATTTACATAATAAAAAATAATGAAATGAGGAGGAATAGTCAAGGCAATATGAAAAGGGTGTCGACAATTTACCATTTTGAAGGAGTTCTTTTGTAATGATATAAAAATAGCTGGGGAAAAAAGCTGTTACAAGATTATAAATAATCTTGGTACTCTGAACAGAAATAGAAACTGAATCATCATGAAATAACTTCAAAACCATTAAAAAAAGATTCCCAACCTTCCAGTCTCCCTATAAAGAGATCATTGCAAAAATTATCTAATAAGAAAATGATTTGAATTTCAGCTCAAGCCACATTCTGCATTATTTAGGCAAGTTTATTTTCATTAGGCGTGTCCTTCACTGGCTTTCATTGCACTGACCTGATCCCTGGGCTGGTGCTTCTCTGAGGGCCAGGTCATCTGGCAAGTAGCCATTATGCTCAACACAATAAAGGACATTTATGGAAAACCTCCGTGTCTTGGTTGTCCTATTTTCCAGTAAAGATAAGAAACATCTATAATTTACCCTTAATAATGACCTTGAATCTATTTTCCATTGCTTTAGTCAAAGTCTCTAGACTTTGATTCATACAAATTAACCCAATCAAAATTCAGCAGGATAATACTTATGAAAAGCCGACTCTGATCTGTCACTTTGTGAATCGAGAAGGGCAACTAACTTGTTCAACCTTAGAAATCTTTTAAATTCAATATCTCACATGTATCCTTTTCTCTTTCTCTCTCTTCTAAAAACAGAGGTGTCTCTCTTCTTTCAAATGTTAATTCCTTTTCCCAGATCTAGATCTTCTGGGTCCCTTTTACAACTCCATCTGTCAATTACCCCTTTGTCTCCCGTATCTTCTAATTCCCCTTCTCTGTAGTTCCTTGCCTCAGTTCAGTTCAGGTGCTCATTTGTCTCCGACTCTTTGTGACCCCATGAATTGCAGCACGCCAGGCCTCCCTGTCCATCACCAACTCCCGGAGTTCACCCAGACTCACATCCATTGAGTCAGTGATGCCATCCAGCCATCTCATCCTCTGTCGTCTCCTTCTCCTCCTGCCCCCAGTCCCTCCTAGCATCAGAGTCTTTTCCAATGAGTCAACTCTTCACATGAGGTGGCCAAAGTACTGGAGTTTCAGCTTTAGCATCAGTCCTTCCAAAGAAATCCCAGGGCTGATCTCCTTCACAATGGACTGGTTGGATCTCCTTGCAGTCCAAGGGACTCTCAAGAGTCTTCTCCAACACCACAGTTCAAAAGCATCAATTATTCGGCACTCAGCTTTCTTCACAGTCCAACTCTCACATCCATACATGACCACTGGAAAAACCATAGCTTTAACTAAACGGACCTTTGTTGGCAAAGTAATGTCTCTGCTTTTCAACATGCTATCTAGGTTGGTCATATCTTTTCTTCCAAGGAGTAAGCGTGTTTTAATTTCATGGCTGCAGTCACCATCTGCAGTGTTCCTTGCCTAGTCGTGCTTAAATCTCCTCCATCTTTGGCAGCAAAAAATTCACTAAACTGTTTCATCTCTAATACTTAACCTGCTTCCCTTCCCAGGACACCAATTATACTCACTCTTTCCGATCTTTCAATTCCCATTCACTTCTCAGGCCACCAGGGTTGTTATTTTATCTCCATTGTGACATTAAATCTGTTAGTAAAATATTTGCATTCCTTAGCATATAGCTTGAGCTTCCCAGGTGGCACCTGTGGTAAAGAACCTACCTGCCAATACAGGAGACATAAGGGATACAGGTTCAATCCCTGGTTCCGGAAGATCACCTGGAAGAGGGCATGGCAACCTGCTCCAGTATTCTTCCCTAGAGGATCCCATGAACAGAGGAGGCTGGTGGACTACAGTCTACTCTCACGAGGAGTCAGACACAGCTAAAGCAACTGAGCATATAGTTTGCCTAACTTTTTTACTATTATTCATGGCTATTCTATACAGCTATTTCAATGGATGCACCTTTTCTTAGATTATCTCACACTCTAGAGAAAGAGAACTGGATTCTTAAACTTTCTTATGGGAACCAATATGAGGTTGATTGTAAAAGATTCATGAACTGAGATGCCAGACCAATTCTGCTGTTGGTGTATAAGCAGGTAAGAGTTTCTCCTCTTGAGTTCACTTTCCTGCACCTCTTGTCAACATTAGATCTTTCAGAGCCAGAGAATTAATATCAGGATTTGGGCATGAGGGTCAGAGGCACCCTCCTTGCTAGGATCTAGCCTAGAATTTATTTCTTTAAGAATATTTTATTTTATTTTAAGTTGTGGTAAAAATCACATAATATAAAATATACCATCTCAACCATTCTCAAATGTATAGTTCAGTAGTGTTACCTGTATTCACATTGTTATACAATGGATCAGGCTTCCCTGGTGGCTCAGCTGGTAAAGAATCAGCCTGTAATGCAGGAGACCTGGGTTTGATCCTTGAGTTGGGAAGATCCCCTGGAGAAGGGAACAGCTATCCACTGCAGTATTCTGGACTGGAGAATTCCAAGGACTGTACAGTCCATGGGGTGGCAGAGTCACACACGACTGAGTGACTTTCACTTTCATACAATGATGTCCAGAACTTTTTCATCTCACAAACTAAATTCTATACCTACTGAACAGCAACTCTTATTTTTGACTTCCTTCAGTCCCCAGAAACCACCATTCTAGTTTCTGTTTCTCGGATTTTTTACTACTTTAGATTCTCATACAAGTGGAATCACATAGCATTTGTCTTTTTGTGACAGGCTTATTTCACTTAGCACAAAGTCCTCAAGTTTCATCCATATGATAGGATGGGATAGGATTTCCTTCTTCATTCGACACTGAGTAGTATGTCTTTATCTGAACATTCATCCATTTATGTTCTTGTTGTTTTCACCTCCTGCTCATTGTAAATAATGCTGAAATGAGCATAGGTGTTCTATCTAGCCTAATTCTTGATCCCTAATGGATAGTTTCTGTCTTTCAAGTGGTCCAATCAATTACCCCAAATGGAACTGGGCTTGAGGATTTAATCATAAAAATATTAATTCATCTGGAATTGTTTTTCTGTCTCCCCAGCACCACTATCACTAACCCACTTTGTGGGGGAAGGACTGAGATTTACAGGATAATGAAGGAAATCAGTCTACTTGCTTATAGAGATATGATAATATGCAGCATCCAACTTTATCTTGCCTTACTTGTTTCCTAATCAAAATAAATGCACAGTTTTACTAATTACTGTTTATTAAAGTTGTGAAGGACCCAAGCTCATTGACCACATGGTAAAAATAAATCCTGGATTTTGCTATTTTGGGGTACATTATTTCACTCAACATGCATGATCTGATTATCTAGCCTATGCTTAACACTAGAAATGCAAAGAAGACTAAGACATTGTTCTACCCTCAAGACACTCAAAATTCAGTAGAAAAGCTGAGATATTAACAAATAAACATAATTCAACATGCTAGTACGTGAACAGACAACACACTGAATATTGCAGAAAAACCTAAGATAGGTACTTTTCCTGTCAGAGGATAGAGAGAAGGTAAAGCACAATGATTGCCTGAAGAAAATGGCACCTGAGTCAAGGATTACAGGAATAATAAGAAAGGGTGATGTGTAGGGGAACACCAGTAAAACAAATGCATTAGACACTCCTAGGAATTTAAAGACTAAAGAACAGATATTGAAAGAGTGGTCATCTTAGGAAGCACTAACTCTTAAGCATGAAAGTGAGACAGAAATATGACTTTGAGAATTAAACTGGAGGAAAGTTAAGTGGAGACAAGTAGCAGAAATTATCTGAAAGCCAGATTAAAAATTTTTTTTTTAGTATACACAAGCTGGGTCAAAACTGTATCAGTGAGATAACCGAAGAGTCTAATATTGATGGAGAATAATCCTGTCAATGACAAGAACCCGCTACTCAAGATAAATTAGGTAATAGCATATTCACATCAACAAGCCCCCCCACCCAGTTACTCACTATTGCAGCGTCAACCTCAAAATATTTTTATTATAGATTACTCATACTAACATGTCTTTACTGAGGCACTGCCATTTAAAAGGTTGGGGGGGACGGGGTTGGGGGGCAGGCTCTTCCTGATTGGAGTGAGACAGAATAAAATTGACCAGACTATTTTAAGTGCTTCCTCAGAGACTGTGAGAGAACAGGGAGAAAGTGAGACAGAATAAAGAGCTGGAGCCATGTGGCTAAAGGTATTTAGAAGCCTGGTGGATAAAACACGCAGGAATATGTAAATGAAACTAATCTTGTACTGACTGGGGACGGTTTGATAACCTAGGAGGTCCTTCTGTTTAGCAGTTCACAGAGCAGCAGTTCTCACCGCGGAGCTGAGGTGTGTGATCGTTCCATGGATGGGAAAGAGGATAACGTCATCCAACACCCTGACCACTAAGTGATCATTTCCAGTCGTTTTGAGTGTTGCAAAATTGTAAC
Source organism: Bos taurus (assembly GCF_002263795.3). Lineage (NCBI taxonomy): Eukaryota > Metazoa > Chordata > Mammalia > Artiodactyla > Bovidae > Bos > Bos taurus. The sequence goes on from NC_037347.1 coordinate 28,111,769, forward strand.
CGATGATTCTTTCCATGTCATCTCAAGAAGTCATCTCAGGAAGACGACTGAAAGAGAAGACAGAATTATTCATGAAACGTGCTTGTCGTGTGGCTGCAAACCCTGCATTAAACATGGAGTGTTACTGCTATTTTCAGAATTTAAAAACAATATCCAGGGTCAATAAATAAAACTTAATGAATAATAAGTCAGTAATAGAGCTGAGAAGTTAGGCACGTGAATATGACCAAGAACCTTTCTGCAGACATCACAACAGAACCTTCTTTACATGTTTCTTTAACATATGTTAATTCAGAAAAAGAGATGCAATGACTATTTTTAGTGGCATTAAATAAAAGTGCTCTTGTGGCTTTTAAAAAATTTTTAAATGTGTTTATGCCAATGAAGTAAAATTAAACTATTTGTTTCTTTTTTTTTTTTTTCCACCCTCCATATTTGCACATGGTTGACACACATTCAGGTTGATGATTTTAATGCCAGGCCTTTTTAATCTCTCACAACCTTGTTCATTTTCTCACCTTTGAGGAATTTCACACTTGCCTCACAGATTTCTTCTCCAGTTCACCCATAGCTAATTTCAACTTTATACCTGATAACTTTTTCAACATCCAAGACCTTCATTTCCTCTACTTTTTCTGGTTTTCTTTATTCTGCTCTGGAAACCCACATGTTGGAAGCCAAGCATTACATCCTATCATCACTTGAACCTTTTTCTTTTTTTGACCAGCAGGCTCACAGATGCCGAAGCTGGCTATTCCACTCTAAAAGTAATGCCCAGATCCTTCTTACACTGACTAACCCAGTTCCTTGTCCTTTAGACCCTCGGTGTGTCTCTAAAGCCTTCCCTCCTCTCTGTCCTCCCCTGGTTCTCAGTCAGCATCTGGCTTTAGTTGGTTCACTTTTTTGTCTGCTTCTTCTGAACACCATGGTGATGCATTTCTCCTTTCTCCTCCCTCACTGGTAACCAGGAATCCTTTAACCCAATTCAAGCTTCCTCTGCAGCTGTCCTGCCAATCCTCAGGGTTGGACAAATCCAGCCATTTGTTTTCTCTGCTTTTGTTATCCCACTGCCAAGTAATACTGGAAAAGGTCAAGAAATGCCGGTTGGCTCCACTACAAATTTATGATATCTAATCTCAGTTGGCCCCTTCAGATTGTCAAGAAATCCTTTTATTCACAGTGAACTCTCCAAATTCTTCCAAACATCCTCCAATTTCCTCAAGCCTTTAAGTCCACTCCTTTCCCCCATGGTTGGCAAATGATCTAAGCTCTTACTTCCCTTAGGACCTTGAGGTCAGTCAACATACACTTTCTAAACTCTCTTCACGGATTATTTCTATTTGATCACTTTCCCTTAATGCTGAGTAGAAGACTAGATCAAGCTACTATGACCCACCAGGGAAGGGGGAGGGGAGGAGAGTAGTTCTTTCACCAGGTTAGGGAGCATAGACACCAATACTGGAGGGCAAACCCACGCTGAGTCTCATTATGAGGGAATCAGTGGACCAAGAACACTGAGAAAGATGATGAGTTTCACCAATGGAAGGTGGTCTGGGTGAATCCCATTAATAAGGTAGCAAAGACCTGAGACAGATTTTTAATATTACAGTGCGCTTGTCTGACTACTCTGAAATTAGAGTTCATTTCAAAGGATTAAACACTATCCTACAACTTCTCAGTCCCTGATATTTCATAGGAAGCTGTGTTCATCCTTCTTTTAAAAACCAGTACTTTTCATCTGTACATAAGAGCCAATCTCCACTCATCCATCCCTTAAAAAATTTTATTCTGTTTTTCACACTGTCTTTCTGTTGTCTGCTCATCTAGTTCATTGTTTGCTGCTCCTTGTTGGCTTACTATATTATTTGTCTTCAATACACTGAAAAGAAAAACAAAAGTAACCCCCCCCCTTACCTCCTGACCCTCCTCAGCTCCTTTACTTCTTTCTATTCAATGGGTATAAAGTTGCATTTGTTCAAGATGAAAATATTCTAAGGAATTGCTTGGCAGTCAAGTGATTAGGACTCAGCTCTTTCCCTGGTTGGGGAACTAAGATCCCACAAGCCACACAACACAGCCAGAAAAAAATAAAAAAGATGAAAAAATTCTAAAGGTCTGCTGTACAACTTTGTGCCTATAGTTAAAAACACTGTACTATACACTAAAACATTTAATAGAATGCATCTCATTTTCTACTACAATTTTTATGTGTTTTCTATTACAATATTTTGAAAATGCAAAGACTGTTTACCACCCCTCCCCCAGCCACAGTGTCTAACCCAGCCTATGGGCTACTAGTTTCTCTCTGTAACACTCATGGAAAACTGCCTTCTCAAAAGATATGAATTCATTCTCAAAGGGCACATCTCCTGGCCATGTATCAGTCCTTGCCCATCTTGGTCTCAGTGCTGGTGAAAACATCTTCCTTATTGGCAGGATCTGCTCCCTTGAGTTCTGTGGCACACACTCACCTTCCTTTCCACCACACCTCTGATCACACCTGAGTCTTGCCTTGATTCACATACCACTTCCAAACACTATTAAGTGATGAGGAACATTTTGTAAGTTGCTCCAACAAGGAGCAGCAAACAATGAACTAGATGAGCAGACAACAGAAAGACAGTGTGAAAAACAGAATAGATTCTTTAGGGGGTGGATGAGAGGAGACTGGCTCTTATGTACAGATGAAAAGTACTGGTTTTTAAAAGAAGGATGAACACAGCTTCCTATGAAATATCAGGGATTGAGAAGTTGTAGGATAGTGTCTAATCCTTTGAAATGAATTCTAATTTCAGAGTAGTCAGACAAGTGCACTGTAATATTAAATGATGAGGAACATTTTGTAAGTTTCAATCTTCTGTCCTCTTCCTCTGCCATTGAACTTTCACTCCACCCATTACTCACATTACTGATTCTCATTTCCACTTCTTTACCTAGGACCTCTCTCCCACCCTATTGAATTCTAACTCTACCAATACAGAAAATTCCATGAGTCCCAAGTCACATGCAAGGGTAGGCAATATAGTTAAGAATGCATTTTGTTTAATACATTCTCTGAATTTGAATTCTGATTCTGCTTCTTAGTAGCTGTGCAACCTCGGGCAAGTTGCTTAAGTTCTCTCTGTCTTAATGTCTTCATCTGTAAAATGGAGATAATGAGAGTACCTATGCCCTTACTTTATTGTGAGGGTTAAAGAGTTAATTCACACAAAGTGCTAGAACAAGCCTGGTATAAATGCTCATTAAATATTAGCTGTCATTATTATCACTTACCCTTTCTAGCATAAATCCTGTTTTTCGGGGGCTGGATCTTCCTTCTCAGTTGATGGCAGCAGCTCAATTATCCATACTGAAATTCTCAGTCACTTTCTAACCTCTTTCTACACTCAACTTGCTTTATATCCAGTCTCCACCAACTCCATAAACGTTTAATCTTCCATTTTCTTTCCCTCTGCTGATGCCCAAGTCCAGAGCTTCATCCTCTGTCTCCTGAATTATTGCAGCAGCTCCTTTCTGAACGGCCTGCCTTCCATCCTTACCCCCAGTTCATCTTCAGCTCAATGCTACTTTTCTAAATACAGACCTCCAGTTAGGCCTTTTCTGTTTTGTTATCACCTTCAGAAGAAACTGCAATGTTGAGCACAATGTAGGTAATTTTATTTTTTACCTCTGACCAGGTACCTCTGCTGGCTTCTCTAGCTGCTCAGGAACCCACAAAACACACCATGTACTATAACTCATCCATGTGCTTGCAAAAGCTCTTCCCTGGGCCTCAATATCCCATTTACCCCATTTTATTTATCAAATTTCTATCTTTTAAGCATCAGTTTAATAGTGTGATAGTAAGGCATTACTTTTATATCTCCATTTCCAGAAAAAAATGATTGATAGATCAAGATGTAAATATAGATAATTAAGTTTCGTGGTATTTATTCATTTATATTTCTATTCTTGATTAGATTGTGAACTTTTTTAGTTTGGGACTATGATATCTATTTTTCTATTTCCAGCCCTCAAAAGAGCTCTGATAGATATTGTGTCCTATGAAATGCTATTGAATAAATCAGTATGTCTCCCAAATTCCCAACACCTACCTCTGTCTTTTTCTAAGCTTACAGAATCTATTGCAAAAATGCTTTTCTTGTTAGCCTTCCCTTTCTAATCTTACTACTTTTCCTAGTTCATGATTTCATCACCATTGGCATAGATTATTACAAGAGCCCCTCCTTTGATCACCAGCTTGAGTTTTTCCTGCTTTTAAAGCCATTCGTGATATATTGCTTCCAGAGATATCTTCATTAACAACAGATTTTATGGTGTTATTTTTTTCATGGTTCAGACTCTTTGAAAGTCTCCTGCTGAGTGGAGAGCAAAGTCCAAAATCTTTAGCCCTGCTTCTCCATCTCTCCAGCCTCATTTCCAGTGTTTTCTCCTCTATACCAACCACACACACAAGCTACAGTCCAACATCCTGAACCATTAGCTATTCCTTTAACCCTTGATACCCATACTCCAATATGCTGGTATTTATCCATTGCTCAAAACCCAACTGGAATGGCATCTCTTCCATAAAGCCTTTTACAAACACCCAATCAGACAAAAAAAAAAAAACATTTTTCTCATTTTGTCTTCTGAAAGCTTATGTAAAGGCATTCATTTTAGCATGTCAGTCTCCCTTCTATACCAGGATGTGTACTTTATAGAATTACAGATACTGTTTCAATAAATTGCAAGTCACAAGTCTTTTTGTAGGCAGAAATTTTACATATTATAATTGAATTTTCCACAATGCCTCATAAAGAATGGATATTTAAAAAAATAGTTGCTAGTTGAATCAAGAGGGTATATTAAAGATAGTGGAGTTAGAACATACAGAGGGCAGAAAGGAAAAGGCATCTAAGAGATGAGGCCATGTGAATGTGTCTGGGCCTGAGGACTACTGTCAAGAAGCAATAAGAAGTAGAAGAAGATAAATCTGCAAAGTTGTTTGTGGAGACCTTGAATGTCAAGCTAAGAAGTTCAGAAATTATCTTATTGTTACTTTGGATACATTACAGACTTTTGAGCAGGAGCATTATGTGTTAAATGCACTGTTGTAAGATTTATCCGATAGTTGATTTCAGATTAAATTGAAAGGAAAAGAGCCTGAGGACAGAGATGCCAGTCAGAAATCTTTTGCATTGATCCAGGTTGAAGTGCCCTCAACTAGGGCAATGAAGTAGGAAGAAAAAGATCCTAAAGACATAGCAAAGGCAGAAACTATAAGACTTGGTAAATAAATAAATTCTAGAAATAAAGAGAAAGGGATTGAGTCATTCATACCTTTTTTAGACATCTCCTTCAACTAGAAGACTATCTGTGTTAGTTGCCCAGTCCTCTCCAACTCTGCAACCCCATGGACTGTAGCCCATTAGGCTCCTCTATCAATGAGATTCTCCAGGCAAGAATACTGGAGTGGGTTGCCATTCCTTTCTCCAGGGGATCTTCCTGACCCAGGGATCGAACCCAGATCTCCTGCATTGCAGGCAGGTTCTCTACCATTTGAGCCACCAGGAAGCCCAAGAAGACTAGCTATTTCTTAATGTTTCTTGGTGACAATTTAATATCTCAAAGTGTAGAAGAGGTGGTAGAAGATGCTTCCACCACTCTGACTTCAGGATGCAATGGCTTGTCTAAAAAAAGAAGATAAGAAAATAACAGTGAGATCACTGAGGAGACAAAGTTTTGAAGCCAGAGTCAAGGATTGAGGTTGGTGGCACAGCACAGGAGAAATAAGCAGGAGAAAATAAATATCTTCCAATGAGATTGAAGATAAAGATGAGAAAATAGAAAGAGATAATAATTCTTAGCCCCCAGGAAGTATCAGGCAACTGCATTGGCCTAATTAAACCTACTTCACAAATAAGGGCATTGAGTTACATTAGGGTAGACAACCATTATTGTTTTTAATATACATCTCAGAGTCCACATTAAAATGAAAAAAAAAAAAAAAAGCAGAGGAATCTCATGATGGGAGATTGAATGAAATGATGAGAAAAAAAATTTCAGGAAGCCTAATACTTATTATGATTGTGAAAGTAACTGTACTCAATTTATAAACCATTTAATCTGTTTGTGATTCCCTGGAGAAGGAAATGGCAACCCACTCCAGTACTCTGGCCTGGAGAATTCCATGGACAGAGGAGCCTGGCAGGCTACAGTCCATGGGGTCACAAAGAGTTAGATATGACTGGGTGACTAACTTTCACTTTCAATTTTTCACAATCTGTTTGTGTATTAGAATTACCTAGAAATGCTTATTGAAGATAGAGATTCTTGGTCTCCCCACCTGGAAATTCTGATTCAATATATCTGAAATCTATATTTTTATCAAAGCCTTAAGGCAGTTTAATACTCACGAGTTTTGTGGATTTAATAATCTTAAATCACTGCTTTACTTTCAGCATATCATTCCTTACTTACTAAACTAGCGATGCTTCACTCTTCACCCTCCATTATGTATATATGTAAAATTCTCCACTTACCCTAAAGACTTTTCATAGTATTTGATCACGTGACCTAGCTAAATTCATTACACAGAACTTACCAACGCACACAGAACTGCTTGTAGTCAGGAGGTCTCTTCAGCATCCAAATTGAGTTACTGTTATCAAGAGCTAAGGGGAATAGTGACCAGGAAAGAAATTTATATATATGTCTCCAGATTTGAGCTACAGTGTTGACATAGGAAATGCAAACTTGGAAGCTTATAAAGAAGTAACTCATTCAAAAGAGAGCAGATAAGAATCCAAAAAAAAAAAAGAGAGAGAGAGAGAGAGAAATGTACAATTGTACAGTTTTACAAAACTTGAATTAGAAACCACAAGTACTTGATGAATAGTGTGGTAAAGAAACAGTTCTTAGACATATGCCTCAGGTTATATTCAGTAAAGGGGGCATTTATTTAAGGCAAATTTAGGAGGATGAATATGAGGAAGCTACTGAAATTGGATAGAATTGCTGGAATCTCACTCCAGGGGAAAAAAAAAAAAAATTATCCCCAGAGAGATAACTAGAGAGTCTCCACTGGCCACACAGGGACATTATGGGCAGCAGGACTTGGAACACTGAGTTGAGTATAAAAAGCCTGATGCATACATCCAATGGGATTTACAACATAAAATATAGCTTAACCAGGCAAATTGAACTTTTTCAGCTGGAATGACTTGGTAACAAAATCTCAATGATGTTTAAACTTTTTTGAAACATATGCTATCACTGGCCTCCCCAGTGGCTCAGGGGTAAAGAATTCACCTCCAATGAAGGAGACACAGGAGATGTAGTTTCCATCACTGGGTTGGGAAGATCCCTTGGAGAAGGGAATGGCAGCCCACTCCAGTATTCTTGCCTGGAGAATTCCATGGGCAAAGGAGCCTGGTGGGCAATAGTCCATAGGATAGTACAGAGTCAGACACAACTGAAGTGACTTAACATGCATGCACGCTATCTAAAAAGAAAGCCATATCACCTTATATAAATCAGTTCAGTTCAGTTCAGTCGCTCAGTCATGTTCGACCTATTGCAAGCCGATGAATCACAGCACACCAGGCCTCCCTGTCCATCACCAACTCCCAGAGTTCACGCGAACTAATGTGCATTGAGTCGGTGATGCCATCCATCCATCTCATCCTCTGTTGTCCCCTTCTCCTCCTGCCCCCAATCCCTCCCAGCATCAGGGTCTTTTCCAATGAGTCAGCTCTTCATTTGAGGTGGCCAAAGTATTGGAGTTTCAAGTTCAGCATCAATCCTTCCAATGAACAGCCAGGACTGGTCTCCTTTATGATGGACTGGTTGGATCTCCTTGCAGTCCAAGGGTTCTCCAACACCACAGTTCAAAACCATCAATTCTTCAGTGCTCAGCTTTCTTCACAGTCCAACTCTCACTCTATACATGACTACTGGAAAAACCATAGCCTTGACTAGACGGACCTTTGTTGGCAAAGTAATGTCTCTGCTTTTCAATATGCTATCTAGGTTGGTCATAACTTTCCTTTCAAGGAGTAAGTGTCTTTGAATTTCATGACTGCAATCACCATCTTCAGTGATTTTGGAGCCCCCAAAAATAAAGTCTGACACTGTTTCCAGTGTTTCCCATCTATTTCCCATGAAGTGATGGGACCAGATGCCATGATCCTAGTTTTCTGAATGTTGAGCTTTAAGCCAACTTTTTCACTCTTCACTTTCACTTTCATCAAGAGGCTTTTTAGTTCCTCTTCACTTTCTGCCAAAAGGGTGATGTCATCTGTATAATCTAAGGTTATTCATATTTCTCCCGGAAATCTTGATTCCAGCTTGTGCTTCTTCTAGCCCAGCGTTTCTCATGATGTACTCTGCATATAAGTTAAATAAGCAGGGTGACAGTATACAGCCTTGACATACTCCTTTTCCTATTTGGAATCAGTCTGTTGTTCCATGTACAGTTCTAACTGTTGTTTCCTGACCTGCATACAGATTTCTCAAGAGGCAGGTCAGGTAGTCTGGTATTCCCATCTTTTTCAGAATTTTCCACAGTTTATTGTGATCCACACAATCAAAGGCTTTGGCATAGTCAATAAAGCAGAAATAGATGCTTTTCTGGAACTCTCTTGCTTTTTTGATGATCCAGCGGATGTTGGCAATTTGATCTCTTGTTCCTCTGTCTTTTCTAAAACCAGCTTGAATATCTGGAAGTTCATAGTTCGCATATTGCTGAAGCCTGGCTTGGCGAATTTTGAGCATTACTTTACTAGCATGTGAGATGAGTGCAATTGTGCGGTAGTTTGAGCATTTTTGGCATTGCCTTTCTTTGGGATTGGAATGAAAACTGACCTTTTCCAGTCCTGTGGCCACTGCTGAGTTTTCCAAATTTGCTGGCGTATTGAGTACAGCACTTTCACAGCATCATCTTTCAGGATTTGAAATAGCTCCACTGGAATTCCATCACCTCCACTAGTTTTGTTCGTAGTGATGCTTTCTAAGGCCCACTTGACTTCACATTCCAGGATGTCTGGCTCTAGGTGAGTGATCACACCATCGTGATTATCTGGGTTGTAAAGCTCTTTTTTGTACAGTTCTTCTGTGTATTCTTGCCATGTCTTCTTAATATCTTCTGCTTCTGTTAGGTCCATACCATTTCTGCCTTTATGGAGCCCAGCTTTGCATGAAATGTTCCCTTGGTAGTTCAAATTTTATTGAAGAGATCTCTAGTCTTTCCCATTCTGTTGTTTTCCTCTATTTCTTTGCATTGATCACTGAGGAAGGCTTTCTTATCTCTCCTTGCTATTCTTTGCAACTCTGCATTCAGATGCTTATATCTTTCCTTTTCTCTTGCTTTTCGCATCTCTTCTTTTCACAGCTCTTTGTAAGGCCTCCTCAGACAGCCATTTTGCTGTTTTGCATTTCTTTTCCATGGGGATGATCTTGATCCCTGTCTCCTGTACAATGTCACGAACCTCATTCCATAGTTCATCAGGCACTCTATCTATCAGATCTAGGCCCTTGAGTATATTTCTCACTTCCACTGTACAATCATAAGGGATTTGATTTAGGTCATACCTGAATGGTCTAGTGGTTTTCCCCACTTTCTTTAAGTCTGAATTTAGCAATAAGGAGTTCATGATCTGAGCCACAGTCAGCTTCTGGTCTTGTTTTTGCTGACTGTATAGAGCTTCTACATCTTTGGCTGCAAAGAATATAATCAGTCTGATTTTTGTGTTGACCATCTGGTGATGTCCATGTGTAGAGTCTTCTCTTGTGTTGTGAAAAGGGTGTTTGTTATGACCAGTGCATTTTCTTGGCAAAACTCTATTAGTCTTTGCCCTGCTTCATTCCGTATTCCAAGGCCAAATTTGCCTTTACTCCTGGTGTTTTCTGACTTCCTACTTTTGCATTCCAGAAGGTAATGGCACCCCACTCCCATACTCTTGCCTGGAAAACCCCATGGATGGAGGAGCCTGGTGGGCTCCAGGTGGGTCCATGGGGTCGCTAAGAGTCGGACACGACTGAGCGACTTCACTTTCACTTTTCACTTTCATGCATTGGAGAAGGAAATGGCAACCCACTCCAGTATTCTTGCCTGGAGAATCTCAGGGATGGGGGAGCCTGGTAGGCTGCAGTCTATGGGGTCTCACAGAGTCAGACACAACTGAAGTGACTTAGCAGTAGCAGCCCCTATAATGAAAAGAACATCTTTTTTGGGTGTTAGTTCTAAAAGGTCTTGTAGGTCTTGATAGAGCCGTTCAACTTCAGCTTCTTCAGCATTACTGGTTGGGGCATAGACTTGGATTACCGTGATATTGAATGGCTTGCCTTGGAAACGAACAGAGATCATTCTGTCATTTTTGAGACTGCATCCAAGTACTGCATTTCAGACTCTTTTGTTGACTATGATGGCTACTCCATTAGTAGATATAATGGTCATCTGAGTTAAATTCACCCATTCCAGTCCATTTCAGTTCGCTGATTCCTAGAATGTTGACGTTCACTCTTGCCATCTCCTGTTTGACCACTTCCAATTTGCCTTGATTCATGGACTTGACATTCCAGGTTCCTATACAATATTGCTCTTTACAGCAGCAGACCTTGCTTCTATCACCAGTCGCATCCACAATTGGGTATTGTTTTTACTTTGGCTCCATCCCTTCATTCTTTCTGAAGTTATTTCTCCACTGATCTCCAGTAGCATATTGGGCACCTACAGACCCGGGGAGTTCCCCTTTCAGTATCCTATCATTTTGCCTTTTCATACTCTTCATGGGGTCCTCAAGGCAAGAATACCGAAGTGCTTTGCCATTCTCTTCTCCAGTGGAATATAATCATGTCCAAATCCTGAAAAGGCAAAGCCATAGAAGCCTGCATGTGTATCACATCCTGACTTGGAGCAGTCAGCTTTATACACTGGAAACTGCCTTTAAGTGAGGGTACAGTTGAGTTCATTCTACAAAGCCTTTATGAAGCTCATTAATGGTTCCAGAGCCACACCCGATGAAATTTTTACATTTCCTCCTTTAGCTTGGTTGTAGCAAAGAGAAGGTCCATTAAAGTTTTATTTTTATTTATATTTGTGTGCGATAAAAAGACTTAATGTAAGATCTACCCTCTTAGCAAAATGTTAAGTATATAATAGAGTATTGTTAACTATAGGTATCCTGCTATATGGTAGATCTTTAGGACTTCTTCATTTTGCATGCCTGAAACTTTGTGCCTTTGACTAAAACTTCCTGGTTTCCCCCTCCCTCCAGGCTTTGGCAACCACCATTTACTCTCTGCTTCCATGAGTTTCACTATTTCAGATTCCTCGTACACTTGGGATCATGTAGTATTTGTTCTTCTGTGTTGGGCTTATTTCATTTGGCAAATGTTCTCTAGGTCCACCCATATTGTTGAAAATAGCAGGATTTCATTCCTTTTTAAGGCTATATAATATTCAATTATATATAAACACCACATTCTTTATCCATGCCTCTATAAATGGACATTTAGGTTGTTTTTCATGTGTACAGTATCTTGGCTATTATAAGTGTTGAATCCTAGATGCTTTCATTGTTTTTCCATTCCATTCTATATTGGCTTTTATTCATTTTTTCATATTCAGAATCTTCTGATCCAGTGAAATTGAAGAGATCACACTTAAAGCAATAGAGAAAAGTGCTTTGCAGGTTTGTTTAAGGAGGAGAAGGCAGTATGTCCTCAGAGCATCCGCCTGACAGCACAGCCAGGTACCTATGTCATTTGAGTGGGAAATCCTTGCTGTGTCTCTTTTGGGGCATCATGGACTTTCCTGGGGGTAGTGCAATCTGACTATGAAGGATAATGGACAGGTACAGAAGAGAAGCTAAGAAAGCTGGGAACAAACCCCTCCAGATTTCTTCCTGGTAGGCAGCTCTGATGCTGAAAGCATGCATTTCTAAGAAAACCTCTGTCTCTCAATATGACTCTTACAGTCTTAAAATGGTTGTGTGTCATAGATTTTCTGAGATAATCTTCTTTTCAAATATTACATTATGTTTCTGAATCTGAAGTTCAGATACACACATATATGACATCTTATGCACAAATAAGAGGAGTAAAAGGAAGACAAAAAAAGGGTTGTTTCCTCTTTTCTACAGTTTCAGAGGACATCTGGAGGTATGTTCTGGAGCCAGAGAGGAGAAAACAGGGCAGATATATTATGTCCAGTCCCTCTTATAGATCATAGTATGAAAATTGGAACTTCTCAGTGAACCTTGAAGAGTCGGGGGCAGGGGAAATCTCTTATTTATACATATATGAGCTCAAATGGCTTGGCAGTATATATGTAGTCTCACTTTGATAGTAGAATAACCTTTCAAGAATTCTGAAATATAAATAAGAAATCAAATAAAAATGATATAGCTCCCATTAAATAAAAGCAAAGTGTGCAGCCATGTAACACAAAGCTTTGCTTCTAAGGATCTGGGTAACAAATCACTTCAGCCTTGCTCTGAAGAATTATCTCAGATCTGGAGCTCCAAACTGGAATTATACATTAAATCGCACATTTATTTATCAGTTAGGATAATGTGGGGTTGATCTCTCTGAAACAGCTGTCCATTTTGTGCCATCCTATTTTCAGGCATCTTCAGGCCACAGCCAACCAACCAGCTTAAATCTTCTATGGGCAGGCCAGCATCATAACTTACTTTAACATTTCCTCCAGTGATTTTTTCTCTACATTTGATGTGCATGTCAAATAAAGTCTGTCAAAGCTCTTTCTCATAACATAAATTCCAGATGTTTTTGGCTTTCCCTAAAGGAAGATGTAATAGGTTTGCTTTTACTAATACGCTGAGATAATGAAAATAGAAGTATGGCTATAAAGTCCTTTTATTTGCTTTTCATGTTGAAGTATGTAAGCCATAATATGTGTTCCTGTTCTTCCTAAATGAGGTCTATATGCAGGGGGGGAGAAAAAGATTTAAAGTGGGAAGAAAATGGAGTTGGTATTAAGCCAAGCTAAAACATAGCTACTTGTGATGAAGAGAAATCAAAAGGATAAAATATACTGTAACTTTATGCTTTACATGGTCTTCATTCATTCTATATTCAGGACTCATTTATTAGGAATCTATTGTGCATTCAGCACTATGTGTTAAGTGGAAGGCAGGGCAACTATCCTATAGAAGGAGCCAGGGCTTTTATCACAGACAAAAAGAGAGTGAAATAGTCAAGGCAACATATGAGCAAGTATAAGATAGGCATCACTAACTAAACACCTAAGCAATAAATATATATATATCAGCTGAAAGGAATAATCCTTGTTTGGGGTTCATCTAGGAAAACATCGCTTAGTCGTGTCCAACTCTTTGCAACCCCGTGGACTGTAGCCCATCAGGCTCCTCCATCCATGGGATTCTCCAGGCAAGAATACTGGAGTTGGTTGCCATTTCCTTCTCCAGGGGATCTTCCTGACCCAGGGATCGAACCTAGGTCTCCCGCAGTGCAGGCAGACGCTTTAACCTCTGAGCCACCAGGGAAGCCCAGGAAAGCATCAGGGCAGATACAGTGCAACATGTGGACCTCAGATCAGCCCAGCAGCAGCATCACATGGGAACTTGTCAGAAATGAATATTATCAGAGCCACCCAGATCTACAGAGTCAACCTCTAGGGTTGGAGCCAAGAAATGTGTATTTTAGCAAGTCCTCCAGGTGACTCTGAAGCCCACTCTTCGGCTGGAGAACCATGGAGGGTAAAGCTCCACCGGAGGGCTCTCACTGGACCCTTGGCTGCCATGAGCCACATTTTTGTGTCTAGTGTGAGGAAAACACAAGGTCTTCACCCAAATTATCCCCAGAATAGCCCCAGTACCAAAGTCTTTTTACTTAAATATCTTTACCTTGAGCACAGCTATGAGGAAACCCCAACGTCAGGCAAGGTCTGCACAGAATTGTTTTTTCCTCTCCCCAGAAAGTCAAGAAGCTGACGCCATGTTGCTCCTGCTGCTCTTGGATTCTAATCAGTGAGTGATGTGAGTATAAATTGACCCAAGTGTAGCTTTTAGTCTCTCTGGGACAATTTTCAAGACTGCTCATGATGTGTTTACTAAATTGATATGAAAGTGAAAGTGTTAGTCTCTCAGTCGTGTCTGACTCTTTGGGGACTCCATGGACTGTAGCCCACCAGGCTCCTCTGTCCATGGGATTCTCCAAGCAAGGATACTGGAGTGGGTTGCCATTTCCTTCTCCAGGGGATCTTCCCAACCCAAGGAATGAACCTGGGTCTCCTGCATTACTGGTAGATTCTTTACTGTCTGAGCCACCAGGGAAGCCAAATTGATATAGGCACTTTCAAAATGTGTCACATTTAAATCATGTGGTCTTTGACTTAAAGGGGGAATCTCTCTCTCTCTTTCTCTCAAACCCATTTGCACCATACTTGCATTTCTTCTTTGAGTCTCAAAATATTTAAAACTCAAATTTATTTTCACCCTAAAATTCTGAAGTTTTACTTACTCTAACAGTCTGTTTTATTTATAACGGAGTCTGGCTATCACAAACTTAACTTTTGGCCTGGAGATTTTTTTTCAATTTACCTGAACATTTGCTGATACATGCTATGAAATATAAAAAGTTTTTCTACTTTTATCTCTGTTCTTTGGATGTCCTCACTATATGCTCTATCTTTGGTTTAAGCCACGGGTTCTCAAAGAGGTACAATTTTTGATCCCCAGGGACATTTGGTAATGTCTGGAAACATTTTAAGTTATTCACAACTCACAGGTGGTACCACAGGCATCTAGTAGGTAGAGACCAGGATGCTGCTAAACCTTACAATACCCAGGGCACACAAGCAGTTTTCTGCCCAAAATGTCAGTTGTGTGGAGGTAGAGAAACTGGTGTATTTGAATTCCACTCTGTATAAAAGAGAAAACTGAACAATCAAAAAAACAAAAAGAAAAAGGGCAAATGGTAGGATTTAGTAATGTGAATGCCCCTGAATTTGATTTTGTTAGTAACCTCCCTTTTAAAGTGGAAATCTTCTCTCTTATTTAAAAATAAATAGGGTGAAGAAGGAGAGAATTATTGCTGGCCAGTTGTAGAAGAACTTCTTAGTCATAAGGCCACTGGATCACAAATCATAAACTCCTCAGAGCTTTTGTAATCCATCCCCACCACCACTATCATTCTATAGACTGAGAACAGAGTGAGACATCCGGTTAAACTCACCTGTCTGCTCTGGTGGTGAGTCCTTTAGGTCTTTCCATTGTCTCTGTGTTCCTCTCCGTTTGCCATTATACTTGTCCCTTAGTATCCTTTGGGGATTGAGGATACCAACTGCTTCACCATGTCTGGTGGATACCAAAATTCTAGGATGCTCAAGTCCCTTATTCAGCCCTCCATATCCACGATGTGGAATCATGGATGCAGAGTGTGGTCTGTACACTCTTATTATTTCCTCTCTATCTTGCTTGAGTGGTCTCCTTTCCCATTTCTTTCCTCTCTCTTGTCTCTTGCCTATGCCCATATTCCAACACACTCTCAACCTTTATCTTTTCTTCTCATCTTCTTACTCTTAAAACCATGCACCTTTGTACATGGGCAGATACCTGGACTTGCAGAATGGAAAAAAGAGTTCCTCTTTCATGTAGAGTTGCATCTAACTTGTAATCACTCAGAAATTACAATTACTTTAATGCAGTTCTGGCTTTGGAAAAGTCTCTATTTGCTTTCTTGCTCCAAGTTGACTACAATCCTGGACTTTGTACATGGGAAAAAATAAATCTGAGCCTAGCATGAAAATAACCTTGTATACCTTTTTATGAAGAAACTCATAAAGTAGATAAGTGCTTCTCAGGATGCTCCCCTCATTCTAACGCCCATGGCAAGAAAAAAAAATTTTAGATCAAAAGGAAATTAGCTGTTCATTTGTTCTGTTATTTGTCAGAAGCCGAGAGGAGGAAGTTTTCATGTGCTAGGCATCTAATGATAGCAATTAGCTGAATGTTTAATGAAATAACTGACTTCCATTTTTTTGTCTGTTTTCTTCTTTGGGGCTTCCCTGGTGGCTCAGAGAGTAAAGAATCTGCCTGCAATGCAGGAGGACTGGGTTCAATCCCTGGGTTGACAAGATCCTCTGAAGAAGGGAATGGCTACCTACTCCAGTATTCTGGCCTGGAGAATTCCATGGACAGAGGATCTTGGTGGGCTACAGTCTATGTGATCACAAACAGTCAGACATGACTGACCAAAAATTTCATCCAGGTGATTTTCTTTTTTCTTTTTTGGTCTACTGTGCTGAGTGGGTATTTAAGATTATGCAGAGCCCAACACTGATTAAGATCGGTAATTATTTAATTAGAATTATAACAAACTACATGGTATATATCATGCTTGCACTGAGTTCTACATTTTGACACACTGTATCTTTTATATTTTCCATTGTTATAGAGCATGCTGCTCACAGTGACCAGGAATAATCTGCCATCTTCTTAATATTAATATTGATGATACTGACTTGTATTTGCTTGGGTCATGAAGATTTAATAATTTAACAATAGGTCATTGGAGTTCTGTTGTGTCATCAAATAATTATAGAATTTATGTTTTATCAGTGGCAAACCCACCGTAGTACCCTAAATTCTACTTATTATCCTTTAGCTTAATGCTTATTGTTACCCCATTCTCGACATGTTTTCCCATCATGAAAATTAACCCACTCTATATCTTTCTGGAAAGAAAATAAACTGCTCTCTTGCCAAGCTGTTCATTATGCTGCTTCTCTCCTTCATGAATTGTGATCTAACAGTAACCCAGCAAAAAGCCCAAGCCTTTGAAGTGTTGTGCTAATTTGATTAATACATAGTTACATCCTGTTATGATGCACTTTGCCTTATGCATTTTAAATGGAAAATGCAGAGTGGATTACATTTGTGTTAAAAACACAGCATACCTAATGAACAGTACTGAAAGCAGTCTATAATAACAAGCTCTGTAACCACTTTAGACATGCAGAAGGTTATTGTTTGTAGGTTAATGATAATTATATGAAAATACATGTTTTTACAACAATTAAGATGTCAATAAAAATACTGGTGAGGTTAATACAGCTGCACTGAAAAAATACTTATTCTACCAGTAATTTAAAAGTAATTCTATAAATATCCTAATATAATTGTCTAAATTATGCGTGTATACACCTATACATGTATATAAGCCATTCATAAATATTTTGGAAGAAAAATTGCCAAGTCCTAAAATACTTATAAGATCAAAAGGTAAGAGACTACTTTCCTAGAAAAAGTTTCATGTTTTCATTCTTATTACTGAAAAGAAACTAACAAATTGCCAGGGTTGCTAGAAATGATAGAATTACTTTTGTGTGGATCTTACTAAGATGCAGTGGTTCAGGGTGGGTTGATTCAAGGAAGAGAATGAATCCAGATTTGTCCAAAGTTCTTCATTTTGTCTCAGCCTGGTTTTCATCTCTACAGGGATTTTTAAAGCATCAAGTCCCTGCATTCTTAATATACACTTAAAGCGGATGCTAATGATTTTAAGGATGCATACAAATGTGTCTTCATAATATGGTAAAAAGTTGACTATCTTAGATTCCCATTTTTGAAGAAACATGTTGAACCATTTTTCCATTTGGAACATATATTTTTATGGTTGCAGAACACTTTTTTCTCTTCCATTTAACTTGTTACAATGACTAATAGTGGTTTACATTAGTTTACAATGGCTTAAAATGACTTACTCTCAAGTACTTCCATTCAGACTTTTTTCAGCTTCCATACCAACCTTACTGAATCCTGCTCCCAAATCACTTGAACAAACCCTTTGGCAGTTGGTTAAAATTCATTATTGCGCTCTCCACTGGATCCAATAATCCTAAAGAGCTGAGAAAAGCAGCAAATGCTTTCATGGTATCGCATCAAATTTGCTGTCTGGTAATCCCTGTCTTTCCACTTGTTTTTATCACCAAGAATCAGCTCAGAAGAGACAAAATCAGCAGCCACCCTTTTTTTCAGTATGAAAATAGTTGCTGTTACTTAAACCTAATATATGACTAGAAGAAATTTTTCTATCAATATTCTGTTCAGGCCACTCAGTTACATTCGACTCTTTGAGACCCCATGGATTGTAACTCACCAGGCTCCTCTGTCTACGAGATTTCCCAGGCAAGAATACTGGAGTGAGTTGCCATTTCCTTCTGTCAGTGTACTTCCCTCTTACTTGTCTCATCTGCAAACTCATGTGCAAGAGAATCTGTGAGGTCCTAAGCTCTTCAATGACTTTTGAATGTGTGTGTGTGTCTGTGTGTGTTCACTGGCCTAATGATGTCTAATGCACAGTCCATTTCCACCTTCCTGCCAACGGACTCTGCGAATGTACTGTATCTGATGGATTCTGTATTTGCTCGCTTTTGCTATGAATGGCATTACACTCTATCAACTCTCTTTGGGCTCAGGCTGGGTTTCCTGTTTTTCTATTTAGAATTTATCTGTCTTGGCATTTTTTTAAATGTATTTATTTTTGGTTGCGCTGGGTCTTTGTCGCTGCTTACAGGCTGTCTCTGGTTGAGGTGAGTGGGGACTACTCCTTGTTGTGGTGTGAGGGCTTCTCACTGCAGTGACTTCTCTTGTGGACCACGGGCTGTAGGGCGCACAGGCTTCAGTAGCTGTGAGTCCCAGGCTCTAGAGCACAGGCTCTGTAGTTGTGGCGCACAGGCTTAGTTGCTCCGTGGGCTGTGAAATCTTCCCAGACCAGGAATCAAACCGGTGTCTCCTGTGTTGGTAGGTGGATTCGTATTCACTATGCCACCAGGGAAGTCCTGTATTAGCATTTTAACTAGCTTGTCAAGGCTGACAATTATGATCTCTGTTCACAGTATATGATTTCTTTGTATAGTATTTCTAGATTATATTGTATCTTTTAAATACTCCTTTTAAAATGTCAAAAGAAAAGTTGCTATAGATATTGAAAGTTGTTTATGTCATGGAAAAATTGTTTCACTTAAGAGTCTAAAGAGAAATAAGTGACCTACCTATGATATCTTAGGAATTTAGTATTTGGTAACCACAGATCAATATGAGTCTAATTTCATCATCACATTCTTCCCCCCAAAAAGCAAGTATACAGTATATTTGTTTCAACTATTGACAATTCATTTATTCTAAGCAGTAAGATTTGACACAAGGTTAGCTTGATACTTGGCCCACCTAAGCCCAAGAAGGAAAATAGCTAACACTGTCAGTAATATATCAATAGGTAGAGAATAGAAAAGAAAAGAAATAATTCTGAGAATTGATTTGAAAATGTCAATATGGTAAGAGCAAACTGGGTGCAGATGTGGGGCATTTAGTGCGCCCGACTCATAAAGACACATCTTCTGTGTGTGACATGTTCTTGACATTGCCCCACCTGTTTGTTTGGACATACTGGGTCTAATAGACTCAATATCTTCATTGTCTCCTATTTGCCATCTCCCCTCTAAGCTATGACAGGGCCTCCCTGATAACTCAGCTGGTAAATAATCTGCCTGCAATGCAGGAGACCCTGGTTTGATTCCTGGGTTGGGAAGATCCCCAGGAGAAGGGATCATCTACCCACTCCAGTATTCTTAGGCTTCCCACATGGTCCCGCTGGTAAAGAATCTGCCTGCAATGCAGGAGACCTGAGTTCGATCCCTGGGTTGGGAAGATCCCCTGGAGAAGGGAATGGCTACCCACCCAGAATTCTGGCCTGGAGAATTCCACGGGCTATATCACCCATGGGTTCACAAAGAGTCGGACATGACTGAATGAGTGACTTTCACTTTCTCTAAGATATGTACTCTTTTCAGCATGGAGCATCACCATGCTTTGCACATAATCAGTGTTCAATTACTCATTATTTAAACATGATTTACCTCTTGAATACGTCCTCAAAGAATAAACGCCATTATTTTAGCACAAGCAAAACCATTTCCAAAATATTTTTTTGAAATAGTGAAAGTCACCCTAAGACTATGAAAGCTTATACATTTTCTGGATAGTCTTGTGTAAAGAGGAAAAAATGTATTCAAACCAAATTACCTATAATTTAATATTTCTGCTATTTTCTGTCCCAGCTTGCACAACCCAAATCATAGCTGCCTCCTAAATTGTAGCTTAGGTCTATGAGTTTCCTACTTAATTGTAAATTAGCTTTGTAATTAAGTTAGGGTGAGAGTAAATTCTGACCTAGACTTTTACGATCTGAAAAGGCTGCTTAGTTCTTTTAGATAAGTGCTCTCCAATAGAAATATAGCATAAGCCTCATGTATATTTTTAATTTTCTAGTAGTTCCATTTTTGAAAACCAAAAAGTTATAGTTGAAATTAATTTATTATTGTTTCTACCCAATACATCCAAAATATTATGGTTTCAACATATGCAATTATATATAATCAATGTAAAATTATTAGTCAGTGGTTTTACATTCAAAATGCAGTGTGCACAGCTCAAATTGGATTAGCCACATTCAGAATACTCAGTCGTCCTGTATCAGTGGTGAATAGCTATCTTTTGGACAGTGAAGTACTGGGCCATTCTACTTGATGACTTTGGGGGTGAACCAGGGTTGATCTCCTTGGTTAGAGGTAACATTTAAAATTTTCAAAGTTTAAAAACAAACTTTGGGTTAGTTATTGCAAGACAGAGAGCCTTGTCAATATTAAGAGATTATGTCTTCTCACTGCCACACTCACATCCTTTTCAAATTTCACATTGATTACTTCCCCAGAATGAAAGAGGCAGGAAGCAGGAATATCCTTTCATGGATGTGGTTCCCTTCTTGACTGGTGTGGTTAGCACTAAATCCATTAGCATTAATGTGCCTCATAAGAAGCTTTGGATAAATAGCTTTAAAACTCTGGATAATCAACAAAGAAATAGATTTTCTTGGGGGAGAGTGAAATTGTTAGAAGAGAAGACAGGAAGGAGGCAGAGGTGCTGAGTCACAGTACACAAAATTGATCCTGAAAAAAATAGAAAGATGCAAGGATAATTGCAGTAATTTCTAGCCCTATCTGCCTATCGGCCCCATTTTCTTTCTTCTACCTTCCCTGCCTCTCAGACCCATTCAGCATGTGAACAACCCTGGGACGATTGATGGGCTGGGTCGGAGCCAGGTCCAGTAAATGTGTCCAAAGTCAGTTAGAGTCTTCCTTTTTTAAAAAATTAGAGTTTTAACTTGCGAAGGTGGTCTCCTAAGTTGAAATCAGCATGGATCCTTAGAGCAGTACATCTCAACCTTCAGTTCGCAGAGGAGTCATCTGGGAATTTTTGTTAAGATTCAGATTCTGATTCTGGAAGTTTCGGATTTGGCTGGAGATTCAGCCTCCCACATGATGCCTGTGATATTGACCCTGAGCCCAAACTCTGAGTAATGAAGTCCTGTATCAGTGGTTCTTAAGCCTCTCTGCACCTTAAAATTACCTATAAAACTTTTTTAAAAACAAGTACTCTTTCCCAGATCAAATAAATCAGAATGAGGGAGAGGGATATAGTGAGTGAAGCAAGTTTGTTAAACCTCCCTACTGATTAAAATGTGTATCTATGTTACAGACCCACTAATCTATATCCTAATGCTAGGGAAATCAAATTGCCCTCATTTATCTCCCCCATTCCACCAGCTGCCAAGTCTTCATAACAAGCTACTAAGTCCCTCTTCCCCCTCTTTGGTGCCTGGTCAACTCAACACCCAGGTTCTTACTCTCTATTACATCACTCCTCTCTTTCTACTCATTTTCAATTCAATTCAGCCACCTAAGTATTGATTAGTTGCCTGACACACACCATGGAGGAAATAAGAGAACCAAAAGCCCTACATGCTAGGAGAGTGGATCTTATTGCAAGAACTTAGAAAATTATTGAAAAGTGCTGCAACTTTCCATACTCAAATCCTACCCAGAATAGTGTTGTTGATTTTAGTTTGTTAGGAAAGCTTTTTCAATCTGATGGTTCAGTTCAGTTCAGTCACAGTCATGTCCAACTCTTTGCGACCCCATGAATTGCAGCACGTCAGGCCTCCCTGTCCATCACCAACACCCAGAGTTCACTCAAACTCACATCCATCAAGTCGGTGATGCCATCCAGCCATCTCATCCTCTGTTGTTCCCTTCTCCTCCTGCCCTCAATCCTTCCCAGCATCAGAGTCTTTTCCAATGCGTCAACTCTTCATATGAGGTGGCCAAAGCTCTGGAGTTTCAGCTTTAGCATCATTCCTTCCAAAGAACATCCAGAACTGATCTCTAGAATGGACTGGTTGGATCTCCTTGCAGTCCAAGGGACTCTCAAGAGTCTTCTCCAACACGTACTTGAGGTCAAAATGTACCTTTAAGTCTCGCTCTCGCTAGTGCATGCACAACCAAACTGACTTAGGAAAGCTCAACAATTGCAGGGCTTTTAAGATCGGGTCTGGGAGCTTGAAGCTCCTAGGACACTTGGAACACTGTTAGTAGTAGGGGAAAGAAAAAAGAATTCTTAAAAGATGTCAAGTACAAACTGGTGCTTGCCAAGGGCATTTGCCATCTGCCTCTGCGAAGGCTGATCGCTGCAGCTGTTGGTCCCTGACATGCCCTTAAGGCAGTTCAGGGTAGAGAGTGAGGCACTTTGTGCTCCAGGGAAACTAGTGGAACAGGTCCTTAGATAATTAGATATTTTCAGGAGTTGGTTTCATGATCCCAATCCTTGTATCTCCTCATATATAGAAGAGTGTTAAATCCCTTCTTGGTGACATCAGCTCTTCTTCATGACTAGTAGAAAACCTTTTGTATAATAAGCATTTGATTGCATTGAACTCCCTATTCAACAAAATCATATATATCGACTTTTCCCCACTGCCACTTTGGAGCAGTCTCTCAGACCTATCTGAGGTGATGTTTCCCTGGCTGCAGTCCTCATTTTGCCCCCAATAAAACTTAACTCACAACTCTCGTGTTGTGCATCTTTTTAGTTGACAGAGATATGAGGAGGGATTTTAGAAAATGGTTCTGGATACTTCTGATGGCTTCAGATGGTGACAGTGATTGTCAAAGATAAGTGCATACACACACATTGAAAAGAACTGTACTCAGGGGCCTCCAAGGTAAGTCTGGGAGGCTTGAAGGGACTGCAAAGAGTAGATAGTTTTTGGAATAGGGCAAGAAAGCATATGGGTTATTTCTGGATGTGAAATCTGAATTCTGATCAGCAATTGGAATAATGCGGGCAGGGCTCAGGAGGGAGAGTGATATGGTTGGAGCCAAAGAAAACTAACGTAAGACCCAAGGAGCCAAACTGGAAAGATCTTTGAAAACTAGACTGTCAAAACCAGAGCTAATCACAAGTATATTATTTCAACTATTGAATGTAAAAATATTTTCTTTACATTAATTGTATGTTTAAATGCACAGTAGTGACTGAATTATCTGAAAAAGGTGGCCAGTGACAAAAGAAAATTTGAATATTTAAATCCAGGTAAGGTAGAAATAACAGGAAGATGCTGGGGTGAAGGCAGATTGAAAAGATGGAGAGGAGAAGTAAATGTTGATGTGAGTTATTGGGAACTTCTCCATGACTTAAACAACTAGTAACAATCCACAAAGGGAAAGGAAGGTTGACTTGGGGTAGAAACAAAGTTGAGTTCTGATTTGAATATGCTAGCTTTGAAATGACTTCCAAGAGGAAATAACCTGAAGATTTTGGAATAAATGAGATGGGATGGAAGATATCTGGGAGAAGATAAAGGATGCTCTGATCCAAATAACTCCAAGTGGGAAATGTGTTTTAGAAACTTAGGGACAATGGGGACTATTCCAAAGCAGGAGGCAGAATCCTTGAATCTTTTGTCTTTCTCCTTTACCAAGATGAATTGATAAATGAATTCAGTTCATTGACTCCTCTACCATTCTCAAAACTAAAGCTAAAAGGATCCTGTGCTAATTTCTTCTTGGCCTCTCTTAGACATCAGTACTGGTACATCTGGTCAGTGTAGACTAGCAGCATTCACTCTACAAGACTTTGCAGCCATGCAAGGGTGTCTGGTGGCCTCAATTGTTTTAATTAAGTAAATTCAGCCTTGTAATTCCCATTTTTCAGCTCATGGTTCTACACTCCATTATCTTAAACTAAATGACCACGATCCAGCATGGCATTTCACTCTGGATAAATGTAGCCAGCAGGGTTTTTCAATGCCCACACTTGTATAATTATTAATATATTCATTCTCCCTTTCACTTGACAGATTTAAATGTTTTGGACTAACATTCATCAATTTCCCTTTTTCTTTTCTTTCCCTGGTGAATAGGAAGATTAATAACCAAGAAATATCTTGAGTAGAGAGAAGAGGTATTTGGTAGATCCCAACGTATAATCAAACTGTTTCTCCTCCTCAATCTCGAGCTGAGTTATCTCCTTTTATTTTTCTTAGGATCCACTGTAGCACTTATCCATTACTATTTACAGGAATAATCTGGCCCAAAACCAGAAATTGTTTGCTAGAGAAGGGAAATAAGATATTTCTTTCTAGACAATCTGGTTTTATGGCCCCATTAATATAGCTACATAGTAATAGTAGTGTTTAACAGGGTCAGATAATAGCTAAAATTTCAAATAATCCTAATTTTCAGTCACTATTGATTCTCACTGCTTTTGAAGCTCTATCCAGCAGCACTCTGTGTTAAAGAAATCAATGTATCCCAAGTATTTCAATTTTTATGTTCCATAGTAGAATTGTTTGCTCTTCAAATAAGATAAACGTAATTTAGAAAATAAAATTGTTAAACATTGAAAAATACAGAAAATTAATGTAGGTAAAACACCTTTAAGTCTATGATAACAGCTGATACTGAATTTTTGCCAATGACGTAAAACGGCAGAAATTACACCAAGCCCTGTGGTGGAAGCACACCGTTAATCAAATATGTCAATGGATCTTCGTGGCTGATAGCTAACAAGTAAGTACTGACCTAAATTTTACTGGAGAGCATTTTAAAAGCATTAAGCATATGCTGTTTACTTAGTAGATGCAATAAATATAAACATGCTTCACGTTCACAGTAAATCCAAAGTCCAGACCTTAAATAATTCTAACATGTTAAATCAAATTGATTAATCACTAAAATACATTAGAAGAAACCGTTTCAGCAAATTTTTTGTGAAAAAGCTCTTTTAGTCAAATTCAGTTCCTCCATTTCTATCCACTGCATGTGTAATTCATGAACCTTTAAACAGTATGAGATTATAGATAGCTAAACTGACATTTGTACTTTCACTTAGCAGCCTGAATAATCGGCACACTCTAAGCTTTTTAAATGTTAAAGCAATCATTGCTTTGAATTCATCTTGTGATGTCATTGCCACTAACAACTGATATAATAAATCTGAAGTATATGAAAGCTTGGAAAGAATATTAGAAATATGTCTCATTTTAAATACATAACAATTAAATGATATACAACAAGAAGTGTGTTTTCATCCATCTATTAATGAAATGCTCTTTCAAAGTGTGATGTATCACTGCTATTTTTGTATATCTGACCTCGCAAAGATTTTCATTTAAATGTATTGTGCTTTTTATTCAGTCAGAAAGAGTGATGTTATTTACTCTATGCATGATAAGAATGTGTATACAAGTGTAAATGAACTTGTGTTAATGGATGTGTATACAAATGATAACTATATTTGCAACCCATAGAAGGAACACCAAAGGCATACACAATGTTTGTATTATGCTAGGCCCCAAAATATAGATCTCATATTCACAAATTAAAAGGGATAATAGTCATTAACTATTCCATGATGACTAGTTAACCATGGACTTTTTGCTCTTAAAAGTTGTGTGAGTGTGTGTACACATGCACTTAATTTAGAAGGTGAGCATATTCATGGATAAGATTCTTTGCACCAGTTACATGGGGCCACCCATGTAGTCAGTCAGGGTTCTTCAAGTGAATCCATTTGTCTCTGCTATGAAGATGGGCAATAACCAGCCATTTAGAAGAGAAATATAATAGTCCCCTTTCCATTATCATCAGAGGTGTTTGGCAGACACAGCATGGTTTACTTACTTCTTCCCCACCCACATGGGCCCAAGTAAAGCATGTTTGCACAGTATTTACTCTACTGGTCCAAGTTCCCATTAATACATAAGACCACCAGACATCTTATCTATGTTTTTGTCTATCATAGGAACTAGGATATTGAGGGGGTCAGGAATAGCAGTCTAAAGAAAAATTTAAAGATATTCTTGTATGATGAGAAAATTAATCTCTGGCAAGTTTTATTATCTCACATTCCAAATATCATAAGCCAACTGGTAAAAGCATATAAACAACTGAGCCAAGATAGCCATACAGGATTATAGAATTTTCTATAAGAAAAACTGAACAGCTTTTCAGAGTTAAGCCTGTAGAAACGTAGTCCTTTATTGTCTGAATTCTTACTCCAGAAGTGATATTTCAGATCTTATACCAACTCTAAATTGAGAAGATATTATTTTATAACCCAGGGATTTTCTCCACTCTACCACCCCAATCATCATGCAGTTTGATTTTCCAAATTTTTTACATAAAATTTGAAACAAAGTGGAATTAGAACCTTTTTATTGAAGTATAAATTGATTTACTATATTAGCCTCAGGTGTACAACATAGTGATTCAATATTTTATAGATTATATTCCATTTAAAGTTATTACAAAATATTGTCTATATTCTGTGTGCTGTACAATATATCTTTGTAGCTTATTTACTTTATACATAGTAGTTTTTGCCTGTTAATCTCCTACTTCTTTCATGCACCTTCCCGTTCCTTCTCCTCACTGGTAACCACTAGTTTGTTGTCTGTTATCCGTGAGTCTGTTTTGTTATATGGATTTATTTGTTTTAGTTTTCAGACTCCACATGTAAGTGGTAACATACAGTATTTGTCTTTCTCTGTCTGACCTATTTCACTAAGCATAACACCCTTCAGGTCCATTCATGTTGTTACAAATGGCAGAATTTCATTCTTTTTTAAGGCTGAGTAATATTCCATTGTATGTATATAATATAGGAAAAGGAGTTCGTCAAGGCTGTATATTGTCACCCTGTTTATTTAACTTATATGCAGAGTACATCATGAGAAATGCTGGACTGGAAGAAACACAAGCTGGAATCAAGATTGTTGGGAGAAATATCAATAACCTCAGATATGCAGATGACACCACCCTTATGGCAGAAAGTGAAGAGGAACTCAAAAGCCTCTTGATGAAACTGAAAGTGAAGAGTGAAAAAGTTGGCTTAAAGCTCAACATTCAGAAAACGAAGATCATGGCATCCGGTCCCATCACTTCATGGGAAATAGAGGGGGAAACAGTGGAAACAGTGTCAGACTTTATTTTTCTGGGCTCCAAAATCACTACAGATGGTGACTGCAGCCATGAAATTAAAAGACACTTACTCCTTGGAAGGAAACTTATGACCAACCTAGATAGCATATTCAAAAGCAGAGACATTACTTGGCCAACAAAGGTTCGTCTAGTCAAGGCTATGGTTTTTCCAGTGGTCATGTATGGATGTGAGAGTTGGACTGTGAAGAAGGCTAAGCGCTAAAGAATTGATGCTTTTGAACTGTGGTGTTGGAGAAGACTTGAGAGTCCCTTGGACTGCAAGGAGATCCAACCAGTCCATTCTAAAGGAGATCGGTCCTGGGTGTTCTTTGGAAGGAATGATGCTAAAGCTGAAACTCCAGTACTTTGGCCACCTCATGCGAAGAGTTGACTCATTGGAGAAGACTCTGATGCTGGGAGGGATTGGGGGCAAGAGGAGAAGGGGACAACAGAGGATGAGATGGCTGGATGGCATCACTGACTTGATGGACGTGAGTCTCAGTGAACTCCAGGAGTTGGTGATGGACAGGGTGGCCTGGCGTGCTGCGATTCATGAGGTCACAAAGAGTCAGACACGACTGAGTGACTGATCTGATCTGATCTGATACATTAATCTGTTAGTGGACACTTAATTTGCTTTTATATATCAGCTGTTGCAAATAATGCTGTTATGAACATTAAGATGCATGTATTTTTTTTAGTGTTTTCTTTTTCTTATATACCCAGGAGTATATACCTGGGAATATATACTTATATACCCAACAGTGTATACTTATATACCCAGATATATACCCAGGAGTAGAATTACTGGTAGTTCTACTTTGTTTTTTGAATAACCACATTTTTTTTCATTATGGCTCTACCAATTTACATTTCCATTAAAAGTGTCCTAAGGGCTTCCCAGGTGGCTCAGTGGTAAAGAATCCACTTGCCAATGCAGGAGACCGAGGAGGCGTGACCTTGGTCCCTGGTTCAGGAAAGTTCCCCTGGAGTAAGAAATGGCAACCCACTCCAGTATCCTTGCCTAAAAAATTCCATGGACAGAAGAGGCTGGAGGACTACAGTCCATGGGGTTGCAAAGAGTCAGATGTGGCTAAGTGACTGAATACACAGAATAATGTACCAGAGTTCCCAAATCTCCATGTCTTCTCCAACACTTGTTATTTATGGTCTTAGTGGTTATAACCATTCTGACAGGTCTGAGGTGATATCTCATTGTGATTTTGATTTGCATTTCTCTGATAATTAGTAATTTTGATCATCTTTTCATGTGCCTGTTGGCATTCTGTATATCTTCTTTGAAAACATTCCGTCAAGTCGTATGTCCATCTTTTAGTCAGATTGTTTGGCTTTTGGACACTGAACTGTATAAACTGTTTATATCTTTTGAATTTTATTCCCTTATTGGTCATATTATTTAGAAATTATTTCTCCCATTCTGTAGGTTTTCTTTTTATTGTGTTGATTGGAGGGTTTCCTTACCTGTGCAAAAGCTTTTAAGTTTAATTAGGTCTCATCTGTTTATTTTTGCTTTTGCTTCCTTTGCCTTATGAAGTAGATAGAAAAAATATTGCTGTGATTTATGTCAAAAAGTGTTCTACCTATGTTTCTTTGTAAAAGTTCTGTGGTTTCCAGTTTTACATTTTGGTCTTTTATTTTTGTGTATGGGCTTCCCTGGTGGCTCAGATGGTAAAGAATCTGCCTGCAATGCAGGAGACCTGGGTTTGATCCCGGGGTTAGGAAGATCTTGGAGAAGGGTATGGCAACCCACTGCAGTATTCTTGCCTGGAGAATCCCCGAGGATAGAGGAGCCTGGCAGGCTACAGTCCATGGTGTCACAAAGAGTTGAACACAAACGAGTGACTAAGCACAGCACATTTTTGTATATGGTGTGAGAAAATGTTCTAATTTCATTCTTTTGCATGGAGCTCTCCAGTTCTCCCTGCACCACTTATGGAAGAGACTGTCTTTTCCCCATTGTGTATTCTTACGTCCTTTGTCATAGTTTGCTGCTGCTAAGTCGCTTCAGTCGTGTCCGACTCTGTGCAACCCCACAGACGGCAGCCCACCAGGCCTCCCCGTCCCTGGGACTCTCCAGGCAAGAACACTGGAGTGGGTTGCCATTTCCTTCTCCAATGTATAAAAGTGAAAAGTGAAAGTGAAGTCGCTCAGTCGTGTTCCACTCTTAGCGACCCCATGGACTGTAGCCCACCAGGCTCCTCCGTCCATGGGATTTTCCAGGCAAGAGTACTGGAGTGGGGTGCCATTGCCTTCTCCGTTGTCATAGTTTAACTGACCATAAATTCATGGGTTTATTTCTGGGCTTTTTATTTTATTTCATTGACCTAAAAGTCTGTTTTTGTGCCACTATCATAGTGTTCTGATTACTGCAGCTTTGTAGTATAATCTGAAGTGAGGGAGTGTGATATCTCCAGCTTTATTCTTTTTGTCAAGATTTCATGGCTATTCGGGCTTGGAAACTTTTCTTAATGAACTGAGAAGGTAAATGTCCATCAAACTAAAACTTGGCAAAACTAATACAATTATGTAAAGCTTAAAAATAAAATAAAATTAAAAAAAATAAAACTCATCATAGAATGCTGATTACTTAAAAATCAAACTTAAGCTAATTAGGAAGTATCTTTCAAAATCAGACAGAATCTATTTTGGACAGAATTTTATTGATCCTAACTCACTAGAACCCTGTTCAAGTTTTTTAGTCCTTCCCTCTGAAATCATGTTCAAATCCACCTATGTCAGTTTCAGTCCTACTATTCTTATTCCCACCACTGTCCCACATAGCCACCCACGCACGCACAGACGCTTCACACTGACTTAATTCCCTTGTTATTCTTGGCCATTCTCCCAGAGCCTCTCCCATTCCAACTTTGCTTACCACAATTCTACTTCATTCAAACTCTGGTTCAATCTACTCACCTCTGCCTGCTCTCTTGCCTTCAGGAACCATACTCTATCAGTTTGTTCTTGCTATTCATAGATCTGTCAATCCATCTTAGATTATTATTATATCAGGGTTATGATAAATCAATGTTTGTTGCTGTTGTTGATGATGATGATGATAATAAGCAAAGAAACATAAGAATATAGGTTGACTGGAGGAATTTTTCCTCTCAGTATGAATGGTTAAGATGCCCATGGAAACACAAGGAATCCTACTGGCTATCTGATTCCATTTAAGCGAATCAAAAATTTCACATAAAAACCTGGGAAATACTACACTTTCTTATATAACACAGGAAGTTTGGGGAAATTAAAATCAAGTTAAGAATATACTCAATTTACTGAAAGGGAAAATAAAGTAGCTCATACTTAAAATGACCTACCAGTTAGAAATTATGATTGTGTCTTTTTTCTATGTAAATCTTTTAAGGTATCCATTGTTCACTGCTTTATATTTTTAAAATTTCATCTTTCATTTATGAGTTGACATTTATTAAACAATACCTATATGCTAGAGTCTGTGCTGGCAATTCTATATTTACTGTCTCATTTATTCTTCAAAATAATTTAATAGAGATAAATGGAATTGTAATCAAACTCTGGTAAATATGCTCTGGTACAGAGAATTAAGACTTCCCTCATGGCTCAGTTGGTAAAGAATCTGCCTGCAATGCAGGAAACTACCTGCAGGGCAGGAGACTGGGGTTCAACCCCTGGATTGGGAGGATCCCCTGGAGAAGGAAATGGCAACCCACTCCAGTACTTTTGCCTGGAAAATCCCATGGACAGAGGAGCCTGGCAGGCTATAGTCCATGGGGTTGCAAGAGTTGGACATGACTTAGTGACTAAACCACCAGCACCACTGCAGAGAAGTAAATAATTGTCCAGGATCACACAGCTGGATTAGATTAAAAGACTTATACATGTGTTTTGAAACAAGGGCATTCTTTTAATGGCAATTCTAACCTCCAGAGGAAGAGTAACGAGACTTTTTAAAATCATCACACTTTGGAAGGATGTCTCCTACCACTTCTGTGACAGTGACAAGTTCTTTAACCACTCTGAGCCTTAATTTCTTCATCTATAGAATGAGAGGTGGTGATATGTAAAGATCATTATGGTTTCTCAACCACAGAAAATCTTTGTGCTTAGTCACTCAGTCACATTCAACTTTTTGCAACCTTGTGGACTGTAGCCCACCAGGCTCCTCTGTCCATGGGATTCTCCAGGTAAGAATACTGGAGAGGGTTGCCATTCCCTCCTCCAGTGGATCTTCCTCACCCAGGGATCAAATTTGGGTCTCCTGCATTGCAGGTGGATTCTTTATCATCTGAGCCACTAGGAAGGTGATGATATGTAAAGTTCATTATAGCTCCTCAACCATAGAAAACCTTTAAATGCCTGATAAATTCATTTTTTATTCTCCTGCTATAAAAAATCTGAAATCAATTCTCACAGACCTAAATTTTTACTATGTAATTGCTTTTCACTAAACCTCAATTCTCACTTGTTGGGTTGATACTTAAACAAGCAGAATAATTTCAGGAGATATAAGTTTTGGTCAGATCAATTAGCATACTGATATATCAGTAAGGCAAGAGAATATTGACCAAGAAAACATGCAACCAGGATATTGACTGTCCTAATTAGTTGCATTTAGAATGATTCTATGAAACATTCTCAGCACAGGCATCGACAAGTATCTCCCTTAAGTATTTTCAGTCTCATGAAAGTATGAGTGTGTATGGAAAAGAATATTTGTTTGTTTATACCATGACTCATTCCATGAAGATTTAAGAAAAATTACAACAGACTGTATGTAATAAAATTAGAATAAAATAGAGATATGAAAGCAATCTTAAAGCTTATATAAGCTGAGCCAGAAATTCAAGACTATGTAAACTTAGAAGATAAAAAATCAAAATATAAGAGCCAATGTAAACACAATAATAGAATTTTAGAGTTATCTCTGATCACTATTGGCATTAAAGAATCAGTGTATATAGAGAACAAAATGGTGGAGGAGTAGGTGGATATGGAGTACATCTCTCTCACAGATACATCAGGAATACACCTTCAGACACAGAAGTGCATGCAGAACACCAGCTAAGAGCAGACAGGAGTGCCTGACCAGCAGAAAAGAATATATAGACACACGCAAAACTTGGTAGGATGAAGGAATTAGGGGGAAAAACAGGAGTATTAGTAGGACTGGACTTGCCCTCAGTGGGTCGGGGAACTGAAGCAGGGGTCCAATCCCCGCATCAGGGCAACTGTCTGAGTCAGAGGAGAAACATTTAAGGCTGAGAGTGAAACAGCTGATCTGTGGCAGCCTAAATGGAATGTGAATCAGACAGTATTTGCTGCAGCCATACAGACCCTGGACAAGGACTCAGGTTCCCTGGAAGGCACAGGGGCTGGGAGCTGGAGATTAGGGACTGTGGAGGAATCCCAGGGCAAGGGCTGCCGTTGACTGCAGAGAGACAGATCGAGGGGATGTGCAGGAGGAGATTGTGGAGGGAAATGTCTGTGGAGGAAAGCCAGGCAGTCATGGAATCAAGGTGGTACTGCAGAGTCACAGGACTGGAGTGGAGCCATCACCATAGCCTCTCTCTCCCCACACGCCAGCAACAGTAATTGAACAATAGAGAGGCTGGCCCATCAAACACTGACACACTGAGCTACAGAGTAGAACCCCACCCAGGGTGCCCCTTTAAGTGCCTGACGCACTGATCTACAGAGTAGAACCCCAACCAGAGGGACGCCTCTATGTGCCTGATGCACCAAACAACAGAGAAGGACACCAGGCAAGGGAGCCTTCTAAGTGTCTGAATGGGTGGAGCTGTGAAGAGATTGGCCAAAGAGGCCTTCTGATCACGAGGTACAAGAGGTTCGAAAAAAGACTCTGATAGGGCCATAACTTCTGTGGCGGAGGCAGTCCATATCCCTGAACAGTTTGTGTTGCCAGGGTATCCACAAGCCAAGCAGCTGCACCGTCTTCACACTCAACTCTCACTGGGGCAGAGCTGTCACACGCAAAAAAAAAATCTTGTGCCTATGCATGCAGGGTCACTTTGGTTGTGTCCAACTCTTTGTGACCCTGTAGACTGTGGCCTGCCAGGCCTCTGTGTCAGGGAGGGGGTTCTCCAGGCAAGAATACTGGAGCATATTGGCCAATACTGGCTGCCATACCCTTCTAGAGCACTGTGTTTCCTCGTGCCCTAGCCACCAACTCCCTTGAGTACCTGGTGCTGCCCGAACGCCTGCGACCCATGCGGCTGAACCACCTCCACACCTGGCCCTCACAGGGGCAAACCCAAGTCCTCCAGGGAAGCCTCAGAAGCAAACCCCACGACCCACATGCAGAGGTGGAAATAAAACCACAAGTGAAACCCAGGGGCAGTGTGGCTAAGGAAGAAGACCCAAAACCTTCCCAGCAGCTGTACAAACAGCTGCAGATTAAATCCAACGATCAACTAGGCAGACTCTGTGTCTATGGAATATATAAAAGGTCACTGAGAGCTCCCACAAAAGAAAACACACTAGTTCTGATGGCAGTAGACTTTGGAGGCAAGAACACATAGGAGTAGGACCAGATTAGAATCTAAGCTGACCCACAGCAGGTCCAGAGATCAGCACAGAGATCAGCACAGTGATGGAAGACATCCTACGGAGGTGAGGTGGACTATGACTCCCAGCAAGGGAAAGGACCCTGACAGCAGCGACACAAGAAAAACATTTATTATTCTTATGTTTTGACTTGTTATGTAGATTCTTTAGGATTTTTTCTTTTTTTTCTTTCCCACTTCCCTCTGTTGTAACTGACAATTTTATTGGCACTATAAAATCTAATCAAGCTTTTGTGCTTTATATTTTTTCTCAGTCATATTTTGTATTATTGTTATAAACCTCTGCCTCTATGTTGGGCTTTTGTAGTTCTGTGGAGTTTTCCTTTTTTTCTCTCTCTCTTTTTTAATTTTAATTTTTTAAACCTATTATATTTTTTCTACATTTATTGCTTTGTTTGCTTTTCCTACTGTCTTTTCCCCTTGCAGTTAACCTTTAATGTATATAAATCTTCTTTATCTACCTTTATTTAATGTTGCATGTCTATTCTTTCTTTCCTTTCCTCTCAACATATTTCTTAGTTTTATTTTCATTGCTTTATTCCCCAATTGGCTCCTTGATTTAGTTTTGTTTTCCAGTTTGTAACTTCCCTGGTGGCTCAGATGGTAAAGCGCCTGCCTACAATGTGGGAGACCCAGGTTTGATCCCTGGGTTTGGAAGATCCTCTGGAGAAGGAAATGGCAGCCCACTCCAATACTCTTGCCTGGAATATCCCATGGACGGAGGATCATGGTAGGCTACAGTCCATGGGGTCGCAAAGAGTTGGACACGACTGAGTGACTTCACTTCACTTTGTGCTTCAGTTAGTTTTGTTCTTAACTGGTAGATACTTTGTTGGTTTCCTTTGTTTGCCAGGTCAATCTATTGTACTTTATTTTTGTTGGACTATTTTGATTTTGCTTATGTCTGTATATGTATATGTGTATATTCAGTCACACTTTTTATTGTTGTTATAAACCTCTGCCTCTCTGTTGGGCTTTTGCAGTTCTGTGGAATTTTCCTTTTTTATTTTCTTTCTTCTTCCTTTTTCTCTTTTCTACAATTTTTAATTTTTTACACCCATTATATTTTTTCTACATTTATTCCTTTGTTTGCCTTGTTCTTTTCCCCTTGCAGTTAATCTTTAATGTGTATAAATCTTCTTCATCTACCACTGTTTAACTTGGCATGTCTATTCTTTCTTTCTTTCCTTTCTTTCCTTTCCTCTCAACATATTTGTTAGTTTTGTTTTCATTGCTTTACTCCCCACTTGGCACCTTGCTTTAGTTTTGTTTTCTGGTTTGTGCTTTAGTTAGTTTTGTTCTTAACTGGTAAATATAATTTTTGATTTCCTTTGTTTGTCAGGTCAATCTACTGTACTTTATTTTAGCTGGACTGTTTTGACTTCCTTATTGGTGTAAAGTATATGTGTATATTCCATCATTTTAATTGTATTTGCCTGATTTTATAACTGCGCTTTGTCTGGGGTTCATCTTTGGTTTCTCAATTGCATTAAAGTGAGAGGATGGAAAAATATATTCCATGCAAATGGGAAGCAAAAGAAAGCTGGAGTAACAATCCTCATATCAGACAAAATAGACCTTAAAATAAAGACGATTACAAGAAATAAGGAAGGACACTATATAATGATCAAGGGATCTATCCAAGAGGAAGACATGACAATTGTAAATATCTACACACCCAACATAGGAGTATCTCAATACATAAGACAAACACTAACAGACATAAAAGGAGAAATTGGCAGTAACACAATAATAGTAGGAGACTTTAACACCCTACTCACACCAATGAACAGATCATCAAAACAGAAAATTAATAAGGAAACACAAAAGTCTTAAATGATACATTAGATGAGATGGATCTCATTGATTTCTTAAGGACATTCCATCCAAATGCAGAAGAATGTACCTTCTGCTCAAGTGCACATGGACCATTCTCCAGGATAGACCACATATTGGGTCACAAATCAAACCTCAGTAAATTTAAGAAAATTGAAATCATATCAAGCATCATCTCTGACCACAATGCTATGAGATTAGATATCAGTTATAAGAAAAAAAGCTGTAAGAAACACATGGAGATTAAACAATATGTTTCTTTTTTTTTTTAAACAATTAGCAGCCTTTATTTATTCATTTATTTATTTAATTTTATTTAATTTTTAAACTTTACATAATTGTATTAGTTTTGCCAAATATCAAAATGAATCCACCACAGGTATACATGTGTTCCCCATACTGAACCCTCCTCCCTCCTCCCTCCCCATACCATCCCTCTGGGTCGTCCCAGTGCACTAGCCCCAAGCGTCCAGTATCGTGCATCGAACCTGGACTGGCATCTCGTTTCATACATGATATTTTACATGTTTCAATGCCATTCTCCCAAATCCTCCCACCCTCTCCCTCTCCCACAGAGTCCATAAGACTGTTCTAAATAACCAACAGTTTACTGAAGAAATCAGAAGGGAAATAAAAAAAATTTTTCTAGAAACAAATGACAATGAAAACATGACAACCCATAACCTATGGGATGCAGCAAAAGCAGTTCTACAAGGAAAGTTTATAGCAATACAATCCTACCTCAAGAAATAAGAAAAACATTGAATAGACAACCTAACTTTACACCTAAAATAATTGGAAGAAGAAGAACAGAAAAACCCCAAAATTAGTAGAAAGAAAGAAATCCTAAAAATCTGAACAAAAATAAATGAAAAAGAAATGAAAGAAACAACAGTAAAGATTAATAAAACTAAAAACTGATTCTTTGAGAAGATAAACAAAATTGACAAAACTTTGGCCAGACTCATCAAGAAAAAAGAGAGAAGAATCAAATCAACAAAATTAGAAATGAAGAAATGGTTACAACAGACAATGCAGAAATACAAAGGATTGTAAGAGACTATTATGAACAACCAAATGGCAATAAAATGGATAACCTGGAAGAAATGAACAGATTCTTAGAAAAGTTAAATCTTCCAAGACTGAACCAGGAAGAAATAGAAATTATGAACAACCCAATTACAAGCACTGAAATTGAAGCTGTGATCAAAAATCTTACAAGAAAACAAAACCCCGGGACCAGATGGCTTCACAGGAGAATTCTATCAAACATTTAGAGAAGAGCTAATGCCTATCCCTCTTAAAACACTTTCAAAAAATTGCAGAGGAAGGAACACTTACAAACTCATTCTACAAGGCTACCATCACCCTGATACCAAAACCAGACAAAGACAACACACAAAAAGAAAACTACAGGCCAATATCACTGATGAACACAGACACAAAAATTCTCAACAAAATTTTAGCAAACAGAATTCAGCAACACATCAGAAGACTCTTACACCATGATCAAGTTGGGTTTATTCCAGGAATGTAAGGATTCTTCAACATATGCAAATCAGTCAATGTGATACACCATATTAACAACCTGAAAAATAAAATCCACATGATAATCTCAATAGATGCAGAGCCTTTGACAAAATTCAGCACCCATTTATGATTAAAACTCTTCAAAAAATGGGCATAAAAGGAACCTACCTCAACATAGTAAAGGCTGCATATGATAAGCCTACAGCAAACATTATTTTTAATGGTGAAAAAGTGAAAGCATTCCCCCGAAAATCAGGAACAAAATAAGGGTGTCCACTTTTACCACCATTATTCAATGTAGTTTTGGAAGTCCTAGCTACAGCAATCAGAGAAGAAAAAGAAATAAAAGGAATCCAGATCGGAAAAGAAGTAAATCTCTCACTGTTTGCAGATGACATGATACTGTACATAGAAAACTCTAAAGATAGTATCAGAAAGTTACTAGAGCTAATCAGTGAATTTAGCAAAATTGCAGGATACAAAATCAATATAAAGAAATCACTTGCATTTCTATATACTAACAGTGAAAATCAGAAAGAGAAATTAAGGAATCAATCCCATTCACCATTGCAACAAAGATAATTAAATATCTAGGAATAAACTTACCTAAGGACACAAAAGAATTGTACACAGAAAACTATAAGACACTAATGAAAGACCAACCTAGATAGCATATTCAAAAGCAGAGACATTACTTTGCCAACAAAGGTCCGTCTAGTCAAGGCTATGGTTTTTCCTGTGGTCATGTATGGATGTGAGAGTTGGACTGTGAAGAAGGCTGAGCACCGAAGAATTGATGCTTTTGAACTGTGGTGCTGAAGAAGACTCTTGAGAGTCCCTTGGACTGCAAGGACATCCAACCAGTCCATTCTGAAGGAGATCAGCCCTGGGATTTCTTTGGAAGGAATGATGCTAAAGCTGAAATTCCAGTATTTGGGCCACCTCATGTGAAGAGTTGACTCATTGGAAAAGACTCTGATGCTGGGAGGGATTGGGGGCAAGAGGAGAAGGGGACGACAGAGGATGAGATGGCTGGATGGCATCACTAACTCGATGGACATGAGTCTGAGTGAACTCCAGGTGATGGACAGGGAGGCCTGGCGTGCTGCAATTCATGGGGTCGCAAAGAGTCGGACACGACTGAGCGACTGATCTGATCTGATCTGAATGAAAGAAATCAAAATGACATAAACAGATGGAGAGATATTGTGTTCCTGGGTAGGAAGAATCAATATAGTGAAAATGACTATACTACCAAATGCAATCTACAGCTTCAATGTAATCTCTATCAAATTACCAATGACATTTTTCACCCAACTAGAACAAAAAATTTCACAATTCATATGAAAACACAAAAGACCCCGAATAGTCAAAGCAGTCTTGAGAAAAAAGAACGGAGCTGGAGGAATCAACTTTCCTGACTTCAGATTATACTACAAAGCTACAGTCATCAAGACAATATGGTACTGGCACAGAAACAGAAATATAGACCAGTGGAACAACATAGAAATCCCAGAAATAAACCCATGCACCTATGGGTATCTTATTTTTGACAAAGGAGGCAGGAATATACAATGGGGCAAATACAGGCTCTTCAATAAATAGTGCTGGGAAAACCAGACAGCTACATGTAAAGGAATGAAATTAGAACACTTCCTAACCCCTATACACAAATATAAACTCAAAATGGATTAAGACCTAAATATAAGGCCAGAAACTATAAAACTCTTAGAGGAAAACATAGGCAGAATACTGGATGACATAAGTCAAAGCAAGATCCTCTATGACCCACCTCCTACAGTAACCCAAATAAAAACAAAAGTAAACAAGTGGGACCTGATTAAACTTAGAATCTTTTGCACAGCAAAGGAAACTATAAGCAAGGTGAAAAGAAAACCCTCAGAATGGGAGACAATCATAGCAAATGAAACAACTGACAAGTGATTAATTTCCAAAATATACAAGCAGCTCATACAACTCAATACCAGAAAAACAGACAACCCAATCAAAAAGTGGGGAAAAGACATAAACAGACACTTCTCCAAAGAAGACATACAGATGGCTAAAAACACATGAAAAGTTGTTCAACATCATTCATTATTAGAGAAATGCAAATCAAAACCGCAATGAGATATCACCTCACACTGGTCAGAATGGCCATCATCAAAAAGACTAGAAACAATAAAGGCTGGAGAGGGTGTGGAGAAAAGAGAATGCTCTTGTACTGTTGGTGGGAATGTAAATTGATACAGCCACTATGGAAGACAATATGGAGATTCCTTTAAAAACTAGGAATAAAACCATCATATAAC
This sequence comes from Bos taurus, assembly GCF_002263795.3. Lineage (NCBI taxonomy): Eukaryota > Metazoa > Chordata > Mammalia > Artiodactyla > Bovidae > Bos > Bos taurus. The sequence continues at coordinate 28,151,383 of NC_037347.1, forward strand.
CCAGCAATCCCACTCCTAGGCATATACCCTGAAGAAAGCAAAATTGAAAAAGATGCATTGTTCATTGCAGCAATATTTACAATAGCTAGAACATGGAAGCAACCTAGATGACCATCAACAGATGAATGGATAAAGAAGTTGTGGTACATATATACACAATGGAATATTACTCAGCCATAAAAAGGAATGCCTTTGAATCAGTTCTAATGAGGTGAATGAAATTAGAACCTATTATACAGAGTGAAGTAAGTCAGAAAGAGAAAGATAAATATCATATTCTAACACATATATATGAAATCTAGAAAAATGGTACTGAAGAATTTACTTACAGGGCAGCAATGGAGAAACAGACATAGAGAATAGACTTACGGACATGGGGAGAGGAAGGAGAGGGTGAAATGTATGGAAAGAGTAACATGGAATCTTATATTACCATATGTAAAATAGATAGCCAAAGGGAATTTGCTGTATGGCCCAGGAAACTCAAACAGGAGCTCTGTATCAATCTAGAGGAGTGGGATGTGGTGGGAGATGGGAGAGAGGTTCAAAAGGGAGGGGATATATATATACCTATCGCTGATTGATGTTGAGGTTTGACAGAAAACAACAAAATTCTGTAAAGCAATTATTCTTCAATAAATAAATTAATTTAAAAAAGAGAATCAGTATATAATGCACACTGTCTTTAAAGACGAGGAAGAAGAAAAATCAGAAAGCATGAAGGAAGCTTCTCAACTTGTTATTGTTTCTGTTCAGTTGCTCAGTTGCTCAGTTTTGTCTGACTCTTTGTGACCCCATGGACTGCAGCATACCAGGCTTCCCTGTCCTTCACCATCTCCCGGAGGAAAATGAAAATTTGTCAGTATTGACTGATACAGAAAACAATGTCTTTAATAAGATTTCTATAGCTTCTTGGGCGAATGACTGATCTTGTGTGAGTTTGTACTTTTGAAAGTTAGTATATTTATTTTTATCTGAACATGAGTTTATCTATATGAGTGTCATATGTAGGTTTATATGTAATATGGAAACCATTGTTGTTGCCGTTCGTCAGTCGCCCAGTAGTGTCTGACCACTGGCGGTCCCAAGGACTGCAGCACACCAGGCCTCCCTGCCCCTCACCATTTCCCGGAGTTTGCCCAAATTCATGTCCATTGGATCGGTGACGTTATCCAGCCATCGTATGGTCTGACTCCCTCTTCTCCTTCTGCCCTCAACCTTTCCCAGCATCAGGGACTTTTCCAACGAGTGATCTGTTTGCATCAGATGACCAAAATACTGGAGCTTCAGCTTTCACTATGGAAAACATAATGGTTTAATATCATAGTCTTTATACTGTACCCTCTCTGAACCAAATCTTGGTGTTTGGTTCATATTTTGTCCCTATTAACAGTTGAAATGCTTTATAATTCCATCAAAAACAATGATTATTTGACAACCTAAACTGCATTAAATTATTCTAAAACTTATTAATCTTAATAATCAGCTTGTACCTATTTAATTTGATTATATTAAGATTACTTGAAAGATTTTTCACAGTAAGAAATCAGGAACATGAAGGTGCTACTAACAAGAATGAAAGTTAAAAGTTGATTAAAAGTGACAACACTTTCAACTAGAATCAAAATTATTCACTGATGATCCTCTTTCTCCAGAAAAGTCCTAAGCAGTTCTTATAGGCTTCCCTAGCAGTAAAATAGAGGTCAAATGCAAATTGTAGTTAGTTTAAACACTTACAGGCATTATTATAATTTGATTTATATAATTCACTGACTTAAACCTGAACTTTGATTCTACTTTACTTATTTGTTCAATCAACAAATATGTATTGAGTGCATGCTATGTGCCAGGATGGATATACAACCATAAATAAAGCATAATGCTTACGAGACTACTTTCTGTAGTCTCATGGGAAGGCAGATGAATAAACAGAAAGTTGCAAGGGAGTACAATTATGCCTCTATGGATAAGAGAGACATAGGAGGGTTTCTGACCCAGCTTCAGGTGTCAAGGAAGGCTTCCTGTCATTTAATTAGAACCCCATGAATAAATATGATTTATCCAGATGAAAATGCAGGAAACAATGTTCTCCACAAAGGAAGTCATACAGGCAAATATACAAATAATACTGGGATCACTTCAAATGCATTAAAGCATCAAATGATGCTAGGAGAATGTGATGAGACAAGGAAGGAGTACAAAACAAAGGCCAGATCAGGAGTGGATTTACATGCCATAATAAAAAATTTTGATTTTTATCAATAATGAGTAATATTATCAAAGTGATTGAAGGATTTTTTTCCTAGGAATTGGAAGAAGATTCTCATTTTGGGTCCCGTCACTATGATGTGTTTATGAAACACTAGTTACAGAGAGATTGAGGCAGACACTAGTAACTTCCTACCTAAAAGTCTTTCTCCTCCTTTTGCTTTAATGTAAACAAACCACACTAAAACAGTCAGCTTCCAAGGCTCTCTTGCAGCTAGAAATAGCGATGGGATGCAATTTTGTGTGTGGCTGAACTACACTGATGCCATTTTGTCAGCTCTGTCTTAGACCTGAAATCCAACCCTCTTGCCTTTCTATGTAAGTGAGCTCTAACCTACACAAAAGGAATTCTCCCAAGACAGATAAGTTCCATATCAACCTTAACCCTTGCCTACATCTGATATGAAAACTGGAGGGATGCCTTCTTCTGACACAGATGGCAATAATGATCTGCGAAGAATAATGGTCATGGCACCCCTAAGGGGAGGAGAAAACCCTGGTTCCCATCAGCTTGGATGTGCTTATTCCTTAGCAGTCAGATTCTATCTCTAGTTTCAGCCCCTTTAAATCTCCCTGTAGCCCAGCCTCTTAACGCAGTAGGCAGCCCTCTTAAATCTCTTGTCAGTTCCTTAAATCCCCATGTAGCCTTTGCAGCCTTAAGGAGTGCAGCTTCAAATGCTTCTGGATGGTCATCCCCTCCTTGCCTCATCACCCTATATGTAAGTTACCCACAATAAACTTAACATTTGACTTAATGGTTCCTTCTCAGCTCAGAAGATATTATTCAATATTTCCACCTTCCAACATGTTAACTAAGTAGATGTATACAGAGTTCCCTTGGAGAGAGCTTCACTTGCTAATTAAAATAGCAAAGTTTCAAAAGTAGGGGGGGTTTTGCCTTTCCTCTTTCTCCTTTCCTTCTTCTTCTTTTCTTAGATGTAGGTGATTCTGAAGATACTGGAACCATCTTGGATTTATGCCAGTAAAAAACACAATTAAAGATTACAGAAAGATAATAGTTGAGGATATCACTTTTTTGTAGACTATCAATGTTTTAAGAATGAATGGAGAAACTTCAGCCTACTATGCACCTGGGGAAGGAGCTGTCACAAAGGTAGGAGGAAGACAGTGAAAGCACAGTGCTACTGAGGTCAAAGGAAGAGAATCTTCAGGAAAAAGGTAGTGGTGAATAGCAAGAAAAGCAACAAGACGCCAAGAAGTCATGAATAGGGACACACAGGTATACAACAAAAGGGAGGGAAGGGAGAAGTTTCTCTTCTCTATTTTTTCACCAGTGATCTAAACTTCTCCATGAGCTCTCACCCTGCTGAGAAAAGGGGAAACTTATACTTTCCAATTCATAATATCACCGACTCTTCTAGTTCATGTAGTAATAGTAGTAGTGTTAGTCACTCAGTCGTGTCCAACTCTCTGTGATCCCACAGACTGTAGCCCGCCAGGCTCCTCTGTCCATGGGATTCTCCAGGCAAGAGTTCTGGAGTGGATTGCCATTCATTTCTTCAGAGGATCTTCCTGACCCAGGGATTGAACCTGGGTCTCCTGAGTTGCAGGCAGATTCTTTACCATTTGAGCTACAGGGAAGACCTTCTAGTTCAAATTTTCTCCTTAATTTTACAAAAGTTCCTTTTAATTAAGTTTTTAGTCTTTCAAATAACTTCCCTCCCCATCTTTCAGAAGGTGAGAGTGCACAAAAGTTTACTGGGTCCCTATAGTGGAGTATACTCTGTGCTCGTGTCTCTGTAGTTAGGGTCTGTTTTATTCTACACTGGGACTGATCACTGCCAAGTTACAACTGATTGCCTAGGGACTTCTGGCCAAGCACCAACATCCACCATGGCTTGATACAAGATTGCTTCCAGTTACCAAGGTCTGTGCCTTCAGTTGCCTGCTCTTCTTGTCCTGAAGATTCACTTGGTCTAGAATTCCAGTTATGCTCTCAGGTCACCAAGGTTGGATGAGATTTATCCATTGGCTGCAATAAATTTGAGGCTATGGCCTCTTCAGGATCACAATTTGTCATGATGCATGAATATCCCCAGGTTTTGCCTGGAGAAGCACCTGGCTCATCACTCAGCTTCCCCTCGACACACACACAATTTTTTCTGGCAGTTTCTGCTACACCCCTTGGCTCTTGATATTCCTCATTCCCATCCCATCAACAGGAATAGAACAAATCAAAGATTTTAGAACCTACAAACTTCATTCCCCTCTACTTCTTTTCTATTTTCCAATTTTTCTTCCTTCCTCAGTGGTTATCAAATTTTAGCACACATCTGAAAAAGCTGGTGGGTTTATTAAAATCCAGATTTCTGAAACCTTCTACGATGGCTCTTGTAATGGGCACTAAAGGAAGCTAGAATTTAGCAATTACAAAAGACAAAAATAAATTTTTGTCCTACTCCTAAGACTTCTCTTCATTACAGCAAGACAGAAGGTCATTTGTGGCTTTAGAGAGTGCCATTTCAATAGAAGGAGAGAAAGCAAGAGGCAGATCCCAATGAGGTGACAGGTGAATGGAAAGTGAGGAGGTGAGTAGACAGTGAGTATAAACAATGTTTTCAGAATCTTGACTGTGGATGGAAGGATAGAGAGGTGGGCTTTTTCTCTGTCTTTTGTGTGTGGGGGGTGGGGGAAGGTGCGGTGAGGAATAGGGGAGACTCTTAAAATGTTACTGGCAATGACTAGCAGAATGTTTTGAAGACACAGAAGAGCTTTAAAGTTGATAATCTAAATTCCCTGGTGAGAAGAAGGAAGATTGAGTTCAAAGCGCAGGGAGGATAACTAAGTTAGGAGGACAGAGATGGTGCATCCATGATGATCACAAGGACGGGTGAGCTTGTAATGAAAATGAGTAGTTTCAAGGTGAGTGTGTGAGGGGCCACATGGTAGGGTAGGGAGGTTTGGCAAGAGCCAAATATTTGGACATCTGGAGGATATTTGCAAGAACCTTTCTCCAGAAAGGCTGGAGGCTGACAAAGAAGATGGGAGGGTTGAAATTCCAATGGCCATTACTAAAGATTTCATGGTTTCTGTGTATATCCAAACTCTGTTCAGTCTCAGCTCTGTTCCTAGACATTTTCTTGTTCTGACAACAACCCTTCTGCCTTTGTGCCTTCAGCCTAGGGACAATACAGCTTCATGCTTTTGCTTATTTCTAAGTTTACCTGCAGTCTCTGGTGGGTTTTCAGTTCTTGGTAACCAATTCCCATATTAAATTTCTTGTTTTAAATTCTCAAATTGGCTTCTAACTTCTGGCAGGTCCCTGACTCTTCCAGCACTAAGCCCTTTGGTTGTGAGATCCTCCAGTAGATGTAGGTGATTGAAATAGCCCCTGAGCTATTGCCAAGAAGGAGTGATGGTGGAGCAAAGGGACAAAGGAAGTGATTAATGGCGAGACACTGATTACAGCAATAGATCTTGCATTTCCGGTCCAATTCAGTAGCACCATGCCAACACCATGTAAAACAAGAAAAGAGAATTGGCAGCCTGAAACCACACAAAATAAATTCTCCTCTATGTCTCAATGATTTAGAAATCAGGTCTAAGTGTTTTTTAAAGCACCTTGCAGATGTTGTAATTGCTTAAGACAATAGTCACATGACTTAGACAATTACTTTTACATTGACCAGGCTCTGGAACTTAGGACAAAAATGGCTTATCTCAGAAATACATTCCCTAATATTTTTGGTTCTTTCAGTGGAACTGTAAGGTTTGGTGATTTATTTTTATCTAACTGAACCCCTAGAGCAGAAATCAGATGGAGTACTTCCATTTTCTCAAAGCATTAAGACCATCTGGGGTAATATATGCAGAAGTTTACATGACTGCTCTGAACTTCATTCCCATTTCTCTTGGCTCTTGTGCAGCCATGTGCTAGCTTTATTGTGTGTGTGTGTGTGTGTGTGTGTGTGTGTAAGAAAGAGAGAGATTCCAGTTTCTTGGGCCAAGATGTTGTGTAATAAGTGAGATAAAGCTGTATGTGTGATATGATGAGACCAGCACAAAGTGAGGGAGGGGGTTGCATAGTATGCAATCAATTCAAACTGATAATATATGGATGTACGTGCATGAATTATAATCTACATTTTGAGGGAGAAAGAAAATCTCAAAAGGAGCCAAGAACAATTCTTCACAAGCTTTTTTCCAACAACAACAATCAGAGAATAACAGTACTAATACTCAGTTTTTAAACTTTTCTAACCTAATAAATCATTGAAAATATAGGCCATTGTTCTGCCTTAGCTGTGTTAAGGAACTGACATTTGCTTAAATATTTTCTGTGTTTTTGTGATGCAATATTGTTCAGTCACTCAGTCGTGTCTGACTCTTTGAGACCCCATGGAGTGCAGCACTCCAGGATTCCCTGTCCTTCACCATCTCCCAGAGACTGCTCACACTCATGGCCATTGAAACGGTGATGCCATCTATCTAACCATCTCATCTTCTCTCATCCCCTTCTACTCCTGCCTTCAGTCTTTCCCAGCATTAGTGTGATGCAATTACAAGATTCAAAACCTGTCCATACACAAAATAATCTTCCAGGGAAAAGGTAAACAATTACAGAGAATCCTAAGTCCCTTTTTTGAATTGTAACATTTGCAATTATAGGTTCGATGGACGAAAATCATCTGTCAAATATATATGTTTTAAAAATGCTTTAAAGAGAGTGGACACAATAAACACAGTTCTGTGTTTCTTAAACCAGAAACCTTTTGAGAGTTGAAGAGTCACTTGTGGTTTTTGTATCTATTTTCTACCATAATGCATTTCTCTTTTTCCTATGATATTTATTTTTCCCACAAAAGCACTTTGGTGAAAGTATATCATAGAGAAATTTGTTCTTTCATTGTTAAGCTCTTTTCTCCCTAATTTAACAGATAATTCAGATTAGTATATTGTTCATAATGTCGCATACATTGTTTTTACTGGCTTGGAGCATGTGAAGCTTGGAGCAGAGAGCATGACTGATACACATCTAAATATAAATGATTGTGTTCTATTATACCAAAAGCAGCCCATCTCAAGAATTTGTTCATTGTTCTTTCTTGCTGTGGCCATTAACCAAAATCAAGTATGAATGTGACACTAATTTTTTCATTTAGTATTAGTTTTTGTATTGCTGTTTAAGAAGTTACCACAAATTTAGCAGTTAAAGGCAGCACCCATTTATAGCTCAGTTTTGTATGTGGAGAGTTCTAATACCGTCAGCCTGGATTCTCTGCTCAGGGTATCACAGGATGAAAAGCAAGGTGTCAGCCATGTTGTTCTCATCTGAAGTCTTTTTTTTTTTTTTTTTTTTTTGAACAACAATTTTTATTTTTTTCTCATGATTTTGTAGGTCAAGAATTCAGATGGGTTTGGCTGGATGAGTCATCTGCTCCACGTGACATTAATTGGATCACTTAGTGGCTTCCCTGGTGGCTCAGACAGTAAAGAATCTGCCTGCAAAGCAGGAGACCCAGTTTTGATCCTGGGTTGGGAAGATCCCTTGGAGAAGGGAATGGCAACCCATTCCAGGGTTCTTGCCTGGAGAATTCCATGGACAGCAGAGCCTGGTGGGCTACAGGAGTACATGGGGTCTCAAAGAGTCAGACAGGATTGAGCAACTAACACTTTCACTAGTAGTATTAACTGATGGCTGGGCTGGGCTGGAGGTTACAAGATTGCTTCACACTTTTTTCATTTATTCACTCGTTTATGCTGTGCTGGATCACGTTGCTGAGCCATGCTCGAGCTTTCTTTAGGTGAGGCCAGTGGGGTTATTCTCTAGTTGTGGTGTGCGGGCTTTTCATTGTGGTGGCTTCTCTTGCTGAGGTTCACAGGCTCTAGGGCACACAGGCTTCAGTGGTTGTGGTGCTTGGGCTTAGTTGCTCTGTGGCACATGGAATATTCTTGGACCAGGGATGGAACCCATGACCCCTGCATTGGCAGGTGGATTCTTAACCACTGAACCACTAGGGAAGTCCCCATCTGAAGCCTTTGTGGAAAAATCTACTTCCACATTTAGTTTTGTTATTGGCAGAATTGAGTTCCTTGCAGTTTTTGGTCAGAAGTTCAAAAACTTTCGTGGAAGCAAAGACAGTTCTAAGCTCCCACAGGCTACCCACATTCCATTCCACGTGACCCTTTCCATCTGCAAGTCAGCGATGCTTTAGTCTCATGCTTCAAATCTCCAGCTCCTGGCTTTGAATTCTAAATCCATATTTAAAGAGCTCATGAGATTAGGTCAGGTCATCTTGATAATCTTCTTACCTTAAAGCAATTGATTTGGGAAGTAAATTACACCTGTAAAATCTCTTTGGTTAGTATTTAAATAACCAAAAGTGCATATACCCCAGAGGCCAGAAATCTTAGGAGCCATCTTACAATTTTGCCTTCTGCATCTTGATTCTTCTTTCAGCTCATTTCCCTACAAAATATATCGTCTTACTAAAAATCATGTATAACTGAGTTCATAGTTCATTCATACTTAAGACAGACAGTGATCTTGAAAACTAACATTGGACTAAATTCAAATTTTCCACTATCTCCATCATTTATGTATTCAATTATTTTTATTGGTCATCTGTTTTAATCATATATAATTAGAAAAGAATATTAGTGCTATTTGTCCCCAAAATATCTTCTCAAAATTCTTCTTTTTCCACAGAGTCTAAATTTTAGCTAAACTACTCCATGGTTTTGCTTCCTTGGCATCCATTTCATTTGGCCAAGGGGCCAGCAGGGACATCAGACTGACATTCAAGCAGCCTGTGAAGAGGTCCATTTTGCAAAACTGAAGTCTTCTCAACAACCAGTACAATTATCACCTGCCTGAAATCCACGTTCCTCCATTCCATTGCCTACCTTTGCATTTTGCCCCAGATGGGAGGGTCCAAGAGAGAGCAAGGCAGAAGCACAACATCTTCTAGGGTTAGTCCTGGATCATGCCTAGTCACTTCTACCATACTCAATTTGTCAAAAGTAAGTCACTGAACTTAATCAACAGCCAACAGTTAAGGACAGAGAAATTAATTGCCAGGTTTTTAAGAGGAGCAACAATTAATTTGTGGATATATTTCAACTATGACTGGAGATTATGTAAGAATTCCGAAACAGTTGTACCTCATGAGGATAATGCTGAATCTCAGATAAAGAGTGTCTAAGAAGTTAATTTACTTCTATGAGCAAACACAAATGTGCCTTTAAAGCCCAGAAATTCCTTTTAAAACAGAACTACTGATTCTTGTATATGCACATAATTTTTAAAGAATGGAAAGTCTTTCTTTCAAAATAACAAGAAGCTCATTGAGTCACCTGTATAGTCCCTTTTGTTCAAGATATGTCAAAACCAACTGTCAGAAAAAAAGGGGCCTATTTTTAACTTTGCTAATCAACTTTAGATATGTTACTGACCTTTGCCTCTCAATTTTTTACATATACTAAACATACTTTTCACAGCTGTGGAGTTTTGATGAGCATAAGTCCATAAAAGATTAGAGTTAACTATTGCTATCAAAGGCAGTGGCAGTATCTCCTGGCTTATAATCACATTTCATTATCTCTGCCTTTTCCAGTACTTCATGAAGTTAGTGTTTGTTGGTTTAAATTACTTGCAAGTGAAAGTGTTAGTGGCTCAATCGTGTCCAACTCTTTGTGACACTTTGGAATGAAGCCTACCAGGCTCCTCTATTCATGAAACTCTCCAGGCAAAAATATTGTAGTGGGTTGCCATTTCCTTCTCCAAATGATCTTCCCAACCCAACTATCAAACCTGAATCTCCTGCTTTGGCAAGCGGATTCTTTATTACTAGGCCACCTGGGAAGTCCATTATAGGTCATACCTACCTAGTAAAGTTCTCTAGCCCCTCCAAAAGTAACTCTGCATAATCTAAAGCCAGTTATTTTCCTACCAAACATGACATTGAAACATCATAGTATTTGAGGTTGAAAATTACATTGATTTAGATACAGAAGATTTCTGTGTTTTGTTTTGTTTTTTTCCCTTCTTTTTGTCCTCATTTTAATCCATGTCCAATAAGGGCAGGGGACTGGGTGGGAAATTGACTGTGGTTTATGTGCCAGAACTGGGCATACTTTTTTTGCCTCAAAAATACTTTGTCATTTATTATCTCTGTATAAATTCTTGTGCCAGGTGTCTACGAGTGCCAAATCAATAGCAAGTGCCAAATAATCTTTTGCAATGATAATAATTAAGAAATTATGTGCTTATACACATATATGATTATATATATTATATACAAGGAGTTAAGGCAGAAAAGATTTCATAGTCTTTAATATTATTATCTAAATCTGTCATTACATGTTTCTTAACTGATGCAACATATTAAACTAACTTTATTCTGACAGATCCCCTAGAGAAGCGAAAGGCTACCCATTGTAGTATTCTTCTTGCCCAGAGAAATCCATGGACAGAGGAGCCTGGTAGGCTGCAATCCAAAGGGTCACAAAGAATTGGACACGATTGAGCCACTAACACTTTCCCTTTCAAGTAACTTAAACAAATGAACACTAACTTCATGTGAAGTACTGGGAAAGGTAGAGATAATAAAATGTGATTATAAGCCAGGAGATACTGCCACTGCTTTTGCAGCAATAGTTAACTCTAATCTTTTATGGACTTACGCTCATCAAACTCCACAGCTGTGAACAGTATGTTTAGTATATGTAAAAACTTGAGGGGCAAAGGTCAGTAATGTATCTAAAGTTGATTAGCAAAGTTAAAAATAGGCCCCCTTTTTCTGACACTTGGTTTTGACATATCTTAAACAGAAGGGACTGCAGAGGTGGCTCAGTGATAAAGAATCTGCTTGCCAAGACGGAGACCCAGGTTCAATCCCTGGGTTGGGATGATCCTCTGGAAAAGGAAAGAGCAACCCACTCCAGTGTTCTTGACTGGAAAACCTCATGGACAGAAAAGCCTAGCAGGCTACAGTCCATGGGGTTTTAAAGAGTCAGACACAACTTAGCGACTAAATCACCACTACCACCCCAAACAGACCTTTCCTCCTAGGCTCCAAAAATCACATTACAATTAACTTCAGATACCAAATACCAATCTACTAACACAAGGAGGATCTGATGCAGAGAATTAAGCATACAACGATGAGTGTTTCACTATATCCAGTGCTTAGATTTCAAGTGAAAATGGTAATGTCTACATAATGGATCTGTACAAAACCACATCCAGATTTGGAAAAACAAAGAGCAGAGAAGTTGCCTTAATATAGACACACACCTTCTTGTCCTTGCAGAGAACACTTCTCAGTAAAATGCAGTCATGTCTGCGGAGAGAGAGATTAGGTCACTGGCAACAGTTTGGGCAATCTGTCACCAATAAAAAATATTGCCCTCTGGAGTGGCTTAAGAGTAATAAACAGGGTTAAAGTTAAAGTCTCAAAGGAAAGTAATTAAAGGCTTTTGAGCATTTAATTGGGGGTCTCTTTTTTTTGGCAGCTACAAAGGTACAAATATCTATACACTAGACCAAGTTCTTTGCTTGGTTTAAATTCTGTTGGAGGTAGGAGGAGTACCTCAGGCTAAGTGCTCGCTTAATTTAAATAGACAAAAACAAGCAGAATGCTTCCCTTTTAAACCATTATTGAGGGTGTTGTAGAATAATCTTAAAATGGCTGAAAGCTCTAGCAATATCAACTCTAGCAGAGCCTTGAAACTTTGAAGGAGGACCCAAGTAATTCAGGGAAGCAGTTCCTTTTTTTCCTCCAAGACAGCAAGCTGCAGGGAGGATGGGAACCTGTCTCACTCGTTGATGGATGAATTCCCAGTGACTGTGCTGAAGCTGGCACAGAGTGATACTCACTAGATATTTGCTAAGGTTCTACCAGAATGGCTTCTCACCAACCTTGCAGAGGAAATAACAAGTTCTAGACAAAGAGGTAAAAAAAAAAATATTAGTCACACAAAAGGCAAAATCATAGGTTACTGAATTTCAGCTATTTAAGGGCACAAAAAGAGTTCTGAAATTATCTAACTCAGATTGGGACTTGAACCTATGCTCTTTTAGCTGACATTACACCTGGTCTCAGGACTTAATGAGGCTCAGGTTCTGAGCAGGAAGAATTGAGTGAGACACAAAGCGATAGGTAAGAATTGGATACATTTAGAGAGAAATACACTCCACAAAGAGATTGTGGGTCATCTCAGAAGGTGAGAGCACCGCCAGGGTATGGGGTTGTCAGTTTTTATAGGGCTGGGTTGTTTCATAGTCTGGAGTCAGAAGAGTATTCCAGTTATTTTGATAAGGGAGTGGGATTTCTAGGAATTAGGCCCCATCTACTTTTTGACCATTATGGTCAGCTGAAACTGTCATAGTTCCTGTGAGTGTGTCACAGAGTGTATACTGAGTTTCAAGGTCTAGTGGAAGTCAACTCATTTGCCATCTTGGACCTATTTGGTTCTAACCAGTTTACATCGTGTCCTTGGGCCATGTCACTTTTTTAAAGGTTGTCCTGCCCATTTTCCTTCTGTTTCAGTTCTACTTCTCAAAAAATCATATCTCTTATGACCAGCAAAAAGACCAAAATTTTATAATTATGGATTCATGTCCATTGAAATCCTGTATCTGGGAGAAATACAACAATGGGCCTGATAACCATTTATATTTCCTTGTAAATAGTGCTTAACAGGCCTACCTATTGCAGTTTAGACACAGAAACACATAGAGAGAAGTCACTCCTACTCTAGGTCTTCCATACTATCCAAGCACCATCTCAGTGAATTGTGGTGATCTATTTATGTGTATGTACAGGGCTTCCCAGGTGGCTCATGTGGTAAAGAATCTGCCCACAGTGCAGGAGACACAGGTTCAATCCTTGGGTCAGGAAGATCCCCTGGAGAAGGGAATGGCAGCCCACTCCAGTATTCTTGCCTGGAGAATTCCATGGTCAGAGGAGCCTGGCAGGCTACAGTCCATGGGGTCTCAAAGAGTTGGACATGACTGACTAACACACACACATCAGTCTGCCCTACTAAGCAGTAATGCTTTGAAAGCACAAGCCATCTTGTTTATTGCTGCATTCCTTATTTAAAACCATATTTTTGATACCATATGAGGGTTCTCAGAAATAGAATCAATAGTAGATACAGATATACACATGAGATAGTGAGAGGGAAGAGATTTATTATAGGGCTTTCATCTGTGAACTGGAGAACCAGGAAAGCTAGTGGTATAATTAAGTCTAAGTGTGAAGGTCTGATAACTAAGAGCACTGATGATCAAGGACAGAAGAAGGATGCCCCAGCTCAATGAGAAAGCAAAGGTGCTTTTCCTCTATTTTTTTTTTTTTTAAGCCCTCAGCAGAGTGAGTAATGCCCACTTGCACTGATGAGGGTGGATCTTCACTCTCAGTCTGTTGATTCAAATGCTAGTCTCCTCTGGAAACACCCTCACAAACATACCCAACAATAGTGTTTCATCAGCTATCTGGGCATCCCTTAGTCCAGACAAGTTGACACATAAAATTAACTATCAGAGATGCTAATTTTAATAAACAAATACTGAATATCGAGGGTACAATGGTCAATAAAGGGTAGCAGCCATGGCAAGTGATGAGAGAATGAAAGAAAAAGAGAGAAAACACTGCAAAATTGACAACAATGTCTTGACCCACCCAGAACAGATAACACTGAAGTGAAGGCTCCCAGGATTTCAGTAATACAGTGAGGCCTCGATTCCTACAAAGGCTTTAGGACAGGGGGACCCCAAACTCTGGGATCTAATGCTTGATTATCTGAGGTGGAGCTGATATAATAATAATAGGAAGAAAGTGCACAAAAAATATAATGCATTTGTATCAACCCTAAACCATCCCTCAGCCCCAACCCATGGAAAAACTGTCTTCCACAGAACCCATCCCTGGTCCAAAAAAGTTGGGGACTTCTGCTCTAGGGAAAAAACCTTTTTTGCCCCTTCTAGCTTCTAGCAGTTGCAGCAATTCTTGGTGTTCCTTGTCTTGCAGCTGTGTCCCTCCAGTCTCTGCCTCTGTCTTCACATGGCCCTCTGCCCTGTGTGTTGGTGTCTCTGTGTCCAAAATTTCCTGTTCTTATAAGAACACTACTCTTATTGGATATAGGGCCCGTCCTTATCTTAATTTGATTACCTGTACAAAGACCCTCTTTCCAAATGAAGTCATGTTCACAGATTGCAAGTGGACATAAATACGAGAGGGACATGAGTCAACCAAACATAGTTGCTAAACAAACACAGAACATGCTTATTTGTTGGCCTTCGCAATTTACAAGATTTCCTGTTATGTTCTAGGATGCCTTTATCACCAAAGAAGGGAAAAATAAGTTACATTTAAGAAATTTGCAGACTCCAAAGCAGGCAAATCTTGGAGAAGTTGCCTTTTAATATCTTCAGAATACACTGCCAGTGGTTGATGGATAACTAAATGCAATTAAAGATTTTATCAATCAAAATACTTAATATTTCTCCTTGTCACCAAAACAGTTGCTACCAATGTTCACGTAGGTTTTTGCTGTAGAAAAGTTATATGGTTTACCTAGGAAATATGACAGGCCACAGAGCCCGGAGTCAAGTCCAAATTCCACCACTTACATTGGGTCGGGGGCAGGGAGGGGAGGGCAGGAATTGACTCTCTGTGCCTGTTTCCCACCTATGAAATGGGGATGACAAAATCTCCTAATATTGGTATAGATTTAATGAGTCTATATGTATGAAGTGTTCAGAAAAATGCCTAACAAACAAGCAATGGTCTCTAAAAGTTAACAAAGGTTATTAGAAAACTTTAGAGGAAAACATTCATACCGAGCTCACCATCACAGCCATTTATATCTGTGTTTCTTCTTCTAAGTTATTTGATATCAGACCTTGTTTTAATGGCACTTTTGTTCCTAGTGATTAATTTGAAGTAAAGAAAGTTTCACTATTTTTATATCCATCATTTGAGCCCAGAAGTGCAATTTTAGATTGAGATGGTTAACTTTTTTGGTTTCTATGGAGATTATCTACTGAATAGTTTACTTACTGCCCCTGAGCTGTCAACGCATACTGTTTAATTTATAAAGCTGATCTAAACCTCTATGGGGGAAAAAGCCACCAATATTTCTCCAAACTTACTTGGATTTATTTTCAGTGTCAGACAAGACATAACATTTATTATGATTCACCTTAGCATGATGACATTTCATTTTTCTTGTTGAAGAAGATGTTCCAGAAAAAGGAAAAAAAGTTCAAAATCTCTTTAGTCTTCTGAATGTCTCATAATGAATGAGGGGCTCTGTTTTTGCTCAGTGCTTCAATCGCAAGAAATGTTTATATTTCAAGACTAAGTCCCCACCGAATATTTACAAAATTTGTTGCAAGGTGTTGAACTATAAATCTAAAGTTTGAAATCTACATCAAATATAGGAGAAAAGCCCATTTTAAAAAAAAGTGTAAAGCAGAAAGTCAGAAGTAAAGATGTAAATATTTTAAAGGCTTATTTAAATCTTTAAGTGTCTTTCTCATAAATAATACATAAAACTTATTTTATCAAATGTTCTTCAGTCTTGTCACTCTGAACACAAGACACAGTTATCTTAGAAGGGTGAGGACACAAAGTTTAGATTATTCGAATGTTGGAGATATTAGAGGATTTAATACATATATAATGTTATGAAATTTGTATGGTCAAGGTTTTACAGTTCTGAAAAAGAATCAGATCTTATATTTGGGGTTTTTAGGATGAACTCATATCTGAAATAGTCTTTCATAAAGAGCAGTGTGAAAAATTGTATTCCTCATCATAATATCTAAATGAAGGTTGGAGCCAGGCTTAGTAGAACATATCCACTTGATATTCAAAAGAAGTGATACAGAGTCAAATTTTCAAAGTTAAATATGTTGTACTGTGATGGTATAATATGTGCATCTTCCATCCTGCTCTTGTTCTGAACTTATTTCAGAACTCATTTCTAATGAAACTGTACCCTCCCACATCCAAACAGAGCAATTTAAATAATAGAGTATTATTTACTAAGTATTTTGAGTTCTTAAATATTCTGGCATTCAGGAATATTCCAGGACTTCTAATTCTTTTGAACCCAGGAAAGTTGGTAACTTTATAACAAATGCTTGTTGACACAATAAACTGAATAGCAGTACAGAATCTCTTGATTGCCAAATAAATAATGAATGTATTGGAATGAGTTGACATAAATGGAAACATCATAAAAATTTCACATTCTACGTCATCTCTTACATTTACTAAAACAAACAAACAAAAAAAACAGAGATAAAGATTGCAAAAAAAAAAAAGGTGAACCAGTTCCAGAGAGGATGTTTAAAGCACATTTGAATGGAGTTGATTCAGTAGTTTTCATTCCTTTTTTTTTTTTTTACTTTTGTTTGTTTCTATAGAACAAAACAACAGACAAAGAAGACAGTTCATCTGTACCACTGTCATTCCAAAGTGTTCTGATACAATGTCCTGCCAAAAACTCAATCTACATTAAAATGGTAAATTCCATGATTGCATACTGGCACAGGCTTTGTGTCTTAGAACATTCTCCCAGAATTCATTGAAAGTATGTTAATAAATTACTATGCTATTTTAAGAACAATTTATACATAATTCATTTTCTAAACAATAGAGCATGAAAAATTACACTTATGCTTTATCTTGCTTTGGAAGTAGTAAGCGAGGTTCCTTTTATAGGTATTCATACTTCTTCTCTAATTAAACATATTTATCTCTAAAATGCATTTATCACTTTCTGTACACTGTTTGCTCGTGAATCAACTCAATCTAACTTGCCCTTCCAGGGTCAAATTATATCAAAAGTTGGAAGTGCAACTTCAGCAATAGCTAGGCATTTTGAAATGATATCAGAAAGAACAGGGCTTTGAAGAGATCAGGAAGAATTTGATTAGGAACCGGAGGAACTGGGTTATTGTTCCTGTTGTATTTCCAACCAAGCAATTCTGCGTAACCGTGAGTACTTCACTTTCTTTTTCTGAGTCCCAGCTTCCTCATCTCTGAAACAACAGTTGCCGTTGTAATGCGCTATTGTGTATTGACTAAATAAAAGTATCCATGGGAATGGGGATGAATTGCCATTTGAAGAGACCACAAGGCAGGCATGTGACAGAAAATAAATGTGCTAAACCATGACCAGAAAGACCCATCAAAATATTTTTCTATAATGCTATTTTTTTATAATATAATATTTTTCTATAGCTTGTTTTCTCAAATCTAATGCTATTTTTCTATAATGCTTCAATGATAGGGACATAGTTTCTGTTGGCTAAACAGTGAATCACAAGATCAAACACAGTAATGCCTTCACTCTAGCGTACCTCAACCACTGACAACTCAAACATACCCAAAATAGGATTTCTTTACAAAGAAGTCTGTCTTTGTTCTAGTAACTACATTTTGAGTGAGTGTTTTCTCTCCCCCAGGTTATAGTGGCCCTGTTCTAAGCAATCCTCTAAGAAATCAAATATTTAAATAAGAAATGGGACATAAGGAGCTTCGCCTGCCAAGCTAAACTTATGATCAAGATCATTATCTTAGTTTGGGAACATTTCAGCTAGCGTTACCTGGATATTTTTGAACTTATTCACTAGTTTATATTTCTAGCTTACGCATGCATGACCAATCATATAAACAAAATTAGGAAACTTATGTTTGATTTAAGTATCTCTTAAATACGTATGTTCAAGTTTTCCGTCTCTAAAGTAGTTGTGGACAAAACTCTGCTAAGAAATTGAGAATTCTTATAAGTCAAGATGCACCACTAATTTTGTAGCAATAGGCTAGCAATCTGCCTTCCAGAAAAGAGTGGAAATAGTTAAATTTTAATTAAGCAATTTTTAGAGTCTAATTGAATTAGCATATAAACTTTAATTAGACCAACAAAATGAAGAATAAAGAAGTAAAAGTTATTCCCAAGCAATTTTTTTTTAAGTTTTCCACATTTTTCTCATTGAAGCCTTGTGTTAGTCGCTTAGTCATGTCTGACTTTTTGCAACCCCATGGACGGTAGCCTGCCATGCTCCTCTGTCCATGGAGTTCTCCAAGCAAGATTACTGGAGTGGGTAGCCATTCCTTTCTCCAGGGGATCTTAATAACCCAGGGATCAAACCTGAGTGTCCTGCATTGCAGGCAGATTCTTTACCATTTGAGTCACCAGGAAAACTCCAATTGAAAGAAAACTTTCATGCTTTTTTAGTGTAAGGAAGTTAGTAAAGTTGTCATGGCCCGTGCTAAGCATGGAGTTCCCAGGGTGTAAGATGAGCACTGACTCATCACGGAAGTAGGTTTGTGAAAAAGGAAATGAAGTACAAACCTTAATTATGTTAAGATTTTGCCTCCTTTTAGTCCTGTGTGTCTCTCTGAGTTTGTTTCTCCAGCCTATTTTCCTTAGATAACCATCCACAACTTAATAGGCTAATAGAATATGAGCCTTAGCCAGGGCCCTATGCCCCAAAGTCCCATGAGATGAAAGATCTCTTAGTTATTCCTCAGAACTTTGAGCAAAATTACTCCAAGTCCTTTATATAAACAATCTCATCAATTTCCAGGAGTTCTGCAAAGGAAATAATATATAGTAAAATCCCATTATAGAAACTGGAACCACTACCTTGGAATTTGTATTAATTCAAACAGGAGCTTCTTTGAGTTGACCTATTACTAGCAAAAGATACATATTAGAATGATTGAGTGAGTGAAAGTCACTCAGTAATGTCCAACTCTTTGTGATCCCATGGACTGTAGCCTGCCAGGTTCCTCTGTCCATGGAATTATCCAGGCCAGAATTCTGGAGTGGGTGGACATTCCCTTCTCCAGGGTCTAATGAAGAAATCTGTTATTTGGAGAAACAAACTCAAAGAGACATACAGGACTGACACAAGGCAAAATCTCAACATAGCTAAGGTTTGTATCTCACTTCCTATATGGTAAACCCACTTCCAAGGATGGCTGGGTGCTCATCTTACACCCTGGGAACTCCAGGCTTAGCATGGGCCATGACAACTTTACTTACTACCTTCCTAACACTGAAAAAGCCTTGAAAGTTTTCCACCCTCTTGCCCATTCACCAAAATCAACCTATTCAGTGTCTCTTTGCTTCAGGGCTTTCTCTGTTACAGCTCACTTGGTAGACTAAACTAATGGATCAACAGTACAGTTAGACAAGTTAGCACTAGGCACTGAAGTATCCTGATGAGAAATGAGACTGCAGTCAGGGGTAGGAGCAAAGATGTGTCTTGAGTTTTTTATAATCCACTGAAATTTTCCAGGTGGTACATGCTACGGCAGCTTTGATACATGCTGTTGTCTCTTAACTGCAGGTGGCTCAGGTTGTGTTTTGGTGTGCACACCTGCCTGACAGTGGTGTGTGTGTGTCTGTGTGTGTGTGTGTGAGGACTAATAGCCAACGTGACTGAAGTTTCTAATCAGTTATTTTATGTCATGTAAATATAATCTCATTTGACTTTCTCACAAGTGCTGAATCTGCAGATGCAGATAAGCATGGCTAAAGAGTTCTTTTGGTTTTTCTATGTTTAGTGCTAGCCAACTGAGGAAATCTATAAACAATGGTGGAAGGAGTCCTCCCAAATACAGATGTTAAAATCTTAACACCTGGGGAACACATGTATACCTGTGGCGGATTCATATTGATATTTGGCAAAACTAATACAATTATGTAAAGTTTAAAAATAAAATAAAATTTAAAAAATAAAAAATAAAAGAAATGATGATTTAAAAAAAAAAAAACAAACACCTCATGTGGTGATATTTTCAGATGGGGCCTTTGGGAGGTAACTGCGTCCTGAGGGTGGAGCTCTCATAATGAGATTAGTGGCCTTAAAAGAAGAGACAGAAGTGCTTGCTTGCTTTCTCTCCATCATGTGAGGAGGTAAGAAGAAAGCAGTTGTCTGTAATCCAGGAAGAATCCCCTCACCAGATACCAGATACCAGATCTACTGGTACCCAAATCTTAGATTTCCCAGCCTCTAGAACTGTGAGAAATAAATGTTTGCTGTTTAAGCCACCCAGACTGTAGCATTCTGTTATAGCAGCTCAAAATGACTAAAATAGAGGGATGACTTTTTCTCTTACGAAGAGGAATTTTTAGTGCTGTCCCAGGTATGAAAAGGAGAGCTATTTTATTAAAAAGTTCAATTCAGAAAAGAGCAATTCATGAGAATTTCAGACTTCTAAACTGGATCATTAATCATCTGTCAGTGTTTATGACTGCATATCTGTAGTAAAGATAGGTCAGAAAAGAAAACATTTCATTTTCTAATGAAATGTGACCAAAAATTAGTATGAGATATATTCATAAGTAAATCAATATGTCAACATGGTTGTGAGAGTGATTTCAACATCCAAGGTGGAGATCAAAGGCCAAATAATTCTTCATGAAATTAATTTCAGCAAAGGACCTAAAATAAAATGCCAATTAAAAACATAATTTGGTAAACATTAGTAAAACAAAAAGTAAAATTTCAAGGAAATGAAATGACATTAACTGGCAAAGAAAAACTATTTCTTCTATACAAAATGATGTGTTTAGTAAAGTACCAAGTATCTCTAAGTAAAGAAGAGAAGAAATTTTCCAAAATATGACATCCGATGCAAGAAAAAAAAATAGCTGATAAGTAATTGAGGGACTACCTAGAAAAATAATAAAGGGGGAAAATGATTTTTAAAATGTATATAAACTCAATGTTACCTAAAGACTCCAATGTGTTTATGGGATAAAAATGAGAGGTTAAACACAAGGCATTATATCCTCCCCACCCCACCCCCACCATCCTACTCCATTCCACTCTGAAAATCCTTAATATCACTGCAAAACAAAGGATTGATGTTAGTGGGTCAGAAATTTTTAGGGATTTCTGAAAGACAGAAAGCAGGTGGGAAATAAAATAGAGGGAACCACAGCTTAAAACTGTTGCAAATGTTGAGAGCAGTTTCAGGTCTGCTTCAGTTTCAGCACTGAGAGGCCCAACTCAGGGAAAAGGTTCTAGAACAGTTGATCTAGAAACCACAGTGAAAGACCAGATGCTCCCCAAAATTACCTGTTCACACTCTTGTTCCTGTCTCAGTAGTTTTTTCATCCTATCCTGTGGTCAAAAGAAATAATAAATATAGTTCTATTTACCAAGTAGTTGGAGAAGACAATGGCACCCCACTCCAGTACTCTTGCCTGGAAAATCCCATGGACGGAGGAGCCTAGTAGGCTGCAGTCCATGGGGTTGCTAAGAGTCGGACACAACTGAGCAACTTCACTTTCACTTTTCACTTTCATGCATTGGAGAAGGAAATGGCAACCCACTCCAGTGTTCTTGCCTGGAGAATCCCAGGGACCCCAGGGACGGGGGAGCCTGGTGGGCTGCCGTCTATGGGGTCGCACAGAGTCGGACACGACTGAAGCGACTTAGCATAGCATAGCATAGCATAGCATATCAAGTAGTTGGGCTTCCCAGGTGTCCCAGTGGTAAAAGAATCCGCCTGTAATGCAGGAGACTAGGGGTTTGATCCCTGGGTCAAGAAGATCCCCTGGGGAAGGAAATGGCAACACGCTCCAGTATTCTTGCCTGGAGAATCCCGTAGACAGAAGAGCCTGGGGGGCTACAGTCCATGAGGTCACAAAAGAGTTGGACCCAACTTAACTAAACGGCAACAACAATCAAGTAGTTAGATACAAACTACTCAAGTATTTATGTCTCAACAACTTAATGGCAGCTTGAACACATGTGATTGAAAGAAAAAATTTGTACTCCATTCCTGCTGCTGGCTGCTAAGTCGCTTCAGTCGTGTCCAACTCTGTGTGACCCCGTAGACGACAGACCACCAGGCTCCCCCGTCCCTGGGATTCTCCAGGCAAGAACACTGGAGTGGGTTGCCATTTCCTTCTCCAGTGCATGAAAGTGAAAAGTGAAAGTGAAGTCACTCAGTCATGTCTGACTCTTAGAGACCACCATGGACTGCAGCCTACCAGGCTCCTCCATCCATGGGATTTTCCAGGCAAGAGTACTGGAGTGGGGTGCCATTGCCTTCTCCAATTCTATTCCTAAATAACCACGAATATTTGCAAATAGGATGTGTATCTATATTGGGCACCATGCAACTTTACAAATCTGGAAACGTATTGGACACTGTCACCTCTATTTCCTGTTCCACATTGATTTTGATGTGGTACTTGCTTTTTGTCACAGCAAACTCCAAAGTACCAGTTTCACAAAAATATGGTATTATCTAAAGGAATGTAGCATGATCTTATGTTGAAAATGGGATCTGATAGTTTCAGATTTTTTTTTTAAGGTATCAGTATTTTATTTATTTATTTAACTGTGCCAGGTCTGAGTTGCAGCATGTGGGATCTTTGATATTCATTGTGGCATGTGGGATCTTTAGTTGAGATATGTGGGATGTTTTAGTTGCCACTTGTAGGATCTAGTTCCTTGACCAGGGATCAAACCCAGACCCCCTGATTGGGAGATGGAGCCTCCGTCACTGGACCACCTGGGGAGTCCTGACACAGTAGTTTTGCAGTGTCTATCAGATGGCCGAATATCACTGTTTCTTTCAAAATATCCCATCATGCCCCTGTGAGTTTATTATGGTGCCCAGGGTATTTGAGTACCAGATAGCTAGGCTGTCAGAAATCTCTCCTCTTTGTGCCAAGAAAGAAAGTGAAGTCGCTCAGTCATGTCCAACTTTTTGTGACCCCATGGACTGTAGCCTACCAGGCTCCTCTGTCCATGGGATTTTCCAAGCAAGAATACTGGAGTGGGTTGCCATTTCCTTCTCCAGGAGACCTTCCCGACCCAGGGATTGAACCCAGGTCTCCCACATTGTGGGCAGACGCTTTACCATCTGAGCCACCAGGGAAGTCCAAGAGGACTTCCAAAAGGACTCTGTGGCAAGAGGGAGTGTCAGAAACATTTGTCACCAGAGATTGTGGACTCTTGACTTCAAGAAACAGTACTGCATCCTGTTGGCAGATGAACCCAAACACAACAAAGATGTTCTGAGCTCAGATGATGGACTACTTACACACTCTACCCTACAATACAGCCTAAACCTTCTTTGCAACCATTGAAAGGAAGATATGGTCACACACCAATAGGGAAACTCAAGTACAAAGACAAAGTCGTAACCAAAATTCATAAATTAAAAAAAAATAATAATAAAATAATAATAATTTTTCAAGAATTATAATAAAATTTAAAAAATTATTTTTTCCTTTTCAAGTTCTAAAAAAAAAAAAAAAACAGAAAAACAAAATTCAACAAGAATTTGGGCAAAGCCGAAACCGTAACAGCAAGGTTCCCAGTTCTAAAGTCTGAAGCATCTGTCAGGGAGAAAATGTTTCTAAAACAAATAGAGCTTTCGGCATATCTGTGTGATCATTTTCCTATCGGATTAAGAGAGGCCACCACATCTGTAAAACAAACACAGGCTAGTAATGAAAAAAAGACCAAATCAAGATTTTGTACCTTGATTGGCAACATGGAACCAGATAGAGAAGAAAGTAGCAAGTTGAAAATTTAAGCTGAATAATTTCCCTCAAAATATACTTCATGAGGGGCTTCCTAGGTGGAGCTAGTGGTAAAGAACCTGCCTGCAATGTAGGAGACAGAAGAGATGGGGGTTCGATTCCTGGTCAGGAAGATCCCCTGGAGAACAGCATGGCAACCCACTCCAGTATTCTTGTCTGGAGAACTTCATGGACAGAGGAGACAGGTGGGCTACAGTCCATGGGGTTGCAAAGAGTCGGACATGACTGAGCTACTCCGCTTTCACTTTTCACTTTCATGCATTGGAGAAGGAAATGGCAACCCACTCCAGTGTTCTTGCCTGGAGAATCCCAGGGACGGGGGAGCCTGGTGGGCTGCCATCTACAGGGTTGCAAAGAGTCGGACACGACTGAAGCAACTTAGCATACATGCATGTACTTCAGGAATACGACTGATGATACTATTGAATGGAAAAATATATGTAGCATACCTAACTCAAGGTATGGCCCACTGGAGGTGGTCCTTCCTTGGGTCTTTAAATTAAGTGGTCTAACTTGATGCTCTTTCTAACACACACATTCATACACATCACATAACCTTTATAATAAGGAGGAAATAATTGCTATTTCCATTTAACAGATGAAGAAATTGACAAAGAACAACTTATGGGGTTCATTACAGTCACACAGCAAATTATAATGACAGAGCCTGGCCCAAATCCTCAAATTTTTGGCCCTTTCTCATCTTTTCATATATGTTAAGTAATCCATAACAACTGCATTTAAAGGGGGAAAAATGATGTTAAAATTGAAGAATTTCTTTGCTTCAAAATTTACTGAAAATTTTGCAGAGTGAGTCATCATAGTTATAGCAGGACAGAATAGTCAAGAGTTAAGTAAAAGGTAGGTCATAAATCTGGATGGAATGATATTCATTCAAATACTATTTAAAAAAAGAAACTGAAATGTGAAATTGAGAAATTTGGAGTGACAATATATAATTTTTCATGCAAATCCTATGTACTGCAGTTCTGATGAGTTGCTAGCAAAATGCCATCTATAAAAAATTAACTGGAGATAACCAGGGAGTTTTGTTTCAATTCCTAGCAATTAGAGAAAATATATTTAAATGCAAAGGGTCACTTAAAAAAAAATTAGCTATTAGAGGAAAGGTAGCATGGAATATACAAGAAAAAATCATGAACCCACTAATAGAAAAGTGTTAAGAAGGCTGGAAGAGTCTGTTCGAAAAAGAGGAAATTAGGAGATATAATTTAGGTACATGTTTAAAGGAACATTTAAGAGGATTAAAAAAAATAGTTACCATGAATGATTAAAGAATTGGCTTGCGTTCTAGAAACCAGATATCTCTAAATTCATATCTAGTTGAAAACTCAATTATTCCATAATTTTTTGATCTTCAAGTTTTCTTCCAACTCCACAATTCAGAGAAACGGGAAAGGTAAGTAAACTATCCATAAGCAAAGACGTGTGAAAAATGAGGTCAACAAGAGCTCAGTGATGGATTGTACCTTATTTTAACTTTGTTTAAAATAATTTGTAAAAACAGTTGCACAGGGCAAGCACCAATCTCTACGTTTATATTAAATCCTTGAGCATAAACAGCTTTAATGAAATGTATTTAGGGAAAAATAACTTCAAATATATTTATAAGAGGAAGAATTCTAAGCTCTTAGCTACAAGGAAAAAGGAACAGGTGTCAATATACCTCTATTCCCTAAAAGTATTAGTCAGAGGATGTCTGTGCTAAAAATGGTGGCAACTAATGCATTTTTTTTAGCACTAAGTGCCAGAAATATCTTTGGCTTGTTTTATCTGATTAAATCATCCAATAGCCCCAGAGGTAGGATCTAAACTTTTACAAAATTTAGATGCCTTCATTTCTGATGTAGTGGATGTAATATTGTCCACCATACCAGAAAAACCTAACATAAAATTTTCAGTGATGGGCAACTGTTAGAATCAAGAGATAAACATTTTCTGTGGGGACAGCTAAATTTTGTAGCTCCTTTCACTAGGGAAAAATGAGAGTCAATAGAATTAGAAACAAAGCCTATAAAATAATAAAATATCAACACACATTCTGATCAAATAGGAGAATTCAGCATCTAAAGCATATTCAGTTAAGCTGCATTGAAACACAAAAGGACACAATAAATTATAGGGGTAGGTTGATATCATACTTAATAATTCCAAGATTTGGTGGAGAACCAAAACTATCATTAATATCAAGAATAGCTTATATGAATTAATTTTTGATAAAAGATAGGGACATGTGTGATATTTTCATTTGTTCACTTAGAAAATAATACTTAGTCACTTTTAGAGTCTCGACCCTGGGTATACAGTGGCAAAATTTTGTCTGTTGAAATGTTAGAACAGATGGCTAATGACTGGCTGTTGTTCCCAAGAAGATATAACTGATCATTGCCCAAAGACATGGCTGGGTGCCTTTCCTAGAAATTGCTTTGGCATCAAGGGTTAATCCTCAGTCTTGGAAGCTTGGAAAACTTATTTCTTAGCAAACCAGGAGTAACTGTGTCACTCAGAGTAGAATCACTTTGACCAAAGTCATTAAGACCAATGTCAAAACCAGAATAACCTTTGCGATAGATAATCTCAGAGATCTCAATACTCATATTCTCATAACTCAGCAGATATATGTGCTCTGTCGCTTCAGTCATGTCTGACTCTTTGCTATTCCATGGACTGTGGCCCACCAAGCTCCTCTGTCCATGCAATTCTTCAGGCAAGAATACTGGATTGGGTAGCCATTTCCTCCTCCAAGGGATCTTTCAGATCCAGGGATCAAACCTGGGTCTCCCACACTGCAGGCAGATTCTTTACTGTCTGAGCCACCAGGGAAGCCAATATATATAGCAAGCTAAATTATAATTAGTGAATTGCCTAGTGAACATAGGATTATATAATAAAGGGAACTGGGCTGGAATTTCTTTGGCCCAAAGCTGTTCTGGCCTAGCTGATGTTTGGATGAGGACAAGCTATCATTTGTGTCTGTTACTGTTTTTTTGCCAACCCTTCAATCAGGTTACAATGTAACTTTTATCAGATGGGAAGACCTTCTACCTCTTTTCTCAGATTCCTTATATGCTGATCTGTAGCTTAATATTTGGAGGGCAACCATTTGTAGTATATTCCAAATCCCATTTTTAACTCACTTCTGCTCACAGGATACAAAGACAAAATCGTGGAAAACCAAAAGGGTTTCTATCAATTGTTCTTTCATTCCAAAGAAATAGTCTATATCCTGGTCCAGAAGCAGCCTTGATGTGCCAGGGTTTTAATTATAATCTTAGATAAGGGCAACTTGTGTTCAATGGTAAAGACAAGAGTAAAAGAAGCCACCTTGAACTCAGTGAGACAGCTGTGCCCCAAAGTAAGGTTGTTGCCTCAGGGCTTCCTTTTGTTTACCCAGGAGCTGTTGCCCTTAGCATCTCAGACAGCACTGCCACCTCTCCTCAGTGTTTCTAGTTAGCCCTGAAAGCTTGGTATAAAGAGATACTACACCCAAAGATAACTTTCATAAATGATAGACCAAATGGTCCAAGTAAAAATTAGTCTCCAAAATATATCTCATAAATAGTTATTTTTTTCTTACAAATTTCAAATGCCATAGACTCTTGTACCTGCTGAAACAGACAAAACTCTTGATCCATCAAAGAGATACCTGTTGTTCAACTGGTAGGGGAATGGTGATGAAGGTTTTTTTCTTTACAAGATTTGCTTAAGAAGTAGGGAAGTGATCATTTGCTCCGGTTTGCTATCCCCCCTCCCCCCGCCCCCCGGCCTAGGGTAGTGTGGCTGTGAATACTTCAAATTGGCATGCAAACATTTAAACAGGAATTTTGATAGCCTTAAAATTTAAAGGTCATTTTGTGGAATAAAGCAATAAATATTGAACAAATGAAATAAACTAAAGGAAGCTTTCGGAGGATGCCACCATTGCCAAATTACCTTTAAATTTTTTGTGTGTGAATTTTAATTAGGGTAGTAAGAAGATCATCCACAAACTCCCTATCACTCAGCCCTACAAAATCATGATCTAGTCTAGTGAAGAAGTCAATCAATAAACCAGTGAGACCCAAGGAAGAACCTGAGGCTATTCAATACCAGTATGTAGGTAAAAGCATCATCCGGCCAGAAGAACTGAAGTGGCTACATATTATCTGCAGTCAGGGGAATGAAACTACACAGTACCTCTGGGCTGGGCAAGAAGTATCTTGTTATGCCTGGAGATAGAAGCTGGGGAACGTTCGGCACCCCGCCCCCTCTTCAAACGATGGTGTTTTTTCCTAAAAAGTCCTAGGAAGGCAGAGGGTTCTGAGTTAATTCAGAGCCTCCACAGGGCCGGGATCTGTCACAACAGTCTCTTTGTAGCGCCTTAATGTGGGCTGACCCTTTCTGCATCAGGTGGCTTGCTCTGCAAGTCCTCTCCTTCGAGTATTGGGCAATTAATTAATACAGGAACGCAAATCCTGAATCCTGGGCTGAGAACCCACAAACTGATTTGGTAAACAAATGATATGTAAAATCTATACACAGAGAGTGGCAAGTGACAAAGGAAATTGCAAATGCCCCTAAACACTCTTTCCCATCGATTGGCAGAGAGGATGTAGCACATACAGAGGAGATGGAGCATAAAATTAGGCGGACTGATTCAGAGGTTTGTTTTGATTTTTTAAATCATTTATTAAAAATAAAAATGTGGGCGCGTACGTGTGGGGAGGGGGAACAAGATTTCCAACGCGAAGAGGCTGTCGGCAGACGATGTACATACACATGAAAGCGCGCTCTCTAAATCTCCCAAGAACTAAATGTACAGAAATGTGCAGTTATCGTGGAACTCGCCCGGAGAAGGCAGCCTCGGGAGTTGAAGACGATCCTGACCCTGCAAGAGGAAAGCAAACGACTGGACAGGAACTTCCTGCGACTGCCAGAGGTGAGCTTCAGGAGGGAACCGGCCACGCCAAGTCGGAGACTGCTTTCAACAGGAAAACACGCGCGTGTCCCTGCTGGGGCCGGGGGTGGGGGACCGGCGTCCCGGCAAAGACACCCTACTGGAGATCGGTGCGGGGGGTTGGGAGGGAAGGAGCCCCCAGGGGCTCTGCGAGAGCAACAGGCTGAGCAATGAATTCAGACACTGGGAAGAAAAAGAAAATGGTCTGCAGAGCAGGATGAACCGAAGTTTGCTCTTTAACTCTGGGGTGCCGGGCGTTCTCAGGGAAGCGATCCCCTACCCGCGGCGATGTCTCTGCTGATAGCGCATCCTCCAGACCGAGGGGGAAACAGAGGCAGAGACACGGCACGAAGAAGTTGGGAATACAGGGCATCTCCTTCGCTGCTCAAGCGCCCCCTCTTTTCCCTAGGAACCTCCTCGGCCGCGGGTCCAGAAACGCTTGGCCAGTGCCCGCCCGCAGGGGTCCCGGCGAGTCCCCGCGCTCGCTCCTCCACGGCGGGAAGGCTCCCGCGAGCTCTCCGTGGCCCGAGGGCTCGGTCCGCGTCTCCCGCAGGCCCGGGGATTGGCTGCCTCTCGCAGCTGAGGTTCAGCTCTGGAGCAGCCGTGCTCAACCTCATTCCCTCTGATGCTCTCCCCGATACTAAATCTTTTCCCCCTTACCAACTGGGCTTTGTTATTTTTTACGTAGTTATCTGTTGGGGATCCGTTGATACTCAGATAAACTCACTCCTGCCTTTGTATTCCTGCCTCTTTAAACCCCACAAATATTGGTTGCCCCCTTCAGGGATAAGGCGTTCCTCAGCCTACCCGCAGCCTGTCCCGTCGAGGCAGTCTCGGAGCCAGATGGGGGTCTCTTGTGACCCAGCAACAGTTAATCAGAGACAGCTAGGTTTGGAGTGACTGGCTGCTTTCGTTGGACGGATTTGTGTATGTTTTATGACTTTCTTTTATCGTGCAGCAAAGGAAAACACCCAGTGTTTTAAGAAAACTTATTATTCTCTTCCTCGGGGACACGAGTTCCAGTCCTGGACACTTTGCTTTCTCCTTCTGTTCTTTCCCTACCCGTGTCCAGTTTCTTAACTATCCTTTGCCCTTGATCTTTTCCCAAACTGCCCGGCCCCAGGTTGCCCTGGCCCCTCCTACGATTTGCTCCTCTCTTTAATTTGTCTTGTATGTTAGCCCTGGGTCAACGAGCCTTTTGTGCATGGTCCTGGGCCAGTGTGCATGTGTGTAGTGTGTTTCTTTTGTTATTTTTCTCCTCCTAACACTGTAGAAATGAAACACACATGCAGCTCTGTCGCCTCATATTTTCAGATGTTTTTCACACTATTGTCTGCTCCAGCCTGTTGAAAGTGCAAAGTGAAAACAGATGCACCACCCCCCCCATTTTTTTTTGAAAGGGGACAATCCTAGGATGGGGACTAACCTCTCAAATAAAGATAAGCAATAAATATAATATCAGATTTATAACGTGCATTGAGCACTCTTGATTAGCACCAAGGTGAGCTCTGGTGAGATTTTGATCATTTCCATGTGTCTGGACTACAAGAAGAAATCAGTGGGGGAAGAGCTTTATAAATCAGCATTCATGTCAAGACAAATCAAAATAATGCCTCTATTATTTCAATCAATAAACCATTTTTATTCCCAACATCTGATATACACAGTGTGTGTCCATCTGTTTGTATTTGGAATTGGCAGCTTTGCCTTATACCAAAACAAGGCTTTCAAAGATGTGTCAATAAAATTGAAAATTTAAAAAGGATCTAAGAAGGATCTCTCCTTCTCTTTCAAGCCACTCTATTCTCCCCCTTTTAAACCTGGCACCCTAAGTCAGCAGGAGAGCTTTGCAAACTCTGTGTTAGAACTGCTCATTGAGAGGACAGAGGAAAGAGGTGGCAGGCACTGGTGGATAGAAGAAACTGAAAGTGGCTGTGAGCAGTGACGCAGGCGGAAGAAAGCCTGCCTGGCTTCTGGCTCCGAGATACTCCCGAAGAGGATCCTTGGGCTGGTGGTGGGGTGGGGGGAAGTAGGCAGGTTTGACAACGTGCCTCCACTGCTCTGCTGAAAACCAAACCCACCTCTTCCCTCCACCCCCACCAAGATCCCGCCAGCAGGTGTAAGACTGACTTGCTCTTGGGGGCTAATTGGGGTGAGGCTAGCTGGAGAAAGACAGGAGAAGGGAGGGTGAGAAGGAGAGAGGGGGGAGAGAGAGAGAAGAGGGAAGAAAAAGAGGTGATCTGGCAGACTAAAGGATTGCTTTGTTAGTTTCAGGCAGGTTTGAAGCCTTGTTTCTCAAAATGTCCTGCAGTTTTGGCTTCCATGGCAGCTTGCTAGATGGGGTCACAATTCTTGATCCATGAGAAGAAGGTAGAGGAGAGGGATGAGTTGTTTATGAGTTAACATTGTAGATATCTCCCCAGTGTTGGTATCTCTCTGCTTCCTTGGTTATTTTATTCGTTCCAAATTTGTACACCTAGAAACCAAATCTTGATCATCCTTTTGTTGCTTAAAGTTCATTCTGTCCTGTCCCATCTGTCTGCCATAAACGCACAATTCTGCCCAGCCCATTCCCAGTTCATTTCTTTCCACTGGAATGGGAAGGAGAGGGAAAATCTCCTAGACGGAACCCCAGAGTCGGATTCAGAATAGTCTTTGTTTGCATTCAACAGCTGTCTGCCCACCACGCCTTCAGTCCCCAAGACCGAAGTGCATTCTCGGGGGTTCTTTTGGTAAAGACAGAAAAAAGAAACAGTTTAAAAAAAAAAAAAGTATTTTTACAAGCAGGATTCCACAATCTTTGGGAACTTTGAGACTTTAATAATCTCTCAGGCTAAATTATCACTCCAACAACTGTTTCCAAAGAACTCGACGCAAAATGGGGGGGGGAAATGTTGGTAATGTGGATGCGCAGATTTTATTTTTTATCCGGAAAGGCTTGTTGGTTTTCTCTTACTGACTCCTTCCTTCCCTCCCTTCTCAGTCACTGGCTTTGTGCGGAGAAGGGGCGGGGGAGGGAGAGAGAGGGGGCAAGCTTAGGCGACGGGAACCTCGAGGCCGAGGGATTTCAAGGAAAGCGAAATAAACCAGGCGGGGAGATTCTCTGTTCATTTCTCTCTCTAATGCGTCTCTCCTCCGGGTCAGAGCGCTAATGACGACCTCGTTCCTACGATTTAGGATGCGAGTGCTTTCAAACAAAGGACACGGGTCCTCTTGCTTTTCCTCATTCGCTCCTGTAGGTTCTTTCTACCTTCTCGTTTCCTCCCTCCTCCCTTCTTCCCCTAGGCACTTCCCCAGCCCACCCCCCTTTCAATCACACACACACACACACACACACACACACACACGCCTCGCTCCGAAGCCCTTCCTTCCCCTTCTCTACGATCCAGTCCTGTGCTTTTTCCCACTCCTTGGCCGGCTACTTTCCAGACGGGATTTCGACACCCATTATATTGCTGCCTGAAGGGCACGCTCCGATTTCCGGAGATCGTTTTCTGTTCCGGTTCTGGTCTTGGATTCAGGAGTCCACGAACAAATCCACAGCTTCCCTCCAAACCTTTCGGTTTGGGCGCCTTTTAAGCCCCCCTTAGTCCCACCCTTGTTTGTCTGCCCACGTCGGCTTGGAAACATTTCCCGGGGTCTTGTTCTTTCTGTAGTTTCTATTTCTGAACAAGCCAAAGCGCAAAAGGACTCTAGATGCAGCGCAGGAACGGTTTTTCCCCGGAGAAAAGGGATGGGGATGAGGGGATGTTCTCATCTCTGTAGGTTCTGAAAGGGGACAAAGAGGGCCAGACGAGCCCTCTTTGACGAGCCCTCAAAGACGAGACGAGCCAGGTGGCCTGAACCGACCTGTGGAGATCCAAGGTCCAACCTCAGGCTTGGCCCACTCTTCCCCTTTCCAAGGCAACGCCAAGGCTTTCGGCAACCAGGCCAGCTCCCGAGGT
The DNA here is from genome assembly GCF_002263795.3 of Bos taurus. Taxonomy (NCBI): domain Eukaryota; kingdom Metazoa; phylum Chordata; class Mammalia; order Artiodactyla; family Bovidae; genus Bos; species Bos taurus. The sequence goes on from NC_037347.1 coordinate 28,184,116, forward strand.
GAACCGCTCAAGCCCCCCAAGAAGGAAGCTCCGAACGCCTCAAGGATACACAATCTATCTGGTTTTCTCCCAAGAAAGAGCGAAGAAATTGCAACTCTCTCGAGAAATGAGTTTTAAGGGTCACTTGAAATTGAGCCTCTGAAAGCTCGTCGCGTTGGCGGAGTGAAAACAAAATTTCTCAACCTAGGTCCCGCCCCTGGGCTAAGAGGCGCCTTAGGAGCCCAAGAGAGAAGGGGTTTTGAAGCATCCGATTTTGAGATGCAAGCCTGGTCCCCTAGCCCTGAACGCCTACCTTGAAAACCTACAAAGAGAAGACTGTTTTCAAACTCCCAAACTCCCCAACAACGATTTTCAAAAACTCAACTATAAACCCCTCCCCCTCTTCACCCACCAAAATTGAGAACTTTCGTAGATTTTAAGTGAGAGGAAGATACAAAGGATTGATTCCTTTTTGTTTAAATATCAACATTATCAAGTTTCTGTAAGAAAGGGAGGAATATAGTTAGAATTGTTTGGAGGGGTGGTTTGATTTGGTCTTAATTATTTTATTTTGTTTTGCTTTAATATTTTTCTTTTGGGTTTCTTTGTTATTTTGAGGTTCATTTGAAAGACTCAGGACTGCACTCTGAAAAAAAGCATTTTTTTTGTTGTTGTCTCAAAATTTCAAACTGACATAAGTGTTGGATCATCAGTTTTCCCTTTGTCTGCCCTGGTTGTAAATAATGGCTTTGAGATTAGCTAATTAAGGGGCATTAATCACTGATAGAAAGGGAATAAATCAAAGCCTTGTTCTAAATTTCAAACTTGCCTGTATAGATGTGCATAGCTCCTCTATCTGGAGCAGATAGGTGCTGTTTGAATTACTGTTCTTCAGAGTAAACCAAATCCACTTCACTTAAAAAAAAAGAGTATTGTATTTATACAGCCTGGTTGTGCCATTAAATGAAGTCCCCCTCCCATTCTTATTCCATTTCATAAACAAAGTGTAGAGACGACAGTTATTACGGGTTCAAAGATCCAAACCTTAGCTTTTGCCTAGCATTGTGCTTACCTTTAGGTACTGGGTGGGGGGAGGGGGAGTCGGAAAAGGGAGGAATAAACTCTAAGCGGATACAGATGGAAGGAGGATAAATAGATTTGTATTGAGGTTTGTTTTTCATCAGAATACAGTTTTTGTGGAAATTCTTCAATGCCTGCAGTATTTCAGGTATAATTCTCTAGACTGCATTCCCTTAGCTCTCTGCATAAGACATTAAAAAACATTAGGTTCTGGTTTGTGAAAAAGAAAAGCAAGCATTCAGTGTGTGTGTGTGTGTGTGTGTGTGTGTGTGTGTGTGTGTGTGTAAGAAAAGAATAAGGCTCGCCTCTCCACCGCGTTTGCCTACGCCAGTGATGCTCATTGCATTCCGGCTTGTTCCATGCTCCCAGTCCTGCACATTATTTGGGAGCTTGGACCATTTCAACACCGACAAAGAGGCTTTAAATAAGTACATGTCATAAAACAACAAGCCAGTCCCTGGGAGCAAGTAAAAATTTATTCGCTTCACGTAAAGCCCTCCGAAACAGTAAACACAGAGCAGATAATCCACAGCCAGGCAGGGGATCTGCACGCCCTTGGCTCGGTGTCTGTGCGGGCTGTGCGCGCATCTCGGCCTCTGCGCACTGCTTCCCCCATACTCCCCGCAATTGCAAGTAAAGACTTGTGTGTTGAAATTCCCCACGCTCTTCTCCTCCTTTAGGGCTGTATCTCCTTTTAGCAACGATTCTCAGCCGAGGGCTCAGTGCCTGACTAATGCCTGGGAAATATGCGCGTCTGGAGGGCGGTGTGGGGTCCTTGGGGGTGAACTTGGATAGCCACCCCTTCCTGTCGAAAGAGAGCCCACTCTAGGTGTGGTCCCCCAAAGCGGCTGGTTGGAGAAAATGCCTCCTCCCAGCCCGTAATTCTCTCCACACAGTAGGTTCTATCCTTAAGTGGACAATACCGGCTGCCAAAGGCAGGTGCCAGTTTCCAATAGGCTAAATCGTTCTAATAGCCTCGGCAGGCTCAAACCCCTCCCTTCCTTAGGTTGCTCCTGCTTCTCCTTTTTTAATGTTTAAGGTCAGGAACTTTATCATTAACTTTAAGGTATCCGGTGGAGCCTGTCATTAAAAAGAGGCTCACAAACTGCGCCAGAGCCCAAATGGAGGGGTAGAAAGAGCTGGGGGAGAGGGACCCTGCTAGGCGAAGGGGCGGCTGGCGAGGGAAGGGATATTTGCATAAAGCTTTGTCTTTAGTGCTTCTTAGGCTGCTGAGGGTTATAACGCTAATTACACAAGATTAATGTGGAGATTGTTCTCCATTGCTCACCAAGATTTATTTAAACAGTGAACTGTTCAAGATCCAAAGCCATAAACCATCCCACCCCGCCGCCGGGCTGGGACTCTACCCCTGCGGGAAGTTAAGTTTTTCCAAGTCCAAAGGATGAAAAGAAAGGGGGCTGCCTTTGGGTCAGCTGTTCCCTAAAGCCAAATTTGGGGATACTGTTTAAAGGACCACTTGTCGGCTCTCGGATATATAAATCATAAGGGGCAGTTCCCTGTCTTTTCCCTCTCTGTTGGCTTCCAAATGAATGCCTTTTTTTGCGGTGACTTCTTGCGTTTTAGGGGAATGGGGGGATGAGGTGGCCAAGGAGGAAATTCGGTGCCCGAGCGCCCCCTACTGCGACCAAACGATAAGAGATGCCTTGGCTGAATGCCTGAGTTTCAGCGGTCGGATGCTGTCCCTTAGCGGGCTAAAGTGGGATACGGCTGAGGATGAGATTCCATACTAGAAACACCTAGGGAGTTTTAATAAATTGTAGCCTAAACTGTACACGGGCTTCCCTAGTGGATTCCAGAGTAAAGAAGCCGCCGCCAAAGCAGGAGACGAGGGTTTGGTCCCTGGATGGAGAAGATCTCCTGGAGAAGGGAATGGCAACCTACTCCAGTATTCTTGCCCAGAAGAGTTCCACGGACAGAGGAGCCTTGGTGGGCTACAGTCCATGGGGTCGCAGAGTCGGACACGACGTAGCGACTAAACAACAGCAACAAAACTGTACACACACACACACACACACACACAAAACACACGCACACAAATATTCCTTGGGCAGTCTGAATTCTTCAGGGATTCGGATACATTGAGTTTAGGTGGAACTCAGGCACTTTCCCCACCCCCACCCCAGATAATTTAATATGCAGTCAGGGTAGAGAACCAATATTTGAAAATTTCTGGTTCTTTCCAAAATAATTACTAGTTAGAGTGCACGTGAAAAAGTTGATTGGTTTAACACAACTTTGATATACATCCTTTGATAGATAGCTACTGATTCTGCTTAGAAAACCATGGCTCATCATTACCCCAGGCTACTTGGGAGATGTTATTCAACGGATTTTTTTCAATTTATTGGAGAACCTTGCTCAGAATTTTAATGGCAGGTTGTATCTTGAAATAATTTAAGATTTTTGAGACTATGTTATTAGTTTCTTCCTTTCTTGGGGTAAACACAGGTAGAGCTTCAATAATGAAAATAATAATGTTAGTATCAAATTGTAATTGTGAGAAAGGCTAGAAATAGCAATTGGCTCACAGCTAGAGTCTGGATTCTGGTGTCTGCACTGCAGTAAGTTGCTGTCTCAATTTGGACAAATCTGTTAATCATTCTGTATCTCAATTTTCTCAACAATAAATGGAGTAATATCACTAGGTAATTTTAAGGCACTTTCTAGACTTTGTTAATTTAAAACTCACTTAACAAAACAGTGTTATTTCAATGAAAAAGTTGATATATGTATCATTATTCTATTCATTCTCTGAAACAACAACTATTACTGAAAATGCTGAGTCCTGAGATGTGGTCTTTTCTGTAGTCACAAGATAGCTAGAAATGCTTTCATGGTACCCACCCCCCAAAAATGACACATATATCTTAAGGAAAATATACCGTTAATATACCAAGATAAAATTAGATAACTTATTATTACCCCCATTCATCCAATGTAACCCCCAGTCTTGCAATCCAAAAATACTATTTTTGACAGTTTTGTAATGATCTTCACAAATAAATTGATATAAAGGAGGGAATAAACAGCTGACTTTGGAGCCTCTGACCAAATAGTGAGCCAAGATTTGTGATTGCCCATTCTGTATAAAATGTCTTTGTATAAAATCTTTGAAACTTTTTCTAAGTTTCCCTTCTCAAGAGTCAGAGCAATATCACTGATGGAAATTTTAGCAGAGAAGTCTGACATTATTAGTAACAACAGAAGGATGCCCCATTGGGAGGAAGCAACTAGAGATAAAATATCTAAAAAGAAACAGAAAAAATTATAAACAGCAACAGAATGTGGGGTTCCCACTTTATCTATTCTCACCAAGAATCATAACATAGTATTACATTTAGGTGATCTATAGTTACATGAACATTCATATTGATTTTTTTATGTAGTAAAATAAATCATTAACCATGTAAAATAGAGGTGTTCTTCATCATAAGAGGTGAATTTTCTAAGGTTACCATAAGAAGGAACATTTCAAAGACACAGCTCTGAAATCGTTCACAGCCCCTACTTCATTCATGATAGTGACTTCAGGACTGGTTTATCTGTGTTGTGCTTCCCAGCCTGGTGAATTTTTTCCTAGTAAATAAGTACCAGTTTGATCAAGGGACTTGCTTTGAAGTCTTGTTGATATTTAAGACTTTCACAGTATTCTTGGCAACTTAGTTCAAAAAACTTATTTTTCATGGTGCTTGAAAAAGAAAACCTCTCATCTGTAATGTTTAAGCAAAATAACAAGCATCCATAATTTTCTGTCATTTTATAAGAATTTTTCTGATAACATAAGAGAAATAAAGAAGAGAATGTGAGTGTGTATTAATGTGTGTGTAGCAATAGTAATGTTTGGGGGGGAATGACACCCACTCCACCTCCAGCCAGACATGAACTTGGGCAGCCATGTTTTCACTCCAGAAGCCTATTTAACTCGAACTACGCCTACCTTCCACCTCCCCACAACTGACCAGAAAGGAGTAAATCTCTTTTTCAAGGATCCAGGGAGAATTCAGTCTCTCTGTCAAGGTTATGACCTTGAATCCAGATAAAGTTAACTAGACAGTCTTTGTGTTAAAACAGAGAGCTAGTCACCTGCGAGCCACAGCTTGACCACTTCCACTTCGTCTGCTGTGCTCCACTGTTAGCATCTGCCCACCTTTGGACCTTGTTACTTCTCTAAGGGATTTTTCTCCATCTGAAGGCAGAATATTATAACTAGGAATTTTTGACACAGAGGCTTTGGTAAAAGAGATGTTTTAGAGACATTCCTTGAAGTACCTCAACATAGTTGGGAATATTCCTTAAGAGAGAAAATAAATATGTAGACTTTATTAAATAACTAACATGAGGCAAGCATTTTGATACATTGTCATACTTAATCCTCACAAGGCCTGGTGAGAGCAGATACTCTTACATGCCCACTTGACATTCAAGAAATTGTGACTCGGGAAATTTTATAACTTGGACAACATCATACAGTTATTTAGGGACCGAGACGTCATCGGGAGCCCAGTAAGGCTGATGCCATAATCTAAAATCATTCTGCTATGAGCCTTTCCTTCTCTCAGTTGTTTTAAATATCTTGGGAAACACTCAACTCCATCCATTACTCATCAGGTTATTGGACCCTAGCTGGAACATCAGATATAATAGCAGAAATGTAAAGAAATAAATTCTTTTGCAAAAATTGATCTACCAGGACCATTGCTTTGGTTTTCTTGGGAAGTGAAGTGAAGGTGCTTAGTCGTGTCCGACTCTTTGCGACCCCATGGACTGTAGCCTACCAGGCTCCTCCATCCATGGAATTTTCCAGGCAAGAGTACTGGAGTGGATTGCCATTTTCTTCTCCAGGGGATCTTCCCAACCCAGGGATCAAACCCGGGTCTCCTGAATTGCATGCAGACACTTTACTGTCTGAGCCACCAGAGAAGCCTTTCTTGGGAACCTAGATGCTAGTTCTTAATATTGGGGCCCCTCTGGGTTTTGCTTGTAAATAGATCTCCTGTGTTATAAATATTCACAGACTGTCACATTTCACACACTCCCCCACTAACTGCAACAAATCAATGCACATTTTTGTAGTGTTATCATCTTTCCTATTTTTAGATACTTTAAGAAGATCCCCACTCCATTATTCTTGCCTGGAGAATACCATGGACAGAGGAGCCTGGTGGCTAAAGTCCGTAGGGTCACAAAGAGTCGGACACGACTGAGTGACTAACACACACACTTAAGAAGATCCAGAGGCTCCATGCTCTTTTTTTTTTTTTTTTTTTCTCATGGCATTGTCACATTTTCGAGTCCACCTACACCTAATAATGTTTTAATGTTTTCTTTACTTATATCCTTTCTTTGAACAATATTAATATGCTTCCATTAATATTTCTTCTGAGCCAAGAGACAAATCACCTTCCAACTGGCACATTTCCACGTGAGTCTGAATGATAATTTTTGTAATAAATATTGCATGTCATGTCTTATTACAAAAATCTCTCTTCAGCATAAATGTCCATTTTGTAAGAGGATTAGTTGGGCTTTGCTGTGGAATACTTGTATTTTCAGTAAGCTTTTTTTAATCCTCTCATTTAGTCAAAAGGTGATTAAAATGACAGAAAAGCATCTAAACTTAGTTATCATGATCAACCTTCCCACACGCTTCCTTTTTATATCAGATGCTTTACTCACAGGTAAGAAAGCAATCACGTTGAGTGCCCTCTCTACCTGCAGCCTGTCAAAATAAGTTTTCTAGAATTCTCCCAAATATACTTGTTGAAATCACTTTCTGGTTCAGCGTCCTTTGCTGCCACCTGCTGTTCATTCTGTGTTTATGAGGGCTTTACATTCTGTCTGTGGTTGATGGTGTATTTGCTAACCGCAGGGAATGGGTGAAAAAAAAGAGCTGATTCCTAGCTAAACTCTTTTACACGATCACAGTTCAACATGATCTCTGAACCTCTAATTGCATTTAATATTTTCATTCATTGATTTCGTCAACCCTCTTTTCCAAATTAATAGCAAGATAACACGAGAAACCCTATTTCTTTTTCTTTTCAAGCACACCAGACTGTTCATTCAATTAGTCTTTAAAAATTTCTTGAGTATCTATGATGTGCAAGGCCATAGCTGTAAGCTCAGATCACCAGTAACATACTAATTAATTAGCAGCATTTCCTTTGTATCTCCTGCATCCAGCTACCCTACCTTGACTTGGTCCTCAGTGGCTGCTTGTACTCCTCACTGTTATCTCTTTGGCAGGGAAGGTTGGGGTAAAGCAAACATTGCTTCTTTGTTGTCTCTTCTGCTCTTTTTGTGCTGCTTTTCTACTTAGCAAGCTCAATCCTCTAACTCTGGAATTATAAATTAGATTGAAAATAGAGACTTTGCATGGAAACTATGTGGTTAATAATATATAATACTATTTTTTTAAATTTATAACTATGCACATTTCAGGTAATTCATTTAACATAAAGTCTCATCCTAACATTGCTAGACCACCTACGAACAGTTTTAGTGCATCTTCAAGAGATAAAGTGTTTGGGACAGAAGTTGCATGGGCTGATTTTGACTGTGACACTCTACATGTTTAACTGGAAACAACTTAAACCTGGTACTGGGTTAAAAAATATATATGCATAGGAAATGACCTCTTGCTTTCCTCTGAGGCTTACCATCTGTCTTAGTCCATTCAGAATTCTGTAACAAGTACCATAGCCCAGGTGACTTATAAACAACAGGCATTTATTTCTCATAGACCTGCAAGCAAGAAAGGGAAAGATGATATGCTCCCAAATTCAGTGTCTGGGGAGGGCTGGCTCCCTGGTCCATGGATGACAGTCTTCTTGCTGTAACCTCATGATGCAAAAGGTCAAGGGAGCTCGCTTTTCTAAGGGTGCTAATCCTGGTCATGAGGGTGGAACCTTCCAAATGCTAGTCACCTTCCAAATGCCCCATCTGCTAATGCCATCACCTTGAGATTTCTAATTTCAACATATGAATTTTAGAGGGACACGAGCATCCAGTCTAAGCACCATCCTTTTCCATCAAACTCAGCAGCGGCAGCAAGTACATTGTAGTTACTCCTGAAAGCCTTGAGATTAATCAGTCTTGTAAAAATGTTCACTTTCTTCATAGAAGAATTGCTTTCTTCAAATGTTACATTCAAGTCTAGATAAGTCACCCAGCTCAACCAAGCATTTCAAAACCACCTGGTATCCTTAAATGTTCCTGTGACCAGGCTTCCAAAATCCTGTAGGGCAAAAATCTAACAAAGAGAAGTCATCGACAAAGGTCACTGCTCCCAAACTCATCTTTGCAAGAGGCAGCTATGTCCTGACATTGAAAAACATTTCTAAAGTACAAGACACCGTTCTCTCTCATGCAAAATTTCCAAATCTGATTTGCCTTTCAAATTTATTGCAACCTTTCAAGGAGTGGTTTTGGCAATGGCTAGGGGGTGATAACAGTCAAAAAGCTGTGGAAATGATTTAATGGTCCAAGACTTTGAAGTGCCTATTAAAGACATTTAACTAACTTCATATTTCTCCCTACATTTTCCCTGAACTGTGTATGTGTGGAAGTTTTCCAAATTGCTTTCCTTTAAAACACAGGGGCCATCATTTTTATGTCGGAGGAAGGAAATTTATTACTTTACAGTTTCCTTGCTTCCATGTGTTTTTCTTCAAAAGTCACCAAAGTTACTCTTTTTCATCATTTGCTAACAAATTAAAAGACTTTGTTTTCTTAGTTTATTTTTTTTGATACATTGTGAAGGTGACCCCCCTTTCCCCTATAAATCTTCCAGTTACTTCAAGTTTGCAGCAGGCTATGGGAGTCTAACATAAGGAGTTGGAGAGTAACAGAGGGAGGGAGAACTAACATTTTATATACTTATATGATGCTAAGCACTGGATGAATGTTTTATTTCATCTACATTTGCTCACTGCAGGCATGCATTCATGCATTCATTCAATAAACAGTTATTGAGAATGTACTAAAAGCTGGGCATGATTCATGGGACTGAACTCTAACCATCCATTTATTCATGGTCCACTAGGAGAAACATCAAAGTGAAAAGTAAATATCAATACAATATCAAATGCCTTTGGAGAGATAGCTAATAACAGAGTAGTGAGAATATGGGCTTTCGAAAGCAGATTGTCTAGGTTTGGATCCAAGTTCTGCCATTTCCTAGATCTGTAGTCTCGTGCAAATTACTTCACCCTTCTACCTTGGTCTCCTCATCTGTAAAGTGGGAGTAAGAAGGATACTTTCTTCAAGAAGTTGTTGTGAGAATAAACAGCATTAATACACAGAGAGTTATACCGTGTTTTCTGGATCCCTACAGCCTTTTTCACAAGGTGGAATTATTTTTATTCTTATTTTGCTTCCTTGTTTATTGCCTCTTTTGCTTCACTAGAGTGGCAAAACACCAGAGCAGAGATTGTTCTGATTATATTCATTGCTGCATTTCCAGACCCTAGTACAGTCCCTGGCACACAATTGTTTTTCAGTTAGAATCTGTGAAGTGCATGGTTGAATGTTAAGAACTCTGACAGGGGTAAGCCCAAAGTTCGTTTTGGGAGTACATAGACAAGACAGTTAATCCAGTCTCTTAGCATCATGGACATTTTCCAAGCGAAGCTGACACCCTTCAGGTACCTGCAGACTGTCCATCACCAGGGACAGACACGGGGAGGTAGGGGGACTCTTCGGGGAGTCCAGGGTATCCTAGGAAGAATTTGCATTTAATCCTCACAGTAACTAAGATAGGCATTTTTATCCCCACTTCCTGAGATGAGAAAAAGAAGTGGAAAGAGAGAAAGAGCTAAAAAAAAATGTCCAGAGTCTTGGAGTTAGTAAGTGTTTGTAAGCCAGGATTAAATCATTCCACAGCACTTAGCTGCAAAGGATATTACTATAAGGGCCTTGAGACCAGAAATGGTATCTAATGCCTGAAATTGTTCTTCATGGACCTGATTCACTCAGAAATGCTGCTGTGATATTTTTCCTGTGCTGTAAAGAATATGACAACACGCCACTCCTCGCTTCAAGTAAAGAGGAACCTTCTCTGGTTCCACTTCACTGTCTGTTCAGTGATCTAACTTTATAGCTGGCTGCTTTCACATAGACACAGGTCATACATTCCACACTCTGTGGAAAATAGAAAAGCGATTTTCTACACTCAGATAATTCACACATCGAAAAATTTCTGACAGTACTTAAGAGGAGAGCCACTTTATGAGGATGAGACTGCTTAATTATGTGTCTGCAGCCCTGTCCCAGCCATGCTCCACCGTAATCAGACTCGGCCACTGGGGACCAGCCTTGCTTCTGGGTGCTCCGTCCTGCCTGGTGGGTTAAACAGCTTCCCACCCTTCAGAAATACAGGAAAGGTTTTTTTCCCAATAGATTTAAAACTGCCTTTCCTCAATGTGTGGTAGGAATGGTGAAGATGGTAAGGAAAATTGAAGAAAAGAGAGAATCATGTTCTATGTTTAGTCCCATCCTTGTTACTAAGGCTGGAGAAGGAAATGACAACCCACTCCAGCATTCTTGCCTGGAGAATCCCATGGACGGAGGAGCCTGGTGGGCTACAGTCCATGGGTTCGCAAAGAGTTGGACACAACTGAGCGACTTCACTTTCACTTTCACTTTTCACTTTTGTTACTAAGGCAGTATTTTCAACTCTGTTGTTTTTTTTTTTTTTTTTTGGCCACGCAGCCTGGTGGATCTCAGTTCCCTAATCACAGATCCAACCGGCACCCCCTACAGAGAAAGCATGGAGTCTTAACCACTTGACCTCCAGGGAAGTGCCTGTAAAAGTTTTTTTGTTGTTCTTCTTCAGTAGCTCAGTCATGTCTGACTCTTTGTGACCCCATGGGCTGCAGCACACCAGCCTTCCCTGTCCTTCACTATCTCCCAGAATTTGCTCAAACTCATGTCCATTGAGTTGATGATGCCATCCCACCATCTCATTCTCTGTCACCACTTCTCCTTTTGCCCTCTATCTTTCCCAGCATCAGGGTCTTTTCCAATGTCAGCTCTTCACATCAGGTGTCCAAAGTATTGGACCTAAAAGGTTGCAAAAACTCCTTGAGTCTCCTCCTATTGAGAGAAAAGGGTCTTTGTTGGTTCCCCATGAATCTGGGTGCACTTGTGACTGCTTCTATTAAGTCACTCTGAAATTCCAAGGCTACATCAAAAAAGACCATGTTGTTTTAACCTGAGTTACTTGTCACACTTGCTCTTGGGATATTCTCTCTGTGACTCTCGCCCCCGGGCTGAGAGAAGTCCAGGCAGCATGAGAGGGCCATGTGTAGGTATTCCAGCTGATCCTTCAGCTGAGTACAGCCTTCAAGGCATCCCAGCCCAGATGCCTGGCATGTAAGTGAAGTAGCCTCTGAATGATTCCAGGCCTCCCATGATAAGAGTCACCCCCAGCCCTTGGCATCAGCATATTAGCTTAGGGCCCAGACTCTGTGGCTCATAGACAAGCTATTTCCAATATGTCCTATCTGAATTTCTGACCAACACAATACGTGAGCACAGAAAAAAGTTAACTGTTTTTACCACCAAGTTGGGGTAGTTTGTTACACAGCTAGAGTAACCAAAGCAGTTGTCCTCCAACTTCATTGACTAAGTATCTGTGTTACAAGGATCTTCTGAAGGGACAGTATAACTTGTTAGGCACAGCTTCTTAAGTAAATATTTTAGATGTTTAGGAACTTCTTAAGGTGGCTCAATCAACATCCATTCCAACCCCCTTCTCTTTTGCCTTCTTCTTCATGCTGAATCAATCAAGGATTCTTTCACTAATGAGTTATATAATATACTGGATGTGTTCCTTGGAAATGTGGCAGCCATCTTGAGACCATGAGGATGAAAGCCACATACTATAGTAGGGCACTCTAGTAAAGAAGAAAGAAGCAACCTGTTTCTCTGATGACTTCCTGAAGTAGCTACATTTGCCCTGTGTTTCCTTCCTCCAGGATTATTTTTGCATAAGAAAGTTAACTTTTTTAAAGTCATTGTTTGTCAGATACTATATAACTCATTGTGAATGTATCCTTGAATGATTCAGCTATGTATGCTATTATATATTACATTACATATACCTAATATGTCATATTTATACATTTGAATGAAAATTAAGAGGCAGGACATTTATTTGCTCCTAAACAAAAAATAATTTAAAAAAAGAAGAGAGTATTCTCTACTTGTATACCTAAAACCCAGACATAAGATTTACACGGAGGGAGAACATTTGACTGAACTCCTTTTCCTGAACCAGCAATATCTGTGCCACATCAAGCCCATTCATAGCAAAATTGTTTCTATTTATAGTATGATAAAATAGAGATAACCAAAAATTTTATGGACTTAAATTCTCCAATACGATTATCTTCCTTGTGCATGTTTTTATTTCCTGTTATAATCATGGATGGGCTTCCATGGTAGCTCAGCTGGTAAAGAATCTGCCTGCAATGCAGGAGACCCAGGTTCAATTCCTGGGTCAGGAAGTTCGCCTGGAGAAGGGATAGGCTACCCACTCCAGTATTCATGGGCTTCCCCAGTAAAGAATCTACCTACAATGTGGTAGACCTGAGTGTGATCCCTAGGTTGGAAAGATCCCCTGGAGGAGAGCATGGCAACCCACTCCACTATTCTTGCCTGGAGAATCCCCATGGACAGAGGAGCCTGGTGGGCTATAGTCCCTGGGACCGCAAAGAGTTGGACATGACTGAGCGACTAATCATAGAACACAATCATGGATGACATTCCAGACAGGTTTTTATTTTTCTTTTTATTAAGACTTCATTTTTTAGAGCAGTTTTAGATTCACAGCAAAATTGAGAAAATACAGAGATTTTCCATGTATTCCTGCCCCCCACACATGCATAGCGTCCCCATTATCGATGTTTACCACCAGAATAATGCATTTTTTAGTTTTTCTTTTAAACAAGAGAAAACATCAATTCTCTTGATTCACTTTGTACTAAAATGCTTAGCTTTGTTTGAATCAGTTGTATTTTTCTTAAGCCTTCACTAAGGACAATTTTTACAATGGTGTTATATTTGTATACACGCATATGCACTTCTGAATTATCATTTCTTTCATCCAACATAATTATACTACTACAACTGAGTACTGCAGTTGACTTACATATAGCAATTAATATCAGGAAAAATACATCTAAAAATAAAATCTCCAATGTTCTAAAACCTGCTAATTGTCATCTCTTTTGCTTCATAAAATAGCAAATGCCTATAATTACTGGTTATTTTTGTGTCAGTTATTAATCTTGTCATATAATAAACAGGCTGAAATGTGAAGCATAAAACAATAATTCCAAAGACAAAAGAGAAGAATAATTACATACGAATGACGGGAAAAAAATCAAAGAACAAAGAGCATTTTGAATCTTTCCACTCTCCCTAGAGTACCATTTCAGATTGTAATTTATTTTAAAAGTACTGTGCTTCAAATGCATTTACTCTCTCAAAGGCATTTGTCTCATAACTCTTTTAAAATCTGCAAGTAGATCTTGTAGTGTATCCATTCAGGCTTATATTAGGTAGGTGGAATTATATATTGTGGGACAAAGTGATCTTCACAAGTTAGGAACACTATAAATCCTCTCCACATTGAAAATTCTTCATTATAAAACTTTTCTGAAAAAGCTGTCCCTAAAAATCTTAACTGCTTTATGGGTCCCTGCTCTTCTTGTTATATGCTATATTCTTCCAGACTAACACTAAGTCTTGTTCATCTTTATTCTCCCAGCTTCTACTTGGCTTGGCTCATTCATTCATACATGTTGCTGCTGCTCCTGCTAAGTCGCTTCAGTCGTGTCCAACTCTGTGTGACCCCATAGACGGCAGCCCACCAGGCTCCCCTGTCCCTGGGATTCTCCAGGCAAGAACACTGGAGTGGGTTGCCATTTCCTTCTCCAATGCATGAAAGTGAAAAGTGAAAGTGAAGTTGCTCAGTCGTGTCCGACTCTAGCGACCCCATGGACTGCAGCCTACCAGGCTCCTCCGTCCATGGGATTTTCTAGGCAAAAGTACTGGAGTGGGGTGCCATTGCCTTCTCCGTCATACATGTTAGGCATCAAGTACTTAGGATGTGTTAGAAATTGCATCAGATAATGAGCAAAGTATACCTGACCCTCACACTTTGGAACCTGCATTTTTATCAAAGCGATAAACATAAAAATATAATTATACAATTATTTCCTTTCAGGTCTGATAAAAGCAACAAAGTAAAATAGAGAATTAACCAGATCTGGATTGAAAGGGAGCTGAGGAAGTAAAATTTAATTTGAAATCTAAGGAAAAATATTTCAAGTTATAGGGAAATGCATGTGTATAGAGTCTAGGCTAGATAGACATTAGTGAATATTTGGCTGTCTCAGTGATGACAGAGAGTGAAAGTGATACCTAGCTATGTATCCTTGAGCATTCAATTTCAACTCATTTTTAAAGTACCACTTCAAGCTTCAACACATTCTACATCATTCTTGTGGCATATTTAAAATAATATTAAATGCAAAATACAGTCATTACATCATTGTTTTCAACCATTTGTAATCATCTCCATCAGTCTTCAAATTATATGTTTTTTGAGCACAAGAGCCATGGTTTAAAATCATCTGTGTCCCAGTCTGAAGTCTAACACTTTATTGAACAATGGTGGTGGTGGTGGTTTAGTAACCAAGTTGTGTCGGACTCTTGTGACGCCATGGACTGTAGCCCCCCAGACTCCTCTGTCCATGGGATTTTCCAGGCAAGAATGCTGGAGTGGATTGCCATTTCCTTCTCCATGCTGCTGCTGCTGCTAAGTCGCTACAGTCGTGTCCGACTCTGTGCGACCCCATAGATGGCAGCCCACCAGGCTCCCCCGTCCCTGGGATTCTCCAGGCAAGAACACTGCAGTGGGTTGCCATTTCCTTCTTCAATGCATGAAAGTGAAAAAATAAAGTGAAGTCACTCAGTCGTGTCCGACTTCTAGCGACCCCATGGACTGCAGACCACCAGGCCCCTCCATCCATGGGATTTTCCAGGCAAGAGTACTGGAGTGGGTTGCCATTTCCTTCTCCATGCTGCTGCTGCTGCTAAGTCGCTACAGTCGTGTCCGACTCTGTGCGACCCCATAGATGGCAGCCCACCAGGCTCCCCCGTCCCTGGGATTCTCCAGGCAAGAACACTGCAGTGGGTTGCCATTTCCTTCTTCAATGCATGAAAGTGAAAAAATAAAGTGAAGTCACTCAGTCGTGTCCGACTTCTAGCGACCCCATGGACTGCAGACCACCAGGCCCCTCCATCCATGGGATTTTCCAGGCAAGAGTACTGGAGTGGGTTGCCATCGCCTTCTCCTTCTCCATCAGTTCAGTTCAGTTCAGTCACTCAGTCGTGTCCGACTCTTTGCAACCCCATGAATCGCAGCACGCCAGGCCTCCCTGTCCATCACCAACTCCCGGAGTTCACCCAGACCCACGTCCATCAAGTCAGTGATGCCATCCAGTCATCTCAGCCTCTGTCATCCCCTTCTCCTTCTGCCCCCAATCCCTCCCAGCATCAGAGTCTTTTCCAATGAGTTACCTCTTCGCATGAGGTGGCCAAAGTACTGGAGTTTCAGCTTTAGCATCATTCCTTCCAAAGAAATCCCAGGGCTGATCTCCTTCAGAATGGACTTGTTGGATCTCCTTGCAGTCCAAGGGACTCTCAAGAGTCTTCTTCAACACCACAGTTCAAAAGCATCAATTCTATGGCGCTCAGCTTTCTTCACAGTCCAACTCTCACATCCATACATGACCACTGCAAAAACCATAGCCTTGACTAGCCGGAGGGAGACTATTTGCTTGCATTTGTTTGTAGCTTCCAACTATACTAGCTTGGAACTTTCACTGGAAGTTAAATAAATAGCAAAGTTTAATGTGCGAAATTATATATAATTTCCAAATATGGACTGTGAAACTGTCTTGTGTCTATAAGAAAACTATCATGGAATACAAAGTCAACTTAGAAACTGGGACAAAATGGGTTAAATAATTTCCAAGTGATCTCAGTAAACAATGGGGAGTGGGCTTGTTTCAGAGTCCCCCAAGTGAGTTTTTAGCAATCTCCATGGTAGTAAAGCATACATAAGGAACTATAATCGTGTGCATGAAAATTAATACTTCTATTTCATTTACTATGAAACCAGTCTGAATAATGCAGTAAAAGCAAAGATGTATGCTGTCTCTGGCTAAAATAAAACCATGGGAATCTGTACCAAGATGATTTGAACTGTGTTTGATTTAAACTGAATTCTTTTCCTTGATAAAAATCTGTCATTACGAAATCTCTCCCCTATCTGAGTATTGTTCACAGTCTTAAGATGAGGAGTAAGAAAAAGGTGGTAGTGAAAGAGTAATTAATGCTTAATGTTCAGGAACCAGACAACTTGAACTGTGCATATACTTAATTATTTCCTCAGGGGAGATAAATTCACTACAGTCATCATTGTCATAAGAATATGCTTCCATTAACTGAGCAACTATTGGGTACAGCATCTTCTGCTAAACTCAAGCGATAACTTCAAGAAGCAACATATGTGGTTTTTCCCTCAAAGAGCATACAGTCTTCTTTGTTTAAATATAAAACCTCTGAATAGCACAGCTCCAAGAGAAGTCATTTATAAAGATGACAATATGAATGATAACATATCTCAAGTTTTGCAACTTAGCAGCCTTAGATGGGACATGGTCCTAAGAATGACAAATAATTATGTAATGCTGAGAATCAAGAGCTACCATTTCTGTGGCACACAACTGTTGTTCAGTTGCTCAGTTGTGTCTGACTCTTTGCTACCCCATGGACTGCAGCATGCCAGGCTTCTCTGTCCGTCACCATCTCCTGGAGCTTGCTCACATTCATGTCATTGAGTCAATGATGACATCCAACCATCTCATCATCTGTCGTCCCCTTCTTCTCCTGCCCTTGATCTTTCCCAGCATCAGGGTCTTTTCCAATGAGTCAGCTCTTCACATCAGGAGCTCAATAACCATCTGCTGAATAAACTGGGAAATAGGAATTGTCAAAGAGACAGGTCAGCATGAGTTGGTGAGGTGGGGAGTCTTCAGAGAAAAATGAACTTCTGTGTTCTGCAGCCAGGAACCCTAAGACCAGCAATTAATAATGCAGTGAGAGATATTTGATGAAGACTTGGGTATGGGAGCCGCTGGTCAGAAGATTGAGTATCTTTTTGTACTCGTATCCAGAAACACTTTCTGCTCTGAAGTCACTTTCTTCCTATTCCTTCTTGGAATGAAGCACTTTCACACACTGTATTAATTTTGAGGAGTCATTGATCCTAACCCAGAGGTTGATGAATAACTTCAAAATCCA
The DNA here is from genome assembly GCF_002263795.3 of Bos taurus. Classification (NCBI taxonomy): domain Eukaryota; kingdom Metazoa; phylum Chordata; class Mammalia; order Artiodactyla; family Bovidae; genus Bos; species Bos taurus. The sequence continues at coordinate 28,201,576 of NC_037347.1, forward strand.
GATATCCTACAATTGACAAATGCTAAAAACAAAACAGTGGTCTCTGGAGGCTATTTGTTCCTAACACCACACTTCAGTACTCAAGCTCCTAGATGGTTTGTGTATGTGTGTATTTTTTCCCCTAGTAGAAGGACTGGGACTTTTGTGAAATTAAGGCACCCCAGCAGTGGCTTCAACTCTGAAGGCGCCACATAAGCAAAACCTTGACCTTTTTCTCTCGCTCACCCAGGAGTCTCCACGGCTGCCATCAGACTTCACCTTGTGCAGCTGCTTTATTTTTCTTCCTTTAATTTTCTCTCTCAGCAGGCTTGCCCTGGCTGCCTGCCAGCCTGCACTGAGAGGTCGGCATGCTGACTTGGTGCCACTGCACATTTGTTTTTGAACAGAATCGTCCACAGAAGATGGGTTTCAGTTTGCTTACCTAAAGGCATTCTCCTCCACAGCTGAGCTGTAGGTGTATTTAAACCAGTGTGGACAGGCCTTAGTTACTCCTGTGTGAAATATGTCCCAAATTATATTGGCCTGGAGTCACATGATCTTCTCATGGCTTCCTTTGCATTCCTAACCAGCTGAACTAAATAAATGTGCTTCCAATAAAATCTTTATTTTGATCTAGGTGACATGGGCCTAAAAAAAATCAAAGTCTCTGCTCATAGATATATCATTTTCTGATTCAATATGGAGACATCAACGTCTAACGTATTTGGAGTGAGAAGGTGGAGGAAACTGGTATTCTTTGCATCAGTTTAAATATCACACAATTTGGATCTTTAAAATGTCAAAACAACTATCTTTGGTAATAGCAAATGATTATAATAACCACCACCACAACTAACCTTCATGGTTATCTGTTCAGTTTCTCAGCCATATTTCCATTATCACTTAGTTATGTTGCAGTGATTTAAAAACAAATATTTATACAGATGAACCTATTTCAAAGCAGAAATACACAGATATAGAGAACAAACGTATGGACACCAAAGGGGATGGGATAAATCAGGAGAGTGGACTGATATATGCACTATTGATACTATGTATGAATTAGATGGGTACTTCCCTGGTGGCTCAGACAGTAAAGAGTCTGCCTGCAATGATAACTAGTGAGTGCCTGCAATGATAACTAGTGAGTGCCTGCAATGATAACTAGTGAGTGCCTGCTGTACAGCACAGGGAACTCTACTCAGTGCTCTAAGGTGACCTAAATGGGAAGAAAATCCAAAAAAGAGGGGATATATGTATATGTACAACTGATTCACTTTGCTGTAGAGCAGAAACTAACACAACAGTGTAAAGGAATTGCACTCCAATAAAAATTTTTAAGGTGATTATTTAAGAATTTATCAGTGAATTAGTTTGGATTCCTCTGAAGCATGTATTGATGCATCATCTAAGGTAACTAGTTTGCTTGTCTATAATATTTAGAAAGATGATAACAATAACCCTGTGTACGAGACAGCAAAAGAGACACTGATGTATGGAACAGTCTTATGGACTCTGTGGGAGAGGGAGAGGGTGGGAAGATTTGGGAGAATGGCATTGAAACATGTAAAATATCATGTATGAAACGAGATGCCAGTCCAGGTTCGATGCATGATACTGGATGCTTGGGGCTGGTGCACTGGGACGACCCAGAGGGATGGTATGGGGAGGGAGGAGGGAGGAGGGTTCAGGATGGGGAGCACATGTATACCTGTGATGGATTCATTTTGATATTTGGCAAAACTAATACAATTATGTAAAGTTTAAAAATAAAATAAAATTTAAAAAAATAAAAAAAAATAAAATAAAACTCAGATTATACAATACCCTAAAAATAAATAAATAAATAAATAAAGTAATAATCCTTGACATAAAGGAAGCTGGTTTCTTCTGTCAGTCAGATGCTGCAGGATATAAAAGCCCATTCGGTATTAAGGCTATTCGTGTTCACCTCAGGCGACATACAGGCAGAAGTAGATGGGAGGTTGCTAGCCCAGTAATGAGAACAACTAAGGAGATTCCTTTTCCCAGATGACCTGGAATTTTGCTCCAATAGAAATGAAAAAGCCCAAGCTGGGTTTAGAAAAAGCAGAGGAACCAGAGATCAAATTGCCAACATTTGTGAGATCGTAGAGAAAGCAAGGGAATTTCAGAAAAACATCTACTTCTGCTTTTTTGACTATGTGAAAGCCTTTGACTGTGTGGATCACAACAAACTGTGGAACATTCTTAAAGAGATGGGAATACCAGACCACCTTATCTGTCTCCTGAAAAACCTGTATGTGGGTTAAGGAGCAATAATTAGAACCTTACATGGAACAATTGACTGGTTCAAAATTGGGAAAGAAGTACAACAAGGCTGTATATTGTCACCCTGCTTGTTTAACTTACATGCAAAGTACATCATGAAAAATGCCAGATGGATGAAACACAAGCTGGAATCAAGGTTGCCAGGAGAAACATCAACAACCTCAGATACACAAATATTACCACTCTAATGGTAGAAAGTGAAAAGCAACTAAAGGGCTTCTTGATGAGGGTGTAAGAGGAGAGTGCAAAACCTGGCTTAAAGCTCAACATTAAAAAAACTAAGATCATGGCATCTGGTTCCATCACTTCATGGCAAACAGAAGGGGGGAAAGTGGAAACAGAGGCAGATTTTATTTTCTAGGGCTCCAAAATCGCAGCTGACAGTAACTGCAGCCGTGAAATTAAAAAATGCTTACTCCTTGGAAGGAAAGCTATGATAAACCTACACAGAATATTAAAAACCAGAGACATCACTTTGCTGACGAAGGTCCATATAGTCAAAGCTATGGTTTTTTCAGTAGTCATGTATGGATGTGAGAGTTGAACCATAAAGAAAGTTGAGCACCGAAGAACTGATGCTTCAGAGTCCCTTGGACAGCAAGGCTATCAAACTAGTCAATGCGATAGGAAATCAACCCTGAATATTCATTGGAAGGACTAATACTGAAACTAAAGGTCCAATACTTTGGCCACCTGAGGCGAAAAGCTGACTCATTGGAAAAGACATGGTTGATGCTGGAAAAGATTAAAGGCAAAAGGAGAAGGTGGCGGCAGAGGATGAGATGGTTGGATAACATCATCAACTCAGTGGTCGAGAATTTGAGCAAACTCCTGGAGATACTGAAAGACAGGTCAGACGCAACTTAGCCACTGAACAACAACAACTTATGAGGAAAAAAGGAAGCCTGACTTAGATTATATTTTGCATTTTGATTCTTTTACTTCACGTTTACATTTTCATTTATACTTGTCTGTGGGTCGCTGTGGATAGCTCTGGCTAGGTAATAGATATGGAAAGTACATAGATTGTGTCAAAGTATAATAACTGCCACCCCAATCATGAACTTTATATTCATGAAAGCGAATATAAACTTTATATTCATTTCATCCACATGCTTCTTCTCACCATCCTTCAGCCCTTGAGATGGAGATGAGGATTGGAGAGGAAATAAGAATTCTGTCCAGAATTTGTACCTCTAAATGTGGCTCCACATATTAGGGCATATTTGGCTGTGAAAACCGTACTATACTAGGTATTCAAAGGTGGACAAAGTGAGGTCATGGATACCAAGTGACCTGTTCACTAATTTGATCTAAGGGTCACTAGTTGGCCCAAGGTTAACTGCACAATGAGGAAGTTCCTTTTTATCTCATCTCCTTAACCCAACCAAAGTGGGATCTCTGGTGTCTTGAATAAACATCAAGAAAGAAAGAGAAAAACCGGAGCATCATTTCTTTTGGTTTTTTTAGGTGTATGCTAGGAATGCTACAAGCTGACTTCTCTGTCATATGTTCTAATTAAAATTCCTCATTTTTTTAAAAGCTCTGTTAAACTTCTCAGTCAGTGATCTCCTTGGACTTTTGCAAACAAACTGAAGGGCATATTTGTGTAGCAGGTAGCTAACAAAATTCTAACCCCAAGCTGAGCGAATTTTCACTAGGAAACCAAATGAGGTGCTCATTCTTCCACACTGAGCAACAGTGTTTTACTTCAAACTCCATTTAAATATAAGGGAAAAAACCCAGGGAGGATGAGTAGGGAAGAAGAAACTTAGTGCCTAGGGAGAGGGCTGGAGATGACAGACTGGGTAAACCTGTCAGGATTGTTCTTTTAAAAAGATTTGTGCTTAGCAAAAATCTGTACTTTGGACTAATTTCAAATCTATACTTAGTCATCTTGAAGTCAGGACAGTAACTTTGCTTTAAAAAAAAAAAAAAATTCTAATGCTCAGGTAGATACCAATAGTCAACCGAAAGAAGAAAGAGTGAGGCAATGACAATGATTTCTAAGCCCCCTTTTTGGACTCAAGAGAGAGAAGCCAAGTTCTACCAGCGAAAAAGCTGGGAAATTGAGACCAGTAAAAAAAATTTAAAGAGACAGCTAAGCCGAAAAGAAAACCCACAGTTTTGTGAAACCAAGGCCCGTAGCACCTGTCTCGAGGAGCCAGCTCCGTTCAATGGCTCTTCTCTCAACTCAGAGACTGGGAGGGAAAGGGGGGCCTAGCAGGAGCTCAGAGACATGCAGTTCCTGCTGACTTCAGGCAGAGACACCACTCCACTCCTCTACTGGTGATTCCCAACCCACAGGAGATTTGTTCCAGACTCTGCTGATGTGCATGTGGAAGAGGAACGATCCCAGTGCTGGGAGAGAACCAAGATCCAGGGGTGCAAAGACCCCCAGAATTATTTGGTCAAATTTGGAGAACCTCAGGGGGCACTAGTGGCTAAAAAGCTGCCTGCCAATGCAGCAGACTCAAGAGCACTGTGTTAGATCCCTGGGTCGGAAGGATCCCCTGTAGAATGAAATGGCAACCCACTGCAGTATTCACGCCTGGAAAAATCCCAAGGACAGAGGAGCCTCGCAGGCTACAGTCCATGGGGTCACAAAGAGTCAGACATGACTGAGCATTTGTCTGCAGCCTCAGATACCTAATGTCTATCTTAGAAACTTAGTGTCAGAAATGGGAAGAGGGTACAAGGTTTAGCAGGAAGAGAGTAAAACAGGTATAGTATTTTAAAGTACCTCTAAATTGAATTCTCTTATCAGAAAGTAAATCTCACTTTTATATCTACATCCAATCCAACATTAAACTTAAGTCATAAAGCTGAAGCTGTGAACAGGAAAACAGGATCTAGAGAGGTAAAAAAGAATCCTGGTCTTCCTATCTTGGGACAAAACAGAGAGAACAAAGACATGCAGGTGCTAATATCCCTTTTCTAGGTTTAAACCCAAAAGTAATTTGGGGGGAGGGGAAGGTGTCCAGACTGCCAGTAGGCTGAGTCACTGGGATGCTTCACAGGGAAATAATGACACTGTAAAAAAGACCAGTCAATGCCTAGACTTGAGCTGGGATACCAGCAGGCCAAGCAGGGTACAGAAAGTCATCACCATGGAGACTAAAGTACAAGGATTTCACATGGATCTCTGAATGCTGTATTCCCTGATGTGATGAAGACATAGTTAATTTCACCCATCCTTCATATATCAGATGTCATTTTGGAGGGCTGCAGGCAAAGCAGGATGGAAGACTGATTATTTTTATCTAAGGAGGCCAAGCATTACTTTAAAGGACCAAGTTGCAATAAACTAGTTACCAGGATAGTTCTTTGGGTTCCTATTTTGGTTCATGAGGAAGGCCAAAATGATTTTTTAGAAAGTTGAAAATAATCTATTTGCTTTGTACATCTAAGTGGAGTGTGCAAAAACTCACAACATAAAATTTTATGGACTGCTGACTGCATCAGGCATCCATAGCATCCATACAAATGAGGATGATAGATGTAATTATCATCCTCATGTAGCACACAAGGATTCTAGGAGCTGGGAAAATAAAGTCACTTGCCCAGAGTTACATAATTAATAAGTGAGAGAGGCAGGATTTTACTACAGGCTATTGTAATGTCAGATCTCATACTCTCAGCTACCATGCTGTGTTATCTTCCTTGCAGTACACTGTGGCGGGGGAGGGGGGGGGTGAATACCAAAGTGATTCCTAAGCCATGACATATATTACTGATGAGTGATCTAGAGGCTCATGAAGAGACAATACCAAAGTGTCCTCTATGTTGAGTTAGGTCATTGCCTGTAAATTGTGTAAGAATGTTAACCATGAAGAACACTGGCCTTTTGAGAGAGTATTAATGATTAAGAATACTTGCCCTGAGTAAATTAACTGTAGGGCACAGATAAACAGAAAGAAAAATCAAGTGAGTAACTGTGCAGCAAGCGTTGAAGATTTTCCTCCCCTCCTCCAACTCTAGGTTGATTTAAAATAACTTGGAAAGGCTATTTTTGAGAGAATGTAGCCATCAAAGCCATTTCAAGAGCTCCAGAGGACCTTTTTGCAATCACCTTCAGATATGACTGAGAGTGATTCTGGCTTACCTAACTGGTTAAGGATTTAGCTAAGAACTGCCAAGAAAAGAAAAGGGCGGCTGGAGACTCGGCGCAGGCTGGCAGTTAGGAGCGGGTACTGGTCATGAGCCAAGAACAGTAAACATTATAGGTTTAAACAGTTCCCACTCCAAAGAGCTGCAGGAAGATGCCAGAAGTCAGGGTCATTGACTCTCACTGCTGAGAGAAGCTGACTCTGAGAGTTGACTACTAATTTGAGAGATCACTAAAAGCAGGGCAGCCACTGCCACAGAGTCATGGAGAGGCTCCTCTGGAAATTGTGGAAGGAAAAACTGCTGAGAATACACAAGGAGGATGTCACTTCAGAGAAGAATCGAGGGGGCAGCCCATAGAGAGCAGAGACTCCAGAAGTGAGCCTCTCTGTCCTTTCAGCCAAAACTTTTTGGAGGGAGACAAGCGAATGGGACAGAGAGAGGGGTGGAAAGCAACTCCGTTATTTGCTTGCTCTTCTTCAAGTTAGTACAAGCTGTGATGTTAAAGTATTGCTCAGTCGGAAGACACAGTACTCATTGACTTTTAAAGCTACCTGATTGAGCTGGAGATCCAGAGTAGCTTGAACCATCTATACAAAGCACAGCTAAAATCCAATCATCTGACACTCTGAGAGAAATGCAGCCTGGAAAAGAGGATTCTAGATAATTGTATTTTAAGAAAGACTGCACTGTTGCAACAGTTTGCATTTGACCAAATTGCCAACATCCTCTGGATCATAGAAAAAGCAAGAGGGTTCCAGAAAAGCATCTATTTCTGCTTTATTGACTATGCCAAAGCCTTTGACTGTGTGCATCACAATAAACTGTGGAAATTCTGAAAGAGATGGGAATACCAGACCACCTGATCTGCCTCTTGAGAAATTTGTATGCAGGTCAGGAAGCAACAGTTAGAACTGGACATGGAACAACAGACTGGTTCCAAATAGGAAAAGGAGTTCGTCAAGGCTGTATATTGTCACCCTGTTTATTTAACTTCTATGCAGAGTATATCATGAGAAACGCTGGACTGGAAGAAACACAAGCTGGAATCAAGATTGCTGGGAGAAATATCAATAACCTCAGATATGCAGATGACACCACCCTTATGGCAGAAAGTGAAGAGGAACTCAAAAGCCTCTTAATGAAAGTGAAAGAGGAGAGTGAAAAAGTTGGCTTGAAGCTCAATATTCAGAAAATGAAGATCATGGCATCCAGTCCCACCACTTCATGGGAAATAGATGGGGAAACAGTGGAAATAGTGTCAGACTTTATTTTTCTGTGCTCCAAAATCACTGCAGATGGTGACTGCAGCCATGAAATTAAAAGACGCTTACTCCTTGGAAGGAAAGTTATGACCAACCTAGATAGCATGTTCAAAAGCAGAGACATTACTTGGCCAACAAAGGTTCGTCTAGTCAAGGCTATGGTTTTTCCTGTGGTCATGTATGGATGTGAGAGTTGGACTGTGAAGAAGGCTGAGCACCGAAGAATTGATGCTTTTGAAGTGTGGTGTTGGAGAGGACTCTTGAGAGTCCCTTAGACTGCAAGGAGATCCAACCAGTCCATTCTGAAAGAGATCAGCCCTGGGATTTCTTTGGAAGGAATGATGCTAAAGCTGAAACTCCAGTACTTTGGCCACCTCATGCAAAGAGTTGACTCATTGGAAAAGACTCTGATGCTGGGAGGGATTGGGGGCAGGAGGAGAAGGGGATGACAGAGGATGAGATGGCTGGATGGCATCACTGACTCGATGGATGTGAGTCTGGATGAACTCCGGGAGTTGGTGATGGACAGGGAGGCCTGTCGTGCTGCGATTCATGGGGTCGCAAAGAGTCAGACACGACTGAGCGACTGATCTGATCTGATACCCACAAAACTCTTTAAGGAGACCAGTGTGAGCAAAGCATTTTATAGGCAGGAAATGACAGCAAAGAACATGGTGGGAGCCATATTGTGAATCAGGCCCTGAATAGGTTACAGAGATCAGAATAGAGCCCAGTGTCATTTAGCAACTGAAAATACTGACAACAGCCTAAAGGCTATTGGGATTTTTCCTCTATCTTTAGATAAATTTATCACCAAGAAAGTATCTTGCACCTCTGAGGAATTGTAATTTAGTATAGTGACTATAATTTGATATGTCCTACTGGTTTCTCAGATTAAGGAAAGAATGAAGATGTTTGGAATAAGTCTTGAGATAACAATTCCAGCACTGTGTGAATTGCTCTGGAGAGGAAGATCAGGAAGCAGCCCAGTTAAAGAGATTTTTATGGAAACAAAAAGATGTATTTTCATTTTGACCTTTGAAAACATATACATTATTATACAAATTTGCACAATATTTTTTCCAGTAGACATTGTCCCAAATTTAGGAAACATTTTTAAGGGGCCTGCTGCTGCTGCTCCTGCTAAGTTGCTTCAGTGGTGTCCAACTCTGTGTGACCCCATAGATGGCAGCCCACCAGGCTCCCCCGTCCCTGGGATTCTCCAGGCAAGAATACTGGAGTGGGTTGTCATTTCCCTCTCCAATGCATGAAAGTGAAAAGTGAAAGTGGGGTCGCTCAGTCATGTCTGACTCTTCATGACCCCATGGACTGCAGCCTACCAGGCTCCTCCATGCATGGGATTTTCCAGGTAAGAGTACTGGAGTGGGGTGCCATTGCATTCTCCATTTAAGGGGCCTCAGTTCAGTTCAGTTCAGTCACTCAGTCATGTCTGACTCTTTGCGACCCCATGAATCACAGTACGCCAGGCCTCCCTGTCCATCACCAACTCCCGGAGTTCATCCAGACTCACATCCATCGAGTCAGTGATGCCATCCAGCCATCTCATCCTCTGTCATCCCCTTCTCCTCCTGCCCCCAATCCCTCCCAGCATCAGAGTCTTTTCCAATGAGTCAACTCTTCGCATGAGGTGGCCAAAGTACTGGAGTTTCAGCTTTAGCATCATTCCTTCCAAAGAAATCCCAGGGCTGATCTCTTTCAGAATGGACTGGTTGGATCTCCTTGCAGTCTAAGGGACTCTCAAGAGTCTTCTCCAACACCACACTTCAAAAGCATCAATTCTTCGGTGCTCAGCTTTCTTCACAGTCCAGCTCTCACATCCATACATGACCACAGGAAAAACCATAGCCTTGACTAGACGGATCTTTGTTGGCCAAGTAATGTCTCTGCTTTTGAATATGCTATCTAGGTTGGTCATAACTTTCCTTCCAAGGAGTAAGCGTCTTTTAATTTCATGGCTGCAGTCACCATCTGCAGTGATTTTGGAGCACAGAAAAATAAAGTCTGACACTGTTTCCACTGTTTCCCCATCTATTTCCCATGAAGTGATGGGGCCAGATGCCATGATCTTCATTTTCTGAATGTTGAGCTTCAAGCCAACTTTTTCACTCTCCACTTTCACTTTCATCAAGAGGCTTTTGAGTTCCTCTTCACTTTCTGCCATAAGGGTGGTGTCATCTGCATATCTGAGGTTATTGATATTTCTCCCAGCAATCTTGATTCCAGCTTGTGTTTCTTCCAGTCCAGCGTTTCTCATGATGTACTCTGCATAGAAGTTAAATAAGCAGGGTGACAATATACAGCCTTGACGAACTCCTTTTCCTATTTGGAACCAGTCTGTTGTTCCATGTCCAGTTCTAACTGTTGCTTCCTGACCTGCATACAAATTTCTCAAGAGGCAGATCAGGTGGTCTGGTATTCCCATCTCTTTCAGAATTTCCACAGTTTATTGTGATGCACACAGTCAAAGGCTTTGGCATAGTCAATAAAGCAGAAATAGATGCTTTTCTGGAACTCTCTTGCTTTTTCCATGATCCAGCGGATATTGGCAATTTGATTTCTGGTTCCTCTGCCTTTTCTAAACCAGCTTGAACATCAGGAAGTTCACGGTTCACATACTGCTGAAGCCTGGCTTGGAGAATTTTGAGCATTACTTTACTAGCGTGTGAGATGAGTGCAATTGTGCGGTAGTTTGAGCATTCTTTGGCATTGCCTTTCTTTCTTGGGATTGGAATGAAAACTGACCTTCTCCAGTCCTGTGGCCACTGCTGAGTTTTCCAAATTTGCTGGCATATTGACTGCAGCACTTTCACAGCATCATCTTTCAAGATTTGGAATAGCTCAACTGGAATTCCATCACATCCACTAGCTTTGTTCGTAGTGATGCTTTCTAAGGCCCACTTGACTTGTGCAAATCTCATTATAAAATACTTTAGAAATGTATTTTTCCATGACAAAAATTTGAAGAATCTTACAGCTGAAAGGCACCTTAGAATTTCCCTCATTCAACAACTTATCTCATATATGAATCCTTCTGCCCCTCTCCAGTGTCGTGCATGAACTACGTGTCTCTAAATCCAGTGAACATTATGGAGTCTTGACTTCTCATAAGCATTTGACATTGTTGACTTCATGCATACATGCTAAATAGCTTTGGTCATGTCTGACTCTTTGTGACCCCGTGGACTATACACCACCAGGCTCCACTGTCCATGGGATTCTCCAAGCAAGAATACTCGAGTGGGTTACAGTGCCCTCTACCAGGGGATCTTCCTGATCCAGGGATTGAACCCACGTCCCTTATGCCCACTTGCATTAGCAGGCAAGTTCTCTACCACTAGCAGCACCACCACTTCTTAAAATACTTTTTTTCTTGGTTTCTGGTAAATAATAGGTTCCACCTTCATCTCTGTCTCTTCAGATTTCTGAGCAAATTCATTTTCTTTTGCCCACTATTCACAAAATAGTGAATCTTATCAAGTCTTGGCCCTCTCCTCTTTTCACTCCATAGACTGTACCATTCATTCCCATCACTAAGATTACATTCTGTGTGATTTGATTCACAGATATTATCTTTGATCTGGATTATTTCTGAGTTCCAGATGACTATAAACCAACCCTTGCTTTATTTATATCTTTTCTTGTCTTCTTTAAAGACATCTCAAAGCCAAGCTGTCTGCATCCAAATTCATTATCTTCTCTCCTCCCCGACACATTTCACAGCCCTTGTATCTGAGTTGTAAGCACCTCAGTCACCCTGAAGTCCTCCCACACCGACACCAGAGCCTCTTGATTGACTTCCCAAGTACTTTTCAAACCTGCCCCTTCTCTCCATTTCCACTGCTACCAACCTAATTTAAGTAGGCAACACCTCTCTTCTTGATTATTTTGTTATTCAAGTACTATATCCACTCCCCACATCCACTCTTGCTTCTACCCAGTAAATTCTCTACCTCATCATCCACAGATTTTTTCAAAACCCAAATTTGATCAAAGACTGCTTTAAAAAAAAAAAAACAAACATTTTAAAAGTGTTCCAGTATTCCAGAGATTAAAAAAAAACAAACACTAAAGAATGCTTCACATTGCCTGTAGGATCACACCGAGTCTCACCACTGGCTGCTCACCTCACAATACCTTTCCCCTGACTCTCCTTCCTCCAATTTTGGCTTCTTTCAGTTTCTTGGCTAGGCCACACTTGCTTCTATCTCTGTTGCTTTGCCTCTGTTTCCTCTTTACCCAGTTAGCTCCCTCTTAGTCTTGCATCTCAATTCACTCGCACCTCCTTCCCTTGACATTCCAGACTAAGATGGCCCTTGTACTGCATGCTTTTCTGGCCCCATCTCTTTCTACTCCTGCAAAGTAGTAATTAGAACATCTATTCATTTGTGTCTGTCTCTTCCACTAGCTTGGACATTCCATGTGGGCAGATATTTCATCTGGATTTATGCACATTTTACTCCAGTGGCCACACAGCACCAGATACACAAGTTAAAGGCAGGCACTAAATATTTGTTGAGTACATATAGGAATTCCTTTCTGCTCTTGAATATTCCCAGTAAGAGAGAAATCACAGCCTCCTGAGTCAGCTCATCTTTTTTTTTTCTTTTTCCCTTTGGGATAATTTTAATGGAAAATTCTTCCCTATATTTAGGCTCAATATATCAATTTATTCTTACCTCTGTAAATGTATAAAATAATTCCATCTCTTTCTCTATAGTTTTCAAATATATGCTTTCAAAATCATGAAACTATACTCTCCTCTTCTCACTAGTATTTTTTCTCCATATTTGTCATCCTTTTTATGTTCTTTAACATATGATAACCTTTGATAACTTTAGTCTTCTATTAAGATAAATAGATAATTTTATTAAACACTTAGTAAATGACTTATTTTTATATGCACAAACTGTCTTACCTCAACACTCAGAGGCAGAATTGCTGGCTGGATTTCTAAACGTTGTCAATATCGAGTGTCCTAAAAATTTAAAGATGATTTTGAAGTTAACTGACATATTTTTATGAATATTTTCTATTTGAATATTATTTAGAATAACTTAGATATATGGATTAAAATACAGCTCTTGGAAAAAAAGCCTATTCAATTGACCCTGTCAATATTTGTTTAAAGTAAAACTGTTCCACTTTTTATACTCTGGCAATAAAATGAGATCCCTATTGAAAAGTCAAGTGTCTTGGCAAAATTCAATTGATTTTGGTGCTTAGTGCAAGATCAGCACATCAATCTTCAATGAATGTTTTTTGGAAGGAAGAATGCACAATTCAAAAGTAAGATGGCTTCTGACCACTGGAAAAGTTGACATATCTGAGAAGTTGATCTGAGAAGCTAAGGAGAATGTTTCACTTGTGATTTTCATTTGTAAATAACATTTAGAAAATTATTGGTAAATAGTCATGACAATTCATATGCAAACTGATTCTGTTATAAATTCCAGAGAATTTCATTTCTCCTTTAAAAAATGGCACCAGAGACATATTCAAATTCTACCTTTAAGCCTTCTTTGCACCAAAAATTATCCTAAGCTCTATGGGTTTACTCCCTTATATTATGAATTTATGTACAACATAGATTAAAATTTGACAAGATACAGAAATTATATATTTAGGATTAAAACATTCAAATGGGATTTTATGGGATCAGTCCTTTGCATTTCTAAAACAACACAAAAATCATATACTTTGAAAAAAGTTAAAGACCCCCAAATTTAGCTTTGCTGACTCCACTCTCTTCCTCAACTGACTCTCAAATCTAAGCCCCCTCCTTACCCCTACTTCCCACATATAAAATCTCATGTGAAAAATGAATTATTAGAAAAAAATTAGTAAATAGGTAAATAATATATTTGTGTGTTTATTGGTTTGACTTAAATTCAAGTAAGATTATCCTCCACTTTTGAAATGTATGGTATTTATGAATAGAGAAAGTTTTGTGATTGGGAGTGAGTCTGCAAGAAAGATTTCCAAGGAGGTGATGACCTGGAATAATATAATTTATCCTGATTGTGTGCTGAACACTGACTTCTTAACAAAAAAATTAACTTCATTTGTTTTACATTTACACTGTTTTTTAAAGCATAATTGCCATATTATCTTTTATTGTTTCCATAACCTTTAGAAAACTCAGACATTAATATTCTCATGTACTATATCTTTTTTTCTTAAATTTTCTTCAACACATTTAAATTGCTAAGAATATAAGGCTACTAGATTTAGACTGAACAAGGATTACTGCTGAGGACGGTCAAAGCTGCATCTGCCATGTTCACTGATGTCTGTTAAAAAAAAACCCAAAGCCTTTTATGCTTCAGCTTGAACTGTGGTTATCATGGTCCTAATCATAGTGCTTATCATCAAGGCTTTTTTTCTGTCTCTAATTTTCTCTTTCCTTTAGGAAAGCACCCTCACTTCGAGTTCGTGCCACAATCTCAGATTTCAGATGCCTTGGCTGGAGGACGTGTCATGTTGTGTTGGAGCGGAGAGGAGGCGGTGCTCGCCAATCAGCAGTTTCCATGTGCTAATCCTCACCCCAGTTAGCTGATTTGGTCCTCTGAATCGTGACCACTGCGATGGTCAATCACACAGCTGCTCTATTCAGGCTCATCATCTCCCTATTCTTAGAGATTATTCCATCATGGCCACCAAGACAAAAAGAGAGGGAAAGGGCATCGAAAATCATCAAAATCATGTGTCCTGAAAGAAATACTCAACGTGACCAGAATTTTTTTATCTAATTGACTTGATGTACAAGAGGACTTCTACCAAATACTTAGCAATCAAATGCAGATGGTTATAAGAAATCAGAAATTGAATGTTGCGGCTGTGGTGATGGCGGCGGTGGTGGTTTGCTGTTTACTTTGGTTTCCATTCATGATAAATTCCAACCTCGCCTTTGTATTGCGAGGCCATTTCTCTAACCTTCAATAAATCCATTATTTATTTAAACCTCATGCTAAGAAAACAGTGGCTTCAGAAACAATCAGTGTTGCTCTACTCATAATATGCCCAACAAGCTTTTTCACTCTAAGGCTGACATTGATTTAATCATCTTGTGAAAAATTATTTATCACCTGCCAATTGATTTTTGCAGTAACGGGAATCATCTGGTATTTTGCTATGCTTATCAAATTGCAAAGGAATGGAATGACAAATCACTTATTATAATCATTTTCATTATATTTATGAGATATTTGTTAAACACTGTAATGCTTGTGATAATGTCAGGAGTAATTACTGCAAACATCTTACTGTACTGAGCTCATGATGATCAATTCTTATTACCTAATATGTGAAACAGTATTTTTGTCAAAGAATGGTAAAATCTTTTGAAATGTTTCTATAAAGAATTTACTTTTTATCTCATCTTGATGAAAAATATTAGAGCTAGATAGAAGTGTTTGCTGAATCTTTCTTCTTACTAATAAAATGATCCCTGCAAAGATAGTTTTCAAATAAAAACAAAATTTCCTTTTCTACCTCCTTGCTGCTGCTGCTGCTGCTAAGTCGCTTCAGTCATGTCCGACTCTGTGCGACCCCATAGACGGCAGCCCACCAGGCTCCCCCATCCCTGGGATTCTCCAGGCAAGAACACTGGAGTGGGTTGCCATTTCCTTCTCCAATTTCTACCTCCTTAGAGGTGCATTTTATCATAAATGCAAATGATGATAAAACTTGGAAATCCTTATGCTATAAAGGATATTTAAATGAAATGAATGTCAATTAAGCTCGTAATTTATCCACAAAGAGTCTTATTTGGTCTTTTCTTTACATCATTTTCTCCTGGAAGTCCAGCTCCACATTCCAAAGGATTTGGTATGACTATTGAGATTTATAGGCATACTAAATCTGCAAATCAAATGTTTCTTTTCTTTTAATGATTTTAAAGTAAGGAACATTCTCTTAAGTGCATTTTACTTGAGGGGATGAGGGGCACACGATCCCTCATCCCTAAGAAGCTATGAACTTCTTAGGGATATCAAGAAGGTAGAGAACTAAATGTGATCACGTTGCAGATGACATCCCTCTGCCTTGGTGAAAAGAACACATCAGACCTTCCTGGAGGATAAGGTTTGAGAATCAATAAAATGGAGCAATCAAAAAGTCAGTACTCCTGGGGATGACATAGTTCATGCTGTGAGAGTATGTGTGTGGAATGAGGTGACTTGTAGTTTCTAAGTGTTTCATTTATATACAAGTGGGACCGTCCCAGGTCTTTCCTAAAATTGGCTACATTCACAGTTGAAATTTGCCCACCTGCCTTTCAGTGTTTCCTCACTACTAATGATAACTCTGCTGTGGAATAATTAGGGCTGCATGTGTCCATTTACACCATTTCCTTTCTCTGGGCAGACAATGGTATATTTCCTCCTGCTCTTTGTAGTCAGGTAGACAGCCAGGCTGAGTTCCGATCAACGGGATGTGTGCAGGGGTAGGGCCCACTGTGTCCTTGGCAGAGATCATGGATGTCACTTCTGAGAAGGCAAAAGAAGCTGGAAACAACCCGAATCCTTCTGTTATCACATGAACAAAAGGTGTCTTGAGAGTCACCTGATCTACAGTGGCAATCTTCTGAGTGAGAAATAAACCTTATTGTGTAAAATATTGAGTTTTAAGGATTTATGCATGACCACAGCATTGCCTATCCTAGCCTAAACAGCATACTTCCTTTGTTTTTGTTCTTGTTTTTTTTTTTACTGGCTAAATCTGACAAGTAACATTGGGTAAATTCATGTGTATGTAGTGTTATTTTGATATATTTTTACATTGCTATATGGTTGCCTACTTGCCTTATTTTCAACTTTCTTATCTAGGAACACATGTTTGTATTGATATGGCCTAATTTACCTCTTCCAAGAGGTATTTGCATTTAAATAAGACATTTGTGAGAAGCAAATACCAGCAAGCCATAAAAAATATTAATCTCTAATAGAAAAAAATCTGAGGCCTATGACAACGAGCAAGAGAAGCTCATTTATAGAAAAGTAACTTTTGAGAGCTTCTCTAGCTATATCATTTACTCCAGAATTATTCAGACTGTCCTTTTAAAAGTCATATTTGTTCTCCATGTCTCTATAGTTGCTTTCTTCTAGTCAATAAAGTGCTATTTTAGCAGGGAACAATAGAAGAAGAAAGAATACCTTTTTGTCCAAACACTTTGAACAGTTGTAATTCTATCAAAAGAAAAGATTATAAAGTGATTTATTCTAACAGGTGCATGCACCAAAAAACAGCTTCTTAAAATAGTTCACATTGAAATCATTTAGATAATTGGCATTGTGTGAGTTCACTATTGTGCTGAGAATCATTTTGTGCATCTCTTTATGACACATAAGCTTTTACAAACAAAATTTCAGATAGCAGGTCACAATTTTTGAGTTGTTTTCTCCATAACTCCACCCACTTCAACTGCATCCTTAAATTTCCAAGCTTGTTTATTTTATCCTCAGGGACTGTAGGAAATATTGACTCTGAAAATGTGGCAGTTTGGGAAGAGCATGGATTTTGGCAATGGATCTTGGCTTAAATATCATTCTGTCATTTATTAGCCCTGTAAGTTTCATGGAGCAAATCTAAAGAGTTTCCATTTCTTTGTATGTTAAAATAAGGGGGAAAAAACTATCCTATAAGGATTGTTAAATCTGCTTATAGATATGACTTAAAAAGGCATTAGCACAGTGCTTGAAGATAATAGAAATTCAACACATAAGAATCCATTTGAGAACAATTTTCTGTAGGCATATAACTAGCATCAAAAAATACACGTATTTTAGATTGTAAAAATCTATACAATCATTAATCCATCACCCAAAACAAGATTTAGAGCATTTCTATCACACCAGAATGTTTCTACAAGCCCCTTTCCAATCAATTACATCCTCCTACCTCCTTCCCCTATCCCTACCCCCATTTAGGCAACCACTTTCTGATTTCTATCATCATATACTTGCCTAATTTTGGATTTCATATAAATTGAATCACAGAGTATGTATTCTGTGCCTAGAATTGTTTGTTTAATTTGAGGTTTTTGGAGATTAGTCATACTATTGCATGCAGTGGTTAGTGTCTTTCATTGCTGCATAGTATTCCATTTAATGAATATATCATAATTTTTTGTTCCACCACATGTTAATGGACATTTGAGCTTTTGTGAACTTGTGTTTTCATTTCTCTTTAGTGAATACATAGAAGTAAAACTGCTGTATCTTAGGGTAGATGCATGTTTAACTTTAAAATAAATTACCAATGAACACTCTAAAGTGGTTGGGCCATTTTATCCTACTACCAGCAGTATACGATGGCACCCCACTCCAGTCCTCTTGCCTGGAAAATCCCATGGATGGAGGAGGCTGGTGGGCTGTAGTCCATGGGGTTGCGAAGAGTCAGACACGACTGAGCAACTTCAATTTCACTTTTCACTTTCCTGCATTGGAGAAGGAAATGGCAACCCACTCCAGTGTTCTTGCCTGGAGAATCTCAGGGATGGGGGAGCCTGGTGGGCTGCCGTCTATGGGGTCGCACAGAGTCGGACACGACTGAAGCGACTTAGCAGCAGCAGCAGCAGCACCAGCACCAGTGTACGAGTTACCTTAAAGCCTTGCCAATATTAGTACTTAGTGTTATAAATCTTTTTGATTGTAGCCATTCCAAAGGATGTGAAATGGTACCTTGTAGTTTTATTTTGCATTTGTTTGATAACTGATAATGGTAAACACCTACTCATGTATTTATTAGCCTTTTGTTTATTTTACTTTGTGAAGTATCTAAGTCACTATCTCTTTACCCGGTTTTTCATACTTTTATTTTAAAATCCAGACACAAGTCCTTTGTCGTGTGAATATACTTCAAATATTTTTCCCAATCTGTGGTTTTTATGTTTTCTTCACAGTGACTTTTGATGAGCACATTTAGTTTTGATGAAATCCAACTTATCTTTTTTTTTTTTTTTTGTAGTTATTGATTTCAGTGTTCTGCTTAAGAAATCTCTGCTGCTGCAAAGTCGCTTCAGTCGTCTCCGACTCTGTGTGACCCCATAGACGGCAGCCCACCAGGCTCCCCCGTCCCTGGGATTCTCCAGGCAAGAACACTGGAGTGGGTTGCCATTTCCTTCTCCAATGCATAAAAGTGAAAAGTGAAGTCACTCAGTTGTGTCTGACTCTTTTCGACCCCATGGACTGTAGCTTACCAGGCTCCTCCATCCGTGGGATTTTCCAGGCAGGAGTACTGGAGTGGGTTGCCATTGCCTTCTCCGAAGAAATCTCTACCTACCCCAGTTTTTCCTCTATGTATTAATGTTCTGGGATTTACATTTAAGTTTGTGATCCATCTTCAGTTAACTTTTAGGTATGGAGTAGGAGATCAAGTTTTATTTTTTCCATGCAAATAAGGATGATAATCATTTAATGTTGGGTTTACAAGTTCAGATTTATTTTTTTTTTCAGATTTATTTATTTATTTTTTTTTTTTGAGTTTCAATCCTAGATACAGCAAAGCATATTACATTGTCTTCAGGATCCCTTAGGTAATGTTAAAAGATTTCAATATTTTTTTTAAATAAGTTTAATTGTATTAGTAAAATCTGTCAGAAATGTTATAAAATAACCATATTTAAATAAATTGTCAAGTTAGTGATAATTTCCATAGAATTTGCATTGCTGCTGCTAAGTCACTTCAGTTGTGTCCGACTCTGTGTGACCGAATAGACGGCAGCCCACCAGGCTCCCCCGTCTCTGGGATTCTCCAGGCAAGAACACTGGAGTGGGTTGCCATTTCCTTCTCCAATGCATGAAAGTGAAAAGCGAAAGTGAAATTGCTCAGTCGTGTCCAACTCTTAGCGACCCCATGGACTGCAGCCCACCAGGCTCCTCCATCCATGCGATTTTCCAGGCAAGAGTACTGGAGCGGGGTGCCATTGCCTTTATCCCCCAATTTGGTTTCCTACCTTCAACCTTTACAGTCTTCCTCCCAAACTCTTGCCCTGTGTGTCATCTGTGTGGATTAGGTCTCTATAAGCAAGTCCTTATTCTAGACATTTCTTACAGTATGTCCCCTTCTCTCCTGGCTCTTCTCTATATTAGAAGACAGCAAACTGATCTGATAAATAATAGAAGCAAATGTGTTGATGTTTTTTACCCCATTGAGCTAACTCATTTCTACCTAAACAAGCCATATCTTCTGGACATGATATCAACTCAAAATGGGGATTTAATGGTAGAATTTTCAGACACTGTGTAAGTTGATGGGAAGATAAATTAGGGGTCAGTCAACTCTGTGATCATCTTAAAACCTCTCTTTCTGGGGGATACCTATTATTTGATTTTGCCTCAGCCCGGTCCTGATGTTCTAATACAGAATGACCTCTCCTTTCATCTGTACATTCACCACAAAGGGTACTAATTCTTGATTTGGTCAGACTGATACTAGTTTGATTACATATTGCATCATTCACAGTCATTTTTTGAAAGGCCACAGCCTTGCAATATGAAATAGCTGTTACTTCGGCTGAGTTTTTAAAGTTAAAAGTGAGTTCAAGGACTGTTAATTATCTCTTGATTGCTTATTATGTGGCAAATGTGAATACATAGAAAGTCAATCTGGATCATTTTGTACCTGTGCCAAAAAAAGGAATTTCCAAGGTCAGTGAACTTCAAAAAGTCTGTGTGATGGGAGTAATTTCTCTAAAATGTTCACATTCACTGTCTGTATAATGTTGATTCACCATATTATTCATGACCTTACATAAATTTGGTACTGCTAAAAGTCACTAAAATCAACAATTTTACACAAATGTTGGTATTTTAATACTTAATACACCCTTTGCTAAATTTTCAATTTCATCTTTCATTTTCATTCACAAAAGATTTTATAATTTACTGACATTTTTGCTGAAAACAGTTTCTTCATAAACCTAAGCTTTTCAAAGTTTTTCTTTCACACACATTTTCTACTGAACTTTTATTACTCAA
Source organism: Bos taurus (assembly GCF_002263795.3). Taxonomy (NCBI): domain Eukaryota; kingdom Metazoa; phylum Chordata; class Mammalia; order Artiodactyla; family Bovidae; genus Bos; species Bos taurus. Next base: position 28,222,235 of record NC_037347.1, read on the forward strand.
AAGACTAATCAGGCAGCCATTTCTTATCAACAGCCTCTTTTCCCACTATGAAAGATTTGAATGACTACATGAATTAATGCATTAATTAATGAATTAATTTCACGCTTTCTGAGAGAATACACGCTCCCTTGGGCTTTGCTTCCTGCAGCATTCCAAGGACATATTTTATAAATCAAATTCTGCCAATAATTCCTGGTCCAAACCTTTCTGGAACTGTGTTTGCATCCAGGGTCAAGAGAAGCAACTTCAACATCTTCAGTTATTTGGATAAAACCCCACTTTAAAGTAACTGTGTTGCTTTTTGGCAGTTCTCACCTGTTCTTTCTTTGCCTTATATTTTTATTTTTATTACTCCTACAGATCTACTCTACTACCATTTTGGGAATCCAACAGCTCTGAATTTTACCATGTTCTTTCCACTAAGAAGGAAAGTGACCTGATAAATTGTTCTGTAATCATATTATAATTGGTTTTGGGTATTATTGCTCTTCAAATAAAGATGTTTACATATTTTAAACTCCTTCCCAATTTAAAGGTGATCCATTGGAGAGGAGACTTCTAAACTCAGAGTGTCATGGTGAGTTTTTAGTGGTGGAGAACTCTGTGGGAAAGATATGTATGGATGACGTGGAGTGTTTTGTTTTGTTTCAAGTAAACCTAAAATCACACAGACTACTCCACCTACACAAAGCTGGTCACACTTAATGTAAAGTAATTGTAAATGAACCTAGGGGGAATCTTACTTCACTACTATCCCATTAATGAATAATGCTGCTGATCATGCTAATACTGTTGATGATGATGATGATAGAAGCTTATATTTATTAACCACTTACTTTGTGTCAAACAAACCGCTTACTTTGTGTCAAACGGAGAAGGCAGTGGCACCCCACTCCAGTACTCTTGCCTGGAAAATCCCATGGATGGAGGAGCCTGGTAGGGTGCAGTCCACGAGGTCGCTAAGAGTCGGACACGACTGAGCGACTTCACTTTCACTTTTCACTTTCATGCATTGGAGAAGGAAATGGCAACCACTCCAGTGTTCTTGCCTGGAGAATCCCAGGGATGGGGGAGCCTGGTGGGCTGCCGTCTCTGGGGTCGCACAGAGTCGGACACGACTGAAGTGACTTAGCAGCAGCAGCAGTTGTGTCAAACTCTATTCTGAGTGCTCTTGGAATATTCTCCTTTGTACCTCCAGAACAGCTCTTTGAATCAGATAATATAATTATCCCCCTTTTTACAAACAAAGAAACTAAAGCAGAGTAGTTAAGTAAGCTGTCTAAACTTGCACAAATAATGATGAAAATATTTAGCTCTTCTTGTCCACTGTCTACAGACACTAATATTAATGCTTTCTAAGCATCATGTCCTTTGTTCTCACAAACCCTATCAGAAAGCACTGGAGGCTTAGAGAAATTAAATCATTTGTGCAGCATCACCTTGTAAGCAGAAAAGACTGAAAGAAGACACCAACTCTGTTTGGTACCTAAGTTTATCTTCCTAATTACTATGCTGTTTCACAATAACATACAAAATTATTGCAGATGATTTTGCTAATATAGTAACAGGAAATGGAAGTTTTGTCTTGAGCTCACTGAGGAATATGTTATGTGGCTGATGTATGAAGCATAGCCTTTCCATTTTTCAACACAAATAAGCTTTATGGGTTCCACTGCAATATGTTCTCGAAAATGTCAGTTGCCCCAGTGAGCAGTTTGCTCTGGGATAAGAGCAATAGTACAAAGAAGGAAGAGTTAGAGATGATGAGGACTGGAGTGCAGGAAAATGGCGCCTCCATGGCCACAATTCTCTCCAGCTGCCTGACCTTTGAACTTTTTTCAGCTTTACAAAAAGACAAAGATGCTTTTGGACAAGAGAGAATGAAATTCAGCTAAGGTTATGGTCAATAACTTAGCCACATGAGACCAATGTAAACAGACTATCTTGAAGAATTGGACGGTAGGGAAATTTATCCATCAAACCTGGAGCCTGTTATCTGATCCAGTGTTATTTTTCAAAAATACTTTTCTTTCACTAAGCATCGATACATGTAAGATGCATAAGAGAAGGCAAAAAGTCAGAAAGCTAAACACTGAAACATATATACACGTATATGGGACTGGTAGAAGTCATAAATACTTTCTCTGATTTTTCCACTTATCATTTAATAGAACATTTTCTCTTGTATTTATTTTTTCTCCATTTTCTTCAAAACACAAGCCTCTGACTTTGTAACAAAAGTCACAGTGTATATTATCTTTCCTCCATGTTTTGGGTACCATTATTTCCAGATATTCTACTTAATAAACCTATTTAAAAATCATTCATAGCTTACTCATTTTTCATTGTTTATGTTCATTTATTCTGAGTTTGACACATTTTGCATTTTCCTATCTGAGGTGATACATTACAGTAAAGAACTCTGTCAAGTCTTTGTTTTCTTTCCTTGCTTATTTGAGATAGGAGCAAATTACTTTTATTCCCTTGAGCAACCTTTTCAGAAATTATGGCATCTCTTTTTTTAATTCTTATTTTGAGAGTTACATAGTGCTTTCTTTTTATGTTGGCATCTGTTCATACAAGCCATGCACCATGGAGTATTCATATGATGCCTCTATTGGTTGAATCTCTTTATCTTGAAATACATAAACCATGAAGCAAAAGTTTTCATGTATCAAAAAATGAAGTGTTAGGAAATTATAAACACAGAAGCTACATATATTTTTTTTCATCTTCATAATTTTCCCACGTGTTATTTTCATTGTATCTTAATGGAAGGGAGGCATATAACAGGGAAGAAGGGCTCAGATCTAACAGAATTTTGCCTCACTCACTATTTTTTAAATTTATTTATTTTTCAATTGGAGGATGATTGCTTTCCAATGTTGTGTCACTTTCTGCTGTACAACAATGTCAGTCGGCTATATGTATGCATATATCCCCTCCCTCGAGCCTCCTTCCTACTCTCCCCCAGTCTCATCCTTCTAGATCACCACAGAGCACTGAGCTGAGCTCCCTGTGCTATACAGCAGCTAGCTAGCTATTTTACACATAGCAGTGAATATATGTCAATGTTACTCTCTCAATTTCCCTCCTCCTCATCCCCTCTGTGTCCATAAATCCATCTCTATGGCTGCATCTCTATTCCTACCCTTTAAATAAGTTCATCAGTAGCATTTTTTTCTAGATTCCACATATATGTGTTAATTTATGATATTTGTTTTCCTCTTTCTGAGTTACTTTACTCTGTATGATAGACTCTAGATTCATACATTGCAAATGACCCCATTTTGATCCTTTTTTATGGCTGACTAATATTCCATTGTATACATGTACCATTTCCACTGTATAATCATAAGGGATTTGATTGAGGTCATACCTGAATGGCCTAGTGGTTTTCCCTACTTTCTTCCATTTAAGTCTGAACTTTGCAATAAGGAGTTCATGATCTGAGTTCAGAATTCAAACTACTGAACAATTACACTCATTTCACATGCTAGCAAAGTAATGCTAAAATCCTTGAAGCTGGGCTTCAATAGTATGTGAACTGAAAACTTCCAGATGTACAAGCTGGATTTAGAAAAGGCAGATGAACCAGAGATCAATTTGCCAACAGCTGCTGGATCACAGAAAAAGCAAGAGAATTCCAGAGAAATATATATTTCTGCTTCATTGACTACACTAAAGCCTTTGACTGCATGGATCACAACAAACTGTGGAAAATTCTGAAAGAGATGGGAATACCAGACCACCTTACATGCTTCCTGAGAAACATGTATGCATGTCAAGAAGCAACATTTAGACCTGGACATGGAACAACAGACTGGTCCCAAATTAGGAAAGGAGTATGTCATGGCTATGTATTATCACCCTGCTTATTTAATTTATATGCAGAGTACATCAGATAAAACGTTCAGGCTGCATGAAGCACAAATTGGAATCAAGATTCTGGGAGATTTATCAATAGCTTCAGATATGCAGATGACACCACCCTTATGACAGAAAGAGAAGACGAACTAAAGAACCTCTTGATGAAGGTGAAATAGGAAAGTGAAAAGGCTGGCTTAAAACTCAGGATTCAAAAAACTAAGACCATGGCATCCGGTCCCATCACCTCATGGCAAATAGATGGGGAAACAATGGAAACAGTGAGAGACTTATTTTCTTGGGCTCCAAAATCATTGCCGACAGTGACTGCAACCATAAAATTAAAAGACACTTGCTCTTTGGCAGAAAAGCTATGACCAACCTAAGTGAGTGAAGTGAAGTCGCTCAGTCGTGTCCGACTCTTTGTGACCCAATAGACTGTAGCCTACCAGGCTCCTCCATCCACGGAATTTTCCAGGCAAGAATACTGGAGTGGGTTGCCATTTCCTTCTCCAGGAGATCTTCCCAACCCAGGGATTGAACCTGGGTCTCCCACACTGTAGGCAGATGCTTTACCATCTGAGCCAACCTAAAAAGCAGAGACATTACTTTGCCAACAAAGGTCTGTCTACTCAAAAGTATGGTTTTTCCAGTAATCATGTATGGATATGAGAGTTGGACCATAAGGAAGGCTGGGAACTGGAGAATTGATGCTTTTGAACTGTGGTGTTGTAAAAGACTCTTGAGAGTCCCTTGGATTGCAAGGAGATCTTAAAGGAAATCAACCTGAATATTCATTAGAAGGACTGATGCTGAAGCTGAAGCTCCAATACTTTGGCCACCTAATGCAAAGAATGGACTCATTGGAAAAGACCCTGATGCTGGGAAAGAAAAGATTGAAGGCAGGAAGAGAAGGGGACAACAGAGGATGAGATGTTGGATGGCATCATTGACTCAACCGACATGTGTTTGAGCAAACTCCTGGAGATGATGAAGGACTGGGAAGTCTGGAGTACTACAGTCCATGGGTTTGCAGAGTCAGACACAACTAAGAGACTGAACAACAAATAGAGGTACCACATTTTCTTTATCCCTTTATCTGTTGATGGACACCTAGTTTGTTTCCATGTCCTGGCTATTGTAAATAGTGCTGCAATGAACATTGGGGTACATGTGTGGTTTTAAATTATGGTTTTCTCAGGGTACATACCCAGGAGTGGAATTAGGTCATATGGTAGTTTTATTTTTAGTTTTTCAAGGAAACCCCATACTGTTCTCCATAGCAGTTATATCAATATACATTCCCAAGAGCAGTGCAAGAGGGTTCCCTTTTCTCTACAACTGCTGCAGCATTTATTGTTTGTAATTTTTTTTCGCAGAAAGCCTACTTTAGAGATTTGAGATAAGGTAGGTAAAGAATCTTAATATCAAGCATATTAAGTCAATGCTTAATAGCTGTATACTTGATAATGTAGTGATACTATAGATTCTTCACTTTGTATACACATCCCTGGCTGCCCTGTTGCTGTATTTTTGTTTAATTTTTTTTCATCATGGAACCTAAATTCTAAGAAAGAATTTTAAAGTTATATTTTCTTATAGTCATTTCCCCTTATCTTGTAGAGGTACTTTCCAATACCCGCAGTGAATGCCTGAAACCACAGATAGTATTGAATCCTATATATACTATATTTTCTCCTATATATGCATATCTATGATGTAGCTCAGCAGTAAAGTATCTGCCTGCAATGCAGATGTGGGTTTGATCAGTGGGTAGGGAAGACCCCCTAGAGGATGAAATGGCAACACACTCCAGTATTCTTGCCCAGGAAATCCCATGGACAGAGGAGCCTGGTGGGCTACAGTCCATGGGGTTGCAAAGAATTGGACATGACTTAAAGGCTAAGCAGCAACAACATGATAAAGTTCAATTTATAAATTAGGCACAGTCACAGCATATCTGAATTGCCAACATCACTACTTTTATGCTTTGGGGCCATTATTAAGTAAAATACGGGTTACTTGAAAACAAACACTATAATACTGCTATAGTCGGTCTGTTAACTGAGATGCCTGCTAAGTGACTAACATCACTAGCTGGGGACTATGCTGGACAGAGATGGTTCTCACATCCCAGGCAGGACAGAGCAGGATGGCTTGAGATTTCATCACTCTATTGAGAATAACATGCAATGTAAAAGTTATGAACTCTTTATTTCTTGGATTTTCCACTTAATATTTTTAGACCATGTTTGACCATGGGCAACTGAACCCATAAAAAGAAAAACCATGGTGAAGGGAGGGTAACAGACAGTGTATTCATTTCCTAAGCTCACCTTAGCAAAACCACAAATTGAGTGGCTTAAAACAACAGAAGCCTATTGCCTCACAATTCTGGACGCTAGAAGTCTGAAATCAAGGTGTCAGCAGAGCCATGACTCCTCTGAAACCTGTAGGAGAGAATTCTTCCTTGCCTCTTCCCACCTCTGGTGGGTGTCACCAATCCTTGGTGCCCCTCGGCTTGTAACTGCAATGCTTCAGTCTCTGCCTCTGGTGTCACATGACTTTCTTCTCTAGGTGTCTGCATCTCTTTGTCTCTACTCCTCTCATAAGGACACCAATTATACTGGGTTGAGGGCCCATTCTACCCCACTACTGGAGTAGAAATGGCAACCCACTCCAGTACTATTGCTTGGAGAATCCCCTGGACAGAGGAACCTGGAGGGCTACAAACAGTCCATAGGTTCGCAAAGAGCCAAACATGACTGAGCGACTGAGCGCTACTCCACTACAACCTCATCTTAAACAATTACATATGCAACGAACTTATTTGGAACTTAAATAATTGCACATGTGATAACCTTATTTCCAAATAAGGTCATATTTTGAGATACTGGAAGCTAAGGTCCGTCTAGTCAAGGCTATGGTTTTTCCTGTGGTCATGTATAGATGTGAGAGCTGGACTGTGAAGAAAGCTGAGCGCCGAAGAATTGATGCTTTTGAACTGTGGTGTTGGAGAAGACTCTTTTTGAGAGTCCCTTGGACTGCAAGGAGATCAAGCCAGTCCATCCTAAAGGAGATCAGTCTTAGGTGTTCATTGAAAGGACTGATGCTGAGGCTGAAACTCCAGTACTTTGGCCACCTCATGCAAAGAGTTGACTCATTGGAAAAGACCCTGATGCTGGGAGGGATTGGGGGCAGGAGGAGAAGGGGACGACAAAGGATGAGATGGCTGGATGGCATCACCGACTCAATGGACAAGAGTTTGTGTAAACTCTGGGAGTTGGTGATGGACAGGGAGGCCTGATATGCTGCGATTCATGGGGTCGCAAAGAGTCGGACATGACTGAGCGACTGAACTAACTAACTAGGGGGGAGAAAACTACAACACTTAATAGATGGTAATAAACTTTATATAAAATATTTAAGGTTTATGATACCCATCTCTTACTTTAAGAATAATATACAGTTCAGTTCAGTCGCTCAGTCGTGTCCGACTCTTTGCGACCCCATGAATCGCAGCATGCCAGGCCTCCCTGTCCAATTCCTTCTGGAAAAAAATTTCCTCCCATAAGGGGCATTTTTTCCCTTAAAGTTCTAATTTCAGTTTAAATCAAAATAACATTATGACTTTGCACTCTGTTTCCACTTCTTTTCTAATACAAAAGCCTCTTGCTACTTGATTTTCTTATAAATTGTATAGAATCACGTGACTCTGTGAGCACCATCAATTCCTCACAATCAGTGCTGTTTCTCTGAGCTCATAACACAACTGTAAAATCATGCTCACTGGCCTGATGAGCCTCTTATGTATGAAGTGTCTTCTGTAATTGTCTTCCTTTTGTATATATCCTAATCAAACTGTGACCTCTTTGAGGTGCTACTTTTTTAAGCGACAGTTATACTATGAATTGTATCAGATGCTGTAATCAAAATGATATAATAAGTTCAAAAACATACTTTTCAAATATTGTTTATGGCCATTTTTATAGCTATGTTTTATATCTTTTTTTCTATCTCCAGCTACCATCCTTGTTCTCCTTCCATTTACAACAAAACTCCTTGGGGAGTTATCTATACTCAATATCTTTTCACACCCTCCATTCTTTTGAACCCACTCAAGGTTTATTCCCATCAAATGACTTTAAATATCATCTATATGCGAAGAGTTGACTCATTGGAAAAGACTCTGATGCTGGGAGGGATTGGGGGCAGGAGGAGAAGGGGATGACAGAGGATGAGATGGCTGGATGGCATCACTGACTCAATGGACGTGAGTCTGAGTGAACTCTGGGAGTTGGTGATGGACAGGGAGGCCTGGCATGCTAAGATTCATGGAGTCACAAAGAGTCGGACACAACTGAGCAACTAAACTGAACTGATATGCTAGTGATGCCTAACTATGTCGTGAGCCTGAATCTGTCACCATACAGTCTAACATCCTCACCCAAATGTCCAAAGGCATCTCAAATTTAACACATTAAAAAATGAATTATTTAATTTACCACCACTCCCAGGCATAGGACTGTGCTGGGGGAAATTTCCCTGGTATAGTTTTCCCTATGTTAGTTAAATGAAAACTCTTACTGTAACACAATTAGCCCCAAACCTTGGGGTCATCCTTGATGTCTATATTTCTTACACATTCCATCTAAAGATGGTCATACTATTAATGTTGACTTCAACTGCAAAGCATACTTGCATGTTTACCACTTCACCAGCATCATATCTGAATTCAGTCACTGGGACAGCCTCTCAACTAGTCTCCCTATGTTCTCCCTTGCCACATTGCAGTATGTTTTAGAGACAGCAAAGTGATCCTGTTGAGACATAAGTCAAGATGTGTCATCTGCTGCTCAAAAAATTCCAGTGACTTTCCATTTATTTTAGTGTGAAAGCCCCAATACTTACACTGACCTATAAGGCCATATAAAATCAATTGCAAAGATAATTGCTTCCTCATTGCTCCTCTAATCTTTTATTCATCCCATCCTGTTCTCTCCACAACATCATATTGACCTCCTTGCCATTCCTGGAACGTTTCAGACACAATCCTACCTCAGGGCCATTGCATTTTCTATTGCTTTCGTTTTGGATTCTACTTCTCAGTTCAGTTCAGTTGCTCAGTCATGTCGGACACTTTGTGACCCCATGGACTGCTGATACCTACTTGTCAAGATATCAGCTATTACCCAGGTATAGCTCTGTCTGCTTTCTTCAGTGTGAAAAGTGAAAGTGTTAGTCACTTCTGACTCTTTGGAACCAATGGAGTGTAGCCCGCCAGTCTCCTCTCTCCACGGAATACTCTAGGCAAGAATACTGAAGGGCAGCCGTTGCCTCCTTCCAGGGATCAAACCTGGGTTTCCTGCATTGCAGGCAGATTCTTTACCATCTGAAACACCAACGAAGTCTTCAGGGGCTTACTAAAATGTCATGGTCTCAGTTAATTTTACTCTGATACCTATCTAATATACTCCCCAACATTTCATATCCCCAATTCTGCTTTATTTATACTTTCTCTTAATTTTCATTGGGTGACAAACTATATTTTATTTATTTATCTTACATATTTCTGTCTTTATCAGCTAAAATATAAGCACCTTGAGGGCAAGGAACATTTTATTTTTAGTTCACTACTGCCACCCAGTTCCAAAAATAATGTCTAGAGATAATAGTGTAAAAATTTGCTTTGTATGGTCTGCTTTATTCACCAACATATCATCAGAATTTAGAATACAGCCTGACACATAGTAGATGCCCAGTTTGAATGCATAAATGAATATCTCAAGATACTTCTTGCCTTATACTTGGTAATAATATGATAACTATTTTTTGAATTATTAAGGTTTTCAAAAATAATTTTGATTTCATTTAATTAAATGACAATTATTTCCTTAAAAATTGCCTGAATATTTAAAGAAAAATTATTCTAGGTGGTTTTCCTCTCTATTAATTTTGTCTCCAAAATTAGAATGATGGTATTTCTTTTTTCTTGTCAGTCACTATCTTCAGAATTTAACTATCAAGAAAATTACTATAAAAACTGGAAGCTGTATTAAAGTCACTTACAGATAGCAATGCCATTGTATGATATGAAAAGAAAACAAGGCTACTTTAGCTGGAAAAAAAAATCAGTAGTTCTAGGGCCATCATCTAAAATAAAATAAATGAGATTTCTACCAGAAGAATGTCCTGCAATAAATAATACCTCAGTTTCTTCAGCAACATTCACTTCCACATTTCTAGACTTTTATTCAGTGTGATGGTATTTCAGATACAAATTTATAGGAGCTGATTTAAAGACATAAAATGACAAAAGCTAAGACTACATTAATAAGATAAGCAGTCATGTGGCTTTTTCCTTAAATGAAAAATTCTATTTACACAGAGAAGTGGGTGTTTCAAGGCTTTCATGTTCCATTTTATTGTAATTCTTATCATAGGCATGATAAAAAGTGAAATAAGCACTGATTGGGTTTATCATACCATATATGAAACATGAATGCACAGTTTATCCCATTGCTGAAATGCCTATTCTGGGAGCACATCGCTCTAAACAATTACCAAAACAAATCTATTCATACTACAATAAGTTTATACGTAGATGATATATAGATAAGATACACATAATCTTTGATTAATAAATATTACTGAATGTTCACCTTGAGAATTTAGTGCCCTGACTGATTTTTATTTAATCCCAGTGTCCTATTGATTTCTTTCTTACAAATCTTTTCCATAGGAAAGAAGGAAAAAAACAAAAGTCTAGTCTAGTCAGAGAGGTATCTCTTTTAGCACGTTTTATATGCAAAACTGCAAACAGGGATGACCTAGAAAAAGGGAAAATTCATTCTAAAACCCCAAATGAAGAATGTGCAAAAGAAATCAGATGAGTTTCTCAAGGCACAGACATCGTTTCAGTTACAAAGTTAATACCAGGTCATTGTTTAAAAACAAAAAAGAATAATACAGAATTACATATAGAAAAAAAAAATCAAAATTTGTCTTCTTAGCCACCCCCATCTCTGCCACTCCGTGTCTTTCTCCAGAGCTAACTGCTGCACACAAATTCTGTACACCCTTTTAGAACTTTTCTGTTTCTATATATGTTTATATATACTATCTTAGAACGCTTCTAGAACTTTTATATATATTTATAAAATCTATATTTTTAATAGATGATCTTATGCTATTTTACATGAAGGTTACTACCAATGCTTAAGCCAAATAAAGAAAATGTTTTGGCAGACCTTAGAAACCAAGTCAGTCAAATAATAAGCAACTTGTATATTATATCCATGACTTTTCAAAAGAAGGCAGCCTTAAATTATGAACAATGTTACCTGAAAAGATTAAATTATCAAGAATAACTTTTTTCTTCCTGTTGAATAAAATTTATCAAAATTTACATGCTGAAGAATTACATAGAATAAATTAATGCCACAAGTTTCATTTTAAGTGCTCATTACTTCAACAACCAGAGAAGATACAGCTTGGCAATGCACCTTAGAACACATCAGGAACTCCCATTGCCCTGACAGTTTGGAGACATCATGAGTTAAAAAAGACCTGGTTTTGTCACTTGTCAAGTGAAATATCCACATAATGTTCTTAGATACATGTACAATCCAATAAACAAAAGAATTTTAAAGTAATTGATACAGACTTTCAAAATTGGATTGGTTTTATAGGTTGATGTCAATTATGCCTCAATGTGCCTTGGGCTTAGTCACGTCTGACTGTTTGCGACCCTACAGACAATAACCTCCCTGGCTCCTCTATTCATGGGATTTTCCAGGCAAGAATACTGGAGTGAGTTGCTTCCAGGGAATCTTCCCCACCCAGGGATCAAATCTGCATCTCCTGTGTCTCCTGCATTTCAGGCAGATTCCTTATCCACTGAGCCATTGGGGAAGCCTTACAGTTTGGTAATTTGACTTAATAAGTAAAAGAATATAGGTGAACATCCACAATTGTTAATTTTATCCAGCAAGTTTAGCCCCATTCCTCTATCTTCCCTAATATGCTGTCTGCCTATGCATGATGTTCTTTTTAGCTTTAAAAAATGGTACACTCTGGGACAGGTGAGTCCTCCCATTTCAAAGTCACATGCACTAATTATGTTCTAACATCAGAAACCATGTACAAATGAATTCTACTTTCTTTGGACAATGTCTCGATCAACTTTTTTGGAGACTACTTTTCAGGGTAGCCATGAGAAAGTTTTTCTAGCATAATTAATATTTGGTGCAGCCTTGAATGGTCACTGAACCATCTACAAGCCAACGTGACTCCCACCAGGCTTCCTAGAATTGGCAAAGGTGGTGCTTGACATGGTAGCAATTAGGCGTTCTCCCAGAGCTGACTGGGAACATTTGGATCTCTTCATCTATTTTTCCTCTATGATGTAAAGTTCAGACTTTTGGCATTCAAAATACCCAGGTTCATTTATTTCAAAGCTATAGGTTCTGTTGTCCTTGTCACAAGTTTATTCTGAGACTCACAGTGAGCAATTATTCAGCAGTTTTGCAATGTCAACCATGCCTTGAGGGCAGGGCATATAGAAAAGTCTTGGCCATTTCCTGAATGGTCATAGGAAGTTCAGGAGGAAAACAGAAGCTTGGGAAAGTGAAGACTGAAACTAAAAAATGTAAGCTGGCTAAGGCTGACTTCATAAAATTTGCTAATCCATAATGTGGGTGGCATAGATAACAGCCTTATTTTAAGGATAGTGATGATGGGATTTTGGCTCACTCTGATATGTATCAGATAAAAACAAAAGAAGAAAAAAACATTATACAGACTTCTTAGGACAAGAATTTAATTTTAAAAGAAAGATTTAATAACACTACCGGCAATAGAAATTCTCCTCCAGTTTTGCCTCCCATTAGTATTCCACAAACCTTCCAGTGCTCTTATTCGTCTGTTCATCCATTAAATTTTGAGCTCCTGGTGAGCAGCAATCCTCTTTTAGAGCCTGAATAATTGTCACAGATGCTTAGACAGTATTCAGAAGACAGGGGTGGCTATAAAGTTACTGCCTCGTTAATTGATTAACCCAAGTCATAGAACAACGGTAACGACAAACACTAAGCTGGGAAAGAGCTCCTGTGTTTGCTTATTTACTGCACAAACTTCCTTTGGAGTTTTTGGTAATTCAAATTGAAACCAGGATCCTAAAGAAAAGAGTACAGCTCTGAAATCTTAGAAGACTATATACTGTTAAATAAAAAACTTTCTTGTTTTCCATAAGACAGATAATCACACTAAGTGATAAAAGCACAGTGTTAATAAAAAACAAGATTTCACTCCACTGGATCTTTCCCTTGGTATTTAAATCTTTCCTACTTCTAAATAAAGAAGCAAAAGAAAATTTAAAAGTCTCATTGACCTCCTTTCTCCTCTAGCTAGTCCTCTCTCCATCCTGTTTTTCACAAACTTTCCAAAATGCTGTCTGTATTACAATATTTCTATTTCCTCAGCACTCTCATTATCTCACCCAAACAGTCCTTTGTAAGAGCTTCTGAACGCAGCTGACATCTTCAGAGCTCATATTATTTGGCTTCTTAGTATTTAAACTGTGAATAATTCCCTCCTTTTCAAAATTCTCTTTTCTTGGCCTCCTTGCCACTTTTTTCTTCCTGGGTCTCTGGTTACTAAAAGTCTTCCTTGCAATATTATCCTGCAGAAACTAAGTGCCAAAAATCTGATAGCTTAGACTATTTCATACACACCCATGGCTTCAATTACCTTCTATAGGTCAATGAGTTTGTCTCAGTGTGAACTAACATTTTTAGCTTTGGATCAGTATACACAACTTTTTACCCCATATCTCTATGTGGTTGACTAGGCTTTTCTTAAATATTTCTCAAATTTGTTCACCTTTGGCCTCCACGGCTAATACTCAATTGTGTACTGCCCTTTCTCTCTCCAAGGCTACAACATTGCCTCCCTAACTAGTATCCATATTTACTGTTACCCTCTCCAATTCCAGCCTCCAAATTGCAGACTGAACAATCTTTCCAGAGAAACAAATGTGATAACATCAGTCATCCCACCTTCTTCTCCACCCTATGTGTTAGTCACTCAGTGTGTCCGACTCTTTGTGACCCCATGGACTGTAGCCTGCCAGGCTCCTCTGTCCATGGGACTCTCCAGACAGGAATACTGGAGTGGGTAGCCATTCCCGTCTCCAGGGCATCTTCCTGACACAGGGATCAAACCTGGGACTCCTTGATTGCGGGTAGTTTCTTTGCCATCTGAGCCACCAGGGAAGTTCCACCCTATAACATGCTTTAAAAACCTTTCCTGAGGTCTCAGTGCTCTTAACCAGAAGAACAAACATTTACAGGTCCCGGTTACCTCTCCAGGCTCAACTCAATACATTCCCTTTCTGGATAGCTACACTCCATCCAATGGCATTCTTTCAGCACTTTGATGTTCCCTCATTCTGCCCACTATCAGGCACTTAAGCAGGCTGCAACTTCTGCCAGCAGTCTTCTCTTTTCTTGTCACCCCCTTGGCAGACTCTGATGTCTTTGTGTGCTACTGCTTCATAGAAACACTTCTTGACTTCTGCTATGTAACAGATGATGATAAACACACAGGTGTAAATAACCCAAACTGGGCTTCCCTCATAGCTAAGTTGGTAAAGAATCTGCTTGCAAAGCAGAACACCTGGGTTTGATCCCTGGGTCCATAAGATCCTCTGGAGAAGGAAATGGCAACCCACTCCAGTGTTCTTGCCTGGAGAATCCCATGGGCAGAGGAGCCTGGTGGTCTACAGTCCATGGGGTCACAAGAGTTGGACATGACAGTGTCTAAACCACCAAACCATTATCTCACAGTTCCCAAGGGTCAGGAGTCTGGGTTCAGGTTAGCTAAGTCTTTTGCCTAAGGTTTTCTAGACTGAAATCAAAGTATTGGTATGTATAGCCTCTTCTAAGGCTCAAGATCCTATTTCAAGATAATTCATGTTATTCAATTCAGTCTTTCAGTTGTGTCCAACTCCTTGTGACCCCATGGGCTGCAGCACGCCAGTCTTCCCTGTCCATCACCAACTCCTGGAGTTTACTCAAACTCATGTCCACTGAGTCGGTGATGCCATCCAACCACATCATCCTCTGTCATCCCCTTCTCCTCCCGCCTTCAATCTTTCCTAGCAACAGAGTCTTTTCCAATGAGTCAGTTCTTCACATCATGTGGCCAAAGTATTGAAGTTTCAGCTTCAACATCAGTCCTTCCAATGAATATTCAGGACTGATTTCCTTTAGGGTTGACTGGTTGGATCTCCTTGTTGTTCAAGGGACTCTCAAGAGTCTTCTCCAATGCCACAGTTCAAAAGCATCAGTTCTTCAGTGCTCAGCTTTCTTTATAGTCCAACTCTCACAGCCATATATGACTACTGAAAAAACCATAGCCTTGACTGGATGGACCTTTGTTGGCAAAGCAATGTCTCTACTTTTTAATATGCTGTCTAGGTCAGTCATAGCTTTTCTTCCAAAGAGTAAGCATCTTTTAATTTCATGGCTGCAGTCTCTGTCTGCACTGATTTTGGAGCCCAAAAACATAAAGTCTGTCACTGTTTCCACTGTTTCCCCATCTATTTCCCATGAAGTCATGGGACTGGATGCCATGATCTTAGTTTTCTGAATGTTGAGTTTTAAGCCAACTTTCTCATTCTGCCGTAAAGGTGGTGTCATCTGCATATCTGAGTTTATTGATATTTCTCCCGGCAATCTTGATTCCAGCTTGTGCTTCATTCAGCCCAGTGTTTCTCATGATGTGCTTTGCATAGAAGTTAAATAAGCAGGGTGACAATACTAATGTCATTATGTAACACAATAGGCCTTCCTGGTATTCAGTTCAGTTGCTCAGGAGTATCTGACTCATGTAACCCCACAAACTGCAGCATGCCAGATTTCCCTATCCATCATCAACTCCTGGAGCTTGCTCAAACTCATGTCCATCAAGTTGGTCATGCCATCCAACCATCTCATCCTCTGTTGTCCCCTTCTTCTTCTGCCTTCAGTCATTACTAGCATCAGGGTATTTTCCAATGAGTGACACCTTCACATCAGGTGGCCAAAGTATTGGAGCTTCAGCTTCAGCATCAGTCCTTCCAATGAATATTCAGGACTGATTTTCTTTAGGATTGACTGGTTTGATCTCCTTGCATTCCAAAGGACTCTCAAGAATCTTCTCCAACACCATAGTTCCAAAGCATCAATTCTTCGATGCTCAGCTTTCTTTATAGTCCAACTCTCACATCCATACATGGCCACTGGAAAAACCATAGCTTTGACTAGGTGGACCTTTGTTGGCAAAATAATGTCTCTGCTTTTTAATGTGCTGTCTAGGTTGGTCATAGTTTTTCTGCCAAGAAGCAAGTGTCTTTTAATTTCATGGCTGCAGTCACTGTCTGCAATGGTTTTGGAGCCCCCAAATTAAAGTCTGTCACTGTTTCCATTGTTTCCCCATCTATTTGCCATAAAGTGATGGGACCGGATGCCATGACTGTGTTATTGGCAGAACAAATTTCTTTGTCATTATAAGGCTGACATGTTCATTTTCTTTTTGGCTATCCTCAATAAGTGAATGGATAAACACATCATGGCTTATCTACAGTATACAACTGAATACAGTTCAGTAATAAAAGCAGTGAGCTATTATTAATGGTACAGACAGTACTATGAGTAAAACTCTTCTGAGAGAAAAAAGCCAGACAAAGCTTATATATTATATGATTTTACTTCTACAAACATCTAGAAAATGTAGTCTATCATGGCAGAAAGCAGATTGGTGGTTGTTTAGGGACAGAGTAGGTAGAAATGGGAAGGAGAGCTACAGATGGACAAGAGGAAACATTTGGGAGTAATGATGAGTTCATGATGAAATTGTAAGCTTTAAACGTGCTGTTTATTATATGCTGATTATTCCTGAATAATGCTATAAAGGGACTTCCTGCTGGTCCAGTGGTTAAGACTCTGTGCTCCCAATGCATGGGAACAGGTTGGATCTCTGATTGGGAAACTAGATCCCACATGTCACAACTAAAGGGTTCTCATGCCACAACTTTAAAAAAAGAAGAAAAGGATCCTACATGTCACAAGGAAGACCAAAGATTCCATGTCTTGCAACTAAGACCAAGTGCAGCCAAATAAATAATAAAAACAAAAATAAGGCTATAAAAAGGACTCATCATCATCAACATTACCACCATCATCAAATGTCTTTTGTGCCTTAAATTACTTTGCTTTCTCTCATTTCTTAGTCAGGAACTTAGGTCTTCTTTAAGTATCTTTTGAGACATGGTCTTAGGGGTACTCAAGTCTACCAGATGACCAACCTTTCTATGAACTCCCAGTTGGAGCCTCAGTATAATTTGAAGAATGGATAAACATGTTTTGAATACATCTGGCAAACTTTCATCCTTACCAAAGAGGCTTTTAATTGACCTGTAAGTCAAATGGCACCTTGAATAAAAATGCGGTATGCTACAAAGCTTTGCTGAAGGTAGTTGTGAAATCAAACTCAATTTCTAAAATTTATTTCATAGTTATCAATAAATCAATTCAAACTAAACTAAGGACTAAGTATAGGCCCAAGAAATTAATTTTAATTGATAACAAAGTTATATGTTTTCTGAAACCACTCAGAAAAGCACAAGTAGAAATGTTAAAATGTTACCACAGTACTGAAGTTGAACTTAAGTTTATTTGGCTCAGGCAGTTCAAGTTCCTGCCCCTGACCTTGCTTCCCTTATTACAGGTAAGACAATGCCTACAGGTTTTGAACATCTCAGTGGAGCTCTCACTAGATGATATCTTGGTAGAAAAAATATAATTCCCCAAGGTGCATGGAATAATTCTCTGATAACTACAACTGATTAAATTTTATTTAGAGACATACTGGGCTTCCTATAGCTACAACTAGTAGAGTGCAATTTCACCTCCCAAATCTGAAGAAAAATACCTGTATTGAAGGAAACTCTAGTTACTGTCAGCTACATAAAGTAATACTTTAATACCACAGCATGTACATAATTAGCTAATAAACTTCAACTCAATAATTATCTGAAATTAGAAAAGCATTAAAGAAAGCAAAGTGCTGCATACCAACCCTACGTTTTCCCTTAAAATCATTGCTCTCCAGTGGTGACAGTCACAACATGTTTGGGAAAATGTTATTGGACCTTGTGGAGTTAACGATGTAGTGTGGTTTTCAGCTAGGAGGAGAGCTTTAAAGCAGAGTCATAAGAATATTGTGGTAATTGTGCTCAACACCAGGGAAAAGAAGCAAAACAGCAAGATGTTGAAAATAATATGTTTTAATGGAAAGAAACATAAAACAAACTTCACAATGGTGCCCTTTTAATATGCTCATGATAGCTGTTAATTTTGAAAAGGTAAGTGAACTGTTTATAGCATATTCAGAAGTCGAAGGTAAATGTTAGAAGGGCTATTTGGGGATAATAGAAAGTATGGTACTAAATCTTAAAGGAGTAGCTGCTTAAAATCTTGCCATTTTCCAAATTTAGTCTGTGACCTAGAAAACTTTAACTGCTTAAAGACTATTAGAAATCTTAAGCAGATTGAAAAATCAACTACACATTTGGACTTTATAATCAGGATCATAGATTCTACACAAGTTAAAAATATTAAAACGTGGAATTAGTAAAATATGAAATGAATGGAATCATAAAAGTCATAAAAGTTTAGAACTGAGATCTTTACAGGGAATATGATTCAATATGATACAACTCCTTTTTCACACAAATAGAGAAAACATGGCTCAAGAGGTTACATGCCATGCTCAAAAGCACATAGCCAAAACTCTCTATAATCATGGCTTTCCACAATGATTAATAAATATTTGCTGAATGAATGTATACATAAGTGTTTTAGCCTTCTATTAAACATTTGATTATATATAGCCAGATAGTTGGCAAGTAATGGCAGTCTGCATATTAAGATTTTTGCAATTCATAGTACTATTTAATTATTAACTTCATAAGTTGGTATTTGTAACCATTATGGCCAAGATTGGGGTCTCTGAGTCTGAGAGCAGCAACATACTAGCTCTAAGATCACCAAGGGTTATGCACCCCGAGGATAAGACGTCTGTTGGATTCAGACTACACTGTGGTCTCCTTCTGAAGTGTGCTGGACCATGCACAAGTCCTCAGCATCCCTCTGCCTTTTGCGGCCTGTCCTGTGGCCTCTATTCTTGATCTTCATCTTGCTTTGCACCAGTGAAATGTGAGAAGCCAAGAGCAGGATTCATAAAACAGGGACTACAAGGAGAGTGTGTCAGCCAGACAGTGAAAATACAAGGAGAAAAAAGTGGAAAACCTTGGGGGCACATAGGACTGATAACTGTTTGTGAGTAAATTTCTAAGTCTGGTTTTTCTAAAAAGGGCTAGAGCCAGAAAAATGTTGTTGCTATCTCTAAAAGTTTTTAACACACTGTTCATATGGCCTAGAACACGTTATGTTAGTTTGCTAGGATTACTGTAGCAAAGTACCATTAACTGTGTGACTTGAACAACAGAAATTTATTGTCTCACAGTTTGGGAGGCTGGAAGTCTAAACTCAGGGTGTTAGTTTCTTCTGAGGTTTGTGAGGGTAAGCTTTAGCTGGCCATTTTCTCCTTTTGTCTTTTCACATCATTTTTCTTCTACATGTATCTGACTCTGTGACCAAATTTCCTCTTTTTGTTTAAGAATACCACTCATTTGTTTTAGAGGCCATACTAATGAACCCGTTTCAATTTGATTACATCTGTAAAGACCCTATCTCAAAATAAGGTCAAATCTGAGGTTACTGGGGGTTTGGATACCAGCATATCACTTTGGGGCATGTGATTCAATCCATAGTACATGGATTATGTAGAAAGTTATACTTAACTTTTACTTTTTTCACTGGAAAGGTACAATGAATAGTCAGGTGGCTCTAAGAGAACATCTTTACTTGTGGAACTAGGTATTACACTAAGTTCACGGTTTAAGGACAGAGGTTGTGCCTTCTAAAACCTTGCTTATCTGTAACTTCCCATTGACTTTGTGTCTGCCATAGACAATGGCAAGAAAGTATTTTTAATTTTCTGCTTGTTTCACAAGATCTTGGATTTACATAAAGGCTAAGAAGGTTAATATTTTCACTTTTGTGTAATTGACACGTGTTTTGTAATGGTGAGAATCTTCCTTAGCAAAAAGGAAAAATGATTTCCAAGATTTTAAAGAATGACTAGAAATTGGAGAAGGTTAAAAAATGTAGCATGTTTATTTGCTAAGATATTTATGAAAATTATAAACAAAGTATTGCAGTGGCTAAGAGATGCCTTTGGAATCTGATGGATCCTGGTTAAAAAATCTGTCCTTTGCTAATTATATGACCTTGAACAATTATCCTACTTCATTAGGCCTCAGTTTACTGCTCAATAAATTTGTGTTGTTATGTATTATTATAATAATACTAACCTTAAGTGCATACTGTGAGAATTAAATTAGAAAATGTATATAACACGCTCATAATAAAAAACCTAACTTATAATAAGCTCTCTATGTATGATAGTTCTTATTAAATAAAGGATGAGAGTTGGAAAATTAAATTACTATGCAAATATGAGCCTAATATTATGATATTAATAAAGAACTATAAGATTTAAAAATTGTGATGACACTCAGAAAGGAAACAACGGTTTGGAGCTTTCTTTTCACTTTTCTTTCTGGGTTTCAATAATGTGCTTAAGCAACACATATATCCTTTTTACCTATAGTATCAATTTGAAACCAGTCACGTCTATTCAGTTTTGAAATAAAATTTCTTAACTTGCATTCTCCTATTTTTATTGATAATTTTCTACCACAGTATAGTAATTATAAAATCATATATTGCTAGAAATTAATCTCAGAGATGATTTTGTCCAATCTTTTTAATTTGTTGATGAGGACATTGATACTCAAAAGGTTGAATGATTTTCTTAATGTTACCTATTCAGTTCCTAATCAACGAAGTCTTTTTGATTTCCAGTCCAACAGTCATTGAAGGTTGTAATTCTTCAAATTAATACTAATAGGCATTATACTGAACCATGGAGTGTTGAACTTCTGAATGTTTTCCACCCAAAATGCAGGAGATACGCGTTTGATTCCTGGGTGAGGAAGGTCCCCTGGAGGACAGCACGGCAATTCACTCCAGTATTCTTGCCTGGAGAATCCCATGGACAGAGGAGCCTGGCAGGCTACAGTCCATAGGGTCACAAAGAGTCAGACATGGCTGAAGTGACTAAGCACGCTCGCACACACGCACGCACACATGCACACACCAAGAAAGACTATTTCCTGAAATTGCCAATTGAAAGCTAAATACAGCACTATCACCTGATATCATTTAATGGGTGCCCATATAGCAAGAGTTTATAAATCTCTATCGTTTGGGTACATAAACAGTTATTAAAAATCTTATCTAATCGAAATCTAAAATTAAACCATATTAATTTTGATGGTGCAGCTGTTGGCTAAATTTACCTGATCGATCAACATGACAAATTCACTAAAAGGTAGGAGACAAGACTGGTTTTTAGGATGATCAACTGTGTCCACATTAACTCCTATTAGAGACAGAAAACCCACAGTGCTTTGCATCTTTTGTTTGTTTCTTCACTGATCAAGAGATTAAAGGAACTGATGTAATTTCTACTGTTAAGATTTCTAATCACTCTCGTAACTCTGCTTTCCCAAGAGTTTTGAGAATAATAGTCAGGAAAAGTAGATGAAAATTTAAGTAGTAGTGCTAGTTTGGGGAAGAATTTTCCTGTCTTCTTTAGGGAGAAGGGAGCAAGGGAAAATAGTCTGGTTCTTGTCAAAGACATAATCCAAATAATGGGTAAATTGTTGGCATTCCAGTTACCTTTCCCAAGGCTAGAGGAATTGCAGAGGGCAGATATTAACAGAGGGAGAAGTCAGTGGAAACCCTAATAGTAGGAGCAAGAGAGAGTCATAGACAGAATTTTGATGGGGAGACCATCTAAGTACATGCCAAAGACCCACTGGGATCATGTCACAGCATTAGCTATGGGCCTACAATTGTGGACGGGGTACACAGCCATGAAATTAAGACACTTGCTCCTTGGAAGGAAAGCTATGACAAAACTAGACAGTGTATTAAAAACCAGAGATATCACTTTGCCAACAACAGTCTGTATAGTCAAAGACATGGTTTTTCCAGGAGTCATATATGGATATGAACGTTGCACCACAAAGAAGGTTGAGTGCCAAAAAACTGATGCTTTTGAATTGTGGTTCTGGAGAAGACTCTTGCGAGTCACTCAGACAGAGAGAAGATCAAACCAGTCAATCCTACAGGAAATCAAACTAAAATTTTCATTGGAAGGACTGATGCTGAAGCTGAAGCTTCAATACTTTGGCCATCTGATGCGAAGAAGCGACTCATTGGAAAAGACCCTGATGCTGGGGAAGATTGCTGGCAGGAGGAGAAGAGGGCAACAGAGGATGAGATTGTTGGATGGCATTACTGACACAATGGACATGAGTTTGAGTAAACTCAGGGAGAGAGTGAAGCACAGAGAACCTTGGCGTCCTGCAGTTCATGGAATTGCAAAGAGTTGACCATGATTTAGCAACTGAACGACAACAACAACATAATCACCATTATTAAATTTTCCTTTTTCTCTATTATTTTTGGAACTTCTATTATTTGAGTGTTGAATATCTCATTTTGATCCAGCTTGTATGGATCAAATTTTCATTTATTGGAACTCTTCTATTTACAATCTGGTTTAAGTTTTAGTTTCCTTCTGGAGAAGACTGGGAGGTTTTTCTTTGAGAAAACAAATATTTTCAAAGGAAAAATAAATCGAATGCTACTAGTATTTGGAAAAATTCCCTGATGAAATGGCCTGATCTCTACCGGGTCCCTCTATGCTGAAGTCTACCAGTTGCAAAGTTTTGCCAAAGCACAAGAGATTCTGCATTATTAATTTTAAAGACAGCCCCTCCTTGAAAGACAGAGATGAAAACAAGCACAGAACAGAGAAGCCTGGTAGTCTATAGTCCATGGAGTTGCAAATAGTTGGACATGACTTAGCTACTAAACACCAACAATTTACAACCTAATTTTACTTTTACTTTTTGAAATATTATAAATTATATTCCAAAATTATATTCAGTTTGTTTATATGAAGAATCACATTTTTATTTTTCAAAAGTTCTTTTTGTTTTTGCTAATTTTTAATAGTTCTCTATCATCCAATAGATATAATACTTTCTTTTTTCTCCAAGGAAACTGATCAGAGTTCTGATGTTTCCTTATATTCTCAGCATTATCTGCTTTCTTCAAGTTTCTTTTCCTCTCTGTGCTTGTTTTCATCTCTGTCTTTCAAGGAGGGACTGTCTTTAAAATTAATAATGCAGAATCTCTTGTGCTTTGGCAAAACTTTGCAACTGGTAGACTTCAGCATAGAGGGACCAGGTAGAGATCAGGCCATTTCATCAGGGAATTTTTCCAAATACTAGTAGCATTCGATTTATTTTTCCTTTGAAAATATCTGTTTTCTCAAAGAAAAATCTCCCAGTCTTCTGGCTGGACTACATGCCTGGTTCACAGGATTCTTGAGATGGAGGAGTACAAGGTTGCTGAAGAGTTTCATTTCAGTTTGAAGAATTTTTTAATTAATTCTCCTCTTTCCTGGATAGTGTGACTTCCTTCCCTTCAATGTCCCATGTGTCCTCTGGTCCTGAATCCCAAGTACCCTTCTGGGATGGGGGACGAATCACCTGGTTCCATGGGACCCCCATGGAGCTCCAAGCAAACTGCCCTACAAGGTCTCCATGTTAAACAACCTGCCTGCCTCTACTGGTAGCCAAGTGTAGCCACACATCCTGAGCCTTTTCCTGATTCTGTGATGGGGTGATGGGGACTGGCTGGCTTCTCTCTTTTATCTCCTTGCACAGTATGTTTTCCTTGATACGGTTTTATGTAATAGGATGTGAGCTTTTAGCAAGACAGGAGCTTAAGTTCGAGATTTGAAATGATGAAATGAAGAGAAAGAGAGCATTGCTTGAAGGAAAATATAACTAGAGCCGTGCAGCTGAAATGAACAGGAGATATATGTGTGCACTGGGAGTGGAGGGGGCAGGTGCAGTGAGAAAACAAACATGATGAAAAAGCAAGAGTTCCTTTGAAGAATAAGGATTCAATGGGAGCCAGTTAATGAGGGCCTTGAAAACTGAGCTACAGTATTTGAAATCGTTATAAAGGCAGGAGGGAGCCATTAATAACTGATTTGGAGTGAACATTTTATGTGACTGGATAGGGAGGCAGGATGAAAGGGTCTTTCCCATAAACCATTTGAGGGGTTGTGAGAGCCATAATACAACTGGGAAATCCTCAAGGAACTAGATATGAAAGGTTCAGTTCAGTGCAGTTGCTCAGTCATGTCCAACTCTTTGCAACCCCATGGACTGCAGCACACCAGGCTTCCCTGGCCATCACCAACTCCTGGAGCTTGGTCAAACTCACCTCCATCGAGTTGAAGATGCCATCCAACCATCTCATCCACTGTTAAGCTTGCATAGACTCATGTCCATAGAGTCGAAGATGCCATCCAGCTATCTCATCCTGTCATCCCCTTCTCTTGCCTTCAATCTTTCCCAGCATCAGGGTCTTTTTCAATGAGTCAGTTCTTCGCATCAGGTGGTCAAAGTATTGGAGTTTCAGCTTCAGCATCAGTCCTTCCAATGAATATTCAGGATTGATTTGACCTCCTTGCAGTCCAAGGAACTCTCAAGAGTCTTCTCCAACATCACAGTTTAAAAACATCAATTCTTCAGCTCTCAGCTTTCTTTACAACCCAACTCTCACATCCATACATGACTACTGGAAAAACCATAGCTTTGACTAGACAGACCTTTGTCAGCAAATAATGTCTCTACTTTTTAACATGCTGTCTAGGTCATAGTTTTTCTCCCAAGGAGCAAGTGTCTTTTAATTTCTTGGCTGCAGTCACCATCTGCAGTGATTTTGAAGCCCAAGAAAATAAAGTCTGTCACTGTTTCCATTGAATGTTATTGAGGGATGCTTTCAGGAACCCCAGATTCTAATTGCTGTAGTCTAGGCATCACCCTGTTATAGTAAGGTCCCTTTAAAATACAGGGTAATATTGAAGGCACTCTGTCTATCAGATCTAGTCCCTTAAATCTGTTTCTCACTTCCACTGTATAATCATAAGGGATTTGATTTAGGTCATACATGAATGGTCTAGTGGTTTTCTCTACTTTCTTCAATTTAAGTCTGAATTTGACAATAAGGAGTTCATGATCTGAGCCACAGTCAGCTCCCAGTCTTGTTTTTGCTGGCTGTTTAGATCTTCTCCATCTTTGGTTGCAAAGAATATAATCAATCTGATTTCGGTGTTGACCACCTGGTGATGTCCATGTATAGAGTTTTCTCTTGTGTTGTTGGAAGAGGGTGTTTGCTATGACCAGTGCATTCTCTTGGCAAAACTTTATTAGTCTTTGCCTGCTTCAATCTGTACTCCAAGGCCAAATTTGCCTGTTACTCAAGATGTTTATTCCAGATGTTCAAGCTGGCTTTAGGAAAGGCAGAGGAACCAGAGATCAAATTGCCAACATCCCCTGGATCATTGAAAAAGCAAGAGAGTTCCAGAAAAACATCTATTTCCTCTTTATTGACTATGCCAAAGCCTTTGACTGTGTGGATCACAATAAACTGTGGGAAATTCTGAAAGAGATGGGAATACCAGACCACCTGACCTGCCCCTTGAGAAACCTGTATGCAGGTCAGGAAGCAACAGTTAGAACTGGACATCGAACAACAGACTGGTTCCAAATAGGAAAAGGAGTACGTCAAGGCTGTATATTGTACCCTCCTTATTGAACTTCTATGCAGAGTACATCATGAGAAATGCTGGGCTGGAAGAAGCACAAGCTGGAATCAAGATTGCCGGGAGAAATATCAATCACCTCAGATATGCAGTTGGCACCACTCTTATGGCAGAAAGTGACGAGGAACTAAAAAACCTCTTGATGAAAGTGAAAGAGGAGAGTGAAAAAGTTGGCTTAAAGCTCAACGTTCATAAAACTAGGATCATGGCATCTGGTCCCATCACTTCATGGCAAATAGATGGGGAAACAGTGGAAACAGTGTCAGACTTTATTTTTGGGGGCTCCAAAATCACTGCAGATGGTGATTGCAGCCATGAAATTAAAAGATGCTTACTCCTTGGAAGGAAAGTTATGACCAACCTAGATAGCAGACAACAGAGACATTACTTTGCCAACAAAGATCTGTCTAGTCAAGGCTATGGTTTTTCCAGTGGTCATGTATGGATGTGAGAGTTGGACTGTGAAGAAAGCTGAGCGCCGATGAATTAATGCTTTTGAACTGTGGTGCTGGAGAAGACCCTTAGAGTCCCTTGGACTGCAAGGAGATCCAACCAGTCCATCCTAAAGGAGATCAGTCCTGGGTGTACATTGGAAAGACTGATGCTGAAGCTGAAACTCCAGTACTTTGGCCACCTCACGCGAAGAGTTGACTCATTGGAAAAAACCCTGATTCTGGGAGGGATTGGGGGCAGGAGGAGAAGGGGATGACAGAGGATGAGATGGCTGGATGGCATCACTGACTCGATGGACATGAGTTTGGGTAAATTCTGGGAGTTGGTGATGGACAGGGAGGCCTGGCGTGCTGCGCTTCATGGAGTTACAAAGAGTCAGGTACAACTGAGTGACTAAACTGAACTGAACTGAACTGAATATTGCAGGACCCAAGATTTGTCTTTATGATTCTGGAATGTCTGCATGAAAATTAATGTTATTCAAATCTATAAGTGAACAAGCATCTAGAGAAGATCTGAAAGATGAACAAAAAATTACACACTTATGCTAATAGCATATTATGAATACTTAAGTGAAAAGCCAGTAGAAGAGAGAGTATTTCATAATTCTATAAAAGAAGCTTTTATAACCTAGAGGTCCTCTTTCCATATGCAAAAAGAGTTCCTGAGTGCATCCCCCATGCAGGCATAGAAGTAATGCTGAAATACTTTTATTATAAAAGTAGGTTTGGATGGCAAGTTCAGTTCAGTTCAGTCACTCCGACTCTTTGCAACACTATGGACTGCAGCACGCCAGGCTTCCCTGACCATGACCAGCTCCTGGAGCTTGCTCAAACTCACATCCAATGAGTCAGTGATCCAGTCCAACCATCTCATCCTCTGTCGTCCTCTTCTCCTCTTGCCTTCAAATTTCCCAGCATCAGGTCTTTTTCCTGACTTCAGATGGCAAAGTTAATTCTTAAAATGCAGCCAGGTATAAGAGGATTGATTGCTAGTAGAGTTTTAGACATGTAGTTATTATTCAATAATATCTATTTTATTATGAATAAAATAAAATTGATGATAACTATAGATCTACATTTATTTGACAACAACAAAACAGACTTGAGGTTAGGCATGTTCAAGTATGAAAACTAAGCAATTATAGAGAAGATTTTGTCTTGGGTTTTGTGCCTTTGGAGACATTCAGCCCAAAGTCCTCGTTCAGGTATAAACATGTGCTTCTTAAAATACATCTTTACTCTGGCCAAACAGAAGCTTTTCTTCTGACATTACGATGGCCATTTAGACAGACACAGTGTAATGACTAAGTTAGCATGCAGTGGGAACATTCTGACCAACAACCCCAGCCCCAGGGCAAATAACCGTCAGTTATTTATGGATCTTAGTGCAGGTGCTCAATTTTTTTCTCATCCAAAGGCAGCCGCCTCAGCAATTCGGTGTCTCTTGCCACACAGCAGGACCTTGATTAGTTTGATACTGAAAAAGAAAATGCCACCTACGGAATAATCAGTTCTGTTTCTTTATTGGTGGCAAGAGGGTATTTACTCCTTGCCCGGCTTCATGTGGAGAAGAAAGCCATCTCACGGTCTGTTCCTCCTGCCAGACCCATCAAGCTCTTTTCCCCACCCCCAGAAAAAAACCAGTGGACTGCAGCATCTGCTGCCTCCAGGAGAGTCTTCACTGACCTCAGCTGCAGAGGAACTCAGAGTTTTATAGATGGGAGGAGCCTGAAAGTCAGTTACCGTGAAGGCCAGTTCTGAGCAGACGTGTTGGGTAGAGGAGTCAGGTACCAAGATTACTCCAACCCCCTCTATCACCAAATCCTCCCTTGTTAAATTAAAGATGTATCCAATTCACTTCTTATATCACCCTCAAAACCTTTCTTCCTGTGATTTATCTTTTTAAAAAATCAGTATGATCATTTCACTTCTAAAAGTTTGACATGGATGTCACTTTTTAGATTAAACTTCACGATGATTCAGTTCAGTTCAGTTCAGTTCAGTCGCCCAGTCATGTCTGACTCTAAGCGACCCCATGAATCGCAGCACACCAGGCTTCTCTGTCCATCACCAACTCCCAGAGTTCACTCAGACTCACGTCCATTGAGTCAGTGATGCCATCCAGCCATCTCATCCTCTGTCGTCCCCTTCTCCTCCTGCCCCCAATCCCTCCCAGCATCAGAGTCTTTTCCAATGAGTCAACTCTTCGCATGAGGTGGCCAAAGTACTGGAGTTTCAGCTTTAGCATCATTCCTTCCAAAGAAATCCCAGGGCTGATCTTCAGAATGGACTGATTGGATCTCCTTGCAGTCCAAGGGACTCTCAAGAGTCTTCTCCAACACCACACTTCAAAAGCATCAATTCTTCGGTGCTCAGCATTCTTCACAGTCCACAATGATTATTATGGGCTAAATGGCCCACACAATCAAGCCACTAACCCCCTGGGCAGCCTCACCCCCCGTCACTCCCCAAGTTGGTCAGTCTGCTTTGGTCAGATAGCTTCTCTCATTACTCCAGGCCCTGTGCTTCTTCCCACCCAGTTTCAACCTGGCTAATCCTGACTCTTGGACAGCAAGATCAAATCAGTCAACCTAAAGGAAATCAACCCTGAGTATTCATTGGAAAGACTGATGCTGGAGCTGAAGCTCCAGTACTTTGGGCACCTGATATGAAGAGCCGACTCGTTGGAAAAGACCCTGATACTGGGAAATATTGAGGGAAGGAGGAGAAGGAGGGCACAGAGAATGAGATGGTTGGATGGCATCCCTGAGTCAATGGACATGAGTTTGAACAAACTCTGGGAGACAGTGGAGGGCAGGCTTCCATGGGTCACAGAGTTGGACTGAGACACTCTCATGACTGAGAGACTGAACAACAACAATCCTGACTCACCTTTATATGTCAGTCTATGCCAATTCCCAGGAAAGAAATTTTCACTGCCAAGGTTGATTCAATTCTGCTAATATGCCCTCTGATACACTCTGTATTTTTCCTCCACAGCATTTAGCAAAATCGAGATACAGTAATTTGGTATATAATTCTTTGTTTACTGTTTCTCTCTCCTTCCTAGTGTGAGCCCCATAAGAGCAGGAACAATAGCTTCTCTGTCACACTGTAGCCCCTAAATTCAGCATGGTGCTTCATACATAACCAAAGCTCACTAAGGATTTGGTGAATGTAGGATGGCACCAAATCCTTACCTTGCCTAGCAGGTCCCCCCAGATAGAAATGCTGTTAATACCCACACATCATCTCCAATATGCGAACTGAGCTCCTTAAACCTAATTTCTAGTGGCTGTTATTTTCTTTCACTACAGAATGGGAAATTTAGACTGACATTTGTGTTCTTCTTCCAGCTTGCAGAATATATGTGAGAAATTAAAGCAATATTATTTTGTAATAATTTCATTGAGAAGTTCAACTGATGCTTTTTGTGGTGCTTAATTGTTCTTTTGGCCAAACATATTTGGATGTGAGAACATCCACAGTGTTAGTAGAGTTTTCTGTCCAATGTATAATTAGGAAGTTTGTCAGATCAACTCAACTTGTTTTCAACCAGAATGACAAGAACTAATTTTAACTATATTCTGGTTGTTTATAACCACCTAACAAACCACCCAAAACTTAGTGGCTTAAAATAAGAATTCATTTTGGTAAGAAAAAAAAAAAAAAGTCTGTAGACCACTCATCCCTGATACTTGCAGCATGAGCGGGAGCAGCCTGACCAGGGCTGGAGGATCTCTGTGATGGCTCATTCCATGGAGTCAGTTATGCGGGTGGTCAGTGGAGAACTCTGCTAGGGCTCCAAGCCAGAGGTCTTCATTCCTCTCCTGTGGCTCTCTCACGGGGCTGCTTGGACTTCTTCACGTAAGGTGTCTCCATCTCAGATGTGAATGTAGGAAGCAGTGGAAGCTGCCAGTGTCCTTCAGCATCAGCACGGAAAGTGGCACTGTGTTACTTCTGCTGAATTCTACTGGTCAGTTCTTAAGACTGAATGTGTCTCTGAAAACTCGTCACACTGATCCACAGTGCTATGGTATTTGAAGGTGGGGCTCATTGGGTAGATTAGGTCATAAGGGCACCTCATAAGTGAGATGAATTCCTTGGTAAAAGAGACTTCCCTCCCTTCCCACCATGTGGGAACACAGAGAAAAGATGGCAGTCTATGAATATGACGTGGCCTCTGCCAAGCACCCAATCTGCTGTCACCTTGGTCTTGGACTCCGCAGCCTCCAGAACTGTGGGAAATAAATCTCTGTTGTTTAAGATCCCAGCCTATAATACGTTTGTTATAACAACCCATATGAACTAAGACATCAAGGTGATTAGAACATCACCTAGATACAAGGGGAGGGATGTATTGAATAATTTGATACATTCTTGGCCTTGTCCTCAAAAGGAGGTAGTTCAGTTATCTATATTTGTGTTGGTCTCCTAGGCATTTACAGAAGAATCAGAAGCCCATCCATTGCTCACTGCTATTATTGCTTTTGCCTTATTCCCCACTCTTTCTGCTTAGGATTTTGAAGAATCTTGTGAAGTAGCTGGAAAAAGAGTAATTTCAAAAAGTTGGAAATAAATTGAGTGCATCACTTCATCACTTCTGTCTGATTTTTAAACTTATAAATTAAGATACAATTATTCTGTATGTTCACTCTGCCCAGCCTTTTGTCCCAAGTAATACATATTTCAGTTGAGTTTTCAGAAAAACAGTCCAAAATACTTATTTTAATCACAGGATTTATGAAGCTTGTAGCAGGACTGAAGTCTTGCCTTTAAAATCAGATATGACAGCATTGTAATGTCAGAAGCAGAGTGCAAGGGATAAAAATTATTGCTGTTGAGAGAAAACAAGACTCATCCCTTCATGAGGTCATAAGGGAGGCTTCTCAGAACAGGTGAGGTTTTGATTAAAACTGTCAAGACGACAAAGATTGAGACTGGTGAAAATGTAGGGAGGGCAGAGGTTATTCTAAGCATGGAGGTTGTCTTGGGTTAAAAATTAAATTTTAGCCTGAGCAAAATTTCCCATCAGGAGAGATAGGCAAACAAGCCTGGAGTAGATTGGGGTCAGACTCTTGACCATGGATGGCAACCTAGGACTTCAGCATTGTGACTGTGGCTCCAACAGGAAGAAGAAGTGAGTGCCTGATAGTCAGATGAGCAGCAAAAGCAGAAGCAATGGCAGTGGAGGCTGGAGAAGAGACCTAATGACTGTTGAAGGCAGAGATTGCACCAGTGTGAGGTGATGTGCTCTCAGTGGAAGATGGAAGTAGACAAGCAATAGGAAGGGGTCAGAAGTCTAGGCTGATTTGTTAGATCATCAGAGAGCCCCAGGGAAGTGCCTAAAGACAGAGTGGAGGAACAAAGAATGCAAAAGACTTTTGTGAACACAGTTGAGGACCACTGAGATGGCAGATGTTGAGTCTAAACATTACCTATGACTGTGACCTTCAGATTACCTTTGTCAAGTAGTGTGAGCTACAGAAGGTTTTTGAGCAAGGACATGGCAGGTGAAGCATGGTCCTTAAAGATTCTTCCTGTGAGTAAGCCGGTGAGTGATATACATATCTGCACCAATGAATTCTGTCATCACAAACTCCACTGTGACCACCACCCACCAAAGATGTTGAAAGTATTACACTTTTCTGTCTGGGTATGATGCAGGAGGCGTGGGGGTGTCTTCACAACAATCTGATGAAATGGTTAGAATCAATATTATTCCTTCCCTTTTGGCCAGGAGGGAAAATGTGAAATTGACAGTGTAAGTAGCCTGTCTAGAATAATAATTCAAATTAGTGTCAGAGCAGGGAGTAAAACTCTTTAGTTCTCAATTTCTTTTCATTAAGCTGTGATTATGATTAAGTGTAGTCTAGGGCCTGTCAGTTTAAGGGGCATCTCACAGGCTACTGGTGGAGCCAGATCACCCTTGGTCAGAGGGACCTACCTTTCAGGCCGTCCATGCTATGGACCCCACAGTTACCCCTTTACTTATGGGGACGTGAAACTTCAAGTAAAGACCAGAGGTCACAACGACAGCCAAGTCCACACATCTGCCATAATGATAATTAAAAGTTTTATTTTGAAAAATCTTTTGTGGAGAGTGGCCCTAACAGGTCATAATTGTAGCTGAAAAAAAGATCTTATAGGCTCATACTTTTTCACATACGGTCACTTCTTCATTTTATAAAAAAGAATTCTTAGATCCAGAGAGGTCAAGTGACTTGTCTAAGAGTACCCAGCTACTCACTGGTGAATCCAAGACTAGAATCTAGGGCTTCTGTTTTTAGTTATGGTTTTGAATAATGGGTCTTGAAAAATTCAGTTTTTTCTGTGAGAAGGTTTGAAAAGCCAGAAATTAATCCAGAATCATTCTTTTTTAAAATGTATTTTTATTGGAGGATAGTTGCTTTACAGTATTGTATTGGCTTCTGCTATACCACAACATAAATCAGCCATAAGTATACATATGTCCCCTCCCTCTTGAACCTCCCTCCCATTCCCCCCATCCCACCTCTCTACGTTGTCACAGAGAACTGGGTTAAGCTCCCTGGTTTATACAGCAACTTCCCTTTAGTGATCTGTTTTACATGTGGTAATGTATATGTTTTAATGCTACTCTTTCAGTTTATCCCACCCTCTCCTGGTGGGCTGCCATCTATGAGGTTGCACAGAGTTGGACACGACTGAAGTGCCTTAGCAGCAGCTCCTTCTCCCACTGTGTCCAGTCTGTTCTCTATGTCTTCATTTCTATTCCTGCCCTGCAAATAGGTTCATCAACACCATTTTTCTAAATGGAATCTAGAAAAAATGGTACAGAATCATTCTTTATTGATATCTTTAATATCCCTCATTCTAATTTCATTGCATGTGGCTGTAAGATCTAATACAAACAAAAAACACTGTCATTTTCAGACTGATTGGTTTGAATCAGTCCTGTAGAAGAGGAGTTAGTTGAATAGAGCAGCAAACAGTAATAGATGGTTGGAAACAATCAACTTGCCTCTGACCTGACCTGACCTTTCTGAGGGTACTCTCAAAAGTCTGTGAGGTCAAATCATGTCATTTTATGTTTCAGTATGACCTTAATGCTGAGATACTTTATCGGAGATACTCAATAAACACACACTGATTGATGGAGGAGGAGAAAATCACTCTGAATAACCCAGTGCTGGAAAACATTTAAATAGAGGAATCCAGCCTGCTCCAAAAGCCAGCTTCCCACGACTACCGGCTGCAAGCTGACAACAGTGGGAGCAAATGCAGGAGGGGTTAACCGTCTCTCCCGATGATCATGGGGCTTGGTGAAGAACCGTGTGAGTAGAGAATGAGGATTCATTATGAGGATGCAAAGCTGGGGCGTCTTCCAAGTTTATTTTGATTCTCTGTAATAGCCTGAGGTGAAGCGGGGTGGTGGCCCTCTGATCATATCATAGGATAGTGTCCAGACATAAAGTTGCTCTCCAAGTTTGCTTGAGAGACAACATTCATGCACAGGCAAGTTTGAATGGAGCTGGAAGAAGAGGAAGAGTCACTCAAGGGCCACTTCCAAGAGGACAGTTCTGATATACTTCCCGCCCCATGAGAATAGTCAGACCCTAGAAGGGACGGTGACGAGAGGGAGTAGAGTAGCGGTGCGCCATTTTCATTGTCTCCTTGTGCTCTGGCTTCATTAGTCAAATCCTAGGTAAGTCAAAGTGCTTTAGACTTAGAGTCATAAAACCTGGGTTTGAAGCCACTGGCCCAGCTTTGACTTTTGGGAAAGGACTTAACTTTTCTGCCCATTGGGTGCTTCATTGGTAAAAGGGGTATAATATCCATCTCAGATGCTAGTTGTAAGGATTACTGAGATAATGGGTAAAGAATGCTTGCTCAGGGAACAGTATAGGAAAACTTAAACATTTATTATCACTAGTTGTCACTGTAACACTTTGAGGATGGGCTCCCCTTGGAGATTAGAAAACTAATGCTCAGAACAACTAGCAAATGCAGTATCTCAGATTCAAACACACGTCTTTCAGACTTCTGCATCTATGTCTTTAGCTAATATATATTATTGCCTCCTTGACACCTGCTATATTGTTTAATAATCTCCATTCTTCTCCCAAAGGAAGGACATTTAGTCCTCATGATTCTCAGCATTCAACATAGTCTCTTTCATGGTAAAAAGTAAATCACATTTATGAATTTTGATACATTTTGGAATTCAAAATTTTCCTTCCTACCCCTTCTCTGTTCTTCTCTGTCTCCCTTTCTTTTCTCATCTACTACTTTAATGCACCTGGCTCTTAAACTGTGTCAATATATTTCCACAGAACACAGGGACATCATGGCTCCAGCAAAGAGAGTAGTTCAGAAATATGGAAACATTCTCATCCCACGGTAGAGGCGGTGACTTTGCAATTCAAGTCCCATCCACACGTCCAGGTTGGTGCTTTAACTCACACACGCACACACACACACACACACACACACACACACACACACACACACACAAAATTGTATCTTGGAAAAGAAGTTTTCTAGTTTTTAGAACAATGAAGATATTTCCTAAACTCTCTGTCTCCTTCAAGATTCTCCTACGGCTAGTCCTAAGCCATCCTATTAATTCCATGTAAGATAACTTTTTATACTATTTCTGATTCACTTTGTTTCTCCAGTGGAAATCTTTTGTTCTGCAGCCTGTGTCTCTACCTTTATTTTTAACTTCCTCTAGCAAGCTAGGATTTATGAGCAGCATAAACTTGCATAGCCTATCAAAGATGTAGGTGTATGTGTGTATTTATCATCCTCTCTCTTCTAATGCTTCTGCCCACCTTTTATTTGTCAGGCCTCAGTGGGGGGACTTCCACCACGGGTAAGAACTTCAGGAAGGTCTCCATTGAAGGGGCTCCTGGAACACTTCAGCAGACACAAATCAGATTTTCAACAACAGCTAAATTACGTCTTTCCGATGTTCAGTCACTGACATATACCAGAGGCAAGTTTATAATAGCTTTTTGGTCCCATACCTCATAGAGGAAAGATTCATTTCAGCACACTATGTCTTTTTTTTTTTTAATCCATAGTAAAAAACCTACTGTTTTGAAATCCTGTCTTAAGAAAACTGCCCATTTGTACTTCAGCTTATGAAAGAGATCATTAATAAATGTTGACTTATAATAAAATACATACTGGCAATAAATGTTATGCACAGGAGAAAAACAAAATAAATGAATTAGCTACCACAAAATAATTTTTGTGAAGATTTTCCAAGACAGAAGAGAACAAACAGTAAGATATTTACAGCTTCACAGAAATATAAGTTTCCGACTTGGAAACACTGCATCTCATCAAGATGCCTCATTTTACAAGTGAGCAAATGAGGTCCTGAGAAGGTAACAGATATGACCAAAACCACCAAGCCATTGAGTGACACTTCTTATTCAAGTGGACAAGCCCACCCTGGGATGAAAAAGAACCACTGCTACTATTTTCAAAATGATTGCTCTGGAAATACAGCCCTGCCTCATACTGTTGCAAATTCCCTTACACCTAACCAATGCTGGGTGCTAAAGTGGTCATTTTAATGCTATTTACCCAAAGTTCATTGAGTCACTATTCATCTCATGGATGTAAATATTACACTATTATAGTTTGAGATCTCCAGGTGTTGCCTTTAAGTTCATCTATGCCTGTACCATTTCCCTTTTGGTAACTACTGATCTGACCTTCAAAGTCAATTCCAAGTTGCTCACTGTTGCCTCCATTGGTGTCTGTGATAAGGATGGTTCCACTTTAAGTATGCAAATGACTTTCTCCTCTCTGAGTTGCTCTTTGTCATTGAGAACCACTGGAACACAACTTGTTACACCCAGTTTCTGGTATATCTACTTCAGTCTTCAGTTTTTCTGCTTTCTTTTCACAAGGTAGATGATCCCGTGACTGCAGTGATTTATATGATACAGTCCTGTGGACAGACTTCCTGGTCATCCTGGAATTTCAATTCCAGATTTTCAAAAAAGGAAATCAGAATGAACAATCTTGAGTAGAATGTCCACTCCAGGTCCAATCAGCCATGGCTGGGATTATACAGTACAAGTACAGCTGCAGGGCATCAGTCTCTAGGGAAAGGGAGTAAATCTGAAAGAAGGGGAAATGCAAGTGGAGTGAACAGATAGCCAGTGGGTCCATTATGGGACCCCCTATCTGAGTCATATACCATGATGCCCATCCTTATTCCTCTCCTCTTTTTCTACACAAATAATTTCCCCCATCTGAGTCAAAGAATGTGAGTGAATGTATGTGTGCTGCCTATTATGCCAAGTTAGCTGACATTCATCAACATTTCTGAATCCCAGGAGTGAGATGAACCTGGGCTCAAGATTACATAGATTAGCATCCTAATATTTAAAATAGTAGCTGAATAATTCACCCAGGAATTCTCATCCAGTATAGTAACTTAGGTATAGGACTAACTTGAACTGTTTAACTTTCTTGCTTGTCAGAAAATATCTAAAGCCACTACAGATTGTATGTTAGGTAATAAAAATTATCATCTAGCCATAGCTTCCACACTCTACAAAATCTACCCTTAGTCTTTGAACCATTCATTTGAGTCACAGCCTCTCCTCATATCCAAATACTTCAAAAATTCAAGTATAATTTTAAACACCAGAGTGTGATTATCTCCAAATTAATTATCCTGTTTGTTTATTGGGAGAACATAATAACTTGTTTTCATAGTGCGAGAGGAGAGGAAATCTTTTATCTCAAAATTGAGACGTCCATAATTACAGCATATTTCACTTTTTTTTTATTTGAGGCAGACCTTTTCCAGTCTACCCAACCTAGAGAATGTGTATGGGGCTCTGTAACTCTGCAACAACAATGTTTTTGCTACGTTTCTGGATTCTGGCTTTCAGTGTGGACTTTGCAGGCCAAGCTGCCTCTCCAAGAGAAGAACAATTTGGAGAGAAATTCATCTCATTTATTGTAAAACATGAAAATGCAATTATGTAATTTGCAATTAAAATGAGGCTTTCAGTCTTTAAATTTAAATTGCTGAATCACTTAGCTTGGTGCTTACATATTGCCTTATATATTTTGTATTTCCTGTGATTATGTCTCCTCTTCCCAGAGATGGCAGAAACCCCGCATTAAACTTTTCAAATCTTCCACAGCTATTTCTGTGGTACCTTATGCAGAGTAACGGCTATTGCCTATTGACTTAAACTGGGCACAAAGCACTTACATTTTAATTGCATTTTTTAGATTAAATTGAATCTTCCAACCGAACACTGAAGACATAAACACAATGCTATTTATCATTCTTTATTTTGCAACAGTCTATTTTGAATGATCTTTATAAAACGCTAAACTTCCAGCTTCCTACTACATTTAAAATATTTTAGGTAAAAAGGAAGACAAAATTATGCCATGCCTCCAAGTAAAAGTTGCAGTCAGCAATCTCAGGTTCTGTCGCCAGCTTCATCTGAACTTATCCTCTCCTCTGAAACCATTTTTCCTAATCGGAACAATCTTCTAAGAGGATAAGTGGAATCTCCTGCTGAGAGATACTGATCAGGATTCTTCTGGTAAATGTTATTAAGGTAAGCACTTGGTAGAGACTGTGTCACTGAAACTCTCATTATCTGCTCAGGGACATTCTCGTCTTGGGTCTTTAATCATCACAGAGCAAACTAGACCAGGCCACAGTCCAAGGTAAGAGTCAGCAGAATGAGGGAAGGGAAGAATGAGTCTTTCCTCTACAGCATCGTTCACATTCTTGGAAAATATTAAGCATGCACCTATCTACTCAACTTCTTCCCATTTTTTCCTGAGCAGTAGAATGAGAGTTAGAGAGCCCAGTGTTCTTTTGCTAAGCAGAGGTGGAAAAGATGAGAAGGCCATGGCTACACGGTATAGTTTGCACTGAATTCACCCCTGATTCTTGAGTGAATGTCAGCACAAGTAACTGCTCATTATTAGGTCATCCTCCAGCCTAGGTCACTTGACAGAGACCTCTGAAATTTGCTGCCTCTCTTTATCTATTACTAATTTTTTTCCCATGACAGCTATTTCTTTGTCCATTCCTTCTTTATGGAATATTTTTAAAAATATGTTCATAAAGAAATCTCCCCTTCATGCACCAGTAAGCATTCATCTTTTCCACGGCATTTTTGTTAGCTATAAGATTTGAAAGAAATATGGAAATAAACTAAATGTCAATTGACAGGTAGATAAATGGATTTTCTTAAACATGATATTTGTGTACAATGGAAAATTATTTAGTAAAAAAGAACCACCTGAATGAATCTGGAGGAAATTTAGTTCAGTTCAGTTGCTCAGTCGTGTCTAACTCTTTGCGACCCCATGAACGGCAGCACGCCAGGCCTTCCTGTCCATCACCAACTCCCAGAGTCTACCCAAACCCATGTCCATCAAGTCTGTGATGCCATCCAGCCATCTCATCCTCTGTCATCCCCTTCTCCTCCTGCCCTCAATCTTTCCCAGCATCAGGCTTTTCAAATGAGTCAGCTCTTTGCATCAGAAGGCCAGAGTATTGGAGTTTCAGCTACAACATCAGTCCTTCCAGTGAACACTCAGGACTGATCTCCTTTAAGATGGACTGGTTGGATCTCCTTGCAGTCCAAGGGACTCTCAAGAGTCTTCTCCAATACCACAGTTCAAAAGCATCAATTCTTCAGCACTCAGCTTTCTTTATAGTCCGACTCTCACATCCATATATGACCACAGGAAAAACCATAGCCTTGACTAGATGGACCTTTGTTGGCAAAGTAATGTCTCTGCTTTTGAATATGCTATCTAGGTTGGTCATAACTTTCCTTCCAAGGAGTAAGTGTCTTTTAATTTCATGGCTGCAATCACCATCTGCAGTGATTTTGGAGCCCAGAAAAATAAAGTCAGCCATTGTTTCCACTCTTTCCCATCTATTTGCCATAAAGTGATGGGACCGGATGCCATGATCTTTGTTTTCTGAATGTTGAGCTTTAAGTCAACTTTTTCACTCTCCTCTTTCACTTTCATCAAGAGGCTCTTTAGTTCTTCTTCACTTTCTGCCATAAGGGTGGTATCATCTGCATATCTGAGGTTATTGATATTTCCAGCCTGTGCTTCCTCCAGCCCAGCGTTTCTCATGATGTACTCTGCATATAAATTAAATAAGCAGGGTGACAATATGCAGCCTTGACGTACTCCTTTTCCTACTTAGAACCAGTCTGTTGTTCCATGTCCAGTTCTAACTGTTGCTTCCTGACAATTATGCCACATGAAATAAGCCAGACACAGAAAGACAAAGGCTGTATGATCTCACTTACATATAGAATCTAAAAAAAATGAACTCAAGGAAACAGAGAGTAGAATGGTGGTTTCCGGGGGTTGGTGAGGGTGGGAGTGAAGGAAATGGGAAGATGTAGGTCAGATGGTGCAAACTTTCAGATGTAATGTGAATAAGTTTCAGGGATCTAGTGTACAGTAGGTGACTATAGTTAGTAATCCTTGCAATTTGCTAAGAGAGTAGATCTTAGGTGTTCTCATCTCACACACACACACAAAGGTAACTATGTGAGGGGGTGAGTGTGTTAGTTAGCTTGATTTTGTTAATCACTTTACAATGTATATTCATATCAAAGCATCATTTTGTACACCTTAAATATACACGTTTTATTTGTCAATTAGGGTTTACTCTAGAGCTTTCTTGGTAGTTCAAACAGTAAAGGATCCACCCATAATGCAGGATACCAGGGTTTGATCCCTGGGTCAGGAAGATCCTCTGGAGAAGGAAATGGCAATCCAGTCCAGTATTCTTATCTGGAGAGTCCCATAGTCAGAGAAGCCTGGTGGGCTACAGTCCATGGGGTCGCAAAGAGTTGGATGCAACTGAGCAACTAATGCTAACTAATTAACTAGAGCATTTTCCTATAATTAGGGAATAAATATTTACATACTCATAAAATTTTGAGTTAATAAAGATACACACACATGGGCTTTACTAAGACTAAAAAAATGAAATTAATAAAACACATTAATGCATAAAATGCAAATACATGTTCTCTCAAAATCCCTTTTTTATGAAAACATTGCATCTTTGCACTTATTTCCATCATTTTCAGGAAACAAATACAAATTTTTTCCCCTAGGGTGTCAGAACATTTTAAGTAAAGTAGAAAGTCAGAGATAAGATTTATTTTCAAAAAGCAGAAATATTGCTTTGCAACAAGCAGACATCCCAAGAAATCTTGCTGCTGTGTTGTTCATATGAGCAACATTACTGTGCCTTCTATAAAAAGAAAAGCCAGTATAGAACTTTTAGCACAAAAAAATAGTTGCTCAAGAAATCTCTTACATATGGTAATTACTCAAATATTTTCAGAAGTATTAAAATAGCCATGTTCTTAGCAGGAAAAAGAGTGATTCAGGAAAAACAATCTGGAATCTTTATTTGTACTTGCTAAGTCAGGGAATTTAGAATCATTCATGGGAAAGGGGGGGACTCTGCTTCCTTGTTTGTATCTGTAAATTTGTCTTCAGCTTGCATACTGTTGAGTCACTGTAAATTCCATCTACAGATGAGGCAAGGGCCAAGGGCAAGGAAACCAGCCTTGATGAAATGGCCAGCATAGTAGGACAGATCAAGCAGACCACTTTCATATCCAACCCACACCTCTGGTAGAGTGGAAGACAGACACCCTGCCATTCCTTCATGCAGTCACTCATTCTTTGATTCCCAATTATCACTGAGGACCCAACCAGAGACACTGCTGGGTACTAGGTCTACACTGTACCTACAAACACCACCCGCTACCCTAGTAGAGCTTCTAGTTTAGTGAGGCCAGTCAGGCAAAAAAAAAAAATCAATGGACAGCTGCACATAATAACCATAATCAGTTCAGGCCATGAGAAGGATTCTACTTATAAGATTATGGAGAGGGGTTTAACTTAGGATAGTGTGGTCAGAGAACATTTTGTTGAGAAAGTCACAGTTATTACTGAAAACAAAAGGAGTTAGTCGTATTGATGGTGATGGTTGGGAGTGTTCCAGGCAAAGAGAGGCATGAAAGCCTTGGAGAAGAGGTTAGCGTCCAGGAAACTGAAATAAGTCAATGTTCTAGGGCATGAGGTCTGAGGCCCTGATGCAGGGATGAGGGCAGAGAGGCAGAGGAGAGATAAATGATGCAGGGCTTATTTAAGACATGTAAGGAGCTTTGATATATTCTTTTCACAAAGTGAAATGAGAAGTTACTAAAGGTTTTAAGTAAAGGAGAATCATGATCCCACTTTTATTTTCAAAAGAATATTGAGGCTGTTTTGCTGAGAACTGAGAGAAGAGTGAAGACTTCTTCACTCAGAAGATATTGAGAGCTGTTGCCATAATCAAGGTGTATAGGGGAAAGTGGGGAGGTCTGACAAAGGAGTGGCAGTGAGGCCAGAGAGAAATGCATGCACAGGAGCTGTGTATCTAAGGCAGAGACAAGACTCACAGTGACAGAGCCACTGGAGAGGATAAAAGAGAGGAAAGAATAAAGGACGCTGCTTAGGTTTCCGATTTGATGGTGCCCCCATTTTTGCCAAGGTGGGGAGAACTAGGTGAGGAATGAGCTGGAGCTCTTTTTTTTTGAGATGAGATGAAACATCACTAATGCTTTTTTAAAAAATTTATTTTATATTGTGCCAGGAGCCGGCATATTGCATATTGAGTGCATATTGCGTATTGCATATTGAGTGCAGCACTTTTCAGGATCTGGAATAGCTCAACTGGAATTCTATCACTGCTGGGAGCCAGTGAGGAACTCCGCCCATGACAAAGGTCATGAGGAAGGAGGCTCGGCGTACGCAAAGGCGGGATCGAGGCTCAGGAGTCCCCCTGGAAATTCTCGAGCATATACCTC
Source organism: Bos taurus (assembly GCF_002263795.3). NCBI lineage: Eukaryota > Metazoa > Chordata > Mammalia > Artiodactyla > Bovidae > Bos > Bos taurus. The sequence goes on from NC_037347.1 coordinate 28,264,374, forward strand.
CAAAACCAGAGTCTGCCTACTTTCTGCTTTGTGCTTTCACCTACACCTCTGACTTTACGGGGGGCTGTCCCCCACTACCTCTCTCTGAAAAAAAAGAGTTAGCTTACAGCTCCAGTTAATAATTCCTGGGTGTGACAGTGTTTCAACCTACAAACTCCCTTGGAAGTCCTCTAGCCTGCCTGAATAGGTTTTTCCGGCCACATGTGATTGTTCAGAGCCTCCCAACTGTGAGAGGCAGGAGATGTTCTAAACTGTCTAAACACAGATTCTTTTGAGTAGTTGAAAGATTGATTAGAAATTGTATTGGTGAAGGGATTTTCACTTGTTGGGCCAATGTTTGCTGCTAAGTTTCCATATCCCTTACCTGCTGTGTCCCTGGCAGTGTATTGATTAATATAATTGGTGTAAGTAGTAGCTTTAATGTTTGTAACCTGGGACCCTTAAGTTAATTCTTTTTCTTGTTATAGCCCACCACATCTTTGCGCTGTAGGAATGCAACTTTATCTAATGCTTTTGGAGGGTGGCTCCTGACCAATCACCTTTAGAGAAAAATAAGTTTTCTGAAGAAAAGGTCTTAAAATGTTAACAGGCCTCCGGGCCGGAAGATGATGCAAATCACCTAAGCTTTTGCATATGATAAATTTGCAGGAAGAAAGCCTGGCTTGCTGCCTGACTCTACCCCTTCCCCCATTATCCTCTATGCATAACTTAAGGTATAAAAACTACTTTGGAAAATAAAGTGCGGGCCTTGTTCACCGAAACTTGGTCTCACCATGTCGTTCTTTCTCTTATCTTCTGGCTGAATTATTCAGCCTCTTTTCTCCACTGAATTTCTTCACTGAGCTATCCTCATTCTATTAGTCTTTATATCCTTAATTTACATTTAATTAAGCAATTGTTTCCTGATCTTCGCCTACGCCGTCTCTCCTTCGAATACCCTGGATCAGCCGGGGCTGGTCCCCGGCAATATTGAAGAATACTTGACTGGCCTTGCTGTGTTGGTTTTAGGTGGACAGCAACATGATTCGGTTATACATGTACACATAGTCATTCTTCTTCAGATTCTTTTCCCGTGTAGGTTCTTGGAGAATATTGAGTAGAGTGCCCTGTGCTATACAGTAGGTCTTTGTTGATTATCTATTTTATAATAGTCTTCTTAAAAACAGAAAAGCCTAATACAACCAAAATTCAAGTAAAAGCCTCTCTCTCCCACGCATTTTCTTTCTTTCACACACAATCACCTGTGAAAAACTATAGATTTAGAATATTTCGAAATCCATGCTTCAGTTGGTAGCAGTACCAAATGCAGCCATAATTCCCAGCACAAAGACTTGTAAACTTTCTCAGTTCCTGGTGCTCTTGGTGTAATTTTTTTTCATGGCAGCTGCAAGACCTGAAGAATCCCCTAATAGTTTTTAAAGTAGTTTAGTTCAAACAAATTAATTAATAAGTATTTTTGTTCCAGCAACTTAGTAGGCGTTTAAATACACACACACATATATACATACAAACATATACACATAAACTGGAAGAAAGATTGTATTTCACCCTTAAATGATCACAATTATATACTAATGTGTTGGATGTATGTGCCTGTGGGACACTGTACTGCTTCTCAAACCTTAGAATCAGATTGGACACTGGCACCTTTATTTTCTCTTTTATATTGATTTCTGCACACTACTTGCTTTTTATCACAGCAGCTTCAGAAAACTCAGCTTCTCGGATATGACATCATTAAAAGGAATGTAGTATGATTTAATGTGGAAACTGTGAATGCCCCTATGTTAATAATTTGCCTGTGTCTGACAGATATTAAACATTGCTGTGTTTTCCTTGAAAATTTAAAATATCCTGCTGTGACCCTGTGAATTCCCTGAGGTACCCCAGGGCTCTCTAGCAAAGAGTGTGGAAAATGTGGCTTTCATGGGTTGCAAGAAATTTTATGTAAACCTTAACCCATGTTCTCAGATCAGGGCAGGCATTAGCACAGTCCAGATCTTTCCACAGATAAAAGTCATGTAAATAAATGCATTATTTATTTACTAATCAATTTGATTATTTACATAATCAATATTCTCAGATTCTGTAAATGAAGGTTTTCAAGACTGACTTACCATGTGTACACTGAAACTTATTAAATAAAAGAAAGTAAACCAGTCTATTTGGACGCTTTCTAAAATATTCCTCCAAAGTGTTTCTAAAATACTTTCTAAATACTTCTCTAAAACACTCCTCTGCTCTCTTAAAGAGAGGCTAACAAATATGAGTGAAATTAGTTTAACTCAGTGTTAGCAACAGACACCCTTTCCATCTCTGTCTTGTCTGTCATGGTTTCTGCCTTGAACTCTCTCCCCTTAAGTCACAGGGATAATGCTTATAAACTGCCTGGTATATGACTTCTCCTTGCAATGAGTCTATCTACAAACATATATGATGGCCTGAGAAGGCACGTAGATGGGCTTAATGAAGAGCAGAATAATAAGTTAGCACAAAGGCCGCCACATACAATGGCTGAAATAATAAAGCACTAGCTATAGGTGCAGGGATTTGATTTGGAATAGCTGTCTCAAGTTATCAGAGAGAATCTTAGCTTTTCTCACACTTAGAAGTGTATTCTGAAGATAGATGATCCACTTACGAACTATGGAGAAACAAGGTTTTTCCTTACATTTACAACAGCATGTTAAATCAGCACAGGTGGGGGCCAGTTGTGAAGAACCCACTTGCACCCACACACTGTTGTTGCTCCATTTCATTGTTTATTAGTTTATGCTCCCAAATTTCATTTGAAGAAAGGGATTCAAGAAGGTCCTACCTCCAAAATGTGAATCACTTCCATAAAATGACATTGGGATGGAATCTTGTCTTCAGTGATATATAATGGATTCAAAAAGCCAAACTAGTGTCAAGAGGCCATGTGGTATGGCTCTGTGCCTGTAAGAAGGCAGCTATTCACAATACATAGCCCATCTCTGGGTCTCCTTCTTTCATGTGTTACGTAGCTGGTGCACATGGAAGAGGTCATTATAACACTGACCATTCCCACGTTGACAGGGCCATCTGGCAGGTTAGGTAACATCATACCTTCACTGGATGCCTAAGAGAGGTTAACTTATAGCAAGAACATAAGCCATATTCTTGGACACACTGTCACAATGAGTTGTCAACATTGTGTTGTAAGATTCACCTGTGATGGTTAATTTTATGGGTCAACTTGGTTAGCTTATGGTACACAGCTATTTGGTCAAATACCAGTTTAGATGTGGCTGCAAAGGTATTTTTGATGAGATTAACATTTAAATCAGTAGGCTTTGAGTAAGGCAGATTACCCTCCATAACATGGATGGTGGTGGTGGTTTAGTCTCTTAAGTCATGACTGACTCTTGTGACCCATGGACTATATAGTCTTCCAGGCTTCTCTGTCCATGGCCTTTCCCAGGTAAGAATACTGGAGTAGGTTGTCATTTCCTTCTCCAGGGGATCTTCCCCACCCAGGATTCAAATCTGAGTCTCCTACTTTGCAGGCAGATTTTTTACCACTGAACCACCAGGGATTCCTGTAACATGGACACTGTTGTTCAATCTTGTCCAACTCTTTGAAACCCCATGGACTGCAGCATGCCAGGATTCCTTGTCCCTCACTGTCTCCTAGAGTTTGCTCAGATTCATGCTCACCGAGTGAGCCACCCAACCGTCTCATCCCCTGTCATCCCCTTCTCCTCCTACCTTCAACCTTTCCCAGCATCAGGGTCTTTTCCAAAGAGTCAGCTCTTTGCATCAGGTGGCCAAAATATTGGAGCTTCAGCTTTAGCATCAGTCCTTCTGATGAATATTTAGGGTTGATTTCCTTTAAGACTTGATATCCTTGCTGTCCAAGGGATTCTCAAGGGTCTTCAGCACCACAATTTGAAAGCATCAATTCTTTGGCACTCAGCTTTCCTTATGGTCTAACATCCATATATGACTACTGGAAAAACCATAGCTTTGACTAGATGGACACTTGTCAGCTAAGTGATGTCTCTGCTCTTTAATAAGCTATCTAGATTTTCCACAGCTTTTCTTCCAAGGAGCAAGCATTTTTTAATTTCATGGCTGCAGTGATTTTGGAGCCCAAGAAAATAAAGTTTGTCACTCTTTCCATTGTTTCCCCATCCATTTCCCATGAAGTGATGGGACTGGATGCCATGACCTTCATTTTTTGAATGTTGAGTTTTAAGCCAACTTTTTCACTCTCCTCTTTTACCCTCCTTAAGGGGCTCTTTAGTTCCTCTTTGCTTTCTGCCATTAGAGTGGTATCATCTGCATATCTGAGGTTGTTGGTATTTCTCCCAGAATCTTGATTCCAGCTTGTGATTCAGCCAGCCTGGTATTTTGCATGATGTACTCATATAGAATTTAAATAAGCAGGCTGACAATATACAGACTTGATGTACTCCTTTCCCAATTTTGAACTAGTCCATTATTTCATGTCTGGTTCTAACTGTAACATGGATGGGCCTCATCCAATGAGTTGAAGGTCTTAAGTGCAAACACTGAAGTCTTTGGAAGAGAAAGTAGTTCTGTCTCAGACTGCCTTGGAATGTAATATTGCAACATCACCTCTTTTCTGGGTCACCAGCTGCCAGCCTACCATGACGACTTTGGACTTGCTAACTTCTCACACCCCAATCATATAAGCTAATACTTTAAAATGGATAGATAATAGATACATGGCTGGCAGATAGATAGATAGAGATAGAAGTACATTTCCTCTTGGTTCTATTTCTCTGGAGGGCCCTAACCAATATACCACCCACCTACTGATAGCTACTTCTAATCTAGAGATCCTCTGGTTAAGTGTGGATTTCCCTTTTCAAATATAGAGCAACCACTAGTTTTCCTATATAGCTAGACAACAAGTCTTTAAAATGGGACCTTTAACAGTCCTCCCTTCTGGGTTAATGCCCTTCCAAAATAACAGAATTTATTTAAACAAACAAAGAAAAAAAAATCAGAACAGTAACATTGCATCTGCAGTAGCCAGAGGTGCTCATGGTAAAGAATTCACCTGCCAAAGCAGAAGACGTAGTGATGTGGGTTTGATCCCTGGGAGGGGAAATGGCAACCCACTCCAGTTTTCTTGCCTGGAGAATCCCATGGACAGAGAAGCCTGGTGGGCTATAGTCCATGGGGTTGCAATAAGTTGGACATGACTGAAGCAATTTAGCATGCAAACAGGATACATAAAGATATTAATCCATCCTAAGACAAAAAGAAAAGCGTTTCCAATTTCCAATAATAATGCCTCTCATCACATCTCAGATATGAGAAGGCTAAAGGACATTTTCATGTTTATATGAACAGGAAACTAGACTATGTGAGGACAGGTATGTTCTGTGGCTACCTGAGGAGGATTCTATGAAAAAACAGGTGTTGGGGACAGAACTGTGTTCCCTGAAAATTTATGTATTGAAGTCATAACCCCCATTATTTATGGGTGTGACTGTACTTGGAGATAGGGCCTTTAAAGAAATTATTAATTTAAAAGAAGGACATTAGAATGGTCCCTAATCCCAAATGACTGGTATCCTTATAAGAAGAGGAAATTTGGACACACAGAGAAACATTAAGTGTGCACACACCCAGAGGTGAGCCTATGCATGAACACTATGATAAGGAGCCATCTGCAAACCAAGGAGAGAGGCTTCAAAACCAAAAAACTCCCAACACCTTGAGCTCAGACTTCTAATCTCTAGAACAATAAGAAAACAAATTTCTATTTTTAGGCTACCTGGTCTGTGGTGTTTTGTTATACAGCCCAAGCAAACTAATACAACAGAAAACCAGAAGTCCCATTCAAAACTCTACTTCTATAGAGCAAGAACTTTTTATCTTGCTTTTTTATTTTTCCACAGAGTTATGATGCTTTTCTGACAAGAGTCCTGACAGTCTTTCCAGATGGTAGGCTACGGAGTCAGGTAAGCCTGGCCTTTTCATTCTTTGATTACATTTCTTCAGAATGTAATCTGAAGAGCAACATGGAAAGAAGGCAATAATGTCCAGTTCCAAAAAGTTTTGAGGTCACCACAGAAATTTAGTACATGACATGTAGCAGCAGATTGACCAAAGAGAGATGAGGATTATGTGAGTGAATAGAGAAAATAAAAGTAGGAAATTAAGATAAGCATGGAACAGAGAAGCAAAAACTCATCACTATTCTAAATCTAGATGTCTAAAAGCATTTGAAAACCTTGAAGTAATTTTGTTTAGTTTTGTGTCAGACCAGCAGTTGAGGCTATATTTTTTTCTTCCCAAAATATAACCATCAGTTTTGTTATGATCTTCAAACCATGAGAGTAAATGGTTGGGTGAATTCCACTTAATCATGTAAGAATTTGGGCTGAAATTGACTTCAGGCAGAAAAGTTAGAAGCACAAGGAATATGTCAAATTCTCCAGTGACTTATGATAAATTCTTAGAGTGTGAAACTACTCCTCTCTGTGTGTAGATAAGGGCTGTTCAAAGGCATCTGTGCATTTGAGAAATAAAGTGAATGGAAAATTTCTCTAAGTAGGTCATATTTCTGATGACTAAGATTAGTACATTATGTCTACTCCAAACTAATTCAATAATGGATTGTCCCCAGATAAGCACACAAAAATGGGTCATACGTAACTTAGAGCTGAAATAGCAGGCATAAATTTACTAATTTAGCTCCCTATAGAACTGGTCCGAAGAAACCAAAAAAACTCCCCAAAGACCCCCCAAATAACTGAGTAGGATAGCAGGACTTTGGTTACTTGATCACATTAAGGTCATTAATAATTGCAGGAAATGACTAACCCATTCATACTTTTTGTGAAACATGAAACATTGTAGTATATAAATTGCAGCATGTCGTTTATCTTTCAAATTTTTTTTTCATGATCCAAGTGAAAAGTTGAGTACTCATTACATGAGAGGAAAATCAAGTTAGAGAATGCCATAAATGTATAGAGAGCTATATTGGAAAACACATCTTGAAAGTGACGTAGCTATGATTGATGAGAAAAATCTCTTACGTTTTTCATTGAAGATTTTAAACCTTATGATTTTGTTTAAACAAAAGTGATACTGTTTTTTAAAAATTGTTAGAGAAGTTTGAACAACAATTTCCAAATTCCAGAGAAACTGAATTCAAGCATTAATTTATTTGGAATTGAAATGAGCATATTTTGTCTCCTTCCAAGGAAAACCTAAGACAGTAGGGACATGCATTTCTGTATGTTTTAAGCTATAAATATTTTAAAATACTAGAGCTTTACAAAGTATAGGGCAAACTGTAAGACAGAAGTTAAAAATCACAGCCTCCCTCATGTGAAAATGATAATTATATTTTACTCGAAACTCTTTCCCTCAGAATTAAACAAAAGGGTAGGGTGGGCTAGATTCTTTGAGTGGAAAGTAGACTAGAAATGAAAACAGAAGTACTCTCTCCTTCCAAGACAATTGTTCTTTCGGGGAAGATCTTGTGTTGTAAATATTCCTAAGGCACTTCCTAGTATCATTATAGTTAGTTATGAAAAAGAAGCCCATTTTCTGAAATGTGAAACCAAGAATTCAGGTGATGAATCAAAATCCTTGCCTTGAAGCTTAGTCTCTTCTTTTGTACTTTTTTGTTAGTAAACTCACACAGGTTGTTTCACACATCTATGCTTCAATATTTCCCTTGTCAATGTAGAAAGTCTCTTGCCTAAATATTTATTAAGCTGAGGAACAGAGAATAGGACATATAAGACAAATCTCTTAAAGTAAAAAAAAAAAAAAAACCTGCTACTTCGTTGAAATAGTTTATTGCTCTGCTTCAGCTATAAAATGTCCTCCACTTTGATAATTTTATTTGGATCTCTCAGTTCTTCTTCTTTTTTTTCCCCCTCTAATCTCAATAACAAGGCAAATGTTCCATAAACTCCAATGGAGTAAAGAAACTTCTCTGACAGGTTCCTGGATTTTTCTACTCAATCATGTTATATCAGATCAAAGTAAAATAGCTTCTGTGAAGCTAGCAGTCTCATGAAAGACTGTATAACCAAGTGCTGGTTGAAAGGTTGTGTTTATAAGTCAAAGCCACAAGGATCACCAGGAGAACACAGAAAATTCTCTCCACAACCTCTTCACTTGGGATCTGTGCACAGTTTCCATCTCAAATTCACTTGAGATAATCTCCTCAACTCATAAAGTTTAGAATAAAAATCAAAATTACATTTTTTTTAGTCAAAGTAGACATATTTTCCCATCTGGATCCCCTTTCATCTGTCAAGTTAGGGCTGGAAAGGGCTTTACAAATTATCTAGTCCAGTGGTTTCCAGACTTCTTCATGCAAAAGCTCTTTTATCAAATGAAGTCTTATCCCAAGCTCTGATCTCTAAGATGATTTGGAAGTGACTCTGTCTTTGTTGAGAGAGGGACCTAGAAAGTTTCTCCACCCTGTCTCTCATTTCCACCTGGAACCATCATCCCATCTTCAGAACCATAAAGCTGTGTAGAATGTATTTTGAAAACAACTGATCTCCTGTTTTATTTTACAGACAAGGAACATTAATTTGCTACCCTGGTGAGAAAGAACCCACATCTATTGAACACATCTATTAAACACCTGTGCTGTTTTTATTACACGATCCCTTATAATTTTCTCCCCATTTTATTCTGGTTTCTTATTTCCAACAGTGTAATTGAGTTGGTTGCCTCTGTGGGTCTGGGGACCACAGAGGTCCCTATGCCTGGAGAACCTGGGCAAGGGGAAGGGCTACGGTTTACGGACAAAGTAGTAGAGAGAAATGTAAAGTGTAGCTCATATATATGCTTTAGCCACCCAAAGGTAAATTATAGACAGAGGAGACTAAATTAGGGCAAAAGAAACTCAGAACAGCAATTCTCAAACTTTTGGTTTCACTTCAATGTGTTGAAAGTCATTAAGGACTTCAAAAACCTTTAGTTCATGCGATTAAACATCAAAAAGATGTTTATAATAAATAAAACTGGGAAATTAGATAAATATCGTTTCAAGTAAATAAACACAAACTAGACAAGGAGATAGAACTTACTGCCACCACTCTACCTGCAAAATACAAAAGAAGGTCATTATTACATGAAAGAAAACCAGCAGAAAGATTTCACAGTCTTTGAACAGCTTATTTCCCCAGAACAAGTGAAGTCTCCATGATTCCAATGTATAATTGCTGTGAATAAATACAACATAGTAAGAAATTTATTTTACTTAGGGAGAAACTAAGCTCTTTAAAGGCTTTTGCAATTTGTTGTAGACTGCTATTATTTGGGGGTTTGAGGTAGTTTCACCTTAAACATCTTTGCTATAGATGTCTTTGCTGGGATCATTTTCACTGCATAACTACTCGCCATAAGGTAATTTTACTGTAAAAGATAAAATAAATCTTTGATAGTTTAGTTTCCTTTCTCCATTGACACAGTACTTCCATTCTTTTATTTCATATACCTGAGTCCTCATAATGATCTCTACGTGTGTGCATGCTCAGCTGCTCAGTCACGTCTGACTCTGCGACCCTGTGGACTTCAGCCCACCAGGCTCCTTTGTCCATGGGATTCTCCAGGCAAGAATTCTAGAGTGGGTTGGCATTTCTTCCTCCAGGGGATCTTCCAGACCCAGGCATCAACTGGTGTCTCCTGAGTCTCCAGCATTGCAGTCAGATTCTTTATGTCTGAGCCATCAAGGAAGCCCTTAATGATCTCTTTGTTTACAAGTAAACATGGCAGTCTTAAAATAGTAGATAACAGCCACATATATCAACTTGATAGGAAACAAGGTGATAAAACTTAGTGGAAGTGTGAAATAAGACAGTGTAAAGCCAGTTTAGGGCTTCCCTGGTAGCTCAGCCTCCTGATGCAAAGGCGGTACTTTGGCCACCTGCAGTGAAGAGCTGACTCACTGGAAAAGACCCTGATGCTGGGAAAGATTGAAGGCAGGAGGAGAAGGGGACAACACAGGATGAGATGGTTGGATGGACATGAATTTGAGCAAACTCTGGGAGATGGTGAAGAACAGGAAAGCCTGGTGTGCTGCAGTCCACGGGATTGCAAAGAGTTGGACATGACCAAGAGACTGAACAACAACAACAAAGTCAGATTGCATACCTTACAAGAAAATGATAACATATCGGTTTGCAAATCCTTCAGTTGGATTAAAGGTGCAGAGCTGAACCCACATTTCCTGTATGACTTTGGAACATCCATCAATGGACACATGATAACGTATCAAGAACAAACAGTAGTGTAGAGGCTCTCAAAATACAACCCAAAACTCAGTTACAAATATGCATCCTGGTTTTTGGAAACTGATACCTCTCTTAATGAAGGAAGAACTTTTAGCAACAACAACAAAAAAACTGTGATGCTGAACAAGGAGATGAATTAACAAGCATAGAAAAAGTAGAAAATACTATGAATGAACAAAGAAGACAAGTGCTCAGGAACCAAAAACAAAATAAAATCAATTATTTGCATAGTATTAGCATGAATCAAATGTATTCAAATATTTTGTATTTCACAGTAAAGTATTTTTAACTTTGTTATTCATTTTTCATGTTGCAGTATGTCCTTTTTAATGATGCTCTTTTATTTTTTTTGTTTTATCTTTTACAGCAAAAATATCTACATATTTCAAAAATATCAGATTGAATCATTCTTACGTGCTCCACGCTAGGCATGTTAAATTCCATAGTCATCTTCAGAGTGACTTAAAAATCTATCCAGTGTAGTCTCTCAATGCCAACACTTCTACCACTCTTTCCTTTCAAAAATAAGTTGCATGCTGAGCTGATTCACTTGTCACCATTCTCCTAATGCTTCCTTTGTGTGGTCTCCACAGCCTACTCTCAAAGCTGTACAAAGACGTGCCTACACAACAACTCAGGGAGGTCTCTACTGGGGCACAGGGATGAACGACTCGGCCCAGGAATCCTGGACCCATCCCTACACACCCTCCTACCTCCAAACTTCCCTCCCCACACACATACTCACACACACACATCTTAGCCTCACGACATTTTTGTTCATGAAAAAGATGCTTTGCAAAGTCTCTGTTCAGGAGAATAATTGTAATGCATTTTAAAATATGAAATGTAGCCTTATTTTTTTTCTGAACTAATGGCTAAGAAAATGATAAATATAAGGAATGACACTGTATTAGAAATTCAACTCATGCAACCGTAAGTAAGAAAAAAATCAATCTCCTGAAACCATACACATTTTTCAACTTTTCCTTTTCAATGCACTGCAAAGAATACATTTTCAATATATTACAAATAATACCTTGTTAGAGGAAATAAAAAGAGAGCGAGAAGAAAGAAATAAAAGTAGGAGTGGGAGAAGCTGTATAGATAAAAACTTAAAAAAAAATACAATCATTTCTCTTGCGTCTACCCTCTCTGTAAAACTCAATCAGCCAATAAAAAAGTGAATGCTTTTAAGGTTGATAGAAGGTTATAAGAGAAGTATTGTTAGGAGAAACACACTGATTGAAACTGCCCACCCTGGCCAGGCACCATAGTAACCATTTGCATGAGTTGTTTTATGGCAGGAGACCCTGATAAGGAATACGGAACTAATAACCCACCACCAACCGGAAGAGTTCGGGAAAGGTCGAAAGGAGACACCGTGTGTCCGTCCACGTCCCAGAATCCCTCTCGCCAGCATGCGTCTTGGCTGAGCCATGCGTGCGCCACCAGGAAAGACTGAATTAGAATGATTGGCCAAAGACCACCCGGAAACTAATCCCGTCACCATAAAACCCGAGACTGCGAGCCACGCAGCAGAGCGGTTCTCCTGTGTTCCTTTACCCTACTGCTCTCCACTCGGGGCCCCTTTCCCAATAAAATCTCTTGTTTTGTCAACACATGTGTCTCCTCCGACGATTCATTTCTGAGTGTTAGACAAGAGCCCAGTTTCGGGCCCTGGAAGGGGTCCGCCTTCCTGCAACATTATCTCTATGATTATAATACTTTTGAAGTTTCCAACCACCAATACTTACATCTGCGATTTGAATGTTACTGTGAAAGACACAACATTAACATTTGCGGAATCTGATCGAGATACCAACAGGGAAATAACACAAGTACATGCGAATAGAATATCCCCACCAGAGGAAAGCATCAGGTGAATAGTGACATATACCAGAATACTGCTGGCATTTAGGGCTTAGTGTAATATGGAAAAATAGTGAGGCAAACAGGGGAAAAAAAATAAGTAAATGTGTCCTAGAGAAATGCTAGTCTGGAAAATTTACATTCTCCTTTTCATTTTTCTCAACTAAAAGTACATGGTGGGGTTTGACTGGAAAAATGTGCGTATTTTTAATAGGAGGTTCTGTAAATGACCCATTGGGGAACATGGAAGAAAAGACAAGCTATGGCATTAAAATGACCTCAGTGGAGGCTGACACAACAAAGAGGTGAGAATTCACTGTGTTCTGGCATTGGTGCCACTGAGCTCTATCAGAGCCCATGCCCCTTCCTGGTTCATGCCTGCAGCAATGGGCCCTGAATGGTCTTCCTGGGGAGGTATTTAAGCAACTGAGAAAACATAAGTATAAATACACTTAAACCTGACTGGAGGGCAAAGAATTTGTGTGTTAATTGCAGGCTGAGTCGTTTTTTTAGCCCTGGGCCTTGGGCAAGTTTGTAAACCTCCTCATTTTATCTGAGATTATAGTCATATACCCAGGAACTCTGAGATAAGGCACAGGAGGTAAGGTCTTTCTTTCTGAGATGCCAGTCTTCTAACTTCCTTTTCTTCTCTAAGGGCTATCTAGTGTTCTCAAGGCATTAATTCAGTTTCATGTTTGTTTGTACACCAATATTCACACAGTTCGGTAGAATTTTATTAGGATCCTTAACCAAAACTTAAGGATACTTGGAAGAAAAACTGTGACAAACCTACACAGTGTATTAAAAAGCAGAGACATCACTTTGCTGACCAAGGTCTGCATAGTCAAAGCTATGGTTTTTCAGTAGCCATGTACAGATGAGAGATTTGGACCTTAAAGAAGGCTGAGCACCAAAGAAGTGATGTTTTAGAAAGTGGTGCTGAAGAAGACTTGAGAGTCCCTTGGTCTGCAAGAAGATCAAACTAATCAGTCCCAAAGGAACAATCCTGTATATTCACTCATTGTTGAAGCTGAAGCTCCAATACTTTTCCCACCTGATGCAAAGAGCTGACTCATTGGAAAAAACGTTGATGTTGAGAAAGATTGGCAAGAGGAGAAGAGGAGACAGATGAAATAGATGGATGGCATCACTGACTCAGTGGATATGAGTTTGAGCAAAGATAGTAGAGGATAAGGAAGGCTGGCATGCTGCAGTTCATGGGGTCACAAAGAGTCAGACACAACTGAACAACAACAACAATCATAACTTATAACAAATAAAAAGATCTGCTTGATAAATATAACACTAAAAAGAGCCCTCATATTTAAGATTCTCTCCCACATTTTCAATGGCTACTAGAAAAGTTTAAGTAGTCTAGTTGTTTTCAGAGAAGATTGATCAATCTCCATGCACAGTCATAGTGACATGACTGGGACCTACCATGGACCTAATTTCTCTTTATTTCCCATTCTGTTTTCTTTTTAGATAGCTTTCCCCTCTTTGGCTCCAGAGGACTTTTCTTTTCTTTACCAAATACTTTTAACAGCATCCAGCCCTTGAGGGCTATGTTTGTGTGTGTTTGGCCCAGCTTCTCTATTTTTTTTATTTTTTGCAGTATTGCTTGTGAAATTTCCATTTATTATTTTGTAACTCTGTTTGTGAATTTCTGTTCTCAGCTTGCAAATAATTCCTGGATTTGGTTTGCCTTTCCTAATATGAGGCATGAAACTCACTTGCCCTGGAGTTGCATACACAGTCATAGATCTGCCTCAATCTGCACCAAAACCCACCCTCTGGAGAGTGGAATGCTTCTGGGGTTTTCTTTCCAGGTAATTCTTGGCAGGGCTGAAGACTCTAGTAGCCCCTAAAGAAATTTTGTTGTCTGGGCTTCCTGAAAAAGGGCCTCCATGAAATCACAACCTTAAGGAAACAGACCTGCTCTGCTGGAACTTTCTGGTTTCATGGGTTTCAAACTTGCCTCTCACAGCTCAGAGACAGGAGCAACAGGGCTACTTTGGGAAGGAGCAGCAGCTCTTTTTATCACATACTCTCATCTATCTGGACATCATTTATAAAATAACACTGACATTTATAAAATGCTGTAAGATTTGAGTTCTTTTTAATCTACCACTGGGTTGTGTAACAATAAAAATACAGGCCGTCATGGAGCAACGTTCAATAAAACAACATTTTATTGCTATAGAACTAGCTTATTGGAGCCTTACTCTAGGAAAGTCTGTAACTCGAGGAAACCAACAACAAATTACAACAAGGAAACTCCTCTTTTTACATAATTTATCTTCCTTAATTAAAATTATATTTTTTAAGCTAGCTCATAAATATGCAAATTACCTAAGATTGAGAAGGTGGGGGAAAGAACTCTTGGAAGCTACTACTACCATAATTTGTGAAAAGTGAAAGTCACTCAGTCGTGTCGAAACCTTTGTGACCCCATGGATTGTAGTGTACCAGGCTCCCCTGTCCATGGGATTCTCCAGGCAAGAATACTGGAGTGGGTAGCCATTCCCTTCTCCAGGGGGTCTTCTTGACCCAGGGATTGAACCTGGAGAAATAGTGTACTATTTCTCATCTTACTTTTCTTTTCACTTAATTTATTCCCATGTTTCTATGAAGTCTTTATAATTACCATTTTTAATAGTAACACAACAGTTTTTTCTCACTTCTGCTTTGTGATTCTGAGTTACCCCAGTTAATATAGAATTATGCGTTCTCTCTGATGTATTAAGCAGAGAAGAATTATTCTTTTATTCAATCTGTGGCATTGCTGATGACTTAGAAGCACAGACCAAAAAAACAAACAAGTAACTATGGAACAATGCAGAGAGCTCTAAAGGATTTATCTTAGCAGTATGCCCATCACCACAGAATCCCTTCCTGGTGTTCAAAGATGGCAACATCATCATTTGAGAGATGATTGCAGAGTCCCCTGGCCTCCAAAACAGTAGCAAAAAAAATGACCCCAGTAGAGCTCTAGAGTGCCTAACAAAGACTAACACTTGTGAGGGAAACGAGGAGTCACAGTGTACACTTGCTTGTTGTTTAAAACTTCACCTAAATTGAATCAAGTTGCTTGAAGTATTAACTTCAATAATAATTTGGTAAAGTTAATTTCTGTTGCTAAGCTTGCCCTGTTGTATTAAATGATAGCAAACCTGGTAAGATGGTTCAACCAATATCCTCTGACAGCCCAGTCAAGGAATTCTTCATGCCCCACATAGGGTTTACAGCATGGCCATTTTCCTGGGCATGGCAGTACAGGTGAAGTTCCCTTCCCACCACCCTCAAAATGAACTAAAGTAAAGGCAGACAACTTGTCAGGAAGGCCTGATACCAGTAATCCATGGAGTAAGTAAATGATACAGCCATTTTTGAAGCAAGATTTTGTACTAGAATTGAGAATATCTGGAAGCATTTTCAAGTTTTCAACACAATCAAGAATTCCTTTTCTAAAAACACAGTTCAGGATGGGGAGCACATGTATACCTGTGATGGATTCATTTTGATATTTGGCAAAACTAATACAATTATGTAAAGTTTAAAAATAAAATTAAAAAAAAAAACAGTTCAAAGAATTTCTTCTCTAAATCTATAGAAAAATATTAAATTTAAAGATTAATATCTAAAATATGACACCAACAAACTAATCAATGAAATAGAAGCAGACTCACAAACATACAGAACAGCTTGTGATTGCCACTGGGGAGGGGTGAGGATTAAGGATGGCGTGAATGGGAGTTTGAGGCTCGCAGACACAAACTAGTACATATAGAATGAATGAACAAGGTCCTACTGTTTAGCTTCCCTGGTGGCTCAGAGGGTAAAGCGTCTGCCTGCAATGTGAGAGGCCTGGGTTTGATCCCTGGGTCGGGAAGATCCCCTGGAGAAGGAAATGGCAACCCACTCCAGTATTCTTGCCTGGAAAATCCCATGGACAGAGGAGCCTGGTGGGCTACAGTTCATAGGGTCACAAAGAATCCAACATAACTGAGCGAGTTTGCTTTCATTTTCACTGTCTAGCACAGGTAATTAGATTCAATGTCCTTGATAAAATAGTATGGAAAAGAATATCAAAAAGAATATATGTATAACTGAATCAACTTGGCTGTATAGCAGGAATTAACACAACATTGTAAAGCAACTATATGTCAGTTAAATATTAATTGGGATGGATAAAAGAGTCAAAAGTAAAATTACAGTCATTTAAAAAATCTAAAAGGAATTATGTACAAATGTTTACTTGATATTTTGATACAGATAGATTGTTCATGTTCTATGTGAGGGAAAAATCATATGGAAAACAATCAATGTGTTTAATTCTATAAATATTAAACTTTTATATCTCAAGATTATAGACAACATTAAAAGCCTGTCAAAAAGCTGGTAAAATATTTGTAACCAAATAACACTGTTAATAATCTTAAACTATATGTAGGTAATTAAATAAAGATAGCAAGGATAATTCAATAATTGAATATGTAAAAACCATAAACAGAAAATTTATGAAAAAATCTTAACAAAAAATGAGGATCAAGTCAACTTTTATTTTCCAGAAGATGGAGTCAATATATTTTCCCCATTCCTCAACCAAGAGCAACTGAAAACCCTAAACATTTTATATAAAGCAAATATAAGACATCTATGGAAGGTGAACAGAAGAAAGCAGACTCAACAAAGACCTGAGGGATAAAAGGGACAAGACAGCGGTGAGTTATCTGTGGTTCTCTGGGGTGTTTTGGGTTTTTTTCCCTTGTATATTCCAGATTTAGAGCTGAAGAAGCTAGCAACTCAAAAATGTCAACAGATACAGACAAATGGGGCCCCAACAAAAGCTTTCTCTCTCTAGCCAAAGGATCAAAAAAGAGGCAGCCTAGCAAAAAAGAGAAGTATTAGACAATAAAGCTATGACAAACCTAGACAGTGTAATAAAAAGCAGAGACATCTCACCAACAGAGGTCTGTATAGTCAAAGCTATGGTTTTTCCAGTCATCATATGCAGTTGTGAGAGTTGGACCATAAATAAGGCTGAGTGCCAAAGAATTTATTCCTTTGAATTGTGGTGCTGAAGACTATTGAGAGTCCCTTGGACAGCAAGGATATCAAATCAGTCAATCCTAAAGGAAATCAACTCTGAATATTTATTGGAAGGACTGCCGCTGAGGCTGAAGCTCTAATACTTTGGCCACCTGATACAAAGAGCCAACTCATTGGAAAATACCCTGATGCTGGGAAAGATTGAAGGCAGGAGGAGAAGGGGACTATAGAGGATGAGATGGCTGGATGGCATCACTGACTCAATGGACATGAGTTTGAGCAGTCTCTGGGAGATGGTGAAAGACAGGAAAGCCTGGTGTGCTGCAGTCCATGGGACTGCAAAGAGTCAGACACAGCTTAGCAACTAAACAACAATAAGACAGTAATCATTCTATTCTAAGCATCACAGAAAACACACACACACACAAAACCAAAAAAAAAAAAAATCTGGCTCACCCCTGCCCACACCAGCAAAGGCCTAATCTAGACTTCCATTCCCACCTGGCAGTCATGAAGTGTCCCTTCCATTCCCCAGGTATAGCATGATGTCAGAGACACCTAGTCGTGAGGACTTTCATCATTGCCAGAGGAGTGAGGACAACCTCTCTATGTTGTTTCAGTAGCAGCCTTGTAAGGTGCAGTTACAAGGTACTCTTACTTTTGTCAGCCAGGGAAGCATCCACAGAGACCCAGTGTGGAGCCAGAATGCTCAATCTGCAAGAAGAGGTCCACTTACTCAGGTGTCTATGAAGCTGAGTAGGGAAGCTGGACTTCCTACCCCCACCTGGCTGTAATGAAATGACACTCCAACATTTTCATTCCATTCTCAAGAACCTAGGACCTGAGGATGTTTAAGCCATAGCAATATCCTGAGTGATAAAATTGCTTATAACCCCTTTTGCTGGCTTAACCTCTTTATGAAGTTTCTTCCTTGTTGGAGTTAAGATGAGACTTGTTGGATAAGCTAAAATAAAGAAGTAATCATTTCAAAAGATGTATATTTTATTATTTAAATTCCCTGTTGTGTATCCTGGTGAGGGAACTGATATATGGTGGCCGGGTAACTAATGAAGAGCCCGTGAGAAAACCCAAAGACAGAGAGGCTGGAAGGATGGAAGAACTCGCTAATGTTGACATGGGGATCATTTGCGTTGCAATGTGGTACCTGCCTCAATGCAAGTGGGGAAAATGAGAAAGCGGCTGAGTTTCATGTCTGAGTATAACCATGTAGGACACAGAAACAGTGCATGTTGGGATCCAGGAGGTGAAGGTGACTTGTTTACCTGAACAGTCCGAAAGTATCTTGAGTCCAGCTTTGGATTTCCACAGGGTGTTTGCCTAGGCATTTAAGTCAATCATCTCTAAAGGTCAAAGAATGAGGGTGGGGCCATAGAATCTTTGTACTTCACAGATCCAATTGTTAGGGGAAGCACACTGAATGAAACCACCCACCCTGGCCAGGCACCATAGTATCCATTTGCATGAGTTGTTTTACAGACAGGAGGTCCTGCTAAGGAACACGGAACTAATAAGCCACCACCAACCAGAAGGGTTCGGGAAAGGTCAAAAGGAGACACCCCATGTCCGACCACCTTCCAGAATCCTCGCTGGCATCCATCTTGGCTGAACAAGGCATGCACCACCAGGAAGGATGATTGGCTAAAGACAATCTGAAAACTAATTCCATCACCATAAAACCTGAGACTGTGAGCCATGTGGCAGAGCAGTTCTCCTGGGTTCCCTTACCCTACTGCTCTCCACCTGGGTGCCCTTTCCCAGTAAAATCTCTTGCTTTGTCAGCACATGTGTCTCCTTGGACAATTCATTTCTGAGTGTTAGACAAAAGCCCAGTTTCAAGCCCTGGAAGGGATCCCTCTTCCTGCAACACAATCATCATAATTTGTTTTTATTCTTTGAGATGCACAAGTGAAAAGGCACAGATGTTTATTCCAGCAGTTGGGGCTACAAGGATCAGTATAGTTAAGCAAAGGTTCCAGATTAACATAATGGCAAAACCACTGCTTCCTGAGAGTCTGAGGTTTCTTTTCCAACCTCTACATAATTCTAGTCTGTACATGACATTTTGTGTGAGTGGAGTTTTAGGCAATTGGCACATTGCAGCCATCTGGCAGGCGGTGGAGAAGCACACCTCTGACATTATAAGATGATGCATCAGTGGTTAAAAACAAAACAAAAGGTGGTGATGTTTATTGTGATGGAGCTGCACAGATCCTGAGGGGCTCAACCGATCAGTATTCACAAAGGTGTTTTTAGACTGGAGCATTTACTGCCACTGAAAATCATTTTTAAACTAGATAAAATATTTTAGCAACAGTTGCTTTTTGCAACAAAAACAAACAACAGACAAAGAAGGTAGAAACTAAGCAATCATTAAATGCTCCCTTTGGTTTTAGAAAGGGTATGTCATGGGTAACAAATTTATGTGTCTGTTTATATCATTTTCTTTTTTTCAATTTTTCAATGATTTTTCATGATAAAGGCAAATAAATTCCTTAGTCTGCATGTGAGGCTCTTTGTAATTTAGATCTGATCATCTTTTAATTAAACTTCCACAATTCTCAGACAGCAATTTTATGTCCAACCCTTGAAAAACATACAAAATAGGTCCCTAAATACTCATATCTTTCTTTCTTATCTTCTTGTCTTTATTCACATGGTTTCTGATTCTTGGAAAGCACATTCCTTACTATTGAGCTGAAAATTTCTCCTTCAAAACTCAATTTCCCTAAACTCTCAAACACACCAAGAAATTTTTTCTTTTGTATTCCTGTAGTGCATATCCATTTTATCATCTTTAATGTATACACTATAATATATAATATAAAGTATATTATATATAATATAATGTGTATTCCCTATGGACTATAGCCCACCAGTCTCCTCTGTCTATATATAATATCAGTTCAGTTCAGTCACTAAGTCGTGTCCGACTCTTTGCGACCCCATGAATCACAGCACGCCAGGCCTCCCTGTTCATCACCATCTCCCGGAGTTCACTCAAACTCATGTACATCGAGCCTGTAATGCCATCCAGCCATCTCATCCTCTGTCGTCCCCTTCTCCTCCTGCCCCCAATCCCTCCCAGCATCAGAGTCTTTTCCAATGAGTCAACTCTTTGCATGAGGTGGCCAAAGTACTGGAGTTTCAGCTTTAGCTTCAGTCCTTCCAAAGAACACCCAGGGCTGATCTCCTTCAGAATGGACTGGTTGGATCTCTTTGCAGTCCAAGGGCTTCTCTAACACCACAGTTCAAAAGCATCAATTCTTTGGCACTCAGATTTCTTCACAGTCCAACTCTCACATCCATACATGACCATTGGAAAAACCATAGCCTTGACTAAACGGACCTTTGTTGGCAAGGTAATGTCTCTGCTTTTCAATACGCTATCTAGGTTGGTCATAACTTTTATATAATATAATATATAATATAATAAATCTGTAAGTAATATAATGTATAATATATACATTTTAATGTATATATTATAATAATCCATAATGTATTTATCTTCCCTCATTAATTCATTTATTCTTTTAACAAATATTGAGCAATAAATATGTGTGAGGCTCATTCTATTCACAGCGAATACAGCATTTGTATTAGTCAGGGTCTGGGATAGAAAACGCTTTGAGTATTTACAAAAGGGAGTATTTAATGCAGGGTATTAGTTACTCCAGTGATGAAGGAGATTAGAATCCAAACAAGGCCTGAGGAAGCAGTCCAGAGATTAATAATAACAGTTAGCCCGCACTGCAGGAGCCAGTTGGAGCCCTGAAGGAGAAAATTCTGCTGGAGAGGCCACCAGAGAACAAATGGAGGGAGACAGACCCTGTCTTCTCCCTTCTTCTATTCCCCAATCTCTTGTTTTGATTTTCTTTATCCAAGTCCATCTGTAAGGTGGCTATGCGGGAGCATGAGAAATGCAGTCGGTTCAGCTCCTCTTGCAATGCAGAGCAGTGGAAGAGTGCAGAGTGGATCTCAAGGCCAAGATGCCCAGGACTGGCCCAGAGGTAAAAAACAAAAACAAAAACAAAAATAAAAAAACTGCATTTCACTGTCCTCATGAATATATGAGACATTCATTGTATTGAGTTTTTCAAAAAATTTGGGTTTTTCCATAGATGTTATGGAAAAACCCAAATGAACTTTTTGGCCAACCCAATGTTACACCACTGTATTTGTAACTCCTCACGTAGTAACTGCACATATTAGGTGGCCAGTTTACATTTTGAATGCCTTAATTGATGAATGAAAAAATAATTTGGAATAAATCATCTTTATGATCCCATGGTTTCCTCCATAACCGACCAACAACTTCATGAGAAAATACTTTGGGTGGCAGCTTTCTCTCTTAATACCAGATTTACTTCCCACGTGGGAATCTATGATTCCTATTATAGACTGTGTTTTCTCTGGTATTTGCTGTGGACCTCATAAATCTGATACCATTTGAAGGCTTTAGAGTCCTGAGGATTATCAAGATCACTCTATTCCAGGAGATATGAATTGTGAACATTTCTGGGTTTTGTTCCATTTTTAAAAAATCTTTCTTGCAGTAGAGTTGATTAGCAATGTTGTGTTAGTTTCAGGTATATAGCAAAGTGATTCAGTTATACATATACATGTATCTATTCTTTTTCAAATTCTTTCCCCATTTAGATGATTACAGAATATTGAGCAGAGTTCCCAGGGCTACACCTTGTTCTATTGTATCTGCAGGACACAGCCTGTCCCGGGAGCTCTTCTGGCAGATGCCACACTCAACGTTCTGTAAGCAGAGCAGTTAGATTTACTGTTGGCAGCTTGGGCAAGGGAGAGGGCACTGGAAATGACCTCAAGCTCTTCTGGAGCAGACTTTGCCAGGATTCTGCTGAACTTGTTGGCAAAATTCTCAAAGTGTTGTGCAAAGCATTTATATCAGCAGCTGTTCTTCTCACTTCTATAAGGATCCTCTCAATGGTGAAGGTCTTTTCCTGGGCCATTATAAATGCCAACAACATTAGTTCAAAGTGCATAGATTTCGTAAACACTGTATAGGAAGTGATTTAGTTTAGCAAACATTTTGGCATATTGATCCTGCGCTTGGAATTGTGCTGATCAGCGGGTAAGAGAGACAAAATCACAGAGCAGTTAAGCGTCTGAGCTAGAGTTGGATGGCCTTGGTTCTGTCAATTCACTGAAATGTGACCTTGGCCAAATTCCTGTGTCTTTCTGCTTCAGTGTTCCAATCGTAAAATGGGCATAATAATGGGATCAACCTCAAATGTTATGGTGAGAACTAAATAAAGTGAGAACAATGCCTTGTATGTAGTATAGGTAAGCATCATCATCACTCATTAATACATACCTGCAAGGCAAGGATTGAGGCATCTTCCCCTTTTTATCCACCAAGTGCCCAGTGAAGAACCTGAGCACAGTAACTACTTAAGTTTTTTAGAGATATTAAAATACAGTGGAATGTCTCAAGTTGCTTACACTATTCCCTCAGTAAATGCCCTAATTTCAGCCCAGATTCATTCAATCAGGGAAAATGTGTACTGTATCTCAGCCTCTAGGATGTCTCTTGTCTTTCTCACTGCCTGTCCATCCTCAGTTTGCATTTTAGGAATACTGGGAGTTCAAAAGGGAGAGTGGAGAAGATAAGAGAATACAGAGATGAGAAGGAGAAATTTAAAGTGGATGGAGAGTGCCAAAG
Organism: Bos taurus; assembly: GCF_002263795.3. Taxonomy (NCBI): domain Eukaryota; kingdom Metazoa; phylum Chordata; class Mammalia; order Artiodactyla; family Bovidae; genus Bos; species Bos taurus. The sequence goes on from NC_037347.1 coordinate 28,287,279, forward strand.
CAAGACACAAATGAAGACCTCTAAAGAGAACAAAATTAACAGGAAACTATACTCTTCTCATGCTTACACACTGTTTCTACTCTCATGGGAGACCTCATGTGAGTCCCCTTGGTTAGTAGAACTCTGTCTCCTCCTTCCTCCAGGCACTCAAATCTAACTATCCTTGCTGGTCCAAGGATGTGTTCCTCCTAAGGCCCACAGGATAATTTTTAACACAAAACATAATTCCCTGAGAAGCTCGAGTAGGTACTGCTTAGAGGCTCTTGCTGTTTTCACTCATTAATTCACTCTGCACCAAGTAACTTGCTCATTAACAAAGGTATATTGAGCATCTACTCTGTAGCAGACCATGGACTCAGATACACAAGACAGATGAATAATTCTAGGGCCTTTGCCTTAGAAGATACAGAGACATCAGTGTAAATTAATAACTACATTAATGAGATAACTCTAAACAAAAGTATATATGGATGCCTTCCTCAAACCCTAACCTTTTCATTCTCTTCTCTTCATGTTCAGTTAACTGGGCAATTCAGTTTGCCTATTCAATAATTTTTTAATTTAGCACTTGCTATATGCTTTTGAACTGTGGTGTTGGAGAAGACTCCTGACAGTCCCTTGGACTGCAAGGAGATCCAACCAGTCCATTCTAAAGGAGATCAGCCCTGGGTGTTCTTTGGAAGGACTGATGCTAAAGCTGAAACTCCAGTACTTTGGCCACCTCATGCGAAGAGTTGACTCATTGGAAAAGACTCTGATGCTGAGAGGGATTGGGGGCAGGAGGAGAAGGGGATGACAGAGGATGAGATGGTTGGATGGCATCACCGACTCGATGGACAAGAGTTTGGGTGAACTCCGGGAGTTGGTGATGGACAGGGAAGCCTGGCGTGCTGCGATTCATGGGGTCGCAAAGAGTCGGACACGACTGAGTGACTGAACTGAACTGATATGCTAAACATTTTAGAAATTTGAAGAATAAATAATATTTTTTTCCCTCCCTGGATCTTTACAAAGTATTAGGGAGACAAAAAATAACTTAAGAAGCACCTCTTAACACACTCTGGTAAGAGTTCATGGAGAAGGTGGAGCTTAGCTTGGGCCTGCAGAGAGTGGGTTAGAGTTGACTGGTACCTAAGAGTCAGAGGAAGAGAAACTTCTAAGCAAAGGGAGAAATCTGTGGTCCCCAGGTGAGTAGACAGGCTTGTGGTGGGTGGAGGGACATGAGAAAAAAAATAATGGCTAAATTTGGGGCACTGGAAAGTAGGAATAGGGGACATAAGGCTGAATTGATAGAAGTCAAATTATGCAGGACCTTATATAGAAATTATATAGAAATTCCAGGAAAGAAACAGTTTAATTCATTCAGAGTATCCAGTGTATACTTTGCCCAGGACCCCATTTTGCACTTTCTGAGAAAATAAAGTGCTAATAAATGAATTACAGGTTTTCTTTGGTAAATTGAACACACGAGATAGTTCTGTTGTGAAGAGAAGTTGATATCTTATAGATTGGACTTAATATTTAACTTCTTGCCTTGGCCATCTTTGTCAAATGTCAGTGCCTGCCACTGCCTTTAAACCTTTTCACTTTGATGTCTGTTGTGAGGTCTGTTGGTGGTTACACAGAACATCACGGTTACCCAGATTCCTACACTGTGCTCACGTTGCTGCCTTTTGTCTGCAGGTCCTAAGAGGATGACAGCTTGTCAACCATATCACAACCCCACGGGCCAACCTTTCACCTCTCACCTTCCAGACTGAGGTTTTTGAAAATACATCAACAGGTATGATTTGAAATGTGGTTGTGGAGATGAAATGTGGGTAAAAGTGCAGTTTTAGTCACACTGAGGAAAATGTTTATTTCATTGGATAAATAATATGAAAAACAGCAGATGAATGGAAACATATATTGTTTGACTTGAATAGCTAGACGACCTGAAAGAAATAATAGCAGCAGAGCTACAGGAGAAAAAAAAAAAAAAACAGGTAAGTTACCAAACATTTAAACCAAAGTTGAATCTTGTTTATAAATCATAGCATAAGAAATGTGTGGGACAGAGTCAGGATTGATATGAGTCCTTTAGCTAGAGGGCTGAGAAACAATTTTCTCTTCTTCTTCTTCTTGGTCCATGGGGTCTATGGGGTTGCAAAGAGTCAGACAAGACTACGCGACTGAACTGAACTGATTCTTCTTGGTTTCAGAACCAAGATTATGCCCAAGACCTCCTAGCTTTCTTACTTTCCCTGTCATTTTGACCTGGGCTCCTTTCCCCTGTTGGCTGTGCAATGAATGCAAGGTGTTATGCTCACCTCCGCACCACATGTCAATTGAAAACAAAACAAAACACAACACAAGGCTAATCTTCCCAGGCTTTCTGAGGGTTTTCCCAATTGTGTAAAAGGACTTTAGCTTATTAAGAACCCCTTCTCAGCAACCACCCCCTTTTTTTCCCCTACAGAAAAAAAAGTAGTTCCATGAATAGAGTGAAGTCACTTCATCTAATGTGTCAAAGGAGACATCTTGTGTGCTCAGGAGTATCCTGGGAATTTCATCCCGAGGTTAAAACAGGAAGTTTATGGCTAAGGAGGAGGGGCGCCAACATGGAAACTGGAGTCTACACAGCTCTAAGGGAAAGAGTCTTCATGGTTTACTCTGCTTTTCATTTTCATACTCTGCATTTCTGTAGCCAGCAGCCACACTCATCCTGCCAAGCCTGGCCAGGCTGTGATGTGAGCCCAGGAAATGCCTGTGGTGCTTTTGGGACCTCCCCTGCTGGTGCCTTCTCCCACCCTCACTCTTTCCCTGGCCACCCCACTGGCTGCCAGTCCCTCAAGTCCCCTCCTATCCTCTGGATGGTGCTGCTGAAATTCTCACTCTACTATTGTGTGTGTGCTTAGTCGCTCAGTCGTGTCCGACTCTTTGTGACCCCAAGGACTGTAGCCCTCCAGGCGCCTCTGTCCATGGGGATTCTCCAGGCAAGAATACTGGAGTGGGTTGCCATGCCCTCCTCCAAGGGATCTTCCCAACTCCGGAATCGAAACCAGGTCTCCTGCATTGTAGGCAGATTCTTTACCATCTGAGCCACCAGGGAAGCCCCTCTATTAGATGTGAGAACCAGATTTTAATAAAAACATATCATGGCAACTGCATTTTCAAAACAAATTAGGAAACAGCTAATAATTAGGATCCCAAGATGAGGTTCAATTATTTTCCTTTTTCCCAGAAGGAATTTCCAGTTTCTATTTGACAACCGTCACCATCTTCTTACAGTGAATTTGCAAAACGAGGTTTAGATATATTATTTTCCCTTAGTTTATAGTTTGGTACCCATGGAGTGGGTTCTGAGTTGCTCAGTTGTGTTCAACTCCTTGTGACTCTGTGGGCTGCAGCCCACCAGGCTCCTCTCTGCGCATGGGGTTTTCCAGTCAGGAGTACTGTAGTGGGTTGTCATTTCCTCCTGCAGGGGATCTTCCTGACCCAGGGATCAAACCTGTGTCTCAGTGTCCTGTGTTGGCAGGTAGATTCTTTACCACTGAGCTACCTGGGAAGCCCCATGAGTAGAATGGCAGAAATCACTGAAGGAAGTGTCTGCTTTGCCTGCAATATTTGTGCATTATATTTCTTGTTTATTCAAAAATATTTGCTGCTCACTTGCTCAGGGTGGTGGAGGATACCAAAAATAAATATAAACATTTTTTTATTTGGAGGTGGTTCCATTCTAGTGGAAGAAATGAGGTAAGTTTGGTGCTGTTACTTGGAGCAGGATGTGATGGAAACCACAAGAAATGTTCAAGTTAATGGCTATGAAATTGTACACAAGAAAGAGACTGTATCTGAAGAGAGAGGATTTCCTCTGAGAATTTTAAGAAAGGAGAATTAAGGCCAATTGATCTGACAGTAGGGATGGGTAGAGTGATTTGGATCAAAGAGAAACAGTGTAATCAAAGATGTAAATTTTGTGATATATAAATGAAGATGGGAACTGTTTGGTTTCTTCATGGAGAGCTGATGCTGTATGAGGATGTGTGACCTGCAAAGTATTGAGAAACCACAGAATCTCTGAGCAGGGGAGTACCCTGACAAAGATGTTTTCAAGGCCCAGTGAGAGGTTTCCTTCCATGTAACTACATCATGCAGCATCCTGGGTTGTAACTACTTCTATACGCACTCTCTTAAAGACTGTAGATTGTAGACAGCAACCACTTCTTGAAGATGAAAGATGAGCATCTAGAGACCTGTCACAGAGTCTGGTACATACCATGGACTTAAAAAAAAAGTGTTTTGAAGAGATAAATGAAGGTAATAGGGTTGACAAGTACTGTAACAGTGCTGCTGCTGCTGCTAAGTCGCTTCAGTCGTGTCCGACTCTGCGCGACCCCATAGACGGCAGCCCACCAGGCTCCCCCGTCCCTGGGACTCTCCAGGCAAGAACACTGGAGTGGGTTGCATTTCCTTCTCCAATGCATGAAAGTGAAAAGTGAAAGTGAAGTCGCTCATGGACTGCAGCCCACCAGGCTCCTCCGTCCATGGGATTTTCCAGGCAAGAGTACTGGAGTGGGGTGCCATTGCCTTCTCTGACTGTTAGCAGTACAGAGGAGTATTTTGGAAGGAAATTTGTCAGTTTTTGGAGACTGATTTAATGTAATGGAGAAGAAAGATGGTTTTCAACTGAGTGAGTGAGACTGAAGGTAGTCTTGAACAGAAACAAGGTGGTCAGTGAGCCCTCAGCACTGCTATTCTGATGGGAAATATGAGGGTGCACGCTTCCAAACCCTCATCGGTAGAATTATCCAAGCTGAAATAGCATTCCCAATCCCTGTAAACAGATGTCAATCAGACAACATTATGAAACAAATCAGTATGTTTAAGAAAATTCATGTTTGATTACACATACTTTTTAGAACTTTTGTATACTAAAAAGTGAATCACGCACTTGTGTGATGCTTTTCGAATGTCTCTATGCAGCTTAATATTTTGCCTTATGTTTAATGCATGAACAATCCTTTTCACTTTCAATAAATTAAGGAAACTCCCATAAAAAGGATGGAAAGAAAGTTGTGGATCTCTTATTCATTAAATTATTATACTACATATAACAATAATTATTACACTATCTATGGTAATAAATGATGAGTCTGCCCTGTTACTTCCCTCCAAACAGCCTGTTGGGTAGCAGAAGTGGATAAGGTATGAAAGAAATGGACTGTGATCACCTTCAGTCCAAACTGGTTGAATTCACTCTTTTTCAATAATATTAATGAAAATGTAAATAGTATTTAATTACAAGGTTTTAAAAAAATTAAACACTGAAAGTTTAATAGGTAAAGTTTACGAAATTAAGCACATTAGCAAAGAAAGATTATTGATGATAGTAGGTAGAGTATCATGTTTAGGAATGCAATTTTTATACAGAAAGACCCAGAAGCAGTGGTCACTATGTCAGTTCTCCAAAACTATAAAGTACTGCAGGTCTTTGGAGCAGGGAGGCATGGTTTATGGCTGGATGATCCAGAAAGTATTCATGTATTTCAGGGTATATGAGCTTAGCCTTGAATTATGGGTAGATTTGCAATAGGCAGAAATGCAAGAAAAAAGATTCCAAATAATAAATAGCAGAAAGCTATACTAATATGGCTGCTGCATATTAGAACTAGAATATTGACTAGGCTGTAAGCCTACAACTATTAAGAATATGTATCCCAGAAGTTAACCAGGAAACACATAAAGAATAGAAATGTTCTCAATTACACAGCTGCAAAAATTAAGTTAGATGTCACAGGGTATTAAGAATGTGTAATAAAATTCAAGTTTGTTGCAATTTATACCATGTAGGAAAAATGCAATTCCTCTGGAAAGAACTTTACTTCCTCATTGACTTATAATTATAGATATACTTAATTCTATCAATAATTTATTTTTATTGGTAATGAATATTAGTACTTTAGCCTAAAGCATTTCTATTCCTTGTATGCCAAGTAGTTAATGACCTGTAAATGAACTCTTAAATATGCTAAGGAAGCTCATTATTTAAGGTAATTATTTAGCAAAGCAATGATCCTTTGGTTATGCAAATTACTGACATTAAAATTATAACTTTGTAGGTATCCAGTTGTATGTTTCATTCTGGCCCTCAAAATGACCTTTCAATCCAAGTATTGCTTGCTCCAAAGTTAAGATGAATAATGGGAAGATGAAAATTCATAACTCAAGAGTGACAGAGAATATGTTACCCACATCTCAAATGTGTTAATCGTTCAGTTGTGTCCAACTCTTTGTGACCCCATGGACTGTAGCTCACTAGGCTCCTCTGTGCATGGAATTCTCCAGGCAGGGATGCTAGAGTGGGTAGCCATTCCCTTCTCCAATGGATCTTCCCAACCCAGGAATCAAACTTGGGTCTTCTGCATTGCAGGCAGATTCTTAACCATCTGAGCCAGCAGGGAAGCCCACATCTAGGGATTCCTCCATTTTCTGCAGGTGATGGAGCTGGAGCCCAGGGTGATGATGATGATGCTAGCTTTGGTTTGTTATAGTCCCTCTGTTGGGTAGTTGTATACATTTATGAGTATCATGTGGCAATTATAAGACATTTTTGGTTTTAGTGTCACTTTATTGGAAGACCACCCTCATCAGACGTGTGTGTGTGTGTGTGTGTGCGCCAAGTTGCTTCAGTTGTGTCTGACTCTGTGCAACTCTGTGGACTGTAGCCCGGCAGGCTCCTCTGTCCATGGGATTCTCCAGGCAAGAATACTGGAGTGGGTTGCCATGCCCTTCTCCAGGGCATCTTCCTGACCTAGGGATTGAACCCGCATCTCATGTCTCCTGCATTGGCAGGCAGGCTCTTTACTGCTAGCACCACCTGGGAAGCCCCGCCTTCATCAGATAGACATTTATAATTTACTTTTTTTGTGTGCCTATTAAGTGACACTTAACCCAGTACTGGAAACCGTTTGTGTACCTATTTTTTTGACTTTAACATCATGTTGTTTGAAGGCCATTTTCATCAGATAGACATTTATGATTTACTTTTTTGTGTGCCTACTAAGTGCCAAACACTTACTAGGTAGTGGAAATAATCTGTGCCTGGTAGCATAGAGGAAGGGTGACCAGGAGAAAGAAGCAAACAAATCAATATACCTTTTCACTGTATGTTGAGTGAGACAACTGAGTGATGGTCAGACACTCTGGGGATATTTAGAAGAAACATCTGGTCCAGACTGGGAGTACAAGAGGAGGTTTTGAAAGAAGTGAAAACAGATTGAGGGCCAAGGAGTAAGAATTGGAGACAGGGAGTCAGGCTGTCTTAGGCAGAGAGAAAAAGCCTGTAACAGGAGGTGAGTAGCTTTGGGCTATCCTCTGGACTGCAAATCACTCAGGGTGGCCGAGTGTAAGTATCCCAGGGATGGTGGTGAACAATGAGGCTGGAGAAGGAAGAGGGAAACAGGGAGCCAGAAGTTTTTATTTCTTTAAATGATAAGGGTTTTTAAATTCAGATTTGCATTTTAGGAAGATCACATTCACTTTAGCATTATGTAAGGGTGTCAAGACAGTTGTGATATTAATATATAAGGTTCTACTGCATAGCACAGAGAACTATATTAATGGTGTGGTATGTGGTAAGCACGTGTGTCTGTGTGCTCAGTCGTGTCTGACTCTTTGCAGCCTCATGGACTGTAGCCCGCCAGGCTCCTCTGTCCATAGAATTCTCCAGGCAAGAAAACTGGCGTGGTAGCCATTCCCTTCTCCAGAGGATCTTCTCTACCCGAAGATCAAACCCACATATCCTGTGTCTCCTGCACTGGCAGGTGGGTTCTTTACCACTGTGCCACCTGGGAAGCCTACTATACTCAATATCCTGTAATAAACTGTAATGGAAAAAATATGAAAAAGAGTATATATATGTGTAATTGGATGACTTTGATGTATAGCAGAAATTAACACATTATAAGTCAACTATACTTCAATAAATTTAAACATATGTATCTAGTAGCCTATTTAGTAGGGGCCAAATGTAGGAGAGTCTGTTGTGCACTGAGTTAACCCTTAGTTAATTCCTGCATGTGGGCACGTGAGATTTGAGGCAGTGTCTCTTTACTAACATACATGTCTAACATTCAGAATATTAACAGTCACAGGCTGTGCTCATATTTGCAAGTTCAATGTCTGTTCCAGGGAGAGGGTCTCAGATTCAGTCAAGGAGAATCACAGGAAGATATTGACATAACTCACATAAAAGTTAACAAAAGAAGCCACAGAAGAGACCAAGAAAATTGAATGCACTCAAGACAATCATAAAGGGGAATTAAAATGATCTGGATATTGATTGGTGGGGACTGAGTGACAGGAGGGAATAGTGGACACCCTGCCTCCTGGTTTGAGTCAACAGGTGGATGGTGTTGATTGATTTTTGGAGAGGAGTACAAGAGGAGAGAATGGTGGGGGTGCGGGGTGGGGATACTGGTGAGAGTTTATCTGAGGTATCCTAGGAGCACCGAGGAAGAAGTGTTTGTCTGGCAGTATTTGATTATATGAATTTGAATTCAGGGGAGAGGCAGGAACAAGAGCTGTTTAGAAGTCATCAGACAACAAGTGGGAGCTGAGTCATTCATGGCGGACAGCGTCCCCCAAGCAGAGTGTGAAGAGTAAGAGGCCACCATCCTGAGTGACGAGTCTTCAGTGTTGCCTATGTTACAATGCATTGAACACACACACACACACACACACACACACACACACACACACACACAACTTAACAATTTGATGGACTTGAGCTCAGTCACTCAGTCTTTGCGACCCCGTGAACTGTAGCCTGCCAGGCTCCTCCGTCCATGAGGCAAGAATACTGAGTGAGTTGCCATTTCCTGGGAAATGATAAGTCACATCATAACAGACAAAACTTAACCAAACTCCTGCCACCAGTCTCTTACAGATCTTAGTGTTTAGCAAGCCTGCTTTGACAGGAGGAGGTGAAGTGTATTTGCAAACATGTCCCTTTATGGTCCCTCCCTTACAGTTCCCCTTCACTTGGCTAAATGTGTGTTTTTAGGCTTTGTGTAGAGCACATTGAGAGGCCATTGTCTTCAGGTAGTCCTCTCTTTCCTGAATACTAAAAAGACTTGGAGAATTTTAAATGATTTCCAATACAAAGTTGAGGGGAAAATTGTCCTCAGTTTATATCAAGTTATCTCTAACATACACATTTAGTTGCTTATTTCCTAATTTATTGCTTTTCCCTAAATCCTCTCCATTTCTTCTACCCATTCTTTTTCTCCGTTCCTTATCTACAAGCTTTTGTACCTGTCAGTATTACTAAAACCGACATTCAATGTTTCTTGCTTTCTGCCTTCTCTGAAATCCTTCTGAATACAGCTGCCAGCATGCTTCCAAATCTCCACTTTCATGAGGTCACAAGGGTTGACAATGATTTTTCCATGGCAGTCAAGTGCAGGTTTCTTTCCTTCCAGATTCTCCAGAATAAAACCACACCACCCAGCCTGTGTTATTGTACTGAACAATTCCTTGACAGAACTCTTCAAAGCAACCAGACTTAACTCTTTACTAACTCTTCCTGGGAATCTGCTATGATTCTTACATTTGCTATCCATTTTGCCAAGTGAGGACCTCAACCGTAATAAACATGATTTATTAGAAAGAGCACAAAGATGAAATTAAGAAACGCTTATCCTAGGTTTGGAGCCTAGGGATCCCTTTGGCAAGGTGTTTAAGTTCTCATCTACACAAGATAAACATATCTGCTAACACATTTTACAGTTATGTTGATGAAAAAATGAGATAAGTGCTTTCTAAACTATCAACAGCTACATAAAGCAAATCTTATCTAACTAAAAATTACTCTTATCTGAAACTCCAGAATACATGATTTTAAAACTATGTATACATATTTGGTATCTTTGAAATTTTCAGCCTTTTTAGATACAAGTTACAAATGACTACTATTTGAAATATTTTTAAAAAGGGACCTGGAAGTTGGGAACGGAGATATAGGCCAACTATTCAGCGAATTCTCAACACTGGCTTTCAAAAAAAGTGGCCTGTATAACTTTTACTTAGTTAACCCGGAATGCAGAACAACACTCTTGCCAGCAACATTCCTATGAGGAGAAATGTCATTCCCTGTCAGAGAGAATGACAGCTTCAGCAGTCAGTAAGACTGAGCCATGAAGTCAAAAAGATAATCATTAAAAATTTGGTTGAGCAATCCGAAACTAAACACTCAAAAGCAGTTAAGTGCTTTTTGATATACATATTATCTACAACAAAGCAAAAGCAGATATAAAAGCAAATCATTGTAACTTTGTTACAGAAAGATTATGAAAAAGTGGTGAATAAGTAAATGGAAATTAGTAGTACACTACTCATCAACACTAATTTAAGGATTAAGTGTCCTATTAACAAAGGATTAAAGGATCAAAATGCCATTTGGATTGCAGTTTTTATTTCAACAAACAAAAGTATTTAGGAGCTTGTGTAGCTTCACTCAAGTCTTTCATCTGTAAGCCTACTTTATGTCTTATACCCGCTTTCCTTCTATCTTTGTTTTAAAGATTTTGTCCTCAGATAGGAGACAGACTATTAATTGTCCTCATGCCCACAGATCTCCCAAGCCATCTCCTCCATCGTTGCCTGTATTGTTGGTGGTTCCCATTCAGCATCACTGACTTTGGGCTATAAATGAATTATTTCCAAAAGTGTGTTTTCATTTTCCAAATAGATTGAAAGCTCCATGAGGTCAACACAAAATCTAATCCTCTCTGTTCCTTATACTGACCATCAAGATACAAACTCTTAACAAATATTTCTAGAGTGACTGAAATCAAACCTAAAAAACAGAAATCTGTTATCTATGGTTTCACAGCTATAAAGGTAACATAAGTAAAATATTTATTATGAAAATATAAACTTAGCTCTTCACAAATATTTACTACTAAAGTGTTTAGAGAACAGTATTTATTTATGGATTAATATCTTATTCAGTTAATGAAGTGCATTTTATAAAAAGTGGTGCTTTAACAATCAATTTCCAATTACTAATCAAGTCAGAATGCTTAGAGAAGTTGGGACAGTTCATTTGAGATGCTCCAGTTGATACCATGCCAGTGGGTTTATAAATAGAGCATATATATATATATATACATATATAATGTACAAAAATGTTTTGTTTGAATTCTGTATTTCTTGATGGAACTTGAAATTAAAATGGTATTCACATGACCAAATTAAATCTACCGCAACTATTAATAGTTGGGGGAATATTGGCAAGAAGAGTGTTTTTTTAATTCGCTCTTATTTTAAAAGTATTTTTAAGTAAAAAGGGCAACATCATTTTTAGAGTTTGTTGAAAACTTCAAATATCTAGTCCCCAGAAGCAAGATTCATCATGAGGAATATCTATGGCCTAACCGAGTTTTCAAAATAGTGCCCACATATACCATACTTGTTGAACAAATTCAGATTTATTGAAAGTAAACATTTACATTGGCTACAATGTTAGAACTATTACAAAGCTGAATAAAAGAGGCTTAAGTAGCAATAGAAAGCAAGTGCAGTAAAAAGTGAATAGAGAAAATATTTGGCCTTAGTGATCTTTTGGCAGTATTTACATTATGTACATATTGTTAAATATTTATAGTAACTCTAAGGCACCAAAGGCTAAATAGCAGGTTGCAATACTATTTTGTGCACAAAAGTCAATAAATTTATTGTAAAGAAGGCTGTAGAGTTAAAGAAACATAGGCATGTCTTAATGTTTACATAAAGGAGTGGCTGTATTTTTTAAAATCTCAAATGATACATTAAATATTGGGCAATTGAAGAAATTATTTTCAGGACATTAAATTATGTTGACTATGTAAATAAGCACTATTTTTTACTGACTTGCTGGTAAATGTATAATGTAATCTATTCTTCAACACAGCTTTTTCACACTCATGGATATGTTTTGTCTAAAAACTATTTGAAATTCCTTTGAACTACAAAAACTTATCCTAATACATCAGAGTGTATACAAAATTCCCAAGAAAAATTTACTGGGTAATAATATACATCAAATTTATAATCTGACAAAAATTTAGCAGGCATTCAATGCTAGAATACTTGAATATTCAGTCTGCCATTCTGGTATAGCAGTTGGGTATTTTAATTCTTTAATTGTTAAGAGTGGGCAATTTTTTGCAGCTTCAGGTAAATGGACATAAAATTTACCCATGTAGAAAACCAGTATTAAAGGGAACTAATTATCTTTAAATTTTGCAGATTGAAACCCCTTCACATAACTCACTGGGTGATAACTATGTTATTCATCATAGGTGACTGAAATATCCATATTACCGTACTGTCAAGAGGTACTTGATAACAAAGATCCAGCATGGTCTTGACTGTTTAATTATTTGATCACTTCTGTTTGTAAAATTTTATTTGATCCTTATACTGGAAACCCAATTGATCTTAACAGACATTCTATCATTCGTCCTGAGGTAGTATTATAATGAAGAATTCAGCAGGACAATAGAATAACATATTTTTAAAATGTGCTTCAAGTGCCACCATGAAATCCATATATTTAGATGGCAGACAGTCTAAAGTTGAATGTCCCCTCATGACATACTAAATCGCTATCTGATGAAGTCATTCAAACTTTAACAAGGATGATGAAGTCTTCCTTAGAATTTTCTAAAACACCATGCCCTAAGGCAAATTATGGTATTACAGTATAAAGTACTGTTAAAATTCTTTCAGTGATAATAAAGACTCATAGACTTACATATTAAAAGTTTCCTTTCTTTTAGCTGAGGGGAGAATAATTGAGAGATTTCTTTTCTAAACTCTTAAATTTTTCAATGAGAAATATCACAGCATTAAAATAGCTTGCCTAAGTTTCTTGTATCACATAGTATTTGAGAATGAATTTAAGGAGGTGATACTCTTACATTTAAATTTAAAAACCACCTTCAAATCCAATATTTGACTGAGATTTGTTGAGCAACAAAATAAAAATAATTGTAACAGAATACAATTTAAGGCATCAAAGACCTCACCATAATGTATTTTATAGCACTCGGCTATAAGTATATTATTACTGTTTTTCTCTTCTTGAATGTTTGATCATTTTCTTCTCTTCTTAAATACACTGGACAATGACAGAGGATGAATTATTCATAGTGAAATGTTTACAAAATCAGTAATGCAGGAAAAAAAGTAGAACTAATAAATTAAGGCTCTTCTTCCCCTACTTTAAGAATGAAAATAAATGATTGCTTTTGCTCAGTGAGTTAATATTAAGCAGTAATGGCTACATCAATAATGTAACTATTACAAAGCATCAGTGAACAGACTTCAAGTGATTATAGAAGAACAACACAATATCACATATTTGGAATCATCAAATAAGTCAAAAGATAATTTCTTAAAAGAAGTGACTGAATCAAGGCGTGATAATAATGTTTAAACTTCTAAATTTAAAGGACCTGTTTGGATTTTGAAAGCACGATATTCATCTACTAACAGGTATTGAAATTAGATTCTGTAGAAATAAAGATAAGCATCAGTATACTATAGTATTCCCAACATCAAAAGTCCAATTAAAAGACTGGATTTTAGAATACTGATTTAAATATTTACTTTTAGAATATTGGCTTAAAAAGGCTCTGACAGTTTTTCAAAAAAAATTAAAATCTGTCAGTCTGCCTTGCAAAATCATTCAATTGATTATCATTAGAAGACATTATCATAAAAGATGTCTATTATCTGTAATAATTTAGTAGGCATTAAAGCTATCAATTACTTCCCTTGCTCTGTTAGCTGAATCTACTTTCATGCTTAAGTTGATAGTAGAAGTTTGTATTATGAAGTTTTATCTCCTCTAAATAGTCTCCCTTGAGTCCTCCAAGCTCCCTTTCCAGTTCAGCTTCTAACACAACACTCCTTACTGATCACTCAACTGTTAAATAAACCCTTACTGGATTGGTGGTTTTTAAATTATGCTTGGAGGTACTACAGAGAGTTTTTGGAGGTGCCTCAGTGGTCCTAGTGGCCAAACATATGCGGTTTCAGGATTTCAATTTCCAAATCCTGCTATTACAGCTTTATATTTATGTCATATATATGAATGTTCCACAAAATTATTTTGAAGAAGTAATTTTTTTACTTTTGTTACTTTTTAAAACACAGTAAAGGGACTTGGGAGACTATGGGAGTCATGGCAGAAAGCAGCAAGCAGTCCTCTTGTCCCACGTAAAGTCTTCAAATATCTGGTCACAGAAGACTGAATAAGATACTGTACCTTGGCCCTGCCATACCAATATTATCCTTCAGTCTGGCCTTGAGTTCAGAGGCACAAGTCAAAACAGATCAATATTTTAAGTGGATCCTATCACAATGATGAATATCCCAACCACTTCAAGTCTATTTTTGCAGAAATAAGTGGCATATCAATTATTTACAATATAAGAAAACAAATGATTAAGAAATGCTTCCTAGATGGCAACCTTTAACAATGCGGATGACCTTTGTTCTCACCTTTTATACCAAAGGAAAATAAGCACAGAATTTATAATATTACACTTGCAAATGAGTGTACATTTAAAATTTTTTCTTTTTAAATAGAGTCAGATATGAGCCTTGATTCAGGGTTTGAATGGAGTGGCAGACTTGCTAATTAAACTGCTCTCATGAATGGCCTTATTCCAAAAACATCATGCAGGAAAATAAACACTGTCAATTAAAACTTGTAATGAATAAGAACTCAGGATCCAAAGAAACAGAAACAATTTTGATGAGCACATGACTCGAAAAGAGAATGCTGAGAGCTGGTGTTACTGTTCTCTGTAAACGTATTCATATTCTTTTAATATAAAAGAAATTTCAAAGTTTGTCTTCTTTCTCAACATGAAAAACAAACTAAGCACAGATCTTAAATGAAAAAATATAAAAAGGCTGGTGTGGTATAAATAAATGTAAAAAACATTCCATTGTAGGAAATAAAAATATATATACTGTTTGGTTAAATTCAAGGTCTTTCTTTTAAACATATGATCATTCAAATACAGATTTAGTCCACCAGGGGTGTCTACATACCCCAGATTACAACATTATAACATTATAAAGAGTTTAACTGAAGGGAAAATTCTTTAAACAAATAGAAAATTTGTTTGCAAATATTTTCAGTGAATGAATGGTGATGAATTTGGCTCATATCTTGCTTTATGTCCAGAGAGAATATCATTTTCTTACTGAATATTATTTTCTTTCCATTGAATGAGAACAGAACTGTGGAGCTATGCCATCTTTGTTGTTAAAATACATATATGTGTAGATGCACACATATATGCACAATCAGACATTTGATGCATGAATCTATAGATACGTATATTACATACTTTTAGGCAAAGCACTGCATCTAAAGACCTAATTGTTTTCATATAAGGAAAAATAACAGATTAGGAAACATCCTTCCCCAAAACATTCGAACTTTCATACTGCTAATTATATAGCACATCAGAATGGGCAAACATTATACTTTTTGCAAAGTCTCTTACAGATTTAGACGCCATTATAAAATGCTTTCAATTCTCTTTTGGTACCCTAAGATGTCGGTATATAATATTAAATTTCCAATTAGAGAGTTTAATATAAAAATATCAGCACAAAACTGTTTTTTCAATCTGTTTATTGTGTGAGGAACCCAAACTTCAGTTTAAGTGCTGTGTAATTTTATTACTAGATTCCATAACCCTACAATTGATAAATTATATACCATTTTAGGTATTTAATGATATACTTAGAAATACTAAGAAAAAAATCAGTATTCAAAGGATTAATTTTGTTTATAATAACAATAAATTATTTTATCATCTTCTTCAGTTCAAAATCCAGCTTTGAACCCGAGGAAGGCTTTCAAATCATGTGAATTAAATGGTGGTCCTCTAACCAGTAGCAGTTTGATTACCAATTACTCGAAGGATCTCTTTGTGAATGCCTCCTTCTTGCGTGTTAATATTTGCGTCTCCCACTTGGCCATCTTCATAGCTAAAACACAAAAACATCAAACATTCAAAAAGATGAAACATTCAAGAACATTTTGAGAGCACTTAAGACAGCTTAGAAATGATCTCTGATACCTAAAGTACTGTCCAAAGGAATCAACAGAAGGACAATTCTCAGTTATATTTAATAACATGATCACATTACTAAATGCAGAAAAGGTCACATCACTAAACACATGATTATTCCACATCATGCCCTGATTTGCCCCTTCATTTTAAATTTTAACCCCCCATAAAGCATTGCTTGAATGGAGGAAGCATGCCAGTGTCTTTGGCCCTGTGAACACTTCCCTCAGCAGTTGTTATTTGAAGCCTGCTGAGAAAGAACATACTGACTTCAGTTTTATGTTCCTTGGTTTCTTGACTTCTTTGCTCCATTACTACTTCAATTATTTCTTTATTTTCTGATCAGTAACACTCTCAGAAAAATCACCTTACCTTCCACCATTGCTCCTGCAGGATTCTTGCCTTTTAATTACTATTCGGTTGTAATCAGTGCTGTATTTTTTTTTTTTTTTCCCCTTATCACTGGTTGCTGTATTTAGTCCAACTAAATTAAAACCCTATTCTTATTTATGCTGGTACTACACATAAGAAAGCAAGTCTGCCAAGTTTAGCTAAGTAATAGAAGTGAAAATACATTAAAAGACTGCGATTACTAAGTCCTTTAGAAAGAAATAATTACATTTTAGATGATAATTCATTTCCTCAAATAAACTTACTTGGGCAATAAGAATTTCCCAGGAATGAATTTTTAAACTTCCATGATAATATTCAGAGTAGAATAAGTAATGAATTAATTTTACTTCATAAAAACGACTTCAAGACAGAAGCTTTAGAGAAGTGGTAATTACTTCAAAATAGATAACCAGGGGTGTAAGCACAGAGTCTCAGAGATTAATGTGTGCCACTGTCTTTTTCCCACCAAACCTAAAATTCTCCTGAAATGGTACAATACAGAAAAACAAAATAAATGACATATAACAATGAGAAGTTAGGTCTTTATATAATCAACTGCTTAAAAACCCAGTGATAACTGCATTTGTATCAAGTTTAAACTCCTAAGGGGGCTTCCTTGGTAGCTTAGATGGTAAAGAATCTGCCTTTAAAGCAGGAGACCCAGGTTTGAGCCCTGGGTTGGGAAGATCCCCTGAAGGAAATGGCTACTCACTCCAGTATTCTTGCCTGGAGAACCCCGTGGACAGAGGAGCCTGGCAGGCTACAGTCCATGGGGTTGCAAAGAGTCAGACACAACTGAGAGATTAGCACTTTTTTAAAAAAACTCCTAAGAAATGGCCCAAGGTTGCCTACTTGGTTAATTCTTACTGTGCAAATACACACATACACATATGTATACATAAGGCATTCAGTGGTGAAACATTATTGTGAAAAAAGAATAGGATATATGGTACAAAGCCCAGTTGTAAATATTTTCTCAGGAGATCAAACAATATTCTATCATGTCCGACTTTTTACGACCCTATGGACCATAGCCCACTAGGTTCCTCTGTCCATGGGATTCTCCAGGCAAGAATACCGGAGTGGGTTGCCATGCCCTCCCCCAGGGGATCTTCCTGACCCAGTGGTTGAACCTGCAACTCTTTATGTCTCCTGCATTGGTAGGTGGGTTCTTTACCAGTAGTGCCACCTGAGAAGCCTCTGTTACAAACTAGAGAATGTGTAAAGCAAAACACTTTAGAATTATCCAGATCTAATCAGGTGTTTTGAAGCAAACTGTATAGAAATATATCTTATTGGACAAGTAAAATATGTTAGCCTTGTTTTTATATAAATTCTGGCTACTCACTGGATCAAGAGTAGGTTGAGCCATCCATAATTCTGAGCAAGGCTGGGGAAGCAACCTGGCTTGCAGGCTCAGCCCAAAGAAGATAATGGTGCTTTACCAAACCAACTGAGCTAGCTCCTCTAGGATACAGATTATGGAAAACTTTTTAAAGAGATTGACAAAAAGAGTATAAAGCAGACACAAAGAAAACCATATTGCTTTGAGAGAAGTGGGAAGAATGGCAGGTCCTAGAATTGTTTTGTTCTTGATGACTTTCCAATTTCAGGTCCCAGTCCACCGTGTAACTCCAGCCTAAATTTCCTCATAGGAGATTATGTCTATGATACTTTGGGTATAGTCAACACACCTACTGTGTCCCCTGTGCTTTGGACACAATGTTGAGTAAAATATTCTCATCTTTATAGATATCCCAGCAGCAGCCTACATCTCTCTTCTTTTTAATTTAAAGTGGATGTTGATTAAAATTTGTCTGTAATACGTCATAATTTCCATTTTCTCCTTAACCCACTGCAATTATTCTTCAGGTCCTACTGCTAAGTTGCTTCAGTCGTGTCCGACTCTATGCGACCCCATAGACGGCAGCCCACCAGGCTCCCCCGTCCCTGGGATTCTCCAGGCAAGAACACTGGAGTGGGTTGCCATTTCCTTCTCCAATGCATGAAAGTGAAAAGTGAAAGGGAAGTCGCTCAGTCCTGTCCGACTCTTCGCGACCCCATGGACTGCAGCCTACCAGGCTCCTCCGTCCATGGGATTTTCCAGGCAAAAGTACTGGAGTGGGGTGCCATTGCCTTCTCCCTCAGGTCCTACTACTATCCTGAAAAATACTGACAACGGTTGCGCATGGCAACCAGAAGACTATATCCACTATGTCCGCAGCATGGGATACAGTTGATGGCTTTTTCGTGAAGCTGTATCATCTCTTCCCTCCTTAGTTGGCCCTTTGATAATTAATTCTCAGTCTCCTTCATTGCATTTTCTTCCCTAACCTCCCATTTCAATGCTGGTTTTATTCACAATTCACTCCTCTGTGTTCTTTCTTTTCACGATATGCAAAGAAAGAACATAGTCTTTAGTCTCTCCCACTGTTGTTACTATCAGCCACTTGCCGATTCCTAAAACTGTATCTCCAATCCTTACATCTTGCCCTAACTATACACTTCCTACAGAAATCACAGAGGTGGTGTATTTAAAACTGAAATTTAATTTATTAATTCAAAACCGACTGCTCTTTTCTATTCTGTCAGTCTTTAAACTTGAAGTACTACCATCTATCAGGAATAACAGGAAAACCAGTTATTCTTGGTTATGCCATGTGCCCAAATCTAATAAATCATCTGGTTATCTCACTTCCAGTTTCCTACTTATTCTCACTTGCAACTTCTCTCAATCTGACACCATCAACTTCATTTAGGCTTTCACTGGTAAACAAATCTAATGGTAAAGAATTCGATTGCCAGTGCAGGAGATGCAAGAGACTTGGGTTTGATCCCTGGGTTGGGAAGATCCCCTGGGGTAGGAAATGGCAACCCACTCCAGTATTCTGGGCCTGGTAAGTTCCACGGACAGAGGAGCCCAGTGGGCTACGGTCCATGAGGTCACACAGTAGGACACGACTGAGTGTGCACACACACACACACACACACACACACATACACACTATTCGTCTAATGAGTGATTTTCAAATTGCACGTTGTATACAGTTAGCAGGCTCTGAAATTAATTTAGACTGTGCAGGCTAGCATTTTTCAATGAAATTAGAATAGAGAAGGGCAGTAAGTACCAACCAAGATTGTTCTTTCCCTGGTCCCAATGTCAAATACATTTCTTTTTGTAGTGAGAAACGCTGATCTAGACGATTCTACTAAACATGGTAACTAGTTTTTCTAGCTCTACACTTATCCGCACCATCCCTCCTACAAGACTATTCTCTGCCCTGCTAAAGTGATGCAAATGGCCATTGCTTTACTTGTAAAACAAGATCCAACGTCACTGCCATTCACTCTAGAGTCCTTCCTAATCCAAACATAAATTTCCTCTCCAGTCATGCCCCATCTCTCTCCCCTCACTCTATTTTCCATTCAGATGGAAGGGTTCTCTGTACCCAAATACACATTCACTGACACTCAAAAAGCCTTTGACGTTACAGAGAGTAGGTGAGACTCACATTCTTTAAATAAACTATAATAATTTAGAGAAAGAACATAAGGGAGAAAAGAACAGAGAGCAAGAATGAGAAATTGAGCTGAAAGTATCAGGAAAAATGCTTATTTTTCCATTGTCTGTGAAGCCCATAGGAAATACAACAGTTGAGGGCTGAAGGATAAAATTGATCAAAGGCATTTGGGTGTCTGAAACTATGAAGCATATATAATAATAAAGGAAAACCCAACTACCATTTGAGTTAGTCAACCAGCAGGGCTTAGATACTTGAATTACTAGTGGCATTACAGCGTTTACTATAATATAGCATATAGACTATTTTCAGTTATTATTATTACTAAGTTGTTAATGTAAAACTGTTGTTTTACGTTAAACATGTTGCAGTTTACCTACATCTAGAAAGCAACAAAATTTTAAAAAGAAATAGAGCAAGAATGATATCAACAGGGAAGTGATACACTTGAGTGGGGGTTTCTGAAGAAGGAAATATGAAATTATCTGCAAGAAGACAAAAATTACTTATGTTATTAGTGATATAAAAAGTGTGGAAGTGTTGGTTGCTCAAGTGTGGGCAACTCTTGGTGACGCCATGGACTATACCCAGCCAGGCTCCTCTGTGTGTGGGATTCTCCACGCAAGGATACCGGGATGGGTTGCCATTTCCTTCTCCAGATGATCTTCCTGACCCAGAGATCAAATCTGGGTCTCTCACTGCATTGGCAGGATTCTTTACCACTGGCGCCACTTGGGAAGCTCATAGCAGCTTTGGGACAGTTTTAAGACTGGTACACATACATGTGTTTTCTGATTTCCTAAATCTGGAATCCAGAAATGGTAGTACTGCTTTTCATTAGCTGCAGGGAGGAGAAATTCACTGTGAACTGAATGACATTCAGCACGTCTCCAAAGTTCCTGTAAGAAATCTGATGCTGTAAGTGCATTGTCTACTTCACAGCCCATGTAGAAATCTCTTGATTAAGTTAGAACATTCAGTCTTTTGTCACTGCTTTCATTCAATATGTATTAAGTCTTTCTGCACAAGACATGAGATTCCCAAACACAGACAGAATTTGCATTTTACTAGGGGAGATAATAGAGTTATGCAGTTAACTGGAGGACAAGGCAGCCTGGGTGAACAAAGAAAGGGCAAGCAGAAGTCACAGTAAAGACAGATATCCTGTCTGACTGGGACGCCGGGAAAGGCCCCATGGAAAAGACCACATAGTTACGCCTGGAAAGGTTGATTAAAGGCTGAACTGGTGAGAAGGCCAAGCACTAGTACTGACTGAGCAAAGGCATGGTGAATGGGAACAACAGTTGCAAGTTTTTTCAGAAATGGCTTGGAAAATAATTTTATTCAATGAGTGGTTTATATGGATAATTGAAGTCAAGTCAGATGGGTACCATGTTGCAGAATGCCAATTTTTTTGTTTTGTTTTGTTAATAACTATTAGCCTTCATGAACAAGGAATAATCAAACTCTCCTTTTGGAAAAATAATGTGGTATAAATTGTATGATCTTATTAACTGTTGTTAACTCTAAGGTGGGACTATGATGGGTGACTGTCTCTCTTTCAACTTGCTTTTGATTTCAGTGTCTGTACATTGAACAGGTACCACTAATGTAATAATGTTTTTTATAATCTGGCAGTATAAAAAAATAGGTTAGGAGCAATGAAGAAAGCAGAAGCATGGAAAATAACTAGCAATCTTCTGGTGTACTGCAGGGAGTTTACGATACACATGGAAACTCGTGAAAAGATGTACTTGGGAACCGATGACTAGCAAGCAAGGAAAAAGAAACTGAAAGCTACAGCTCAGGTTCCAAGTCTCCTTGATGTATGACGTGAGCAGAGATGGAGGAAGTTGTGAAAGCAGATAGGGGATTTAGCAATAACAGGCTCCACTTTGTACGTAATGATCTGAAAATTAGTCGACTTTGGAGGGGAGGGAAATATCCAGCAAGCAGTTATAAAATTGGCATTTCATTCATTCCTACTTATCTGCCAAGCACTATACTGGTGACCTATGTAGTGCCCAGTCTCAAGAGGCATACAGAGTAGTAGTGGAGGAGACAATACATAAAAAGAACAATCCAATCATAGAAACACATCCAAGGTGTTATACAGTAACAAAAAGGAGCAGCACAAAGGCATCAAGAGAAGTTTCTGGGAGGAGGGAAGATATACACTAAGATTTAAACGAGCAGTGGGAATTAGACAGGTAATATTGAAGAGATAGGCAATAGAGAAAAGAATGAAAGAAAGGATCCAAGCTTAATGAAGAAAGGAAAGAAGAACAGCATGGAGTGCAGAAATTCCAGCATACAGGTCAGATTGCACAGCGTAACATTCCAGGTATGAGACAGCGGCCAGTGGAAAATGATGGGCCATGCAGCTGGGCATCTCTTCCTCCTTCAACACAGTGGTGTTGAAAAAAAGAACAAAGCATCAAGGAGTCAGTTGGTTCCCTTTGTAAAGGAGACTGGACTTCATCTTATAAGCAGTAAGCAGCTATCAAAGACTTTTAAGTAGGGGAGTGATGTGGCAGTTTCAATCTTGGAAAGAGATCTGGGTTAGAGACAGAGAAATTGGATTTATTACAGACTGGGGATGAAGCAAAGCTCTCAGATCGTATCAGTTTGATGTCACACAGCTTATGTCACTGAGCCATGACTGAATGTCCTGTTGTCTAACTTCATAAATAAGCTGTCTCCTTGCTATGCTCCCATTCAAACACTGTATTTTTTTTGCAAACTCATGGTGCAATGTATCTCTTATTTCTCAAAATAGCCATTCTACAGTTCTTATTTCATAAACTTCTCTTATAGCTACCTTTTTAAGATATATTTCAAACTCTGACCTAAAATAAAAACCATACATATTCTAAAACATTTTCCTTTTTGTGCCCCCTCGCCTTTTTGTTCATTAAAAATTAACTGAAAAGCAGCTGTGTATCATATATCATACAAGCTGATTCAGGGCATGCAGGGCAGTAAAAAACAACAACAACAACAACAACAATAGGAGTTCTGCCCTTTAAGAGTTAACATATAGCCTTATGAAAGAGTCAGACACAACGAATAAACTGGATTTAAATGGAAGTTCTGCACTGAGCTGTAGGAATACCAGGAAGAGAGGTTAATTTTTATTAGGAGCTTCATGGAAGAGGTGGTATTTGAGCTAGACCTTAAAAAGTAGATTTAGATAGGAATTTCTGAAATTTAGCACAGATATCTGCTTCACCCCAGAACCTGAAAATACCCCACATCTCTTTTCTGCAGATGGTCTGTTTTATTTTGTCCTTTCTGCTCTTAAATTTCTGAACATCTTGAAATGTTTTGAAAACATATACCTTATATTGATATGACAAAGAAAATACAGTAACAGTTCATCTGCAAACCTTCCTGCTCTAAACCAAAGAACCATGCTAGAACCTAACCAAACGCTTAGGTGGAAATATCAGATAGAAAGATACAAAAACTGGCAGTTCTTAAAGTGTCCTTGGTCCCGAGTAGCTGAGGGAGAAGATACACTCCCACCTCTGCAAGTTTTCACGATGGCAGTGACGGGGGTAGGATAGCACGGGGTGCCCATGGCTCTAGATGCACCCAATCGATTGCCTTCTCTTGGATTTTATTATTCATTCCCATTTACGGAAAATATCAATATTTTCTGTAAATATAAAATATATTTGATATTTGATCAAATATATTCCAAAAGACCAAAATATCAAGTTTTCCTCTCCAGCTTTAAAATCCCCATTTAGTGTGAAATAAACATTTTTGTTGTATATGACCAGAGCACAAAGTGGTTTTTACATCCCTTGTTTAAGCCCAAATTCTGGCCCTTTAAAAACAGCTGCCTGCTTTCTATATATTGACATTAATGTCTTTGTGCACATGAGTCTCAAGATTAGTAACAAAATCAAGCTTTAGTTTGATCAGTTCCTAGATACTCAAAACTGGCTGGAATCTGTTCTTAAAATCTGAATTACTACATTTTGCCTGAAGCATATATATTTGGTTAAGTTTATTCATTTTTGGAATTTTCCAACAAAATTTTTTTCAAACTTCTTATTCTTCTGTTTTCCCTATCTGATATTGTCCTTTAAATTTTACTTTAAATTTTTTCTGATGCCCTAATCCCTAAAATTTCCCGTTTTCCCCTCATTCTCTGGTATTGTTTACTTTTTGGGAAGAATGTGATTAGAATATCACATAGCTGTTTTATTCTCTCCTTCATTCTGGAAATCAGATTAGCATGGAATTTATTATAATTCACTACTTTATATCCTAGTCATCAGGAACAGTTCCTAACTAGAAATCACACAATGTGTAAAATAAATAAATAAAATAAGAACAGAAATTTAGTTTCTGATTACAGAATATTTGTGAAAACTCATTTTTTCTCAATTTATTTTTTTCCTAGATGCTACCGCTCACTGGGGAGTCACAACACTAGTAGAAGTCTGTGATTATATCTTTTATAAAGAAAGAAACTGATGGTTGTAATTAGAATGTACATTCATTAGTGAATTGATTTTCCTTTTGATGTGTTTTGAATCTTATCAATTTTCCTTAATTAGTCTCTTCTCTCCTGAGGGATGAAGGATGAAATCTCATTTGTGTTTATAACGAAATGAAAATCATTACCTTAATAGAATTTTCCCCATTTGTATTATTTGGAAAATATCTGAGGATACTGAAAGTATTTTCTTCTCTTGTCTTCAGATGGTCTTTCATTTTTTTCTTATGAAATACAGAAATCCTTCTCTCCAGTCAATATCCACATATGTGCCCTACTGATTTAGTTTAGATATAATTTGTGTAAAACTGCAAAGAAATAATACTACTTCTGAGCACTTTCATATCTAAAGTTGTTTATTTATCTCAACAAATTTGAATTTTAGCATTAACACTAAATGGGGCTTCCCAGGTGGCGCTAGTGGTAAAGAACCTGTCTGATAATACAGGAGACAGAGTTCAATCTCTGGGTAGAGAAGATCTCCTGGAGAAGGGAATGGCAACCCACTCCAGTATTCTTGCCTGGAGAATCAAGGACAGAGGAGCCTGGCGGGCTACAGTCAATGGGATCGCAGAGTTGGACACGAATGAAGCAACTTAGCACACACAACACTAAAAGGAATAGATTAACTAATTAGGGACAGGCTAAGAAAAGGACTCTGGAGTTACTATTCCATCAAAGTTTCCAGCTCACACTCACTGAACAACTTTGTGATTGGAGGTGTCTTATAGAAATTCAATCTTCTAACAATGAATAAGAAGCAATATGAGCAAGAAAGATGAAAGGAAAAAAATATTCAATGACTGCCTTTCATGAGAGACCTGTGCTGTGCTATAACTTCATCTGAATTATAAACTTAAAAAGCAGATGCTTTCCTGGGAGCCTCCAGAGCCATGGAACGCCCTTCTCTACGTTGCCTTTTAGCCCAGGAGGCTGACTGTATGGACTTGATCAATAATTTCCCTTGCCCTCTAGTTTCCCGTAGAGTTTGGCCAATGGAGTGTCCCAGCAGGGCGCTGGCAGGAGGGCAACATCAAGGTTTTGCTTGGCTCCACCCCACAAGAGCCCCCTGGACTGCCTACGTCTCTGAATTGACAGCCATGACTCCTTTCATGGAGCCACGATGAACTAGAAATGTCTCTCCTAACAGGTTTTCATAACTGCTTTCTCTTCTTGTCTTTAGGGACTGGAGGATGTATAACAGCTCTGGTGCTACAAGATCCAGGTTATTGTCCTAGACCTATGATTTCCCAATAACCACACTTTTGTAAGTAATCTAATGTGTATATCTACCTAGATACATGTAAGATCTGTATGTATGTATATGTACACTTATATACACATGTATACACACATATGGGGCCTTCCCTGGTGGCTTAATGCTAAAGAATCCCCCTGCCAATGCAGGAGATGTGGGTTTGATCCCTGGGTCAGGAAGATCCCCTGGAGTAGGAAATGGCAACCCACTCCAGTATTCTTGTCTGGAAAATTCCATGGACAGAGGAGCCTGGCGGATGACAGTCCATGGGGTCCCAAAAGAGTCAGACGTGACTTAGGGACTAAACAACAACACAGTACATACATACACAGTGGTTAAAGAGACCGTGTTTTTCTTCAAATCTTCTAAGCTATGGCTTTTAAACATCCATGTTTTTCACAGCTTATTAAAATAAAACAAAAACATTAATTTGATGAGAAAATGCTGTGCTGTGCTGTGCTTAGTTGCTCAGTCGTGTCTGGCTCTCTGCAACACCATCTACTTTAAGCCTTCCCGGCTCCTCTGTCTATGGGGATTCTCCAGGCAAGAATACTGGGGTGCCATGCCCACCTCCAGGGGATCTTCTCAACCCAGAGATCTAACCCAGGTCTCCTGCATTGCAGGCAGATTCCTTACTGTCTGAGCCACTAGGGAAGCCATGATGAGAAAGTTAAAGAAAGTGACGTCGCTCAGTCATGTCCAACTCTTTGCTACCCCATGGACTGTAGCCTACCACGCTCCTCGGTCCATGGGATTTTCCAGGCAAGAGTACTGGAATGGGTTGCCATTTCCTTCTCCAGAGGATCTTCCCGACCCAGGGATTAAACCCGGGTCTTCTGCATTGCAGGCAGACGTTTTACTGTCTGAGCTACCCGGGAAGTCCATGAGAAAATATCTGTTATATTTTGGCAGCTTAAGTGACCAAACAATAATATAGTCACTATTACCTCATTTATGGAGAAGACAGTAACGTAGGATTTTAAGCCTTTACACTTACACAAAAAAGAATCTTGTGCAGACATGATCAGTATTTGGGACGACCCATATCTCTCCATGTTTGTGCAGGTCAGGTGAGGTGATCACTGTAAAGGGAAGAAAAAAATTAAAGAACTATTTTATTCTAAATACTATATCCCTTTTCTTAGAAATCCAAAAGCAAAACTGCATGTACAAATTAACATATGAAAAATGTTTCATCTTATTAAACTATCAAAAAATGTAAATAAAAACAGTGAAATGCCAAGTAGCAATTTTATGTTTGGAACACACTTAGCATAACAACAATAGGAAGGAAATCACTTTGTATTTATGATGGCAAACAGGTCCTGACTTGGGAACTAGGTAGAAGGTAAGCTAGCATCCTCTACAACTACCAAATATTGAAAAACCCAAAAGACAGTTAACAGTGGTTACCAAAACTCCCAACAGAAGAAGAAAAAATGAACTTTTAGCCAAAGTCAGATTTTAAAGCAAGAACAAAGGAAAGTATATGATATTGTAAATCACCTATCAATTTTCTATCCCAAGTTCAGAAAAGAAGAATAATTTCAGTGTAGGAACAAGAAAGACTTCCTGGGTTATCTACTCAGTGCTCAGTTCATCTTTCAGATTTTTCATGGTATTATACATTCAGACACCAACATAAAGAGGAAGGGGTATAGATGAACAATAGAGATGAACAATACTTGATCAGAAAGAGATAATTACTCTTCTGAGATAGCTGCCAAGAATAAAATATAGCACTGTTTGAAACCTTGCCAGTTGTGCTCTTTGTTTTAACCTTTATGATCTCTGTTGTATTTTCCATCTATGCTCTTTGAGATGGTCCTAAGGAAGAAAGCTTTCACTAGTCTATTATGAGCATTTTGTAAACACACTTAAATTCTTAAATACTGGTAAAATTGAGAATAAATGCTATGAGGACTATAAAACTTTCAACTTACCTTCACATAAGGCTATGCATTTTAAGTTACGGCTTTGCAGGAACTGGGATTGCTGTCCTTTCTTCTGTGACTAAATTCCAAAAGAATTTAAAAATTAGAGTAAAAATGGAACAGTCACTCAAGTGAAAAGAATCATCATTAAAAAGTAATCATCACTAAGATAGCACCAGAGTTTTAAAAAATGGCCTTTCTCAACTAGCAGTAATATCCTTGAGTTATCTCTTAATGTCAATCTATATTTGTTACATCACTTAATTTCTGTACATAATCATAATTAAATCACTTTCAAAATAAGTGACCTGAAAATACTTAAAAGTAGCCACAACACAGAATCAGAACTCAAATTTTAGTTTTACTGGAAGTCTAGCATCTCTGTTTAGAGGGAAACAAAGCTGCATTATCTTTTCAAACATTACAATCAATTTTTCTAGATCACCTAACTATTCAAAACCAACCCATTTTTATAACACATTAAGCCACAGAGGTTTCAGAAACATCTCATTTAGAAAATCTGGGGGTTTGTTTTTGTTTTCAGATATTAGCTTAGCTACACGTTTTTTTAAAAAAAATCTAAAGTCACATTATTCATCAGATGGATTTTAATTTGTCCAGAATGCCTGTTTTCTCTGAAATAACAAGGGATTTGTGCTTGCTCTTCTCTATGCCTGGAATGTTCTTTCTTCCAGAGAGCACCATGGCTCATGCACTCATCACTTATTTACTCAACCCAATAAGTTGAGTCAAGGTTCTTTACTCAACTAGAACCTTCTCCGAGTATTCTTTCCCCATCATCCCATTTAACATTCATTCAAGTTCCATCTTCAATCGATAGCATTCAGCATCCTCTATCCCTGATTTTTATCCAGATTTACCACCATCTGATATTTTACTAAAATAAATATTTAATTAATTTATTAAAGTTTTCCTGGATGTGGACCATTTTAAAAGTATTTTTTGAATTTGTTACAATATTACTTCTGCTTTATGTTTTGGTTTTTTAGTCTGTAGGTATGTGGGATCTTAGTTCCCTGACTAGGGACTGAACCCTTAACCCCTGCACTGGAAGGTAAATTCCTAACCACTGGACCATCAGGAAGTCCCATATTTAATTTATTTATATCACTCAGTAGAATGCAGGTTTCAAGAGGATTTGTCTATTGTAGATTATCACTATAGCTCAATGACTAGGAGATGTCCAGCATTTTAGTAGAAGCTCAATAAATATTTGCTGCATACTGATTGAATAAAGGCATCTGGATGATTATATTTTAGGGTGAGTTTTGTTTCTGTATGAGTAATGCCTAAAATAATTTTGCAGATTTAAAAAGCCTGAGTATTTATCAAAATCTTGCTGGCTAAGAACGCTAGAGTTCACCCATCAGAGACAGTCACCCAAGTTGCTACAATACCTGTGATGCGTTGCTGTTTTTACTGCTTGAAGCCGGCTCATCCTTGGCTGACACCTTCTGCTTCTTGTTCATCCCTAAAAACATTAGCAAAGTAATAATTTAGGGACAAAGCTGTATGATGCAGCTCAAAATACAATCCATCTACACTGCCAAGTTCCACTTTAGGCAAAGGCTTGACAGCATCAAGCCACAAAGGCTCCTGAAGACAAAGGGCTCCTGAAGGATCAGCCACTATGCCCTGAGCAAGGAGGGTGGAAAGTCAGTGGGTTTGGAAGTTCTGGTCAAGTTACAAAGTGGAAAGTACAGTTTGTTTTTCTTTGTGTTGAAAAGAAGGATAGGCTCACCTCTTGCATAAAGTTGATATAATCAGAAAATTTTTAAAACTTGATTTTAAAAGGCTTTTAGGACCAAACTTTCATTCTTATCATCTGGTGATAAGAAAATAGATAAGGGGTGGGAAATAGGAATGATTTAAAAAAGATATTAATACTGCCTCTTCATGAGTGGCTGATATATGCTCAATACCTATAGAGTTTACTATTCCTCCTAATAAAGGAAAACCAAGTCCTTTTGTCTAAGATACTCACAAATCTTACCAGACTCTGTTAACTCCATGGCTTTTTTACTGTGAAATATTTCAGACAAAATAGAAATAAAATTCCTATCTGTTTAGAATAGGTAGATTTGTAGCTATACTTAAAAAAAAAATGCTCATCTACTATCCTGAAGTTGAGACTCCTGTTTATTGCTGTTTCAATAAAAGGCTTAATGAAAATGGGTAAAGTCTATGGGCCAAATTGCAAATGGTGTGACATAAGCATTTTCCAAAGTAGACATTCCCCTAAAGATACACAAGTAGGTGGAGTCAAGTTGAGAAACAGGCCTAAGGTTTCAGAGACAGTTCTGAAGGAAGTGAAAGTGTAGTAGTCACTCAGTCATGTTTGATTCTTTGCAACCCCATGGACTGTCGCCCTCCAGGCTCCTCTGTCCATGGGAATCTCCAGGCAAGAATACTGGAGTGGGTAGCCATTCCCTTCTCCAGGGGATCTTCTCAACCTAGGGATCGAACCCAGGTCTCCTGCAATGCAGGCAGATTCTTTACCGTCTGAGTCACCAGGGAAGCCCTATTTGAGGGAAAGGCAGAGGCTATTATATGCACCTCCTATAGCTACAGCCTTCAAAATCAAGTATGGAGGTACTTGAACTTATGGTAGAGGTTCTTACTTTTTCTTTTCAGATCAAGGACACTTAAAGAATTGGATGAAATCTATGGATCCTCTTTCCAGATAGATGCACATTCACACAGACAAATTTCACATTCATTTGTATCCCCCCTTTCCATGAACCCATCTAAAGAGTCTGTACACCAGGATATGAAGCAGA
Source organism: Bos taurus (assembly GCF_002263795.3). Lineage (NCBI taxonomy): Eukaryota > Metazoa > Chordata > Mammalia > Artiodactyla > Bovidae > Bos > Bos taurus. The sequence continues at coordinate 28,317,826 of NC_037347.1, forward strand.
AAATCACAGCACTTGTGTTTTTCTTATCTATGCTGAGGTTGCATTTAGTTATTAAACCTGGTTTTATATTACTTTTTTATTGTGTTTGGTTTAGGAAGATTTAGAGTCTGACTTAAGCTGATTTGAATCATCTTCTCCACTGAACTATGTTATTTTCTTTCCTATATTATCTTATTCTTCTGATATTTATTTTCCTAGTGTTATTTGGGCATATTGTATTTTCAAAGATCACTGCAACAATATTTCTCAACAATATGCTTTTCAACTATGTGACTTCGCTGCTCTTTCATCAGGAAATGGAGTCTAATTCCCCAGCCCTTGAATCTGGAGGGCCTTGTGACTGCTCTGACCAGTATCTGTATATGGAGAGTGGCACCATATGACTTTTGACGCTGAGTCATAACAGGCATACATGTCCTCTTAGGACATGTACTCTGGAAAAGGTCAGGATAGAACTCTGAGAAACCAGATGCTGTGGCTGAAAGAGTATGAACTTGGACAAAACAATCAGAGAGGTGAGCCTCGTTAATGCTCCCCTAGTTATTAGACCTCTCTAAGTCACCTTTCCTATAACATGACGATCTTGAAACTTACATACAGGCACCACATGAGCAACATCTCCTGAAGTTGTTTAATGGAATCATGTAACCACACACACACACACACACAAGCACATAAGCAAAACCAACTACATATATGCAGGCATACAGAAGGCCAAACATAAAGCATTTAAAAGTCTAAAGGGAAATGCACTCAACACTGAGACTGTAGGAAAGGAGGAAAATTTTTCATCTGTTATTTTATACCATTCTGTGTAGTTTCAATTTCTTTTTTTTTGGAGGCTAATTACTTTACAATATTGTATTGGTTTTTGCCATACATCAACATGAATCCACCACGTGTGTACATGTGTTCCCCATCCTGAACCCCTCATCCAGCTCCCTCCCCATACAATCCCTCTGGGTCGTCCCAGTGTACCAGCCCTGAGCACCCTGTGTCATGCATCGACCCTGGTCTGGAAATTCGTTTCACATATGATATTATACATGTTTCAATGCTATTCTCCCAAATCATCCCACCCTCGCCCTCTCCCACAGAGTCCAAAAGACTGTTCTATACATCTGTGTCTCTTTTGCTGTCTCACATACAGGGTTATTGTTACCATCTTTTCAAACAAAGAACATAACTACTTTATATTTAAACAATACATTTTTGTTTTTAAAAAAAATCTGATCAAAGTGAAATATTCCAAAGAAATATTGCAAAGAAAAAAACACCCCAAATTTTTACTACCTAAAGATTATAGATGCTAACAATTTGGTAATCATTCTTGCCATATTTTGAATTCATGAGGCTCCTCCTTAGCACATGCTTTCAATTTATTCCAAAATTAAAACAATCTCACCAAAATATTAACAACAAATTGTCAACAAGTAGAATGGTTTTGAGGGTGTCTTTCTAAACCTAAGTTTTCCATATCATTTAAAACTTTTTTATGGGATATATAATAATACAACCCAATTCAATGGACATGAATTTGAACAAACTCCAGGAGACAGTGAAAGACAGGGAAGCCTGGCGTGCTGCAGTCCATGGGGTCGCAAAGAACTGGACATGACTGAGTGACTGAACAGCAACATAATGATCCAAAGGTAAGAAGTTGGCATGCTACAGAATTACATTCAATGATAGTGGATTAATCTGTATATAAACTTTGCAGTTATCTCCATAATACTTTGTACATACTATATTATCAATGTTTCGTGTAGATGGAATAAAAATAGAAATGATTGAAAATTAAAAGTAACATTAAAATTTGTCAATTTTTGAAATTAACAAAACATATATTCCATGTTATACACTAGGGGAAATATTATAAATCTTGGCATGTGAGCTTTGTTTTTATTTCTGACACTTATCAAATGACACTTATCAAATTTAATACAAATACATCAAATAAGCTTTGTTCACTTGATAAAAAGGTTGTATAGCTCAGTTGGTAGAGTCTGCCTGCAATGCAAGAGATCTGGGTTTGATTCCTGGGTTAAAGAGAAGGAAATGGAGAAGGAAATGGCAAGCCACTCTAGTATTCTCGCCTGGAGAATCCCATGGACAAGGAACCTGGCAGGCTACAGTCCCTGGGGTTGCAAGAGTCAGAGACAACTTAGTGACGAAACCACCACCACCACCTGGAATATACAACGGTAAAACCCTAATAAATTTGAGGTTAGAAATGGAATACAAGCTTACCTGAGTAACCAAATGATATGCTTGACATTGGACTAAGATAGATTCCACTTCCATACATTGCACCGTGGAGCTAAAATGGAAAGAGGCAGGAGAGGAAGCTGTCAGTTCATGGTTTTAAATGTTAATATTTCACAAGAGAGGACCATCGTCTCATGCTGGAACACTTAGCTCTTAGAAAATGTTTAAGCCTTTATTCCAAGGTCTATTTGGAATTGAAGAAGAGTACTAATATCTTTGTCCTTAAAGTTAAGAATGCATTGATATATGGAAAATGACAGCCAAGGAAAAAACATCCTTAGAAAAGATTTTCCATCCTATCGATGACAGAGAGTCACTTAGTATAATGTACTGGAATAGTATGTTAATGGCTCTAAAACACTGAAAACAGGCTGAAACATCTATGACAGAAGGTTGATTAGGACTCATCTATTTGTGTATCAATAAAATATCCTATTCAGATTTTCATTATACAACACTGTCACCCCATTTTCCTCCTTCAAATTTTTCAAGTTACAGAGTGCTTTATTAACTGAAACTCTGACTAGTGTACTACTCAGAACAATTAAAATTCTCTAATATTACTTCCATGTTTAAGGCCCTCATACCCTTTTACTGTGCACCAAATATTAATTCAATCAATTTGTATTTATGGACATTTATATTTAATTGTAGGGCTTCCCTGGTGGCTCAGAGGTTAAAGTGTCTGCCAGCAATACGGGAGACCCGGGTTGGATCCTGGGTCAGGAAGATCCCCTGGAGAAGGAAACGGCAACCCACTCCAGGATTCTTGCCTGGAGAATCCCATGGACTCGGAAGCCTGGTGGGCTACAGTCCATGGGGTCACAAATGAGCAACTTCACTCACTCACTCACTCATATTTAATTGTATCATCCCAACTGTCATCAGAGTTTGTAATTTTATACTGGTAACTGGGTTGAGGATCTCATTTCCTGACCTCCTTACATCATCAGATGAAAATGAGTGGGGTGGAACGCTGGAGATGAAGGGCATAAAGATGAGGACCACACCCACTATACCCTGCTCATGTGCTGCCCTGGGGCTTGAAAGGCAGATAGCCTATGGCTTTTTGGTGTCCAATCTCCACTTCTCCACTTTGTTTATTCTTAGCCCCACCTTTTCTTCTGTTGAAGTATTCACAGTGAGATAGGGCTCAAGAAATGTGTATTGGATTAGTAGAAAGAATTCTTGTAAGGTTTTACCTTTTTGGGGATCATCTTTTTCTTGTCATTGTTGTTTAGTCGCTAAGTTGTGTCTGACTCTTTGCGACCCAATGGCCTGCAGTGTGCTAGGCTTCCGTGTGCTTCACTACCTCCCAAAGTTTGCTCACACTCATGTCCATTGAGTTGGTGATGCTATCCAACCATCTCATCCGCTGTTTTCCCCTTTTCCTCCTGCCCTCAATCTTTCCCAGTATCAGGTTTTGTTTTCTCTAATTAAGTTTAAAGTGATTTTACTATTTCTCATAGGAAAACTCAATTTTATTTTTCTTTTCATCCCTATGTTGTATATAGATCAATTCTGCTTGACTTGGTGAAAATTACGAATGTCCATTAGAAAGTCAATGTGATTTGTTTAAAGCACATGTGCTTCATCCTTTTGCAAGTAAAAACATAACACCAGGACTGCTTACTGAACTCCCATACTAAAGAACTATGAGATCGCATCAAGCCATTCAGAAAATGTACCTGCAGTCGTGTATTAGAAGCAACAACCAGACCATTCCTCAGGATGGAATGCCAGTTTTCAATGTGTGAGCCACTAAAACACAGGGAAAGAGAAGGAAAAGCAAAATCAGAAGTCAATGACATTTTAATGGGGTCGCAATATAACAAGCCATGGTGCCTTCTCATAGCCCTGAGTTTCCTAGTCAAGCATCATGTAGTGACTGTCCTATGCTACCAACCAACTACTAAAAGAGGTGCTTTCCTCCCCCCGCATTTATGGAAGACTGGGTAGGGAACTCACACCCCTCAACAGTAAGCCATACTCACTGAAATGCAAAGGTGCTTCCGAAGAGTTTTTTAGCAGCTCTAAAATTGGATTCTTTGGCTGGTGGACTGCTGAGAAGAAGGAACTGATGGGGTGTGTGCATGAACTTCAGTTGCTGCCATTGAAAATAAGGGCACAGTAAAACATATCAAATTTAACATATTATATATTTTCAAACTATAATAATTTATATTAACAGGATCATTCATTTAACAAAACCCCTGCATAAGTGATAAATCACATGGAATTGCTGATATGAAGGATAATTCTTTAGGCTAATGGAAAAGGAATAGGAGACAGACGATCCAAAGTCATTTATATTTAGCTTTGGAATATGCTATGTAATCACATTCAAGCAGATCTGCCTTCCTAATTACATTTCTTTTTGAGACTTTATTATTGAATTCCCTAAGTATCCACAAACTATTTGACTGGGGAAATATCTGAGTTTGCTAAGCAGAAAAGTTAGTTCAAGATTTTAGAATTGCAAAAATTATCATCATTATGCTTTATTTGCATATATTTGTAAAATCAGAAATTGCCAACACTCAAATTATAGTTTTCCCCTTTGTTCTTAAAAAAAAAAGTAAAATAGACTCTCTTGAATTAGCTTCTTGATACACTGCTTGACACAAATTTCTAACTGCTGCTGTTCCACCTAAGATTATATGTACTTATATAGAAATCTAACATACAGGAATCTCACAGTTGAGAGATTCAGAGATGACAGACCTGAGATTTTAGATACTGCTCCTGGGTAACGACCAGAACTAAAATCAGACTGCATGAGCTTTTTTTTTCTTTTTTAATTTTGTAAGCACATTAGGCCCATAAGTAAGATATCTGGAGTCAGTATCTCCTCTGATATAGAAAAGTGAAGCTGTGCCAACATTAAACTGACAATGATAAAAAGTACGCAATCTCTAGATAATGTTCTTTCTATCACATGTGGAATAACTAAATGATTTCATATTGACTCGGTTACTTAAAAGCTCAGGGCAGCAGCCTGAAATTGAATTTGGTTTCTTGCAAAAACCTGGAACTGGAGCACATATGTCATTTCAAAGAATTAGGCTTAGCCTGAGTTTCCTTCAATTTCCTGGAGAGGCTGCCTAACAAAATCACAACCAATAAGTAGCCCTCCCATTTCTGTATGTATATGTGAATAAATAACTTACCCTGTTAACTGGCAGTTTCACAATATGTGACCTATTACTTGAAATAACCCTGAAATTAATTGAAATAATCCATCAGTCACAAATATACACCACATATATTTAAAGTTTTTTTCCTCAGTTGGTAAGTGATTAAAACTTATTTTTGCTGTGACATGAATTGAGTAATCATTTTATCTAATTACATCATTCTGCTTCACTTCCTCAAACAATTTAAAGAGCTGATGTAATAAAAAAAAGATAATATTTTAATCTGAGAAAACAAAGAAGTAGCTCTTTAAAACTTAAGATATATAACTTTTAATAACCACAATCTAAGATTAGAACTTGAATCACAATCTGCTTTCTCTGCTCTTTTCTACAGTGTCTAACTAAGCATGAGTTTTCATGGAGATTTTTTTCCTTTCTATAAATATTTGAGCATCTTTGCACTGACACATACAGTGGTTTACATACAAAATGTTATTAACTGTATGTAAGACAATGAAGTTGGAAAAAATCAAAACTTTAGGTATTTGAAAGAACTAATTGCTTTATACTTGTCAGCACAGAAAATCATAACTAAACAAATTGTAAAACATGTTGGTAAATTTCCCTCTGCTTGAAAGACGAGTGACTAACAAGTTCAAGGAAATGATCACAAATAATTAAAAGTGAAAAATCAAGCTGACTTTAGGGTTAAAAAGAAAGACTGGATGTTTGAGATGTTTGTCTTCATTCTGAAAATGACTTTGAGAATTTGAAAGATTAAAAAAGAAACAACTATGCATTGTTTTACTCATCAGATTTTTAATAACAGATTGTGAAAGGTACAAAGATGAAAGACTTGTAAAACCTACTTTTTGTCATGATTTTACTAGAATAAATTTAATATGTTTTGTAAGGTTCTGTGTAAGTGAAAGTTAATTATGATCATGAGTAGCCAGAGTCTTTCTCCTTTCCTGATCTTTACATATTTTTTAAAAAACTTCCTGGTGTTAACATAGAATAAGTACTCATTCAGATCAATCTCGTATAGTCTTCACATTTGTTTTATTGCATGATAATCATGATGAATCCCACAGCCTTTACTTGTCAGTGACTTCAGAGAGACGTACCTAAAACCCTCAAAGATACGTTGAGTAGATACTACTGTTTTCCTTTTGCAGATGAGAAATCAGAGGGCAAATTGCTTGAAGTAAGTGTTGTAGAGCAAGATGAGTGCTCAACCCACTTCTTAACTATTCTTAGTCTAACTCTTCTTCTAGGATCCATGCTGAGCTAATGCTGTGGCCCTCAACAGACTTTCTCTGAAAGAGAATGTCCTCTGTAGTCATCAAAAGAAGAGTTTATCAAATTTATACTCTCTTTGTTATGGGAGCAAATTATACAAAACATACATTTAAGAAAGATTTTCAGTAAGTGTTTGAAACAGTTTGATCACTTAGTTAACTAGAAAATTAAATGAGCCAAAATGGCTTCACCATGTAATATAGTCAATTTTTTTAAATCTATAGAGTCAACCACACAGTATATTCGTGTATTGCATATGACAGCATTTTCTTCCCCTTGTGATGTACAAGTTTTAATTAAAGTGGAAGTCATTAAGGACTCGTGGACTGTAAAATCACCAGTCCTCATAGGATTGAGGAACTGTACCATTGCAGGGCTCCACCCCCCTGCATTCAAGCAGGCAACAGAAAATGCTGCTGTTTTCATTAAGAGGAAAACTAAATTTTATACCATTGCAGTAAGGGATGAGCAAGGGGGTCTTGTTTATCCATCTGCTTCTTGATTTCCAGATATGGTGCCTGGAAAAAAAAGTCATTATGCTCCTTGATTTTTCTTAAATTATTTTACTTTTTTTTTGCAAAAGGAAAATCACCGTTAACAGGTATGTCTAATCCAGTTAAATGTGAAGACTTGTGGTTGTGACATGATAACAACGACCATTACCCTAGTTGCTTCTCCCCAAGATGACATGAACTCTGACTTTCCACACTGCACAAAGGACTTGCCAGAACATTTGGATAAGAGTCTTAAATCAAATTTTAACCTGGCTTCCATGCACTGGGCCAACTCCCTGGACTCCTGCTGAATCTTTGCTCAGGAAAACCCAATGCTGCCAAAACACAAAAGGTACCAACCCACACTGCTAATCATTCAGTAATTCTCTACTTACCTCCTGTGAAATTTTCCAGTTCCCCAAAGTCCCTTATTTTCACTTCTCTGTAGCCCCTTTTTGTTCCCTCTTTGTTTTCACCTTAGAAACCTTGGTCACCTTGTTTTCCTCAGAGGTGACCTCAGCTCACACTGCTAATCTCTCTCCTCTACTGCAGTACTTGATGAAATCTGTCTTGCCACCTTTAGAAGTGTATGGTCTCTCTTTGACATTTTTAACTTTTAACTGACATTAAAACAAAACTTGTAATAGCTATAATCGTGCTCATATCTGAAGGTACTGACACTGGGTAGATCATTCCATGAAAAATCTGGACAAGATTTACATAAGAAGACAACTCCTTCTTTTAAAAGTATTGATGGAATTCACCCAGACAATTAACCTTTTCATAGAATGAAAGGCAGTCTGTTTGTGGCAATTTAGGTCTCATCTATAGGGCAGTACATTCTAGAAAATAGGACAGTATAATGTTATGTTTATTTGGAGAGGTTTAAAGCATCTGATGCAATAAACCCTAACAGCGTCCTTATGACATGTATGCTGAAGGAGGATGCAGCATTACTCTTTACCATCTCAGCAGAGAAGATACTGAGGCATCAAGCAATCAAGCAACTTGCCCAAGGTCACAAGCCACGTCACTGATGAGGAAATTATACCAGGTGGGCCGCCAACCTCCCAAGCTGACACTCAGTCATCTCCATTGCCTCCTATTAAAATAGCTTACACATGACCCAGAATAAAGGAGGCAATTCTTGGCACAGAGCTGATCCCAGAGACAGAGTTTGCAGCTATTCTTAAAACCAAGAATGATTTGGATCTATGGTACAGTACAAATACTCTATACCAAAGTCTTTGGTGACTAAAAGTGTATAATCATGGGTAAGGTACAGCAGTAGGTTCTTTCTTCCCCCTCAGTGGAAATGCTTTGATTGTTTTCTTTACCTTATACAAATAATACATATTTGTTTGAAAAGGAATTCAGATAATGTAGAAAGGGCATAGAAAAATAGCTAGAAAGAATGATGGCTTTTAAGCAAATAATATAACTTGTGAATTAAAATATCTCTTATTTACCATTGTCTGACACCTACTATTTGTTGAATGAATGAATATTTGACTTCATAAATAAGTATCACAAGAATTAAGAATCAAATTTGGGAATACAAAAATGTACTTTGTCAGCACATCTGCAAATGGAGTAGATGTTACGGTGGGGGGAGGGGAGCGTGGCACAGAAGCTCTGTGGACCCCAAGACTGGAGAAATCACTATTCCCTCCCCAGAGAAAGGCAATGACTGAGAGTAACACTTATTATAAACCTGCAAGGGCCTCTAGGGCAATGCAAGCCTTGAAAGCACCATATGCAAACTGAACCCACTGTGCGTGTTGCTGTCAATTATAGGTTATTAATTTCTACTTATAATGATGAGCCCTAAACCTTTCTCCAAGTCTTTGGCAGCAGAAAGGCCTCAATAATTCAATAAGATGTGCTTTTCCAAGTGTTGGACTATAGCCCAGTGACATATTAGACTTTCATAATAAACCCAGATCCTTGCTCATCAAACTCTTCCACCAAAGCCTCCCTAATGGTCAAAAATATAAGCTCTCAAGGAGTCTGGTGTCTTTCAGAGTTGTTTTGAGATTTTGTATAAATATTCTAAAATATTTATGTGCAATTTATATTTGGCGGAATATTTGTTTTTATTTTAACATTAAAATGATGCTTTGAAATTACTACCATTAATTAACACTGACAGTCTAGGAAGATAGTACCAGATTTAACTTTTGCCTTAAGATATTCCAACAAATTCTCATCTGAGTTTGAGAGCAGAGAGTTAGGATTATATTTATGCAATTACCCTCCAAAGTCACAGTGGTAGCATGCCAAAACACTGATGTGATTTCATTAAAACATCCTAGTACAAAACAATTTTAAATTTTTTATGATTTTAATTATACTCTCACACACAAAAAAAGTCTTCATTTTACTGCATGGTCAGTACTCTCAGATATTTTAAAAATATCATTTCACTCAAGCAAAACTGAACTGTATATAAGACCACAAGATGATATACTTACTTGTGTCATTTCTCTAATAGAAGTTATGCTATCCAATGCTTTCATTACTCGATCATAGTTCTTCTTCTGTTAAGGGGGAAAAACAGTATTCACTACAAGCCTTTGCAAGTCTGCACATCACTAGACAAACATATTATTTCTGTACCTGAATTTTCCATCAGGGTCAATTTGAAAGCAATGAGTGTGTGGTGTACATAAAAGGGAAGACTTTAATAAGATGGCTCAAGGATATAGCATGTATAATTGAGTCAGAGGGAAGGAAAAAGAAAACAATGCCAGTTTTAGTATAAGTATCAGTACATAAAACCATGTTCAGCTTACAGGGGAAAAACTCTAAGTACAAAAAAGCTATTAGGCTCCTGATTTTTGTTTTCACTACTAAAAAGTTAAGCCATGATGACTAAAGTAAGCACAGAATCCTTCTGAAACACGAAAATCCACTTTAAATCTTATAATTTCATCTTGCTTTTATTTTCTTTTGATTAGAAGGTTGTTACCAAAAGAGTATTACTAGTAAATGTGTAAATGACACCATATGCTCAATAGATAATTCATTTGTAAGAATATTGTAAATATGAAAGAAGGAAAGTTTTTCCTAGGAAACTTTATACAGTCATTGTTTCCATAAAATGATTTCAAGATGAGTAATAATAGAAACTGAAGCAATTTTGTCTCTCATGCAACTTGAAAATTGTGTTATTTCAGAAGAATTCTGCCTAACCTCCATGAATATTTACGAAATTGGTGTCTCAAGAAATGACAGCTGATCAACAATAGTAATTAAACTTTTAGTAACCTTCAGATAACTGGGGGAGGGAGAGGGGGAAGGCAAGAGAGGGTGAAATAAAAATACGGAAGAAAAGGGAAAATTTGTCCCCTTACCCATGATTCTTAAAATGAGACTACATACGTTATAATCTCAAAAAAAATATGTGATGAAATTAAAAGTCATATTGACCATTATAAACCAATTGATTATAGCTATTTACCTACCTTCTGTGCAGTTGGAATGAGTAAAGATCAGCATGTGAGTCTGATCTTAAATGGGTCTAGTTTCGTGACAGTAAAGTTAGGAAAGTGATTTTAAAGGAGAAAAGGAGAGAAGTAACAGGGTACATGAAAAACAAGGTGGAAGTAAATCAAATTTGTAGAAAAGAATCATATTTGCTAAACAGATATAGAGTTCACGACAGGTTGTAGATTTGATGAGATGGTAATTTAGCTAAGAAAGAAGAAAGCTAGTGAGACTGAAGTCTCCGTTATTGTTACAGGAAACGGGTGCTGTGCAGGATTACTTACCCTGGGGTTGAAGGCCAGCATCTGAGGATCGTTAGGATCTACCACAGAAGGATATGGCTCGAAAATGACAACTTTTCTAGGAGATTCCAATGCAGACCTACACATGGATACTAGTAGATCTACCACCTTGAAATACATACATAAGATAGTTACTACCCTTCAGGTTTTATCAAGAGTTTTGCCATTGTTTCTCCCTCTCATGGTAATTAATTGGAAAGACTCAAGATAGCTATTAATCTCTGAAGTCTTTAATTTGTGGCCTTAGACTAAGTTTGACCAAGCTTGACTATTAAAGTAATTAATACGCGTTGCTTCCAACTATCACATTTTACTATCTCTGTCTCTAGTATGTCTTTGTCATGACTACATACAACGTGCTACAGTGCTGCAGGCTCCACGGCAAGTCAGTGCACGAGACAGGCCTGTGCTCGTGTGGAATTCACATTTCAAGGAGGAAGTGTGTTGAATGAAACAGTTCAACAAATATATGCTTACAGACAGTTCCTGGCAGTGTTAGACGCTATAAAAAATAAAGCAGGCTTTCGAGACCAAGGCAGTAGAGGGGACTGTTTCAGAGTGGCTAGGAAATGTGGTGATGTTTCTACAGAGACATGAACGAAGTGGGAGAGGAAGACGTGTGACTGTCTAGGAAGAAACCATTCTGGGTGAAGGAAACTACAGAGAATGAGTCTGACCTACTCAAGAAAAATAAATATCCTGACATCATCTCACTTCTTCCTACTCTACTCTGACAAAGGCCATTAAAGACCGTTGGCTTGTTAAATAAGATGATTTTATTCCTATGTTCTTCTATGATTCTTCTGCACAATTTTCTAAGAGACAGTACTATGTAGCAGTTAAGAGCATGGCTCCCTTCCCTGGTTCCCCAAACAATATGCTCTAGCAACCCAATCAAGAAAACCAATACTAAATAGAGAGAGCTCATCAGAACACATGTATCTACAGTGTGATGACAAGAGACCTCATAAGGAAGCAGCTGACTTAATCTATATAAGGAAAGATAGCACCAGAAAGTTTTGAAACAGGCATTTAAACAATGCACAGTAAGAGCAGGACAATTTTTGATTCTTAAAATGTGGTTCATGAGGAGGCATTGTGACCTAATGACAGTAGGGCTCACTCTGATGTGTGTATACTCACAAAACACATCCACCCAATTACAGCATCCATCCACAATTTCCAGTGACTGAAAACAATCAGCAACACTCAAGCACAGAGTATAGGATCTATAAATAACAGCCCCCAAAGTACACAGACATAGATACCCCTAGGACTTATTCAGAAAATGGTACAACTAAAACAGCTAATATGTCTCTACCACATTATTCCATTTATCTGTGTATGAGCACACAACCTGGATTCTAAGCAACAGGTATAATCATAAAGACATAATACACAAGTCCAAGTTTGATGCATGAAACAGGACACTCAAAGCCGGTGCACTGGGACGACCCTGAGGGATGGGATGGGAGGGAGTGGAGAGGAGGGTTTAGGATGGGGGACACATGCACACCCATGGCTGAGTCATGTCAATGTATGGCAAAAACCACTACAATGCTGCAAAGTAATTAGCCTCCAATTAAAATTAATAAATTAATCCATTTTAAAAAACAATAAAGATATAATAAAACCCTCCTTTTTGTTTTCCTCTCCCATACCCACACCCCTTCTACCCCAGAAAGATGCACCTTAACCCAGATACAAACTGTATTCAGCATGATCTGGCCTGTTAGTAAAGTAAAACCCAAGCAAGAATTCCTAAGAAAGACTCATCAGTAAGATAAAAGAGCCTTTTTGAAATTTTTGGAGTCAAGAATTGGTACAATTTTATAAATGTCTTAAAAAATTACATGGCATAGCATGCATTTGAAGCTTTGTAAAAATACATGCCCTTTATGTATGTGGTCAAATAATCTTTGACAAGGGTGCCAAGCAAGACCACTCAATGGGGAGAAGAAAGTCTTTTCTACAAATGATAATGAAAAAGCTGCATATACACATGCAGGAGAATGAAGCTGGGCCTTTATTTTACACCACATGCAAAAATTAACTAAAGTAGAATAAAAATCTAAACATAAAACCTTAAACTAAAATTTCTATAAGAAAACTCTATGACAGGGGAAAAGCTTCATGACATTGGATCTGACAATAATTTTGTAGATATAAAACCAAAGACGTGGGCAACAAAAACAAAAATTGACAGTACAACTATACCAAACTTAACTTTTATCATCAAAGGATAAAATCGAGAGAGTGAAAAAAGCAACATGGGATGGGAGAAAATTTTTGCAAATAATTTATCTGATAAGTGGTCAATATCCAAAGTACATAAAGGACTCCTATAACTCACCAACAAAAGATTATATACCTTCATTTTAAAATGGGCAAAAGAACTAAACAGACATTTCTTTTAAGAAGATATACACATGGCCAAAAAGTGTATGAAACATACTCAACATCATTAGTCATCAGTCAGTCAGTCAGTTCAGTCGCTCAGTTGTGTCTGACTCTCTGCGACCCTATGAATCGCAGCACACCAGGCCTCCCTGTCCATCACCAACTCCCGGAGCTCACTCAGACTCACGTCCATTGAGTCATCAGAGGAATGTAAATCAAAACCACAATGAGATACCACCTCACAACCATCAGGATGACTATTATCAAAAATCAGAAAATACCAAGTGTTGGTGAGCATATGGAGAAATCGGTCCCTTTGTGCAGGGTTGATGGGATTGTAAAATGGTGCAACCACTACAGAAAACAGTCTGGAGGTTCCTCTAAAAAGTTAAAAATAGAAATTCCATAAGGGTCCTGCTGGAAGTGACTATCCCACTTCTGGGTACATATTTAAAAGAATTAAAGTGAAAACATCTTTAAGATATGTTTGTACACCCCTGTACAGCAGCATTATACACAATAGACAAGAGATGAAAGCAACCAAAATATCCATTGATGGATGAATGGATAAACAAAATGCTACAGACACATGTAATGGAATATTATTAAGCCTAAAGAAGGAAAAGTCAGTCACCTCTTACAAAATGGATGAACCTTGAGGACATTACGCTAAGCGAATAAGCCAGTCACAGAAAGTCAGATACTACTGACTATAATCATGAAGCATCTAAAGTAATCAGATTCACAGAAACAGAAAAAAAAGTGGTTACCAGGGATGTGGGTAGGGGAAAAATGGGAGTGTCTGAACAGGTATAGAGTTTCAGTTCTGCAAGATGAAAATGTTACAGAAATCTGTTTCATAACAATGTGAATATTCAGTAGTGTTAAATATAACAGTACTGAACTGTGCATTTAAAACTGATTAGTGTGGTAAATTTATGTTATGTCTTTTTTACAACAATAAAAAAGGCAAAAAATGGATACAATAATAACCTGATAAATGTTCCCCTTTCAATCAAATATTTTAATTAAATACCTTGAGCCAAAAGCTTCAAATCAAAACTACCCAAATCACTGCATTGTTTTGCCAATAATTTCAAAGTAAATTATAATGAAAATAAGAGATATAGGGGTAGAGAATTTAACTAATAGAATATTTTTGTTAATATACATCCTAAACTAACTTCAAAGTAACAGTGCAACTACTCTGGCAAAATCCTGTGCTGTCCACCAAAGTTTCATACATTGCTTCCAAGGTATAATAGGGCTGCTGCTTGGAAGCAACTGCTCTGCAAGCAATATTTCTACCCTTTTTGTCTACATCAGACCATATGACTGATCTTAACCCATGGACAGTAAGCAGAAAGGGGCTGAGCTGATGGACAGACAGTGCTCCTTTCCTCTCTTCCCCTCTACTATACACCACATGTTGAAAACAGCAGACCCACATGGTGGACAGAATCCATTTCCTTCAACGATCAGAGCTACCCAACAAACATTCTAACCAGACAGTTGTGTGAGTTAGAACTAAAAGTATACCATATTAATAGTTTATCTATTACAGTAGTCAGATTTGGAACATTGGCACAAAGAAAGGTTTATACTATAGTTTTTGAATTTGTATTCTATTTGCAGATGATAACTTTTCCATGGAATAAAATGATGTGTTTTTTTGGAGAAGAGGTGAATTTAAAATTGTAGACCACTGGCTTTCAAGCATTTCAATAGTAATTCTTTTTTTGTTTTTAAAGAAAATTGTATGTAAGAGCCCCAGTACATAAAAGAAATAAAATAAAATGGAGCTGCCTTCTAGTTAAAGCAGTATTTGGAGGCCTGGAATCCCAGCTGTTGACACACTCTCTTCCCAGACCAGTCTCCTGCAGATCCTTCTAAAGAATGTTCATGTAACCTCCAGAGCTCCTCAGAGCCCCATGAAAAATTCAAGAGTCAGCTGATGAAACAAGACCACAGAGATACAGTGCTATTTAGAAAAAGAATCCATTTACACGTAATCTTTAAGATTACAGCCAGAATACTGGGGTATATCTTTGCTGCTGCTAAGTCGCTTCAGTCATGTCTGACTCTGTGCGACCCCATAGACAGCAGCCCATCAGGCTCCCCTGTCCCTGGGATTCTCCAGGCAAGAACACTGGAGTGGGTTGCCATTTCCTTCTCCAGGGGTATATCTTTAAAGAGGTTAAAAGAATATTCTGCATTGGCATTCAAGTAGAATCACTAAATTCTCTCTTTTTTTTTTTTTTTTGGATATTGATTTTTAGAGCTAAATCATTAAATTGATCTAAGTGAAAACTTGTGTTTTGTTACTATTGTTACATAATCCAAACATAATTTCACTTTAAGATCCATTATTTTTAGACATGTATCTATAATTAGAGGGGGAAAAAGCACCTATTATTCTATCAACTTAGCCTACTGTTAAGAGGTTAATTTTCCTTCTAATCAATTGTGCCTTATTTCTACTTTACTTTCTTCTCTGCTTAAACTGTATGAAAGACAATTTACATCCAGTAAAATGCTTAAATGTTAACCATACTACTCAAATAATTATACATATATACATATACATACACACATACATATATACCCATGAGAAAATACATGTATTTGTGTACACATATTCATATACACCTGTGTAAAGTTTATTTTTACATAGCTATACATAGCATAAATTAAAGTATCTTTTCTTTTTTGCGCAATATTAGTTTCCAAGGGATGAGAAAACCTTTTACATTAAAAAAAGAAAAGACTCACCACAGTCAGATACATTTGAGAAATCCTCTAAGTAAAGGCTAGTCATTTTCTTCAGTTTTAGAGATTCTTAGAACTTTCAGTATGCAAATTTGCACACACTGGATGCAAAGGTAATATTAAGCTGGATTTTTAAAGTTTATTTTAGTCATGGAATCATTTTTTCCATATCACAACTGGTCAATGTTCTACTGTTTGCATCATTTTCATTTGTAACTCATTACATCACAAATACTACCCTTAAAACTTCATCAAGTGTTTGCATCTCATTTTAGCTCATCAGTGAAATAATTAGGTTAAGGGAGTGTAAGTCCACGAGGCCTGGGCTGTCTGTGTTAACTGCTTTATCTTAGTCTAGTGTACCACCTGTTACACAGCAGGCATTTGATATTTACTGCAATGATGACCATATGTCTCTTGTATGACCATTCTTCCCACCCATCTTTGTGAGTTTTTAAAAATTCTCTTACATTTAGTTTCCTTTGATTTTTAGTGAAGGTAAATATTTTCTCATGTTTCTTTACTAACTACAGGTTCATATTTGTGAATTGTGCATTCATTTCCTGTATTAATTTGTAATGATATTCATGTTTTTCCTCTCTATTTTTATGAGCTTCCATGTAATTAAGTTAGTAGCAAAATACACTTTTTCATAGTTAGCTCTTAGTGCTCACTATATTTTTCAAGTAAAAGATGTAAAATATGTATGGACTCAGATCTCTTGTTTTTTCTTTATGATTTCTTATATGTGCATAAATGCATGAACCGAATGCCCTACATAAGTGGTACATGCTTAATTTGACTCTTCTCCAGTTGAGATATAATACTTTTAAACACTTGTAAAGCAATACTTAAACTTTTAAAGTCTAAGTCTTTTGGAATTTGATTTTACACACAAGGGTAAAGACCTAAAAGTGTTTCTTCCCCCCATTGCTGCAAGTCAGTTGTTTCCATCACACTAAACCATTTTTATTTTATGACATGATGTGATACCTCCTTTAATATATAAAAAATGTATTTAAAACTTGAACAATTTTGGGGATTACCAGACTTTCTAGTCAGTACTTTCCTTGCCAGTACTGTATTTTGTTAAAATACTACAGGATTACATAATATGGCTTTGTGTTTGGTTGGTCTAGCCTCCCTTAATTAACATTCACTATTTTTTGATTTTTGGAATTTTTCTCATCTATTAGTATTTCAGTCATGTTCAATAAATGAACAAATACTAATTGAAATTTTAATGAATTACATGATGTAATACATTTTGGCATCTTTACAATTGTTTTTTTTCCTTTCCAGAAACATGGGATGCTGCTCTACTTCCAAGTTTTTTCTTTGTTTTTATACTTTTCTTCCTATGTTATAAACACTGCTATTGTAAAACTGAATGCTCTCTTTTTATTACATGTTCTGCCCATTACCTTTTCACCTAAGTTTTAAAAATAAATTGGCTTCCATTTTATGGCACTGTAACTTTACAAATAAATTTTACATAATGCAAGTGCAAGGGCTTTGGTAGCTCAGTTTCACCATATAAAAAAGAAATGCAATTATTTTTCAAACAATTAAAGTTGGTTTAACTTCTCTTGCCAACTGCAAAATGACAAAACACATTAGATAAAGTTGGCAAACTGCAGTGTCTATCTAAAAATATCAAATGCCGGTTTGCTTTTTCAATGTATCAAGAAACTACCAAAAATTTGCCCAAAAGAAGGGCAGAATAAATAATGTTTTCAAATCAAAATATAAAATAATTAGTATCATGTGTTAGTACCTGAGCTCCAGTTGCGATTTCATCAGCAGCTTCATTCATTACTCCCAGGGTTTGAAAAGCAAATACACACAGCTCTCGTTCACACACCGTAGGCTACAAAAGAAAGGGGAATCAATTCAACAATTTTTTACCATCGTTCAATTCCTAAATTAAATGTATGATATTCTTTATAATAAATAGAAAATGCAAAGTTTTAGAATATTATTAATAAAAAGGAAGAGGGGCTTCCTGGTGGCTCAGTTGTAAAGAATTGGTCTGCCAATGCAGGAGACACGGGTTCTATTTGTGATCCACGAGGACCCCACATGCTGCAGCGCAACTAAGCCCGAGGAGCCACAACTACTGAGCCTGTGCTCCTGAGCCGGGGAGCCGCATCTACTGAAGCCCACCCACCCAGAGCCCATGCTCCACAAGAGAAGCCACCGTAATGGGAAGCCCACACAAGACAACTAGAGTACAGCCTCCACTCGCCACAACTAGAGAGAAGTCTGTGCAGCAACAAAGACCTAGCACACCCCAAAATAAATGAATAAACAAACATTTTTAAAAAGGAAGAAATACTATATAAATATTATTTACACTAGTCTTGGTATGGAAGCAACCTAAGTGCCCATTTATAGATGAATGGATAAAGGAGACGTGGTATATATAAATAAAATGGAATACCACTTAGTCATCAAAAAAGAATAAAATATGGCCATTTGCAGGAACATTACACTCACTGAAATAAATCAGAGAAAGACAAATACTGTATGACTTCACTTATATGTATCTAAAAAAACAAACAAATGAGGAAGAATAACAAAAATATAAGCAGAGTCATAGACACAGAGAACAAACAGGTGGTTGCCAGGAGGGGAGGAGGTGGTAGGATGAGAGAAAACAGATGAGGGAGATTTAGAGGTACAAACTTCCATTTATCAAATGCATGAGTCACAGGGATGAAATGCACAGTGCGAAGAAGACAGTCAATAATAATGTAGCATCTTTTTATGGTGTCAGATAGTAACTAGAGTTACTGTGGTGATCATTTTGTAATATACAGAAATATAAAATCACTACATTGTGCACCAGGAACTATCAAAGTGTTCTATGTAGGTCAATTATACTTCAAAAACTAATAAATTCATAGAAAAAGAGAACAGATTTGTGGTTACCAGAAGTGGAAGGGTAGAGGGAGAGGAAATTGGATGGAGGTGGTCTAAAGGTAGAAACTTCCAAGTACAAGATAAATAACTACTAGGGACATAATGTACAACATAATTAATATAATTAACACTGGTGCATGTTACATATCAGTTCAGTTCAGTTCAGTCACTCAGTTGTGTCCGATTCTTTGCCACCCCATGCACTGCAGCACACCAGGCTTCCCTGTGCATCACTAACTCCCAGAGCTTCCTCAAACTTACGTCCATCGAGTTGGTGATGCCATCCAACCATCTTATCCTTTGTCATTCCCTTCTCCTCCTGCCAGGATCAGGGTCTTTACAAATGAGTAAGTTCTTCACATCAGGTGGCCAAAGTATTGGAGTTCCAACTTCAGCATCAGTCCTTCCAATGAATATTCAGGACTGATTTCCTTTAGGATGGACTGGTTGGATGTCCTTGCAGTCCAAGGGACTCTCAAGAGTCTTCTCCAACACCACAGTTCAAAAGCATCAATTCTCTGGCGCTCAGCTTTCTTTAGAGTCCAACTCTCACATCCATACTGACCACTGGAAAAACCATAGCTTTGAGTAGATGGACCTTTGTTGACAAAGTAATGTCTCTGTTTTTTAATATGCTGTCTAGGTTCATCATAGCTTTTCTTCCAAGGACCAAGTGTCTTTTAATTTCATGGCTGCAGTCACTATATGAAGTGATTTTGGAGCCCCCCAAAATTAAGTCTTTCACTGTTTCCATTGTTTCCCCATCTATTTGCCATGAAGTGATGGGAATGGATGCCATGATCTTAGTTTTCTGAAGGTTGAGTTTTAAGCGAACGTTTTCACTCTCCTCTTTCACTTTCATCAAGAGGCTCTTTAGTTCTTTGCTTTCTGCCATAAGGGTGGTGTCATCTGCATATCTGAGGTTATTGATATTTCTCCTGGCAATCTTGATTCTAGCTTGTGCTTCATCCAGCCCGACAATTCACATGATGTACTCTGCATATAAATTAAACAAGCAGGGTGACAATATACAGCCTTGACATACTCCTTTCCCAATTTAGAACCAGTTTTGTTCCATGTTCAGTTCTAAGTGTTGCTTCTTGACCTGCATACAGATTTCTCAGAAGGCAGGTAAGGGGATCTGGTATTCCCAGCTCTTTAAGAATTTTCCAGTTTGTTGTGAACCACACAGTCAAAGACTTCGATGTAATCAATAAAGCAGAAGTAGATCTTTTTCTGGAACTCTCTTGCTTTTTTGATGATCCAATGGATGTTGGCAAATTGATTGATCTCTGGTTCCTTTGCCTTTTCTAAATCCAGCTTTTATGTTACATATAAAAGAGACTAAAATCCTAAGAGTTCTCATCACAAGGAAAAATTGCTTTTCTCTTTTTTATTTTGTATTAATATGAGATGATGGATATTCTAAATTTAGTGTGATAATCATTTCATGAGGCACGTAAGACAAATCATTATGCTGTATACCTTAAAGTTATACAGTGCTGTATGTCACTTATATCTCAATAAAACTGGAGAGGGGATGTAAAGAACTATCACTTTATTTTAAAAAATTGAATTTCTAAATATAAGTAACAATTAGTAAATAGCCATTTTACTGATATAGTCAAAAATATGATTAAAAATTCAATTCAGTTAGTTTTAGGTACTTGCACTTGGAATGATTTAGCAATATGTGAAAATATCCTTTGGATCTATCCCAGGTGGCTCAGTGGTAAAGAATTCACCTGCCAAACAGAAGATGCAGGTTCAAACCCTGGATCAGGAAGATCCCCTGGAGGAGGGCATGGCAACCCACTCCAGTATTTTTGCCTGGAGAATCCTATGGACAGAGGAGTCTGGGAGGCTGCAGTCCATGCAGTCGCAGAGTCAGACATGACTGAGCATGCATACACAAAATATATTCTGTAAGTGGAAAGTCCATCTTGCTTGCATAATACACATTTGCACGGAAGATGCATTTAAATTAATACACATTTGCACAGAAGATGCATTTGAAAGCAGATACCTAAGCTGGTGATATACTAAAAAATGAGATTCAATCCCAAAGCTGTGTAAAACAAATCTACAAAGGAGAATTCCATTTCTTCCTAGGTAATTTTCTCCAGAAGAAATAAGCATGACTCTGCTTACTTGCTACCTAACTCTTGAAAGACTGGTTTGTTTTGTTGCAAAGATTTTGACTTCAATAACCTCCTGAAGTCAACAGCACTGAAATATACACTCTGCAATTGCTTTGGAAGAGCTCTCATCTTTCAAATCTAATACAGTGTCATCTGTTTGATTTATCTCATCTCCCGAGTTACATCGCATTAGGTAGCTGATGAAGCCTAACACGATGCAGCCTGTGGTGCCCGGCACAGCAGAGAGACGTATTTGTTAGTGCCACTGCTCCCATGCTCACTGACTTCAGAGGATAACTTCGTCCACTGCTTAACTAGTGGGGAAGGACAGCCCCATACTAAGCACCCTTTATGCTGAGAATGGACCCACGTGGTGGCTTTGTAGACAAAAAGCCAATCACACAAAGATTTCTGGTGTTCTTTGGAAGGAATGATGCTAAAGCTGAAACTCTAGTACTTTGGCCACCTCATGCGAAGAGCTGACTCATTGGAAAAGACTGATGCTGGGAGGGATTGGGGGCAGGAGGAAAGGGGACGACAGAGAATGAGATGGCTGGATGGCATCACTGACTCGATGGATGTGAGTCTGAGTGAACTCCGGGAGTTGGTGATAGACAAGGAGGCCTGGTGTGCTGCAATTCATGGGGTCGCAAAGAGTTGGACATGACTGAGCGACTGAACTGAACTGAACTGAAAGAAAATTTTCCCCCAAATAAATTGATGTATTTTCTTTGTCAGTCTTAAAAAGACAGTTTCTATTTCAGAAACATCAGGAAAAACTACCTATGGCAGGGAATTAATTGGACAAAGTTCTTCATCCAGACTCAAGCATACACTGCTGTATGCACTTGGATAAACTTAGAGCAGACTGTTCAATTTCTACTACTTTTACTTTAGCATTTAACAATCTTGTCCTATTTTTTCGTGTGTATCTATGTGTATGTACGGCTGCCCCTCAATTTCTCCCACTGACACTGGGTTGTTTCTTTTGTTTACTTTCTGGGAGCATGGTATGTTCTGAAATAATGAGAGCAACCATTTTATTGCACACTTACTATAGCGTCAAACACTATATTGGTGTTTGAGTATAATGAAACTGTAAACAAAAAAGAATCCAGGGGAAGGTAAGCATTGGAAATCATTAAGGGGCCACAGGAATTAATTCATATTCCAGATACCCAAAGTTCACTGAGGAAGTAAACAGAGACACAGAAGGTGCTTTGTTTTTAATAATACTGTTGCCAAATAACCATACAGTTTTTTATGACCAAAAATCCATCAATTCTAAAGCTGAATATCAAGATAAGGCTCATTTAATATATACGAGCAATGATCATTTTTAAAATGCTTTATTTGAACCCTGGAAAATTTTTTTTAGTTTCTTTTAAATTAAAAAGAATTTATTGGAGTATAACTGATTTATAATGTAAGTTTCAGGTATACAATAAATGAATCAGTTATACATTTACATATATTTTAGATTATTTTTCCATATAGGCCATTAAGAGTACTGAGTAGAGCTCCCTGTGCTATACAGCAGGTTCTTATTAGTTTTCTATTTTATATATACTCTTGTGTTAATCCCAATTTCTCAATTTATCCCTCCCCCTATTTGCGCTAAGTAACTTTGTCTTCTACATGCACAACTCTACTTTTGTTTTATAAATAAGTGCATTTATAACCTTTTTAAAAAGATTCCACATATAAGCGATATCATATGATATTTGTCTTCCTATGTCTGACTTTTTGAACCTTGGATAGTTAATTATATTTATTTTGTGATCATCCTAATATATATATGTATGTATGTATATTCACACACATATTCAGGGAATAAAGTAGAAACTAATTTTTGGCATTAAATTGTTGCCTTATTAAACAGTATAGAGGAAAATGAAACAAATACTCTGCTAAACTAGACTGGAACGTAATTATTTGAAATTTGAATATTCTATCCGCATACTTTGTCCCCAGTCCTAGGAATTCATGGGCCACCCTGACTTCATCTCAAATGATTTTTTACCAATTTTGCCCAGACCTCCTAGTCTTTATCTTGACTAACAAACGAGCAACAGTTCAGTCTTTTCTGAATGGTTTTTCCTGCATTGCTGATTCATCCTCCTCCCAGACCTATTTCCATTCCAACCTCTAAATCTCCATATCACATGGATTTATCAATTGACCCATTATTTTAAATTATAAACGTACAATCTTAATGATAAAGCTGGGTCCATCTAGTCAAGGCTATGGTTTTTCCAGTGGTCATGTATGGATGTGAGAGTTGGACTGTGAAGAAGGCTGAGCGCCGAAGAATTGATGCTTTTGAACTGTGGTGTTGGAGAAGACTCTTGAGAGTCCCTTGGACTCCAAGGAGATCCAAGCAATCCATTCTAAAGGAGATCAGTCCTGGGTGTTCTTTGGAAGGAATGATGCTAAAGCTGAAACTCCAGTACTTTGGCCACCTCATGCAAAAAGTTGACACATTGGAAAAGACTCTGATGCTGGGAGGGATTGGGGGCAGGAGGAGAAGGGGACGACAGAGGATGAGACGGCTGGATGGCATCACTGACTCGATGGACGTGAGTCTGAGTGAACTCCGGGAGTTGGTGATGGACAGGGAGGCCTGGCGTGCTGTAATTCATGGGGTCGCAAAGAGTCGGACGCAACTGAGCAACTGAACTGAACTGAACTGATGGCTTCATATTTTTATAAATATTCCTTTTCTTGTCCTGCATTTTTTTCATTGAAAAATGGCCTTTCTTCCCATACTCAAATCTGCAAGGCTGATTTCTAAGAATATCCTATTACTGCAACTGTTTGAAGAAGGAAATCAGGTACAATAGAAAACTTTGTGGAGGGGGGCAAGAAATGGTATTACCATTCTGAAAAATCTGAAGTAGAACTCTACATTATATTCTTATAAAGATAATTTTATCTTTGTTTTTAAAATAGTAATGATAGAGGTAATAATATTGCTATTAATTTATGTACCATAGTAGGGGCTCCCAGGTGGCTCAGTGGTAAAGAATCCACCTGCCAATGCAGGAGACACATTCAATTACTGGGTCAGGAAGATCCCCTGGAGAAAGAAATGGCAAATCCCATGGATAGAGGAGCCTAGTGGGCTACAGTCCATGGGGTCACAAAAAGAGTTAAACACGACTTAGAGACTAACCACCACCACCAGCACACTAAATAAACGCCAGTGAATTTTAAAATAACAATGTTATATCTATCAATCATTTTACTAGAACAGTCAATAGAGTATTCAAGATATAAATAAGCTTAATTTTCAGATAATTATTTGCCAATTTAGTTTTTGTAGATAACTTTATCCACATTTTATATGAGAGGAGTTCAAAATGTCAACACAAGATGGCGTACTAAAAGAAAGTTCTCAAATCACAAGTAATCAAGACTAGATGGCTCACAGAAAGGACGTCCTATTCCAGGAAAGCAAGTGATTCATTCCTCCTTAATAAAATATACAGTTATATTGCAATTAGCATTCTCCCACCTTGAGCATACTGCCAGCCAGTGCCCTGCTCCCAAGAAAATCTGCTATCACTATATTATTTGCATAGAAAACTCCAGTCTCAATTCAAAATAAAACATACCCATGGAATAGCTACTGCTGGATAAGCAAAACTGTATGTTTTATTAAACATGACTTAATAAAGTATACATGCCTAGATATCACCCGAAATGTACATTATTTACTAATTCAAGTTTACAAGAAATCTATTAGCTTCAATTTATAAAATACTACTTATTCTTAATATTATACTATTATATTGCCTTCAAACAATTAGTCCCTATAACTTAAACTGTAAAACCACGGCAAGTCCCTCTTGCCATTACACATAATATACATACTATATCTGCAATATAACATTCACTCTGCACCATTAAAAACATGGGGAACTTTATATGTCCCTAAATTAAGATTTATTTTAGAAATTTTTAAGCTAAAATGAATACATTTTTAATTTTACTTCAATCAAAACAATTTAAATGTGAGCAGTAAAAACATGACTCAAAAAATGATTTTAAGCCCTAAAGAATATTTTAGAACCTAACTGCATTTTAGAAATCTTGTGTTTTCAATGAATTTAGATTACTTCCTACTGAAAACAGAAATAACACAACTCAGAATCCAGCTATGTATTTATATATAGCACAGTGTAGGTGAGTGGTTTTCAAACCCTTTTTGCTGTGATCATTTTTTTCAAACAAAATATTTCATGTAAGCCTAATATATAAAACAGATGAACATGGATGTTGTTCCAGCTGGAGCTTATGTGCACAGTTCAGTTTTGCTAGCTATAAAACAGACATAAAATCAGATCCAGTTCACCAGGTTGATAAAGGACCAAGAGAGAAGAATCGAGTGAGATAAAGATTATAAAATCTCCTTGAGGTATAGAGAGCTGTTGAAATATTAACACTATTAGGTAAGCTCGATAATGTGCCAAAGTTGCTCAGTTGTGTCCAACTCTTTGTGACCCTATAGACTGTAGCCTTCTAGGCTCCTCTGTCCATGGGCATTCTCCAAGCAAGAATACTGGAGGACTGGAGTGGGTTGCCATGCCCTCCTCCAGGGATCTTCCTGACTCAGAGATTGAACTCATGTCCCTCACATCTCCTGCTTGGCAGGCAGTTCTTTGCCACTAGAGCCAGCTGGGAAACCCTGTCTCTTCTACTTATGTTAACTCAATCTATATACAGAAATATGTGTTTAATAAGAATTTTCATTGAAGCGTATCATGACATGGTACCTTTATTTTCATACCAATGGTTTATCAAAATTCTTAATTTGTTTCTAAAGCATTTCTTGCTAAAATAGAAATGAGCAATGTAAATACAACTTCATAATTAAAAAAAAAAAAACTAGTGTTGAAAACACATGAGAATAATTAAGAATATCAACAAGAAACACAAAATCTGCTGCTGCTGCTAAGTCGCTTCAGTTGTGTCTGACTCTGTGCAACCCCATAGGCCTCAGCCCACTAGGCTCCTCTGTCCCTGGGATTCTCCAGGCAAGAACACTGGAGTGGGTTGCCATTTCCTTCTCCAATGCATGAAAGTGAAAAGTGAAAGTGAAGTCGCTCAGTCATGCCCGACTCTTAATGACCCCATGGACTGCAGCCTACCAGGCTCCTCCATCCATGGGATTTTCCAGGCAAGAGTACTGGAGTGGGGTGCCATTGCCTTCTCCGACACAAAACCTACAAGCCCTTAATTTTTTGTATTTCCAGTTTTATAGTCAGTATTTTGGGTTCTCGTCAATGGTTTGGAAGAAAGACACATTTGGAGCAAGGCAAGATTTACTGTCAATTAGGAAAGACAGGAATCCCACAGAGATCAAGATAGATCCATAATGAAATAGGATCAGGCCTGGTTAGGCCTCAATATACATGCTGATCCCTACTGTCTCATAAAACTAAAGCTGTTGTTTGATTATTAAAACCAATTTCTGCTCAATTTGGATGTAAAAATATTTATGTTTTAACTAAAAGTTTTTTGGCGAAATTATTTAGTTTGACCTGTTATGTCAAAACTTGCAACATTAATTTCTGCAAAATGGATTTGGGGGGAGAAAATTGGCTATGCTTTTTCATTCATTCCCTAAATATTAAGGTATGAAGGTCAGACATAAACATAAGAAGACCTACCTGTTTTCCTCTTAGGTAAAAATGGGACATATCTAGGTTTACCCACATACTCATTTTCTCAAGATTGGTCTTGGGAGTGCCTTAAGCTATGACCAAACTATGAGTATTGTTAACTTTACTAACTCTTAAGGTTCTTTGTAACAAGAATCTTAGTTACAAACATTTGTCTAAGGTCCACAGCAAAACTGGGTACAAAAATGATTCGATTCATGGGTTTCTTTGACTTGACTTTAGTGGGATGGAGCATTATTCTCAAGAGGTGACAGGAGAATCTCAGGCCTGATAACACAAAGCAAGTAATGTGGCACATTTCCACAGGGCAGGAGAAGAAAACAAGATCATAATTCTTTTATCACATGCTAATGTGGGAAACAAGAAAGTCTGTTAACCCAGGACACAGGGAACACACACCCAGTGTCACTGACAAAGTTCCAACTTCGTCGGGACACTAAGCCACGCAACCACGTGAGTGGTTTTCTCCAATAGGATTCAGCAGCTCACATACAGGGCTCAGAGAAGACAAACACCTGCATTGATCCAAGAATGGGGCTTAAGGTGAGTATAACAAAAAGACAAGGGCACTAGGAATTTACAGGCTGATAAAAACAGTGGTGATTCTGGCAGTAAATCCTCCTTTTCCTCTTTTGCAAACACACTTGATGAAGTCCAAAATCAACATTCTAAAGCATCACCAAAACAGTCTACTGTATTAACACTCTAGTTGATTCCAAAATCAACTAGTGGTTTGGTTTTGGTTTGGTTTTCTGATGGGATTGCAGACCATACTGCCAAACTGAAATTCTGGGACTCTGAACAACCCACCTGATAATGTGAGTTTTATGCAAATCTAAAGTATCACATGTCAGAACCCACCTGAGAGTGATATTTATAACCTTTGTAAACAAAAGAGAAAATCAGAGCCTTGTGGTATTTCTAAATAAGTAGTTTAGTTCCTCATGTTGCAAAAGTGTGACAAGCTTGCCTAGACCTCTGAGGAAAGTGACAGAACAGGAAATTAGTGACTAAAATTTTAGGACATTTGGGAAATAGGAGTAAATGGAGACTTATGTCATTTAAAAAACAATCAGGCTTGAAGAAAGAAAAAAGTGAGAAACAGTTTGAATTTTGACAGAGAAATCTAACAAATGTAACAAACATGAGGCAGAAAATCTATGGAAACAATTCTATCTAACCATTTAATCACCCATGGGGCTATAACGTCTCTTTTTTATAGCTTGGGGATTTACTGCAGTTTTTAATGTGTTACATGGGCTGAGAATAAGTGACCAATGAGTCCATTTATTGATTACTATCCATAGGAAATTACATTTATAAAAATTGTTATATATTATTGAAATGAATCACTAAACATTATTGAAATTATAGCAAAATACATTGCAATGGAAATATAAGAAATAAAAAATGAATATGCCTGATTTAAGTGAAATATCTGTTTAATACAACAAGGAGGTATTCTGTTTACTTTTCTTCCTTTGAATATGAGATGTTTCTCTATTTTCATTTCCTGATCTGATTTCATGTGTTACTTATCTTACTATTTAAGAAAGTAAGGTTTCTGATTTCCTTAGATATCAGCCTGAATTACAGCAACATAAAACCTCTTGATAAACTATATTTATTTAAAAATGTTGTCTTCACTTTTATGAAAACATTTCCCTTTCTAGAAATAGACAGCATACTTAACTGGTGCAGAAAGACAGAGATAAAGTAAAAGAGAACTTGGAGGAAGGCACAGAGAATACTAATATCAACTACGATCTTTCTATCACCTATTATTGGAATGAACTGCCAGTAAGTAAACTGAGAAGAGCAAACTCCCAACACCAAGTGTAGTCAATTTCCAGGACGTGAAAGTAGTCAGTTCAAGTATGTAAGTCAAGAGTAGCATTATGATTGAGAACCATGGCCTTGGTGCCATTCTGCCAGGATTCAAATCCTGTCCCTATCAATTACTAGCATTGTGACATTAAAAAAAATTACTGTTTTCCTCATCTATAAAGCAGGCGTAGTAATACCCATCCTCAGAAGGTTATTATAAGGATTAAATAAGATAAGCCATGCAGTGAAAGTTGCTCAGTCATGTCCGACTCTTTGCAACCCCATGGTCTGTACAGTACATGGAATTCTCCAGGCCAGAACACTGCAGTGGGTAGCCTTTCCCTTCTCCAGGGGATCTTCCCAACCCAGGGATGGAACCCAGGTCTCCTGCATTGCAAGCAGATTCTTTACCAGCTGAGCCACAAGGGAAGCCCAGCTTCCAGGGAAGATCCATGTAAGGCACTTCAAAAATACGATTACAAAAAAACACACCAAAAAGCTTATGCTATTAATAACATGACTATTATATTCTGCAATGAAAATATTATTGCCATGGATTAAGAAATAAATCAAGGTCCACAGATGCACAATGACAAACAAAAGAAAGATGAGCCTTCTTAGTGGGATAAATGAACATGATAAAATGATTCTTTCTCCTTTCAGCATAACTATACATTTCTGTGTATCGAATAAAAATAACAATCTTGTACAAATCTTTACTAAAATAAATGCTGAGTCAGTTAATTTGGTTTCAGAATAGCAATATATCTCTTTGAGAGGAATAACTGTTAAAAATAGCATATGAGGGGCAAGAAAAACTTTTTTTATATGTTTTCCAAAAACAATAAAATGAAACAAATATATCATAAAACCTGACAGACAACTGTGCTCATTAATGGCTGTATATACGTTTTTATTACATAAATCTTGAAAGGCAAAAGTGTTCTAATAAAACTACCTGTTTCCAGGCTTTATAATTTATCTTTTCAAACACATATGATAAATTTCTCTTAAAAAGTGCAACAGACTCTAGCATAGTGCCTTATACTCATAAAGCATTTAATAAATGTTGGTGGTGCAGTTTTGAAATTGGACACAATCAGGTTCAAAGTTCAGCTTCCAGTCACACAGCTGAGGAGGATACTAAAGAAACTGCCTACCCTCTTTGAATCTTAATCTCCTTGGTTGCACCATGGGCATAAAAATACCTAAACCACAGAGTTCTGTGAAAATCAAACAAGGAAGTAATATGCAAAATACCTCGGGCTCCCCAGGTGGCTCAGTGGTAAACAATCTGCCTGCCAACGCAGGAGACGCAGGTTCAACCCCTGGGTCAAGAAGATCCCCTGGAAAAGGGAATGGCAATCCACTCCAGGATTCTTGCCTGGTCAATCCCATGGATAAAGGAGTCTGGTAGGCTACAGTCCTGGAGAAGGCGATGACATTCCACTCCAGTACTCTTGCCTGGAAAATCCCATGGACGGAGGAGCCTGGTAGGCTGCAGTCCACGGGGTCACGAAGAGTCGGACACGACTGAGCGACTTCACTTTCACTTTTCACTTTCATGCATTGGAGAAGGAAATGGCAACCCACTCCAGTGTTCTTGCCTGGAGAATCCCAGGGACGGGGAGGGCCTCGTGGGCTGCCGTCTATGGGGTCGCACAGAGTCAGACACGACTGAAGCGACTTAGCAGCAGCAGCAGGCTACAGTCCATGGGGTCGGAAAGAGTTGGACGTGACTAAGCGACTGAGCATGCACTCAAGCATGCAAAATATCTACCCAGAGTATCTGGCACATGGTGCATAAATCATCTGCAAATAGATATCATTTTAGTATTTCCTGTCTAATCTGGATACCTTCTATTATTTCTTTCTTCTTAATTGCCTGACTAGAACCTCTAGTAAAATGTTGATTAGAAGAGGCACAAAATTCACACTTCAGATTAGAAAACTCACACTTCTTGATTCCAAACTTCCTACAAAGCTACAGTAATTCAGATAGTATAGTACAAGTATAAGAACTGACATACAATCAGTGAATAAAATCAAGAGTCCAAACTCACACATCTATGGTTAAATCATTTTCCACATGGGAGACAATATCATTTAATGAGGCCAGAATAGTCTTTTCAACAAATGGTGCACAGACAACTAGATATCCACATGCAAGAGAAGGAATCTGAACCTCTCTTCATACCATAAACAACAATTAACTCAATGTCTTACATGTAAGATACAAACTATAAAACTCTTAGATGTAAGATACAAACTATAAAACTCTTAGAAGGAAATATAGGCATACATCTTTGTTACCTTGGATTAGGCAATACCTCAATTGATAAATCTGGATTCTACTAACATTAAAAGTTTTGTTTGTCACAGGACACTGTCAAGAAAAAGAAAACCCACAAAACAGGAGAAAATACCTGCAAATCATATCTCTGATAATGATCTAGAATTCAGAATATATAAAGAACTCTTGAAGTGAAGTGAAAGTTGTTCAGTAGTATCTGACTCTGATTCATGGACTATACAGTCCATGGAATTCTCCAGGCCAAAATACTGGAGTGGGTAGCAGTTCCCTTCTCCAGGGGATGTTCCAGACCCAGGGATTGAACCCAGGTCTCCCACACTGCAGTGGGTTCTTTACCAGCTGAGCCACAAGGAACTCTTAGAACTCACTACAGAAAGCAAACAATCCAGTTAAAAAATGGGCAATGGATTTAAAGAGATTTCTCCAAAGAGGACATACAAATGGCCAATAAGCACATAAAGAGAAGCTCAAAGCATTAGTCATTAGCAAAGGACAAAGCAAACCACTATGAGCTACAACTTCACAATTCATAGGATGGTTATAGTTGGAGGAAAAAAGAGGTGAATAGCAAGTATTGGTGAAGATGTGGAGAAACTTGAACCCCATTATACGCTGCTGTTAGAAATCTAAAGTGGCACAGCCACTGTCAGAAATAGTTTGCTAGTTCCGAAAACAGACAGAGTCAACACAAGTCTCCAGCAATTCCATTAACTGATGAATGGATAAACAGAAGTCACATAGCTGTATAATGGAGTATTATTCCACCATTAAAGGAATAAATTATGAGACACACTATATAGAACCTCAAAAACATTTTACTACAAAGTGAAAAAAATGGCCACATAACATATAATTTAATGTCCATTCGTATGAAATTTCTAAAATAGGCAAATTCATAGAGACAGAAAATATATTAGTAGTTGCCAGAGGATGAGGGGAAGGGAAGATTGGGAGTTATTACTAACATTTATGGGGGTTCTTTTTTGGGGTAATAGAATTATAGAAAGTAGTATTCTGGAATTATAGAAAGTAGTCATAATTGCACAAAATTGAGAATATAAGTAAAAAAAAAAACATTGAATTGTACACATTAAAACAATGAATTGTTTATTTATACAAATTTTATCTCAATAAAAAAACTGCAAAAAATTTTTAATTGGATAATTATCCCCCAAAATACCATTTACACATTGATTCTTATTTCCATACTTCCTTAATAATGCCACAAATGTGTGAGTAGACATTTAAAAAAAAATCTTTATTTCTGATTCTACTATATATACCTCTTCTAATTGGAATAAGGACTACTCATTTCCCTCTATGTTAAATATCTTACTCTTTTTCTTCTGTTGTTTTTTTTTCCCAAACTGCATGGCTGGTGGGGCCTTAGTTCCTCGACCAGGGATTGAACCCAGGCCCGTTGCAATAAAAGCATGGAGTCCTAACCACTGAACTGCGAGGGAATACCTCCTACATTAAGTATTGTAGATTGAGTGGTTTTGAAAAAAAAAAACAGTGTTTACAAGTTTACATATATATACATATCAATATGGATGGACACAGAGATATATAAAGACAAACCAACAGCAAGATGATAGGCGCATGTAAGAAATACAGTTAAGAAATATTTTCCTAAATTGAAATTGCTTGTTATCTTTCACAGAGTCCTTCAGAAATAGTGATACATTTGTCAAAACTATACAACTTTGTGTATTAAATAATTGACTCCATAGAGAGCATTTACTGTAAATGCAATTATTTACTTGTTTATATCTTAACCTTCTTCATTTCTGTTCTAAACCAACATTCCACCAGTGAGAACTTACCCTAAGCATGGGGCCATTCTGAAATACATGTGGTTCATCACAAACCACACAGTACTCATTCAACACAGGGATCCGCTGTTCAGCAAACTCAATTGTCTGAATAAGACAATAAAGAGAAAGAATTAAGTCAAGTTCAAGAAGGATTTGAAAACCCACTAAAGGCTAAACTATTTCAGGGGCTTGGTTCATACCTGCACTAGGAAGCCACGGTCTCGTATTGGAATGCATTTGGCACCATTTGGCTATAAGAAGCAAAGTAAAAAGAAAATGTTTTTTAATTAGGAAAAATATATAAATTATAGTGTTTTACTTTTGCAAGAATGAATGCAGATGTGATTTTCTAAGGTTACCTGTAAGTGAATCAAATCACTGATTATGACACTAAGATTTTAGAATTTATTATAATGCTCTTTCCACCATTATTATTGCAATCTTTGTTTAAACTAAATGAATTGCATTCTTAATTTCTGATCTTCTAGTAAAAATGACTGGCATCTCTAAATGATCACAAAAACTTGCTGTCTCTGTCCCTGATCACTGAACGTTCCCACTTCCTCATTTAGACTATTCAATCTCATTTTACAACTAGATAGAATTATTCCTTCAAGGATGTGTGAAAGAGGTACAATTCCTCCAAGCTACTGAAAGGGGTAGAATATTAAACTACCATATTATGCTCAACATAATACGGTAGGACGTATTATGGGAGGGCACGAAGACATTTTCTTTCACAGAATATCTGAAATTATCTTTCTTGAATGAAACTAACTATGGGGTTCTTTCTACTATGTAACTCTGACAAAATTAATTTTCTGTATGTCTTTGATAGTTTTGAGAAGATATGGGCTTTTAGGGATGTCCACCTAAAACTATCAACATAGCCAAATATATTTTCTTCACACAAAATTTCACGGTATAGTTTACAACGTAATTTCAGAAATATATCTATACAAGGGCACCACAAACACACACACACACACCAATTTACTAAAAGCAAAGAAAACTTTTGGTCAGTTATTTTATGTAATTATAAATAAGATAGGTCTGCTTCTTTATCTGAAGCTGGCTATAATGCTAATCACTCTAGAGGCAAACTTTGTGTAAATCTGATTCCCAGTAAATACCACCCAAAGTACTTAAGTTTTAAAACAATCTCCCGCCAGCCCCATCTTCACCACAAAACAGCTTCAGGATAAAGCAATTTCAGTTTTATAAAGCAGACACTGAGAGCAGCTTGAAGTAACGCTCTGGGATACAGCGGTTAACTCTTACTTCACTCTACAAGTTCACAGGCAAAGCGCTCTACTTATGCACGACAGCAAGGACACCACTCTGAATCTTTAGACAAACTGACTTCCACGACTTATGTGAGTAAACTAGAGATTAGATAAACCTGCTTAATTAAACATTAAAAATGCTATGCTTGCTTTGTGAATTCAATGGACTTCTATTTTTAGGAGCATTCATTCCCATGACAGGAATCTGGACTAGACCTCACATCCACAGGAACGTTTATTTTTCCAGAATCAAAATGAACATTCCAGTACTAGCTACAAATGTCTGGTATGCAAAGGAATATTCAAAAGAAAAAAAAATAGTAAATCTTCAAAACCCAAAACAAAACCGTGCGTCTTTGACCAGACCTTTGCAACACAAACACACTCACAAAACCCTCTCCTGCCCCTTGGCTAACATCTAAGAACTCAAGATGAAAATATGTACGCACAGCAGGCTGGGAAGATGAAGATGACGATGGTGTTAAGATACCAATGAGCCCTGAGGTAAGAGAGAGCCTCCTGCCCTCTGTGTTGGGTTCCTTGAAAAGCTCCGTTTTGGATGACTTGGGGGCACTGGAGTAAGACTTGCTGAGCAACTTGTGATTCTTGAGTCCGTATAATTCTTCCATTCTGAGGTTACTGGAGTAAGACCTGCTTAACAGTTTGTGAGGCTTCAGGCTGGCATTGTGCTCACAGCGCGGGTCTCCGGAACAAGAGCGGGTCAAGAGTTTGTGCGACTTGAGAGCAAGGCAGTCCTCCTGCTTGACGGCTGCAGAGCAGGGACGGTTCAAGAGTTTGTGCGACTTAATGGTTGTCACTGCCTGCTCAGCCCGGGGGTCGCTGGACAGCGAGCGACCGAAGGTCCTGTGTGGCTTCGGGGCGCACACGTCCTCCGTCTTGACGGTGCTGGAACAAGTCCTCCGCAGTAGCTTGTGCGTCTTGGAGATCCCGTCCTGCTCCGATTTCAGTTTAGATTTGCTTTTTCCACAACCAGGGGGAGGATAACTTGGCGACCTTCGAAATCGAACAGTTAAACAGTTAACAGGGCAAATCGTGAGTGTAGCAGACCGTGGAGAACACCTGTTGGGCTCCATCAACTCAACTCTGCTACAAATACCATCTCTTTTAAACCCAGCCTAGCCAGTGAAAACTGAAACCAGAAGTATGTACCGAAAGATCACAGGGACTGAATTCTATGTTACCTGGAAAGCAAAAAAAAGGATTGATTGTCCAGTTTTTTTTGTTTTTTTCTTCCCCTCCTACCTATTCTAGAGGCCTATAAAGCTGTGGTCCCTAACCTTTTCGTATCAGGAACAGTTTCGTGGAAGAAACTTTTTTCATGGACCTGGGAGTGTGGGGGTTTCAGGATGGTTCAAGTGAGTTACATTTTTTGTGCAGTTTATTTCTATTTTGTGGCAATCTCAGGATATTCCACCTTGACTTTAAGGTTAAGGATTGAAAACCCTCTGAGAATCTTAATGTCACCAATGATCTGACAGGAGCTCAGGTGGTTATGCTAGTGACGGGGAATGACTGTAAATACATATGAAGCTTCACTTACTAGCCTGCAGCTCAGGGACCATTTGAGGACCCCTGCTATACAAAGGACTAATTTTGGTAGGGAAACTCTATGGAATTAGAAACCAAAAGAAATGTAATTTTAGTAAATTTAACCAATGTAAAAAACACAAACTCAAAACACAGAAATGAGTAGCTATGCTTTTTGATTTGTTCTTTAAAGTCATAAAGAAAATAAACAGATGCCGAGAGTGTAGAAGGAACGCGCTGAACTAAATAACCATGGACGGTGCTGCATTTCAGTAAGACGAGGGGAAGATGTCTATTACCCACCTGCGCAAGGTTGAAAATAAATGCAGGGGAGACTTGACTTTCTTCTCTGACAGCTTCTTATTGTGCAGGCAATTGGATTTTTCTTTGCTCTGCTTCCACTGTTGTGTAACAAATGTCTGCATGATTCTGTCAAACCAAAGATAAGTGTGTTGTCACAGTTCCCAGGTAATTTACTATCAGATTTCTGTATAGATTATGGAGAGAATGCATTTATCAAAGGAAAATAAATGCATGGTGATTACAGAGAATTTAATTTTGAACCATACAAGATGATTTCATGTGTAGGAAAACATCCTATAGAAAATTTCTAGTGATTTTACTGTGTTGCAATTAATAATTAATTACTGTGACATAATTAAAAATACAAGTGATTAAATAATTGTTAAAAGGTAAAAGAATAAGGATATAAAGAGATTTATAAGGACACTCTCTAGGATCAACACCTTTAGCTTTGGTGGCAAAAGAAAAGTCTGAAATATTTTGTTGGTGCCAGCCACATAGGTTTAAAAATGATTTTTGTTAGTAATTATGATGAAGATACAAATAAACTTTTTCTTTTTACTTGATTTGTTTATGTCGTTTTCTTCCTGAAAAGGAAACCAAAATGAAACTACAAAATTCTAAGCAAAAATAAGCTGTGCAAAACTAACTTTATGGAGAATAAGCAGATCAGCAAATTTTATGTTCAGCACAGCCCCATTCACTTGAAAATATGCTGTATTTTTTTTTCTTTTAATGATGAGCCTCTAAGAATTTTCAGTTCCTATCATAAGGCAGGAATTTGGTAACTTCTGACCTCAATATTTTCTAAATCAAGACCATGTCATCGCTGTTTTGCAGTAAAAAATTCTAGAATGTCAACTGCGGATTTAAGACGTGGCCTTATTTTCTGAGATGGGTCCCAGGCTGTGACAGTTTCTCTGGATCCCACCTCTCCAGTGGCCCTGGAGGAGGGTTCCTTAGCTGATATTGAAGTAGAGAAGAAATTTTACAATAAACATTGTGTGCAAGAGATTAAACATTTTCATTTTCTTTTCAAAGTCAATTCAGCACTGCCTGCTTTTCCTGCTGTTTTCAGTTATTTCTAACACAGATTGCTTTTGGACCAGGAAATGGTACCAGGATCTACCACTGACAATAGGCCAGGGTGTAAAGGAGGAACTTTATTTACAAATCTTTTTTCCTCCTTCTACACATTTCATAAGTAAGGTAAGGACATGAAATTTGTCCAGGTTTAGCTGGATGGTAAGTGGCAGAGCTGTAATACCTATGTAATCCGATACAGATGAATCTATGTTAACATGTTATTCAAAAGGGGCAGGTGTGCCTCTTAATACTAGGCTGATTATTCATTTACCAAATTAACACAGATTGCCAGAAACTACATCACTCAGACTTACTACCCCAACTTTGTAAATTCAGAGGAAATATGGAATTATGGGGGGGGGGGTGTTTATAGCTATAGAGGTAGTGAGGAAGAAGGGGGTAAAACTGCAGTCACAATCAATGATGCATGACTTCAAATTTGCAGTACATCCCTCCCAGAGATCAGAACAGAAAACCAAGGTTTTATTTCCCACTTAATTTTTGAAGATATTTTTCTCCTAAGATTTCAGCAAAATTTAAATGCAATAGAACAGCAGGGTCATCGTTTTCCCCTTTTCTTAACCTGAAGTCCCCAGTGACACCACCCTTGGTACCAGGCAGAATTGAATTCTTTTCCTCCTATGAAAAATTGCCATTCCTGTGTACCATTCCCTAAGAAATCTAACACGTGCTTCTCTGATTCTCAACAGACTAACCAGAACAAAACACAAGTCAAAGAGCTAAAATTGTTCTCACTTTCATATAACATTAGCATTCTAAAGTGTGACTTCAACATCTTAAACTAGTAATTCTTAAATTTGGACACCCAAATCCCTACCTATTCTTGGATTTGAAAGGGAGGAGTTAACTATCTCTGTAAGTAATTCAATATGGTGTTTCATTTCAATGGTAATTTGAAATATACAATGTGAGTACATTTAGTATAATGGACACTCCCTTAAAATAGATATTTCAGTGCTCATACTGGTGTTTGAGTTACTGGCACTAAGAAGAGCTATTACAACTGCCATTGGCTGATGATAAAAAGAAGGGAAGAGACTTCAGGGTAAATTATACATTCACATCAAGTGAAGACCAGATGATGTCACAGTCAGCTATTCGAACAAAGATTCCAGGGTAGTTCAGATAGAGAAATGGGAGTATACATGGGCAATGTGATGATTTTCTACATGCTGATTTCAAAAGAAATGTGCACCACTGTAACCAGTACTGCGTTCAAACTGTGGTGGTGAAACAGCTGGAGCGAAATGACATCATCCATCAAGTTAAATTCCTGTATTAATTTGAAATGTGAGTTTTTATTGCAATTTACACATCAGTTATAAATTGAATTTTGGTTTATAAATTTGAACGCAACATATGAATAATTTATACCATGCTTTATTTGTTATGTACTTAAGGCAATGCTGGAGATTCACAATGTACTTTTCCTTTTAAAAACAGCTTAAGCTTGATTAATGCCAATTGAACATAAAGTCATACAGAGTTTAAGAATATTTCCATAGTCTGTGATATGCTTAGCCTTTGACTAATAGATACCCTATTCAAGACTGATCACTATATTACATCTGTTTGGAGTTAGTATTTTTTCCTTCAGGCTCTTTTAATGACTTCACGTTTTCCCCAATATGTATTCAATGCTGAAAATATATTCCAAGCTTTATGAAGGCAAGGAGTATCTGGGACTGTATGAGAGACAGATTAGTGGGTGAATCAAAAATACTGATGTGAAATCAAATCCTTTGTGGAGAAATCTCCACCACTTTCTCAGTGTGTGAGCTTAAGCAAGTTGCTTAAACTGTTGGGGCCTGGGCTTCATCATCTAGGAAACATGAAGAGTAATAGTACCTGCCTGATAGGGTTGTTATGAAGGTCAAGGGTGGTAATATATATCACAATGCTAAGTACTTGACTAAAAAAAGCAGCACTGCATAAGCAAAGGCTGCAGCTCCTGCTGTTGTTGAGATTCTGTCTTACTGCCAGAAACACAAAAGATAAAGAATCACAGAAAAAGTTTAATGAGTATTTCTTATTTCCTGAGCAATAACAAAAGGCCTAGATTCTAAATCTGCCTTCCTAACTTGCTGTATGTTTCTGGAAAATAGCCTCTTTATATTTCAATTTCCTCTTATGACTTATTCTGAGAATGAGATCAGGTTTTGAATTTTATTATATATTATATTAGACTAGAAGATCACAGGAAAACCCAGTTATTTAAAATTAAGGAAAGAAACTAAATTAGACTAAAACTGATCAAGAGTCATAAAAAAAAAAGTTCAAGTTCATATACCAAACTGTCCACATTAACTAAAATCTATACATAAAAGTAAATAACTTTTCTGAAATGCTATTTTCTGGTGGATCAGTTGGTAAAGAATCTGCCTGCCAAGAAGGAGACCACCTGGAATATAGGAGACCTGTGTTTGATCCCTGGTCAGGAAGATCCCCTGGAGCAGGAAATGGTAACCCACTCCAGAAACCCCATGGACAGAGGAGCCTGGCAGGCTCTAGTCTATGGAGTCACAAGAGCTGGACATGACTCAGTGACTAAACATATTCTATAATGTGATTAAACAGTGAAGATAGAATACACATTTCCTTAATTTCTCAGGGTTGGGGATTATACACATCATTACTTCTTCTGAGCCCAAATGATGTACTCAAATGCCAGTACGGGTAGGAAGCTATTTCTACACTTCTGAAATTTTATGTTTCTTGTCTTGTTTGGACTAATGTCATTTCACTCTCCCCAAATATCTCTTAAGTGGCTTACACATGTACATAAAGTAGAACTCTGGACTTTGGGTGATAATCATAGTCAATATAGGTTCACAAGTTGTAACAAATGTGCCACTTGGTAGGAGACGTTGCTAATAGGGAACCTATGTATGTGTGGGGGCAGGAGGCAAGCTCAGTACCTTCCTCTCAATTTTGCTGTGAACCTAAAACCGATCTAAACAAGTAAAGTCATTAAATTAAGAATAAGTTTTAAAACTAAGGAGAAAACTGGTGAAGGAAAAAAAAAATCATAGAGGGGTGGGAAGATGTGGCAAGGTGAGGTGGTACCTAACTTGAATGGCTTAACATAGAAGGCAGGCTCCATGCTTTGCTCCAAGACCTGTAACATACTGGCTTGAAAAACAAAGTCCAGTCAAAAAAACAAAGCCAATTAAGTTGGAAAAACATACCTAATTCAATACAGAAAACTGAGAAAATTTCTCTTCAGAGTCCTTAAAAAGAAAACACCACATAATATAAAGTGCTAAACATATGTTGTAAATTGAATTTCATTTCAAAGATGTAGAATTCTAAACATTAAGAGTTTACTTTCTGATTTTCACATGCCCACCTTCTCAGGTGGAAGGCAGGGTGTTGCAGAAATGAGAAAGGATCCTGGCTGGGGGGTGGGGGTGGGGGGGTAGGGGGCGGGGCAGGTGGAATCTAGCCCAGTTCTAAAAGTGAGCTCTGCCAGCTAAATTATTGATGCACCTCTCAGCATCAGGATGAATTCCTCTCCTGAGGCATTTACTTCAAAGAGCTGTGCTGAATAAAAATGGGGCGGGGGTGGCAATCAAAATGAGAACTCAGTTCTCTTTAACAGAAATTTGCTTTCACTCATTGGAAAACTTACTTTTTCAGCTGATGTCCCAGACCAAATCTCTCTTTTGTGGAAATCTGAAAGACATCAACAGTGGGCACTGCAAAGGAAAAACAAAAAACCAGTCTAAATATTGAGCTGAAACTCAACTATCAGCCAGGAAAACGACTGAAAAGTAATATATATATTACTATGTGTGCGTAATATGTATATACACATACATACACATTTTAAAATAGTCTGCACACAATCCTACACATCGTTGCTTATGTTTTATACAGAGATTTTGGAGATCATTCTAGGTTGCTATTGCTGTTGTTGAGTCACTAAGCTGTGTCTGACTCTTTGCGACCCAATGGAATGCAGCACTCCAGGCTTCCCTGTCTGTCACTAGCTCTCAGAGTTTGCTCCAATTCACGTCCATTGAGTCAGTAATGCTACCTAACCACCTCATCCTCTGCCACTTTTTTGTCTTCTGTCTCCTGTTGCTTTCAGTCTTTTCCATCATCAGGGTCTTTTCCAGTGACTCAGCTCTTTGCATCAGGTGGCCAAAGTATTGGAGCTTCTGCTTTAGCATCAGTCCTTCCAATGAATATTCAGGTTTGATTGCCTTCAGGATTGACTGGTTTGATCTCCTTGCTGTCCAAGAGACTCTCAAGGGTCTATTCCAGCACCACAATTTGAAAGCATCAGTTCTTCAGTGCTCAACCTTCTTTATGAACCAATTCTCACATCTGTACATGACTACTGGAAAAACCATAGCTTTGACTACATGGACCTTTGTGGACAAAATGATGATCTTGCTTTTTAATACACTGTGAGGTTTGTCACAGCTCTCTGTCCATATTATACACTAACGTATAAATATATGTATATGTAAGTGTACAATATGTATAATAGTGATGATTTTCAAAAATATATATTAAGTGTATATAGCAATGTATATTACAGTTTGCACTCTATTCTTCAGGTGTAAGAAAGTACACACATAGATCTTTTTCTAGGAATAAAACAATGGAGAATGACAGTAAGGCATAGGGAGATTCACTTTTCACTGCACAGCATCGTGTGCTTAATGTTTTTATCAGATATATGCATTTCTGTAAATTAATAACTATGCTGCTTACGAAATTGATAACCACCAAAAGAGTCACTCACCATTCATTATTCACTGGTTTAAAGGGTATTTATTATGTTCCCTCTGTGCCAGCCACTATAGATAGAGCTGCAAAATACACAAATACAAATAGCCCTGCCCTTCTAAGCCTTAGGAAACAGGGGGAGACAGATAGAAAACAGATAAGAAAACAGACCAAACGTCACATAGTGATAAAGGCTCTGGATGAAAAGGGGGAGGGGGCTAAAGGTTAGGTGGGCACAAAAAGACTTCAGCATTAGATAATATGGCAGAAAGTAAACGGTCCTGGCCAGAGGAAACACAGGGCAGTGCCCGTAAGAAGAAATGTGCTTCACCATTCTAGGACCACCAAGGGGAGTCGGAGAGGAGTGAACAAGGTATCTCATTAGTAGAGGAGATGAGAGAAGGAGCACAGGCAGCTCCTTGCTTACAGGATCTTCTGTAAAGACCAAAGGTAGAAACCGGAAACTCAGCCCAGAACTTAGAGTACTTAAGGGAAGAGTATGGTAGCTTGGATTAGTGAAGGTGGGGAGCATTCTGGATTCACACTCTCTGGGAGATCTGACAGGTTTTGCTGATGGACTGAATTCAAAGTATCAGAAAAAGAATGGAGTCAAGGATGAATCAAAAGATTTTGGCTTGAGCAACCAGAAGTATAAAACTTACAAATTTCTGGGTAAAAGACTGCAGGAGAATCAGATCAGAGCAGTGGGGAAGATCGGCAATTTCACTCTGGATATTGTAAATTTGGGTGGGGAAGATCCCCTGGAAGAGGAAATGGCAACCCAACTCCAATATTCTTGCCTGGAGAATCGCATGGACAGAGGAGGTTGGCAGGCTATAGTCCATAGAGTCGCAAAGAGTCAGACACAACTCAGCACCCACCCTCACTGTAAATTTGAAATGCTTGTTTGTCACTCAAGTGCAAAAGTTTAAGTAGGCTACTACAGAAATCCAGTATTTACACACTTGGATGAGAGAAACATGCTAAAGACATACATTTGGACGAGTCAGAACATATATGTATTTAAAGGCATGAGGCTGGATGAGAAACTATGAGTGAGTGTAGATGGAAGAGAAGTTAAGGATTCAGCCTGAGCCATCCAGTATCTAGAGGCTCCACAGAGAAGGTTGAAGAGGAACAGCTAGGAGCATGGAAGATCCAGAATGCTGCTGATATGGACATATGTTCACAAAAGTTTTCCAAGGAAGGGATAAACAATTGTTAGAATATGCTGCTAAGTTAATTAAGATGAAGACTCCAAATTGGTCATCGGGTCATTAAACAATAGTCAAGTCACTGGTGACGCTGACAAGAGCCCTGGTTGTGAAATGATGCATACAAAACACATCTACAGCAGATTCAAGGAGAAAAAGAAGGGGGAAGATGAAGTAAGTTAACAGAGACAAGTCTAATGAGGAAACTCAACAGTCATGGGAAGCAGAGTACTAGGGACTAAATGAAGAGTGATTTAAGGTCTAAAGGTGTCTGTTTTAAAAATGAGAGGACTTTTTTTTTTACTAATGGGAATCTTTTAGAAGAAAGAGACATACATGAACAGTATAAGAAGGAGAGAGAAGAGTGTGCTAATTTAGATGAAAGAGGATGGAAGCTAGTATGCAAATAAAAGATGACCTTGTACAACAGCAACGGTAGTACCATTCTTACAAACTGTGGCAATAACAGATCATTAGAATGAAGACTGTCTAATTATTATACATCCTCAGACCACACATGCTCCACACAGCAAAGCAGGCTGGTATCCCCAACTGCCTCACTCCCTGTCTTGGCCATTAGTCTGGGATACAAACACTCCACTGATCAAAGAAAACTGGTGCTAATCACCCATCAGTTTCTGTCCAGCAAACATTCTAATCCTTAACAGAGATTACTTAACTTCAATTCCATGCATCCCAAACCCAGTGCCATAGAAAAATGAATTTTAAAAATCCTAACTTGGAAACTCAGGGGAATTATTCTTTAAAGAAAAAGATGACAAAATTAGAACAGAGTGTGTTCTCTCTAAGAAGATTTAAGAAGACACAATCTCTTCTCAGGCAGATGGAAAAAGAAACTGGGAAGATGGAGGCAGAAAAATGAAAGGGGCCTGGCTTTTAAAAATGCAGAAAAAAATTCAAAATGCACTAGAAGAACTGAAATCTTCACTGAAGATAATTGTATAAGACAAAGGGAGAAAGACAGAAGAGGTATAATACACACAACTATTTATCCAAAATATACAAATTACTCCTACAAATTAATAATACAAAGACCAAAACTTATTCATACTATGAATTAGCAGAAACTAAATGTCACAAATATTGACTCAATTAGTAGTATAAAATCTGAATGACCCCAAATTGTGGAATATACTGAAAGAGCTAACAAGATGTTAC
Organism: Bos taurus; assembly: GCF_002263795.3. NCBI lineage: Eukaryota > Metazoa > Chordata > Mammalia > Artiodactyla > Bovidae > Bos > Bos taurus. The sequence continues at coordinate 28,362,075 of NC_037347.1, forward strand.
TTCCAAAAATATTCCAAAATTCAAGTGACAAAATTCATATACTATTAAAATTAATGCAATTAGCTACTGAAATGTATTTAATGTATTCAAATAAGATGTTAGTAATCAGTTAAATTGGATATACATGTATGGGGACTCTATACTAACTCTGCCATTTTTCTGTAAATCTGAAAATGCTTTAATTTTTTTTAATGTATTTAAAAGTAACAGATATTTGCTAGCCAAAATAATCAGCTAGAAAATAAAATGGAATATAAAAGACCCATTAAGCAAATAAACAAATGTGTGTGTGTATGCTCAGCCGTGTCCGACTCTTTGCGACCCCATGGACTGTAGCCCATCAGGCTCCTCTGCTCATGGAATTTTCCAGGCAAGAATATTGGAGTGGGTGTCATTTCCTTCTCCAGGAGTAAACAAATATTAAGGTATAAATTTAGCTAAAAGTAGTCTTTTAAGTAGACTGTTAAGAGTAGAATCTACAAATACATAAATATAAAAGTAGAATCTACACGAAAATGACCCTTTACAGGAAAAGTAATAAATATCATAGAAATACTTATTCTCCCTAAATTAAAAGTTTACCTCAACTAAATTCCCCTCAGGGTACATTTCTGGGGACAAAAGAATGAGAAAGATAAACTACTAAAATATTTGTTGTTTTAAAAGGGAAGGTTATTCAGCTTTTCCTTGTTTCTCATAATTTAGGTTGGGAAAGCAATAAGTGAGGGTCATTCAAGGTAGGTGGAAATTATTCCAACTCTGATCATATAAATGTAGTGGTATCAATAATGAGATGATTTGCACAAGAAAACATTTTTAATAATGTTAGTTGTGTGTCACTTTAAACAAAAAGCAGCCGTGTCCTTGAGACCATAAACTAGACTTATACACCAGTAATTTTCAGAAGAATACATAGTACCATAAAAATCATAACAATCTTGTCTTTTTATTTAAAGTATATTTCCCCATGTACAATGAAAATAATCTTTAACTTCAAAGTGGATAAGGAGGTTATTTCTTCTCTTCTTATCATTTCTGTTCACTCACAGATACACTGTCAGATTAGCCCTGGCCAAATGTTATAGTTCAGATAAGTATTACTCATACATTCTCCAAACTGAGGAACAAATGCTCTTCAAAAAGAACTGTTAACTAGGTCAGCCTAAACCTTGGATTTTTGCAAGTCATACATTTTTTGCAAGTTCATTTTACTATAAATGTTGATATTGTCAAAGACATTGCAAAACAATCTTCAAGAAACTCTTTCTCATCTATTTATTTGCTTGCAATGATCCAAGTAAACTAGGATAAACTCTATTTTTTATAGAATAATAAATTATATGTTTCTTTTTAGTATCCTTGTCTCTAGGTTGGCCATCTATTTCATATTATTCCTAATTTTAAATCATATTCTTCCTTAAATTTCTCTGAGGAAGAAAACATAGTCTTTGGGTAAATTTACTAGTTAAGCTGACAAAGTGAGTCAATCGTCCTGAACAAGGCTTATCATAATCGCTGCATTTTAGAAACAGGAGAAACCCAGCAAAAGGACCAGAAACATGGAATAATGCCATCCTCATATGAGAGAACCTTTAAGCAAATTTTGCTACAAATGGAACAGATGGAACTAATCTTGTTGTTCAGTCACTAAGTCATATTCAACTCTCTGTGACTCCACAGACTGCGGCAAACTAGGCTTCCCTGTTCTTCAGTATCTCCTGAAGTTTGCTCAAATTCACGTCCGCTGAGTTGGTGATGACATTGAACAATCTCATCCTTTGCCACCCTCTTCTCCTTTTACCTTCAGTCTTTTCCAGCATCAAGGTCTTTTTCAATGAGTGGGCTCTTTGCATCAGGTGGCTAAAATATTGGAGCTTCAGTTTCAGCATCAGTCCTTTCAATGAATATTCAGGGTTGATATCCTTTAGGATTGACTGGTTTGATCTTTTCACAATCCAAGGAACTCTCAAGAGGCTTCTCCAGCAACACAATTCAAAAGCATCAATTCTTTGGCCCTCAGCCTTATGATCCAACTCTCACATCTGTACCTGAGTACTGGAAAAAACACAGCTTTAACTATATGGATATTTGCCATCCAAGTGATGTCCTTGCTTTTTAATACACTGTCTAGGTTTGTCATATTTTTCCTTCCAAGGAGTAAGTATCTTTTAATTTCATGGCTGTACTACCACTCCGCAGAGATTTTAGAGCCCAAGGAAAGAAAATCTGTCACTGATTCCACTTTTTCCACTTCTATTTGCCATGCAGTATTGGGACTGAATGCCATAATTTTAGTTTTTGAATGTTGAGTTTTAAGCCAGCTTTTTCACTCTCCTCTTTTACCCTCATCAAAAGGCTCTTTAGTTCCTCTTCACTTTCTGCCATTAGAGTGGCATCATCTGTATATCTGAGGTTGTTATTACTCCCAGCAATCTTGATTCCAGTCTGCGCTTCATTTAGCCCAGCATTTTTCATGATGTGTTCTGGATATAAATTAAATAACCAAGATGACAAAATACAACTTTGTCCTTCTTTCCCAATTCTGAACCAGTCTGTTGTTCCATGTTTGGTTCTAACTGTTGCTTCCTGACCTGCATACAGGTTTCCCAGGAGACAGGTAAGGTGGTCTGGTATTCTCATCTCTTTAAGAATTTCCCACAGTTTGTTGTGATCCATACACTCAAGGTGCTTAGTCAGTGAAGCAGAAATAGATGCTTTTATGGAATTCCCTTGCTTTCTCCATGATCCAGCGAATGTTGCCAATTGGCTCTCTGGCTCCTCTGCCTTTTCTAAACACAGCTTGAACATCTGGAAGTTCTTGATTCATGTACTGCTCAAGCCTAGCTTGAAGGATTTTGAGCATAACCTTACTAGCACATGAAATGAGCACAACTGTGTGGTAGTTTGAACATTGTTTGGCATTATCTTTCTTTGGGATTGGAATGAAAACCTTTTCCAGTTTTGTGGCCACTGCTGAGTTTTCCAAATTTGTTGACATACTGAGTGCAGCACCTTAACAGCATCATCTTTTAGGATTTGAAATAGCTTAACTGGAACTTTATCACCTCCTCTAGCTTTGTTGGTAGTAATGCTTCCTAAGGACCACTTGACTTCACACTCCAGGACGTCTGGCTCTAAGTGACTGATCACACCATTATGGTTATCCTAGTCATTAAGATCTTTTTTGTATAGTTCTTGTGACCCTTCTGAATCTCTTCTGATCCTGTCAGGTCCATACCTTTTCTGTCCTTTATCATGCCCATCCTTGCATGAGATGTTCCCTGGATATCTCCAATTTTCTTGAAGAGACCTCTAGTCTTTCCCATTTTATTGTTTTCCTCTACTTCTTTGCATTGTTCATTTAAGAAAGCCTTCTTATCTCTCCCCGTTATTCCCTGGAACTCTGCATTCAGTTGGGTATATCTTACCCTTCTCTTCCCTTGTTTTCAGCTTCTATTCTTTCCTCAGCTATGAGTAAGGCCTTCTCAGACAACCATTTTGCATTTCTTTATCTTTGGGATGGTTTTGGTCATTGTCTCCTGTACAATGTTGTGAATCCTTTATCCATAGTTCTTGAGGCACTTTGTTTGCCAGATCTAATCCCTTGAATCCATTTGTCACTTCCACTGTATAATCATAAGGGATTTGACTTAGGTTATACCTGAATGGCCTAGTGGTTTTCCCTGCTTTCTTCAATTTCCGTCTGAATTTTGCAAAAAGGAGCTCATGATCTGAGTCACAGTCAGCTCCCAGTTTTGTTTTTGCTGACTGCATAGAGCTTCACCAACTTAGGCTGCAAAGAATATAATCAATCTGATTTCAGTTACTGACCATTTGGTGATATCTGTGTGTAGAGCCATCTCTTTTGTTGTTGGAAGAGGGTGCTTGCTATAGCCAGTGCATTCTCTTGGCAAAACTCTGTTAGCCTTTGTCCTGCTTCATTTTGTACTCCAAGGCCAATCTTGCCTGTTACTCCAAGTATCTCCTGACTTCCAATTTTGCAATCCAATCTCCTATAGTGAAAAGGACATCTTTTTTGAGGTTAGTTCTAGAAAGTCTTTTAGGTCTTCATGGAACCAGTCAGCTGCAGCTTCTTGGCATCAGTGGTTGGGGCCCAGACTTGGATTACTGTGCTGTTGAACGGTTTGCTTAGAAACAAACAGAGATCATTCTGTCATTTTTGAGGTTACACACAAGTACTGCATTTCAGACTCTTCTGTTGACTATGAGGGCTATTCCATTTCTTCTAAGGGATTCTTGCTCACTGTCAGTTCAGTTCAGTCGCTCAGTCATGTCCGACTCTTTGCGACCCCATTGACTGCAGCACACTAGGCTTCCCTGTCCATCACCAATTGCTGGAGTCTACCCAAACTCATGTCCATCAAGTTGGTAATGCTATCCAACCATCTCATCCTTTGTTGTCCCCTTCTCCTCTTGCCTTCAATCTTTCCCAGCATCAGAGTCTTTGCCAATGAGTCATTTCTTCACATCAGGTGGCCAAAGCATTAGAGTATCAGTTTCAGCATCAGTCCTTCCAAAGAATATTCAGGACTGATTTCCTTTAGGATGGACTGGTTTGATCTCCCTGCAGTCCAAGGGACTCTCAAGAGTCTTCTCCAATGCCACAGTTCAAATGTATCAATTCTTCAGTGCTCAACTTTCTTTATGTTTATAGTCCAACTCTCACGTCCATACATGACTACTGGAGAAAACATAACTTTGACTAGATGGACCTTGCGGGAAAATAATGTCTCTGCTTTTTAATATGTTGTCTAGGTTGGCCATAGCTTTTCTTCAAAGGACCAAGCATCTTTTAATTTCATGGCTGCAGTCACCATTTGCAGTGTTTTTGGAGTCCCCCAAAATAAAGTCTCTGATTATTTCCACTGTTTCCCCATCTATTTGCCATGAAATGATGGGACCAGATGCTATGACCTCAGTTTTCTGAATGTTGAGTTTTAAGAGGACTTTTTCACTCTCCTCTTTCACTTTCATCAAGTTCTTCTCTTTAGTTCTGCTTCACTTTCTGCCATAAGGGTGGTGTCATCTGCGTATCTGAGGCTCTTGTTCTTCTAACTATAGAATCAAGTAAATGTGGAATCCTCTTTACTGTTTTTTCCCTCCATGATGTTTCTGTATTTTCTATTTTCATTACCAAGAGTCTTTACTCTTCTTAAGGCAAGAAATTATACACAAACCACACTAATTTTTGAAAGAAGTGCATTTTAGCACTGCCTGAATTCTGAGGGAAACAAAATTCACATCTACAGGAACAAGATTATGTGTCTTGGATGACTGTTACAACTGTTGATTTTGTTTACAACAAAATTCCAAATGATGCATAAATAAAAGGAAAGTAATTGATATATAAATATGATATCAGTAGAGACTGCAGTCAAATTAAAAACAGAAGGGGAACATTAAATCAAAGACTAAATTATGAAAACATCTGCTTAATGTAGTAGAAGATTAATGGAAAAATAACTTATAAAACCAGAGGTGATGGGCAAAAGATTAAGACAAATGATAAAAAGCATGAAGGATATAGGAATTAGATCCAATCTGCATATACTGTGGAGAACAGATAAAGAAGGAACCAAAAAAATGATTGCATAGAACTTCCTTGAGGTGGAATAAGATCTAAGCATAACAATCAAAGATAAATATATAAATGGTAACAACAAGGAAGGGGCTTCCCAGGTGGCTCAGTGGTAAAGAATCTCCCTGCCAAAATAGGATTCGACCCCAGGGTTGGAAAGATCTCCTGGAGAAGGAAATGGCAACTTCAGTATTTTTGCCTAGGAAATCCCATGGACAGAGGAGCCTGGGAGGCTACAGTCCATGGCTTTGCAAAAGAGTTGGATATGACTTGATGACTAAATAACAACAACAATATCAAGGAAAACGAGGGGGGAAAGCTCAATAAGTACATACAACAAAACACAAACTTAATCAAGACAGATTTCTCCCAAATGAACAGAATTAAAATACTTCATACACAAACTTTGGTGACTGCAGTCATGAAATTAAAAGACACTTACTCCTTGGAAGAAAAGCTATGACCAACCTAGACAGCATATTAAAAAGCAGAGACATTGCTTTGCCAACAAAGGTCTGGTCAAAGCTATGGTTTTTTCAGTAGTCATGTATGGATGTGAGAGTTGGACTATAATAAAGCTGAGTGCGAAAGACTTGATGCTTTTGAACTGTGGTGTTGGAGAAGACTCTTGAGAGTCCTTTGGACTGCAAGGAGATCAAACCAGTCAATCTTAAAGGAAATCAGTCCTGAATATTCACTAGAAGGACTGATGGTGAAGCTGAAACTCCAATACTTTGGCCATCTGATGCGAAGAACTGACTCATTTGAAAAGACCCTGATGCTGGTAAAGATTGAAGGTGGGAGGAGGAGGGGACAACAGAGGATGAGAGTTGGTGATGGACAGGGAGACGTGGTGTGCTGCAGCTCATGGGGTCCCAAAGAGTCGGACACAACTGAGCGACTGAACTGAACTGAACACACAAACTAGCAGAAGTTTTTAAAGCACTTTTGCCTTTTGGGGGGAACTATTATGAGCTCATAAATTTATACCTGGTTAAATTTGTCTTGTTCACAAAAAAAAGAATCATTCTCCAGTATGAAAAATGAAGCATAACCCTCATGTTTCTTTAGCTTTTTTTTTGAAGTCACTCAGCCGTGTCCGACTCTTTGCCACCCCATGGACTGTAGCCTACCAGGCTCCTCTGTCCATGGGAGTTTCCAGGCAATAATACTGGAGTGAATTGCCATTTCCTTCTCAAACTATTAAATATGTAAATCAATTACTGGAGATGAAAAAGTAAGAATTAAATTACGAATGAGTTGCAAAACTGAATAAGTGGTACTGAACAACAAATCCTCTCAACATGAATTAAAACATAATTGTTGAAATATTTATAAAGCCATGCAAATATGATGAGTCTTTAAAAGATACTGTAAAGGAAAACCTCTGCCTAAAATTCAAGATTATATAAACACATGAAACAGTGGTAAAGGTTACATAAAAGTATGCCACATTGTCATCTCGCACAGATGGAACTGAGTGAGTAGAGATGAAATGACCCAAATTTGTTCCTAACCCTGTTAATTAAAAAAAAAAAAAAAGTTTAGACATGAGGGTTTCTTTTGCTTTTAATCACCATCAGAATCAAACAGAATAAGTATATTTCAAATTACTAAAGAGAGAAAAATTTCCCCACAATAAGTGGGGAAACAGCAAAAACACATCTATCTACAGGCTAAATTATTATGCAGATATTACACATCATTCTGCTTTAGGATATTCAACAACTGGAGCAAAGGCTCATAACATTAAGGTGCATAGCTATTAATACAATTCAATGTCAACTTTATGAAAATAAACCACATGTGCACAGAAAACATAAAAAACACCAACTGATTTATTGGTTCCTCAGTATAGAGGGATTATAAGGAATTATTTTCCTTCTTTATTGCATTTCTCTCTATATGTATTTTTGCATTTATAAATATAATTTATTTTTGTACATATAATCAAAATAAAAATATGTCACCTCTATTTGTCTTTGCCTAGCATTAGGTGACATCAGTTACTATATGTTACTGCATGTTGTTAATTAGGTAGAATACACTAGGTAATAATTAAAAAGTGATGACAACAGAAATATTTTCAAAATGGAGACTTTCCTATATATTTAATAAACCTGAAAGGGCAGATAGTTTTCTTATAAGAAAACTAACAACAGATGTAAGCTCTTTGATACACCTAAAGCATAACATGCAGAGACAATGGTAATGTGTGCCCAGAAGATTAAAAATGGCTACAATTCCAAGACACACCATCTATGTCAGTATCCCTTGATTCTGGGTGGGTTCTTTGACTATTTTGATGAATAGAATACAGTGGGAGACTCCGTGAGCCTTTTACCACAGCCCCTTTCTTAGAGCACTTGCTTTTGGATTATAGTCACCATGCTACAAGAAGCTAAACCACACAAAGCAGCCAGATGCAAGGAGACACTTTATAGTCCCAGCTGAGCCCTACGTGGTCCTGAAATGATACCTGCATCAATTGCTAGTCATCTAAAGTCCAACCATTTTGAGCCTCCAACCTAATGGGGCCTTTAAAAACATAAACTTCACCCACCATCTGACTACAGAGGCACGGGAGACTCCAGGCAGGAGATGCCCAGTGGAGCACCAAAGAATGGTGAGAGAGAAGTTGTTTTAAGTCAATTCATTTTGGAGTGGTTTATTCTGCAGCAGTAGATAATTGCAACAATATGAGAGGATACTGGTGTGTGTGTATGTGAGAGAGAAAGAGAGAGAGAAGTACATAAAGTGAAGTGTCTCAGTTGTGTCTGACTCTGAGAGCCCATGGACTGTAGCTTGCCAGGCTCCTCCATCCATGGGATTTTCCAGGCAAGAAAATTAGAGTTGGTTGCCATTTCCTTCTCCAGGGGATCTTCCCGATCCAGGGATCAAACCTGGGTCTCTCATACTGCAGGCAGACTCTTTACTGACTGAGCCACCAGAGATGCCAGACAATACTGGAGTGGGTAGCCATTCCCTTCTCCAGGGGATCTTCCCAACCCAGGAACTGAACCAAGGTCTCCTGCATTGCAGGCGGATTGTTTAGCAGCTGAGCTACCAGAGAAGTCCCATAATACATATAGATTACATTTAAATCCAGTAAGTCTTGGCAAGGTTGATAATAGGGTCCTTTGTTATAAACAACTCTTCCTTCAGATACATCAAAATCATCCCTTCAGGTATTGGAACACAAAAATATTATTAATACTTCATTTTCAAAAAAGAAATATGTTATACTTAGGCTAAATTCATTAGTAATCAAAGATAAATTAAAATTAAATATCAGGTTCAGAAACACAAAAAATTAAACCTAAGGGCAACTCTCAGTATAGTTACTGAGTGTTTTATTATATGCACAATTCTCTTTTAGGTTTCGTTGTTTTTCTTCCACAGCAACGCATCAGCTTCTGAAAACGATAACACGAAATGTATGCTTCTGTTTACATAAGTTATGTTGGTGATACGGCACCTCTGTTAGGATGCAAGTATGTTTAAAAAGCATTATCAAGATAGTCTCAATTATGTTCAGAATTACCCAATGAACCATACTGTACTTCATGCACAATGCACAACTGATGAATATGCAAAACAACAGGAAAACGAAACTCACCTGGGCCATTCAAATACTGTGTAAGAGAACAGTGTAATCGGACAATTATAGGTTCTGTTCGAATCACTTCCCATGCCACAGCAATCTCCTCCTGTGCAAATATTTGCAAGATGAATTAGTAATCTTTTAGAGTTCTTGATTTTTTTCCAAAATAAAAAATATATGTTTCTAAAACTTATTTTGAAGAAGTACTTGTCATTAAGGACTACAAATTATCTCAAAAACTTACAGGTCTGTGAAACTGAAGTCAAAGTACTTTTAATCTTTGCCTTCATTTGAAAATTCAACCGAAAACTTAACAAATAAGGACATACTATACTACTGATACAAACTCATAATTTTCAGAAAATATTAAAAGAACTGATGGAAGAAAACATATGCAACATCTCTGCTTTTTCAACCAGTCGTAGCATTTCTTCATAAATCACTTTAACAAAGTCATTATGTTTCTAATCGTATTATAAGAGAAACTAAAATTAAATTTCTTCCAAGAAAAAAAGTGTTTTTTAAATGCAGCAATCGTATAAGTCGATACTCACATCAAGAAAGCTAACATCAATATGCAGATCAATATCTACATCATCAATGGCTCCATATTCCCTGAAAGCAAAGATTAACATTATTGTTTCATTTTCATTAAAAGACAGTGTGTCCGAGGTTATTTTAAATTAAAATTTAGTCATGAATTCTCATCCCTGATGCCCATAGATAGTTCAGAAATGACTGTTAGTTAATAAATTAACTAACTCAATTTAGTTGGATTGTGGTCTCATGTGACCTCTGTATACCATATATATACCTTTCCATCTTATGTACAGGCAACTATGTACATGAACTCAAGAGTTATTTGGTTCATAGTTTCAAATACCCCCGGTTCTATTTAACAAATTCAATGATCTTCTCATGTGATCACTTGGTGTTCAAGATTCAGAGCTGCCTCTAAGCGCAAGAAAGGAGTCTCTGACCCGAGGAAGGGGAGGAGGGATCACTGATTGCCACAATAATATGCCATAAATTTTCCTGCCACATTAGAACATCAGTAGTTCTGAAACTTACCCAGGTGTTCTGCTACTTAAATGTCACTGATGTTTCAATAGGCAGTTTTACATGTCTGATGTATCCAAATTAAAACAAGTACCAACAGTATATTCCACACAAACAGGCATATTTTTTAACTAACTAAAGGGCAAAAACAGTAGTTTTTGTATTCTCCACACACACACATCTCTATTTTTGATATTTTTAAAAATTCTGAAGTTACCAATGCTAATTACAGTGAAGGAAAAAACTATGATGATAACAGAAATTGTAAAAACTAATGGCCAATATTTATTGAGCACTTACCTGCCAGAAAGCATTCTAAGGATTTTGCATACATGTGATCATAACGCACAATAGGTACTACTTGTTGTTTAGTCACTAAATCATGTCCAACTCTTTTGCGACCCCATGGACTGTAGCCCGCTAGGCTTCTCTGTCCATGGGATTTTCCAGGCAAGAATACTGGAGTGGGTTGCCATCTTCTCCTCCAGAGGGTCTTCCCAACCCAGGGATCAAAATCGTGTCTCCTGCATTGGCAGGTGAGTTCTTTACCACTGAGACACCAGGGTACTATTACCATTTCCAATTTACACGCCCATTAACTGAGGCTCAGAGTCATAAAGTAACTGATCCATCATTGCTTTGTAGCAGAGCCAGGATTTGAATGAAGGCTGAGCGCCGAAGAATTGATGCCTTTGAACTGTGGTGTTGGAGAAGACTCTTGACAGTCCCTTGGACTGCAAGGAGATCCAACCAGTCCATTCTGAAGGAGATCAGCCCTGGGATTTCTTTGGAAGGAATGATGCTAAAGCTGAAACTCCAGTACTTTGGCCACCTCTTGCAAAGAGTTGACTCACTGAAAATGACTCTGATGCTGGGAGGGATTGGGGGCCGGAGGAGAAGGGAACGACAGAGGATGAGATGGCTGGATGGCATCACTGACTCGATGAACGTGAGTCTGAGTGAACTCCGGGAGTTGGTGATGGACAGGGAGGCCTGGCGTGCTGCGATTCATGGGGTCGCAGAGTCGGACACGACTGAGCGACTGATCTGATCTGATTTAAATATTTATGTAGGTGCTTAGCTCTTTATTCAATAAACTATCACTTTGTGTCGGAAACCAGGTCAAACAATGATGGATGATCTCACTAAGTCCTCGTCATAAACTTCTGACAGCAATAATATAATTGTCCTCATTCGCAAATGAGGAAACTGAGGTTCAGGAAAGTGGAACAAGTTGCCAGCGGGCAGAAAAGTTGGTGGAAATTCAGACACAGAATGTACATTCAATCTCAAACTGTCAAGTGCAGTATGTGGCACACGGTAAGTACTCAGTGAACAGTTCCATGTATGATATTCAAATAATGCTGATGTAGTACAAAACTATGGCACTTTTATAGGGTTCAGAGAATGCACTTTTATAATGATTAAACAGCTTTATGTAATTTGAAGAATAAAGGAATGTAGAGAGTCCTTTTACTTTTTTATATCAATGATCAAAAAATGCAGCATGTTAGAAACTAACAACTCAGCCTCTATGTTTTCTCCATTCTCTCCTTAAAAATATATCAAAACACTGAGTACATTTTCATTATTTATGCGTTTACACTTTCTATTTTTTCATGGTCCTTTCTAAAGGTTACATAAATAAGAAATGGATAAAATTATTCACATAGGAATTAACTTTTTAATTGCACGCTTCAAAATATTGGTGTTACAGAAAATAGATAAAATTATTCACATAAGAATTAATGTGGCGGATTCATTTTGATATTTGGCAAAACTAATACAATATTGTAAAGTTTAAAAATAAAATAAAATTAAAAATAAATTTATATTAAAAAAATCAGAAAAAAAAGAATTACTTCTTTAATTGCATGCTTCAAAACATCTGTCTTAATCACAAAGGATAAAAATTTTTATAATCTTGTGCAAATTTAGACATGCAAATTTAGATATAAACATATGCCAATTTAGTTACAAAATTATACAGAAACTACGACAAGAATAAGGATCAAGAACAAGAACCATTGCTTTCATGAGTCTAGTTCAGGGTTCAGAAAACTTTTCCTGTAAAGGTCAAAATAGTAAACCTTTTAGTTTTTACAGGCCACATAGTCTCTTTCACATATTTCTCTTTATTTTGGGGCCATTTTTTTTTTACAACCCTCTAAGAAAAGCAAACACCATGAACTGTTCAAAACAGATCCCACGGCCCACTGGTCATAATTTGCTGACCCTGGACGTCAGCATACTATTCGTAAGTACAAGAAGTCAAATATCTAAAATCAGACATGTCAAAAGGGAACCATTAAATACAATGATGAGGATAGACCACTGCTACTGCTAAGTCACTTCAGTCGCGTCCAACTCTGTGTGACCCCATAGATGGCAGCCCACCAGGCTCCCCCGTCCCTGGGATTCTCCAGGCAAGAACACTGGAGTGGGTTGCCATTTCCTTCTCCAAAGCATCAAAGTGAAAAGTGAAAGTGAAGTCGCTCAGTCATGTCCGACTTTTGGCGACCCCATGGACCGCAGCCTACCAGGCTCCTTTGTCCATGGGATTTTCCAGGCAAGAGTACTGGAGTGGGGTGCCATTGCCTTCTCTGGATAGACCACTAATGATGTTCAAATGACATTTTGGTGAGGGAAAGAAACCTTGACTATAACCATTCCCATAAAATTAGAACAAATATGTACAATGTAGAAATTAGGAAAAAATGAATATTGAATAATAAGGAAATACTTAAACTGTGGCATGATGGTATAATTTTTTTAATTATCCATTACTACAAATGTTGATATAAAAATATTTAGTATCATGAGGGAAATGTTCCAAATATATACTGTTCACTGAGCAAGTAGAATACCAAAACATTATGGAGAGCGAAATAATTTTTTTTAAATAAAATAGAAATTGGAACACCAAAAAAGTAGGAAAAGGACTTGTATATTACATATAGGCTGTGGGTAACATTTATTTTGTAAAAAAAAAACTAAAGTATTTTCTAAAAAAATCTTTTTCTGATTACAATGGCAATATAGACTCATATAAAATGTGAGAAAGAGAAAAACAGACAATAACTTGTAATAAAATTTAATACCACTCAGTTTTAGTTTACAATAGTTTTCCTTTATATTCATTCCAGTCTCTTTCATATATTAATATATCATTATAATACACATTATTAAGGATAATAGGTATGTAAAAATTTTTGTCCTGCTCTTCCACTTATTCTATAATGAGTACTTTTTTTACCTTGTGGAATATTCTTTAAAACCATAAATTTAAATCCATAAATTTGTATGAATAAAATTATATAATACAACATTAGGGTGCTCTCAATTTTTTTACACTATTAATATTGATAAATGGCCCTGTGGATAGAAGTCTACATGCAGCTGTCTTCTCAGAGATAAATTCCAGAATTAATAATTGAAATAAATAGCATAACTATATTTGGTAATCCTAATCTATACTGTTTAGTTACTATTTTAAAAAAGTTAAAACAACTTATAATCACATCAGCCAGGTTCTCACAGTAGCCATTTCCCACATTCTCATCATCACCAGGCATTTTTTTCTCCCATCTTTGCCAATTTCAGAGGGGAGAATAACTCTGGATTTACTTATGATGGCAAGACTTCGGTATATTTAAAAGCAGAGAAAAGTGCAGCAGAGATAACAAAAGTCAGTACAAACCTTACCCCAGCTGTTTTCTTCATACATAGATTTCTATACCACTTCAACAGAACAAATCATAGAGTTATGATTAGAATGTGACATATGTTCTTTATAAAACCTTTAATATGTGAATTTTATTCTTTATATAATTTTTCAACACTTTTTAAAGAGCTTCCTCGGTAGCTCAAATGGTAAAGAATCTACCTACAATGTGGGAGACCTGGGTTTGATCCCTGTGCTGGGAAGATCCCCCGGAGAAGGGCATGGCAACCCACTCCAGTATTCTTGAGTGGAGAGTCCCATGGACAGAGGAACCTGGCAGGCTAGAGTCCGTGGGGTCACAAAGAGTCGGACACAACTAAGTGACTCACTTTCACTTTCTTTCACTTTTTTTAGTTAAAAGTATCTTTAATTTCTAATACTATCAATTTCTTTCAAAAAAAAAAAAAAACACAGGAACAAAAGGGTTACAAGTGCTCTTTCACCACAGCAGAGCAGGAGTATAGAATTTTAAGGAAGCAGAGACATTAAAGGTTTGCAATTAACTGGATTCTGCAGCTGTAGATCTGTAAATAGTTATACTGTTTGTTTTTATGCCACACTTCAAAGAACTCACAACAACACTGTGTGTATGCAAACCAATTTCTGTTGTGATGCCCTTTTTATATAATGCCATTCATTTCACGCTTCCCACTGCAAGATTACAAAGTGTGATTACAGTCTGCCCAGATGCAATGACCCAGTCTCAGGATTGCTTCTGTATCTGAATATCTTTCAGTAGCCCCAATCTCATGAATAGCAAATGCAGAATCAAGGCAAATGCTTGAAATATGAATGCAACCTGAAGTGTGAAGCCTGATATCTGATTGAATACTGAATGCTGTGTTGGGTTTATAATAATCCAAAATAATTCCATGCCCTGCCTGCATTTATTCATTGTGAAAAGATCACATCAAATTGAACTTGAATACTTTTTTAAGAGAAGGGAAGCGACACAAATTATCTGATGCAGTTGCTTCACTTAAGGACTGAGGTCTTGAGAAATGCTCCACAAATTTCTTTCCAGACATCTGAGTGAAGTCTTAGAATAGACAGATCTTGAAATCCAGCCAATGATTGTGAATATTTACATGTGATCTAGTTCATACGTATAAAGAACATATGTATGAAATATTTGCTTTCTATAAACAGGCATTTTTTAGGGCACTATGTATGTGTTAGAACACTTAGCAATTCATTCTCCCATTTTTTAACGGAGCTTATTAAGATAATATCCTCATTAATGACACCACATATGCACTTACAATATATTAAATACTTGACCGTCTATGTTGGTCCTCCTTCTCTATAAAACCACAGCTTGTTTATTATACTGTTATGATGTTTTATAATACTATCTGATCAAAATTAGCAGGGACTGTTCTGGTTATAAAAAATATAGCTTTCTCTTATCCACTGTCGAGCAAATCACATGTATAATACACATACATGAAACTCAACCACAAGTTTTTGAGAAATAAACTTCTATTGCTATTTAGTTACTGCTTTCAATAATTGGACAGTTATATTTTGAGAAGAAATATATTCTGCGAAGAAATATACACCTCCTTCTGACATCTGAAACTCAACAGCTTGCGTGTCTGTCTCCGCATGCCTACTCAGTGTGTGTTTCATGCTCAGTGTGGGAGAGATGCCTGTGAATGGGCCAAGATTATTCAAACTCAGTAGTCAGGAAGAAATCTTGGCATTTTTGCAAGACTGTATTCACGGTAGCTATATATTTCTCTAAAGGACGATAGGACTGAGACGAATTTAAAAATTAGATCCGGGTAAGAAAGAAAACCCATCTAAACTAAGAGTGTAGAAGAAGTACAGTGTAAACAGTTGCTAAAACTCTGCCCCCCATTTAAAACTCCTTGGTTTTGCTTGAGGAAAGCACAGATGCTGGAAGCAGAGGTGACTGTCGGGGATCTGACATTC
Source organism: Bos taurus (assembly GCF_002263795.3). NCBI lineage: Eukaryota > Metazoa > Chordata > Mammalia > Artiodactyla > Bovidae > Bos > Bos taurus. Next base: position 28,377,999 of record NC_037347.1, read on the forward strand.
TGAAGCTTGTACCTAGATTTTATGCCAGTGCTTTTGAAAGAGTCTCCCTTTTGTTTGTTTCTGCTGTGTGCCTCCTGCCATCACTTTCCCCTGGTGTTCAGAGTCAGACTGTTTTCACAGAAGCAGGAGAATCAATGTGCTGCAGAGGACATTACAAACATCCAACCCAAGATCTGCTGATGAATGACATGCTTCAGTGTAGAGTAAGTTGTACCGTAGCAACCAACATCCTCAAGCACTAACTGGCTTAACATACAGAAAGGATTTATATCTCACTCACATTACCTGTGTACTGTGGAATCAAAAGAGGAGAGAGAACACTATTCACTAGTCGCCAAGGGGCTCAGAGAGTGGTGGAGTCCTGAAGATATGGGAACTTGCACACTAGCACTTTGGCTCATATATCACTGGCCAACACGAGGTTGCATGTCCACTGCTGATGTTATAATAGCTAGGGAAATGCAATCCTGCCATCTTCGAGAAGAGGAGAGCCAGATTTGTTAAGCTATTTTACCAACCCACTACTTATGGAAATCCAGAGACATTTACAGTGGACCACTCTGATTTATGTGGCTTTTCCTTTCATTTTCTTTCTTTCTCTCTCTTCCAGGAGATATATGTTTGGGTGGTGGGCCTGCATATAGTAGTATAGCTTCCTCAAACCTTAAAAACATCTTCTGCATGCCCTGTCCTCCAAAACAGCAATACCAAAATTACTCATTCATTTCAAACACACAATCATCCAACCACAAAAAAAATGATCAAAATGCAGAATAGTCACAATCTTGTAATCTTCCAACCTACTTTAAGCATTAGTCACAATCAAAAGGTTAGAATATTACTCAGATGCCTTCAATTTTTTAAATGGATGATGGGTGGCTATGAAGCACAGGATATTTTATTTGGGGTAAAACTTTCAAAATCATAAGCAAATTATCAGCATCATTTCAGTCCTGAGCAAATGAGAATTTTGTGACTTGTAATTCCGTACTTTCTAAAAATATTAATCTCAAATTGTTTTCAATGACACTGATCAATTTTTTTATGAATACTGATTATAGGAGTAAATTTATAATGAAAACATAAAAGAACCTCATTCTTTTATTGATTCATGATGAAACACATTCACACTGATTAGAGGGTTGATCGTGTTCCTCCAGAGACCTAACTCATTTCCTTTACAACAGCTTATGAATTAAAATTGTCATCAATGTTTACAAGTATGGTTCAACCCAATCAGAATGCTGTTTGAGAATTATTTGGTCAAGTAGAACTAAAATTACCTACTTAAGTAATAAATTTATCATCAGTCATTTTTGCTAAAGCCTCCTTCACCTACTTTAAGAGGGTTTTGCCTCAATTGAGGTAATCTCTGTTGTTTTCATCTCTTACAGAGAACTTAGATGTGGTTAGCTGCCTTTCTCATTAGATGTCACATAAAAAAAAATGATACCAAATAGCCTATTATGCATATTGAGGTACTTTTGCTCTTCAAACTCCATTAAGTTCTTATAAACCTCAATTAAGTAAAAGAACAGCTAATTAGAACAGTCTGTTTTCAATAGACTTAGAACTTTGCAAAGAAGATGACTCCAAGACCTTAGGCCTAACTACTCCTTCTCCCATGTATCCAAGCCACGGTATTTTAGACCAGACAGTAAATTCATTCTTATTTATTTTAAGTAAATCAAACTAGTCCTGCTGTGATTCACTTATATCATGGGGCCTCTGGGAGCTTATTTATTCTGGAAACATCCTCTGTAGTTGGAGAAAATCTAGAGCAGACAAGAACATGACTTGCATTCATTAAGATTTAAATTGGATCAAACTTGTAAGTGAAAGAGGCAAGAGGAAAACAATCAAAACCACTTATGACTTTAGACACTTCACTTGAATGAAATTCCGTATAGTAATCTAATTTAAACAGTCCATAAATTATCACTATTTTATTAATAATGGAAAGTACTAATAGAAATAAGTACTTAGTAAATGCTTGCTGAAGAAAGTAAAAAATATTCACACATAAACAATGGTACGATTGAGGCCTAGATAGCATGGTGTGTGTGTGATACTCAGTTGCTAAGTCCAACTCTTTGTGACCCCATGAACTGTAGCCAGCCAGACTCTTCTATCCATCCATGGGATTTCCCAGACAAGAATACTGGAGTGGGTTGCCCTTTCCTCCTCCAGGGGATCTTCCCAACCCAGGGATCAAACCTGCATCTCCTACACTGCAGGCAGATCCTTTACCAAAGATAGCCAGAAATATGTGTTTAAAAAAAAAAACTAATTTTAAAAGCAATCAAAATGTGTGGTAAAGTGATTCTCTAAACAAAGATACATACTTTAGATGAAAAGTAATTAAATTCTATGCTGTGCTGAGTGATCAACTTCCCAGGTGGTGCTAGTGGTAAAGAACCCGTGGTTAACCATATACAGACTTCTTTGTATATGGGAGAGAGGGTTAACTTTCTATGATTAAAGTTTTAAGATTTCAAGCAAAGTTCAACTAAAGAGAAAAGAAAAAATCAGTCATTGTTTCAGACTATTTATTTTTTTAGGCAGCTTGTGGGATCTTAGTTCCCTGACCAGGCTTCGAACGCGGGCCCTCAGCAGTGAAAGCGTGGAGTCTTAACCACCAGGGAATCCCTGAACAATTTATGGATAATCTCTATTGCTTTCTTCATAGTCAAAGACTTTGGCATAGTCAATAAAGCAGAAATAGATGTTTTTCTGGAACTCTCATGCTTTTTTGATGATCCAGCGAATGTTACCAACTTGATCTCTGGTTCCTCTGCCTTTTCTAAAACCAGCTTGAACATCAGGAAGTTCACAGTTCACGTATTGCTGAAGCCTGGCTTGGAGAATTTTAAGCATTAACTTTACTAGCATATAAGATGAGTGCAATTGTGAAGTAGTCTGAGCATTCTTTGGCATTGCCTTTCTTTGGCATTGGAATGAACACTGACCTTTTCCAGTCCTGTGGCTACTGCTGAGTTTCCCAAATTTGCTGGAATATTAAGTGCAGCATTTTCACAGCATCATCTTCATCTTTCAGGATTTGAAATAGCTCCACTGGAATTCCATCACCTCCACTAGCTTTGTTCATAGTGATACTTCCTAAGGCCCACTTGACTTCACATTCCAGGATGTCTGGCTCTAGGTGAGTGATCACACCATCGTGATTATCTAGGTCGTAAAGATCTTTTTTTGTATAGTTCTTCTGTGTATTCTTGCCACCTTTTCTTAATATCTTCTGGTTCTGTTAGGTCCATACCATTTCTGTCCTTTAGTGACTGAACTGAACTGAACTGATTGCTTTCTTAATTTATTCACTCTATAATACTTACTGAATTTCCATCTTCCTTATCCTCTAGCCGAGGCATAGATCAACTATGAAATAATCACAGCTTATTTGCTAAAACTTTGAAGATTCCAAGATTAGCTTTTTGCAAGTATAATCCCTATCTCACTCACTCAACTGTAGTCTAATATTCCTCCACGAGTAGGAGAGGGGGTCTGGGTATATGTGCCACCTGTCACATATACAGCATGTGTCTGATTCTGTGCAACCCTATGGACCATAGCCTGCCAGGCTCCTCTGTCCATAGCGTTCTCCAGGCAAGTATACTGAAGTGGGTTGCCATGCCCTCCTCCAGGGGATCTTCCCAACCCAGGATCAAACCCAAATCATTTAACATCTCCTGCACTGGCAGACGGATTCTGTACCACTAGCGCCACCTGGGAAGCCCCGTCTGGGGTATACAATCCCAGCTTATTTAGGCTGCAGGTGGTTATGAGTTTCTGTTTCTGCAGATAAAATGAAAGTTAGCAATAATAACTTACAGCTGTGTTATACTTCCCAACCACTAAAAGTATTTGTTTGCTTTCTCAAAATCTGGATGTGTCCACTGAAAAGAATATAACCAGAGAATATGAACATTTTTAATGGGTGTTCCACTGAAAACAATCAAGAAGCCTTCAGTTTGTATTTCATACATGCCTTGTACTATAAACCAGGATCGAAAACCAAACCAAAACAAAGTACACAAGCAACAAAACCGTGCACAGAATTAAGAGTCTAGAGGGGGAGAAGTAAACCAATAATGACAAGACATGAAGAGAATAATAAATGAGGTAAGAGACAAATGTGATAGGGCAGAATAACCAATCTGCACCGGAGCTTCCAGGAAGGCTCAAAGAGAAGCTGACCTTTGGATTGGGGCTTGAATAAAGACAGCAACAGGGTTTGAGAGGGAGGCACTGATTGGGCAAATGGCCAAAGTCAAGGGGAAACAGCGTATCTGGAGAACGGGAACAATCCTGGTTTGGGTGGATGAGGCTGGAACTGAGGTCAGGCTGTAAGAAGGGCTTGGAGACCACCCTTTAGGAAAACAAAAATCTAAATAAAAAGATCTGACTGGTGGGAGGATACAAGCATGATGGCAAAAAAAAAAAAAAAAAAAAAAACGGTTTTTCTTAAAGAGAGAAAAGAAAGACTAAATAGGGATAGTTGGGTCTTCTGAATGATTAAAGTAATACAAATTGGTTTGGAAATTTATCACCAAATAATTAAGTAACTGCAACATTCAAATACACACTGCACAAAGTTATGTCTTTTTTTCCTTTCCTTTTTTAGGGACCAGATTACTTATCACAAGGGCTTCCTTAGTGGCTCAGATGGTAAAAAATCTGCCTGCAATGCAAGAGATCCAGGTTCATTTCCTGAGTCGGAAAGACCTGCTGGAGAAGGGAATGGTTACCCACTCCAGTATTCTTGCCGGGAGAATTCTATGGGCAGAGGATCCTGGCGGGCTACGGTCCACGGGATTGCAGAGTCAGACACAACTGAGCACTAACACCTTCACTTTCAACACTTTACTTCTCACAACGTGATGAAACCAGCGGTTATTCATTATTTACTTCTGTTGTTCACAAAGATATGTCTTTGATTTACAATAACAGCGTGGGCCCAGCTGACCAAATCTATTACAGGAATTGATAATGATGCCACTTAAGACTGCTATTTTATCAAACTAACTCTACAAAATAACTAATTTCTTTAATGAAATGAATGTAATCTTAAACTACATGTACAATAAAAAATAATCATAGCCATAATGATGCCATTTCGTTTAAGCAGAAACATAACAGACTCTCTCATATACTTTCAAATATAATTGAGCCTGAGAAAATTTCCACCTAAATAATTCCAACAGAAAATTCCAATGACTTTCCAAATAATTTTAAGTTGTAATCATCAAAGGTGTTTATTTACCTCAGAGAAACTGCATGTGGCCCATATATCTCTCTCACTGCCAACAAGTCAGCTTCAAGCTGGGGGTGTTTGTGCAGCTCCCCGTCATAGTTAACCTGATGAAAAGGAATCATTTAGGAGTGACTTACAGTGAAGAGAAACAAAAAAAGCAAAATACAAATAATCTCTTAGACAGGTTACCCTGTAGTTCTGCCATGGCCATTTTCTCTGTTGCCTTCATAAAAAATATATATAGATAATTCAGCAGTATATTCACTAAAGTTCTTAGGTTCAGATACATCTGGTATAATTCATTATGCTTAAAAAAATTATTATCTGACTACTTTGATACGAAGACAATGCCACTGTTAAGATGAGTGAAGTAAATGGCAGATAATCTGGAAAAACTTCTAAACTGAGAAAAGAGCATTCACTTCTCCTCTGTAAGAATTAGTGGTGTAAACAAAAATCAAAACTAGAAGAATTATTTTAAATACTGTTGAAGTGTTATCTGGTTAAAGAATACTTAGGAAAAATACCCCATTTCTAGTCAGGCATTCCTGGAGAGAATTGTAGCTTTGTTCATGTCCACCCATACCCCTACTGCTTTGCATATGCTTGATAGACCAAATTACTAGTTTTTGATTCCAATGAATAAATCTATTTGCGTTCTTTACATAATAGTAACTTTGGCTTTAAAGCATCTCTTTAACAAATTTCCTTTCCATTATTCTATCCAAATTACAAAGCATATTTGATCAAGTTTACAAAAATAAAACAAGATACCTTATACAGCCATATCCTAAAATCGAATGCTCAGTTTAAAATTTCAACATTATCCTAGAAAAATATAATGAATTATTTCGTATACTGCATGCATATGCAGCGGTGCCATTTCCATGTGTATAATTTATGATGTTTCTTCGTAACAACTGATCAACACTTTACATTCATATAGAAGGAAAAGGAAGAGAGTAAATACAAATAATGAAGATGCTCGATAATAAGGGCCCATCAATTTTTATAAAGGTTAATCACCTTCCATTGAAAACAATCCATGCTTTTATTAGTGTCACCATTTCAAAACACTGAGTGAGCACAACATGCTTGATAGACATAACAGTTAAAAGCGTAATAAGATGCTGTCTGCAAAATATCTGTAATGAAGGCAGATGACTTCAATGTAAATAAATGATTACAGTCAAAGAACTGCAAAAGCAACCTTAATTTCTGAAACTATATAGAGAATGAGCGACAGATAAATTATATGAATTTCCTTATTAGTTGCAGAGCGCTGTGGAACCATAGGCCTTTCGGATGACAAGCACAGATTTCTGCTAGAGCTTGTGCGGTTGTCTCTGCCTTGGAGCGGGTGTCAGGAGAGCCTCGTGTGCTCACCTGTCCTCCGTAATAAAATTCTTCCGAATCATTGTCTCCTTCAGAGTCTTCCTCCACTGTGCTATTCTGTCTTGACTCCTTAAAATAATAAAGTAAGAAGACAATTTTAATGGTCAAATTAGCTCTTCCTCCTTCGGAAAAAAAGGTAATGAATGGACCTAAAAGGTAGGTCTTGTGTATACCACGTGAATTTTAAATAAAAGCATTCTTGGTGCAATGCAAACCAAAAATGAAAGATAGTAACAGATAAGTTTTGTGGTGGGTGCATGAAGCTCTATGTCCCTGGTCTTGAGTTTTATAATTTAATATTTGATGTATATAAAAAACTATGTTAATCAATTACAACTTTGGTGTTGTTCTGATAAAACATCTGACAAGCCCATACTGATTCAACTTTTTGTTAAAAAATTCCTCAACATTATTTATCCCAGATTGTTCTTACTTTCACTGCCAACTCCACATAATGGTATGAAAGAAAGGGCACTTTGAATCTAATAATATAAAAATCAAATTATGCATATACATACAAATACATTACAAAGATAACTTTCAGTGTGTAGAAATTATTTGCTTTAAATTTCAATTTTCAAAAGGATATTTACTTAAATATACTTGATGAGTTTCTAATTAACTGAACTGTATCTGTCATGTGTCTAAAGTACAAATGACAAAAATTCATCTAAAGTAACTATTCCTGTCCCCGGGCCCTGTTAAAATAATTAAGAGAAAGGTAGCTGCATTCAGACACAGGAATCTATTAACTTGATGTTTTGTGATCATCCCTAAATTTCTAGACCAAATTTCAAATTATTAAAGAAAACAAAACAAAAAACCTAGAAAAGGGAATGTAGGTTTTATAAAATATAGTTTTTGGTTTTAGTGATGATAATGCTAAATTAGTGATGCTCACTTTGGCTACTGAAGTGCAGAATGAATGGTATAACACTAAAAGGAAAGCAGGGTGGCTTTCAGTGCATAGTTTTTGTTTTATTATAAGATTACTTGATCCTTTTTTTTTTCTTTTTTGATGTGAACCATTTTAAAAATCCTTATTAAATTTGTTACAATATTGCTTCTGCTGTTTTATGTTGTTGTTTTTAATGGCTAAAAGGCATGTCCCCAAAATAGGGAGGCAAAGTCTTAACCAATGGACCACCAGGGAAGTCCCAGTGTATAGTTTTAAAATCAAAGAATTGTTGATCCCACCGTCATTTTGTTTGTTTAATGTCCCAGTATTTATTTACAGATTGAAGTAAATTTCCTAAAGGTGCTATTGTTCTTTTAACACTGGCAAAAAAATAGTAAGATTATACCCAAGCTCTGTGCTCCTTTAACTAGAAAGACCATCTTTTACAGATAAAATTTTAAAGATCTCATCAAAATTCTGTATACCACATACAGTTGTTCTAACTATGCTACGTAAGTGCTCTTCAGTCAACTATGTTATTAAATGAAAATACAGAAAATAAGTTAGGTTTTGTACACACTTTATTTAGATTTAAATCAGATGTTCTACTACTTTAAAGGTAGTTAATTTTAGGATGCTATCTTTCCCGTACATAAATCCCTAAGCCAGCAGCCTGAACTTCATTCACTACATGCAGTCTTAATCTAAATAATGATGGTATTAACCACAAATACATGGTAAATTTCAAATACATCTATACTGTTTTGAAGAAATATAATAAAACATAAAATGTAATTTACATACCTCGCCATTTTCCTTCTGTAATTTGGATTTTATGGATAAGCAACAGTTAATGTCATTTGTCTTTCTTAATTCTGAAATATATAATTAAAGGATCATTTTAGTTTTCAGTATACTATTTACCAAACATTTATAAGTTTCAGTATAAAAACATCCAAAGATGATTCTTTTTTTGCAAGAGAATTAAGAAATGTTTTGAAATTATCTTATGTTAGAGAATTATACACAAACTATTCTGATTTTTCATTGCCCATAAAATGTGGTCAAACTAAAGTGGCCACAGTACAAATTCCGTCAGCTCTCACTATATATTTCATGGAATCTATGTTGTGTTATGTTTTTTAAACTTTTAGTTTGTCTAGCAGTATTGTTATGCATGAAAATATTTTCACAAGCAAATATCAACATAATGTGTTTAAACGGGACTTTTTTAAAGTACTAATTTATGCATTTAAAAAACTGTTGAGAGACAAACTAGTGATGTTAAATAGAAAATTTGCATAGAGAACCAGGCTTATAGATTCCAAAGATAAATATCTATTATATGGGTTAAAAGAAACCAAAAAACAAAGCTACCTACAATCAACAAAATATTAACCAGGAACTTAAGAAAACAGTGTATTCCCATTACCTGTTGCTAGTCGATGAAAAATTACTGGAATTGGCTCTGTAGTAACTAATACATCTTCATCATTTTCTGAACTTGACACATATGTATTATCTGCAAAAAAATATAGACAACTAACGGCATAGTAACTTGAAAAAGTACAACCTTTATTAAAAACAATTAAGGAATAGCGCTACATCACTTCCAACACTCATGAGGTACTATTATTCTGATTTAATCTGGAAAAAAAATGAAGGAAATTACAGGTTTACTTGCACATTAATAATGTGCAAATTAATTATAAATGTTTTCTTTAAAAATGCTTGTATCTCCTGGAGAAGTACAGACTTTGGATAGAGACTATTCAAACACATCTCTAACATTTCATGCAGTAATGGATCATTTGGAAGTGACTGGTTGCCTCAACTCATGGAAGAACATCCTTTGAAATATTGGTATAAGTCTGTGGTAATATCTGGGCTTCCCTGGTAGCTCAGCTGGTAAAGAATCTGCCTGCAATGCAGGACACCCCGGTTCCATTTCTGGGTGAGGAAGATCCCCTGGAGAAGAGATAGGATACCCACTCCAGTATTCTTGGAATTCCCTGGTGGCTCAGATGGTAAAGAAAATGCCTGGAATGTGGAAGATCTGGGTTCTATCCTGGGGTTGGGAAGATCTGGAGGAGGGCATGGCAACCCACTCCTGTATTCTTGCCTGGAGAATCCCCATGGAGAGTGGAGCCTGGCAGGCTATAGTCTAGGGGTTCGCAAAGAGTCGGACATGACTGAGCGACTGAGCACAGCACAGCACGTGATAATATCTGGGGCTTCCCAGGTGGCACAGTGGTAAAGAATCTGCCTGCCAGGTAGGAGACATCAGAGTTGCAGGTTCAGTACCTGGGTCGGGAAGATCCCCTAGAGGAAGAAATGGCAAACCACTCCAGTATTCTTTCCTGGAAAATTCCAGGAGGAATCTGGCAGGCTACAGTAAAAGGGGTCACAAAGAGTCAGACAGGACTGAGCATGGCACACGGCACACACATATTGTAACATAATACACAGTTGCTATATTTTTTGCTCACTGATGATTACAGGGCATCTGTGACACAACTATTTAACAAAGAGTTAAATAGACCATTAAATAATGGTCCTAAAATATGCTCATCAATGATGTATAAAAATGTAAACATATATATAAAATGAAAGCATAAAATACATCCAACAAATAATAGAAGGCTGCATCAATTTCTGCTAGGAGAAATGAGTGTTCAGATGACTTATTGAATACATGATAAAAGATCTTGAGCCAAGTTTTCATAATATTGTGTCAGTGCAGTGAGAGCTATCAAGCTAAGTCATTATTTCCAAAGATACATCTGTACTGTTTTTAGGCCTTGAGGAGTAAGTGAAAAGTGATATGTATTCACAGTGTAGCCACAAAAGACTCTCAAAGTTATACAGCTGTAAGTTATTTAGGAAGGTGAGCGGTGATGGGGGTGGGCTGGACTTGGTTTGCCTCATTACTTTGTTCTCATTGTTCTAATTACAAATTCTTATTTCTTTTTCAACTAGCATCTAGGAGGGTGTGATATTTCTATGTTTATCTAGTGAGACCCCAGATTAAGAAACAGATTTTATATAAGTTTTAATTACTGTCTTGTTATATTAGGTGAAACTTTGCTTATCTGAAGTCTCTTCTGTTAGTAAGCTCACACGTTCAATTGAGGATCAAAAGCTGCTCTTAAACCCAGTTTTTAAATTTCTTAACCCTCATTCAGAGCCTCACGGACTCAAAGTTATTTATATGGAATCAATTTAGTTGGGCTTTCCCCATGCACAATGGATTCCTTGAAGCAAACCTGTGAAGAAAAAGAGGATTAAAACAACAGAAGCAACAGCTAACCACCAACCAGAAGGGAAGATACAGAAAAATCTGTAAAGTGGACACAGTATCATGGAATATTTGGTGTCATGGAATGAGGAGGTTTCTGCTAAAGCATCAAGAGGCAAATGAATTAGAATTTTCTGTTTAAGAAAACAAGGAAGTGAATAATTCAATTTAGAGGATCAAATGGCTTACTGGAAGTGAGGTGTGAGTCAAGAGAATATAATCTGGTAAATAAATGTTGCATAATACTAAAAGACAGGATTATGCATTCAACATAACATTTTTAAAGAGATTTTCTATTGGTTTGTATTTTGATTAGTATTTAAGCATCAGAACACTTCCCATTTCTGCTTTTGGCTTAATTTACCCAAACCAAAATGTTTTCAGTTTCAATGGATAACAGTATCCATTAAATCACCATTACAATACAACAGGCCAGATCACAGAGGAATATCCAGGTCAAGAAGAGAAATGCAGGAGCAGACAAAGCACTTCAAATCTAGACTCTGCTACCAATTAGCTGTTGATCTCTTTAAATCTAAGCCACGTTCTGCTCAGTTATAAAATGAAGAGGTTTGCTGATGGGGAGCTTTGAGGAGCATCCCAGCTGTCTGAATGAATTCTGTGTTTTCTTTTGCTGTTGTTGTTTAACTAACTATTTTTAAATCTTCCTCAAACTATTTTGACACCTGTAATAATACTCATCTTTGTTTAGACATAGGAAAATAGTACACAAAAAGGGTAAACAATGCATTTAAGGTAACAGAATGAGTCAGTGACAGACAGAATGCTTTCAAGCTCAAATTCCTTCTCTGCAAGTCTCCTACTTGAGTTTAGGGCTGACAATTTCTTTTCTTTCTAAAAGCTTCTGCCTCAGATGGTAAAGTGCCTGTCTGCAATGCAGGACACCTGGGTTTGATCCCTGGGTTGGGAAGATCCCCTGGAGAAGGAAATGGCAGCCCACTCCAGTAGTCTTGGCTGGAAAATCCGATGGACGGAGTAGCCTGGTAGGCTACAGTCCATGAGGTCGGAGAGTCAGACATGACTCCACTTTCTTTTCTAAAAGCTTCTGGGGACAATTAGGTTCTTTAACGTGTACATTTTGTAGAGAACCTATGGAGATCCTTGTTAAAGGCTGTTACCAATATGAATATTTCCTTTTCCCTTCCCTGCCAGACTATGCAAGCATCACTGGAAATTCTGTGGACCGAGGACAGATGAGTAGAGAGCTATGAAAACATGTGTTTTAAACCACTGCTTTTATTCTATTTCATTCTATTTCTAATTTAAGCCATCATTCTATTATTCATTACTACGTAACTTCATAGAAATAATTACAGATAATAACTGTATTGATTTTATAACATAATCTGTACAGTTCCCCCCATATATGATATTCATATAAACCATCCAACCCAGTCAATTATCAATGTCATCCTTATTTTAAAGATGAGGAAACAAAGAATCAGAGAAATTAATTCACCCAAATTATTTAAGTAATTAAAGTTTACACATAGTGTAGTAAGTGGTGAAATTGAATCCAAACATCAATGCTTTGCTATTTTTTTAATATCAAAAAAATAGAGAAATGAGAGAATTCATACCCTCCAGTAGGCAAGCGTCCTAATTAAAGGTGGTAACCCAAGAGGAAGAATTCTGCTGGTCTGTCACAACAGAGTCACAACCTATGATTTGTAATACACACGCATGTGTGCTAAGTTGCTTCAGTTGTGTCTGACTCTTTGCGACCCGTGGTCTGTAGCCCGCCAAGCTCCTCTGTCCATAGAATTCTCCAGGCAAGAATACCGGAGTGGGTTGCCATGCCCTCTCCAAGGGATCTTTCCGGCCCAGGGATCAAACCCAAGCATCCTGCTTGACAGGCGGTTTCTTTACCACTAGTGCCACCTGGGAAGCCTGATTTGTAATAAAATTAACTTTAAAAAACAGCAAATTGTCTACAGTATAAACTCCATGAAGAAGTACAGATAACCAGAAGGCTGCTCTATTTCTTCACTATTTTGAAAAGCCAATATATATATTTAATTTATATACATGTCATTTTGTACACCTAAATCTAAAAGACCCTCTAAATTTTCATTTTAACAAAAACAAACTATGAAATGAATTTCAATAGATGGCACAGGTAACTTAAAAGGTTAAATTATAAAATAGCAAATCTGCTCCTAAGGAAATAAATAAGATGGCATAGTCTTGAATTGGGAAGATTATGTTGATACACGTTCATAGGATAAAAAAAAAAATTCCGTACTGTATTTTCAAACTTAAATGATAAGATAATCATTAAGCCATAAATTCAGAAAAAGTTGGGGCAGGGGGAAAGCCTGAGGAACATTATCAGAAGGAATTAAGAAAAGTACTATCAAGATTACTGAATTTAGAAATTAGAAGTGACATAAAAGAGCTATTTGTTTGGAATAATTTTTAAAATAGACAAACATTTTAGAAGAAAAACAAAGGGGGAAAGACAAAAACAAATATAAAATAACATATATAAGGAAGGGGAAATAATCACAGAGATGCAGATTTTTAGATTTAAGATTGAATACTATTAAAAAAACTTTTTGCTAAAAGAAATTTGGACATTTCTCCAACATAGTGAACTTTCAGGAAGAACACGTGTTAAAAAATGGCTAAAGAAATAGAAAAAAAAAGAACAGATCACTAATCATGGCAGAAAAATATAACTGCCCTAGAACAATCTCTAAAAACATACCAGGCTCAGACAGATTTGCTAGCAAGTTTTATCAAATGCCAAAGAACAGTTTAATCTCTTCAGCAATTTGAAGTCTTTAATAACAGAATATATGACAAAATACACATAACTCTTATAGAGCAACATTAAAATATCTGCTAAAATAACTTGTCACCTTTTGTTCAAAGGAGAAATCATATATGATACTGCATTTGATGCCAAACAAGAATTGGATAAATTGTAAATATTCATTCTTTAAAAAAAAAAAAGCTTGGTAAATGAGAAAAGAAATGATACCTGCTTTTCTGAAAGCGACTAGAAGCAAGCTCACTAATTTTGAGAAAAGGAGGGAAGCTGCCAACTTTCATATCTATTATTAAAAATCACTCTGGAAGTTCTGGCTAGTGCAAGAGGAGAAAAAATACAGGTATGAATACTGGGAAGGAAAAGTAAGCATATAATTTTTATATAATATTTTATATATATATATATATTTATATGAAAAACCAAGTGTAGTAACTGAACTCCTAGTACAAATAACTAGAATTAAATTTAATAATGGGGGAAATATCATAGTAATATTCACTTTGAAGAAAGCTCCATAAAAATACTGCTACTACTTCTTCTCCAGAAGTATCTTCAGAAGTGACAGGAATCAGAACTGAATTAGAGTCTTGGTTACCAGCAAAACTACACAGCCTTGGGGGATATTTAGCCTCTCTCAGCACACTTCTTCACGTATAAAATGTCATGATAACACTTGTTCTGTCTATACATAGACTATATTTAGAATAAATTCAATCATGTATATAAAAATACTTGGTTCTATCCCCAAATTCGCTGATCCTCTCTATCTTCACATTTTTATTTATATTCCTTTTTAATAAACTAAATTATATTGGAAATTCACTACTAACTTGCTTCATGAATAAAATTCAATTTTAAAAAAGCACCAATGATAACCAATACTTTATTTTCAATTTTAATTTCTGTATACCGTAGTTCCAAGTGGGGCTCTTGTATGGTGAGGAAAACCAGAGTAATACCGCGTGGCCACAAGAGGGAGCTAAATATTTGGTTCACTTAATTAAAGGCACCATCATATTTCCTACCCTACAAAATAATTCTCTTACTGTCTTCAACTGGGCTTTGATTTGTGGCATTATTTCTATCACCTTGACTTAAAAGTCCTGCATCACACATGGCTGACATCTCTAGAAGCTACCTCAGATGAAACACATAATAATTATATTTACAATAAAAACTTGAAGGCAGGAGGAGAAGGGGACAACAGAGGATGAGATGGTTGAATGGCATCACTAACTCGATGGACATGAGTTTGAGCAAGCTCTGGGAGTTGGTCATGGACAGGGAAGGCTGGTGTGCTACAGTCCATGGGGTCGCAAAGAGTCGGACACGACTGAGCAACTGAACTGAACTGAACAATAAAAAAGTAGGGCTTTTATTTTCCTAACTTTAAGCAAACATTCAGCATCAAAAGCATACTATATCATAAGGGAGAGGGCTGATTGCAAAATCATACAAAAACTTTTTTTCTTTATATAGTTCATGTCTTGGTTCTTCCAGTAGTATCTGCCTAGAATACTTTTGATACTACTATTAAAAATAGGTATATATTTAATAATGAATAACTCTCCTTAAAAATTGCATAATAGTTTTATAGAATGCTACACTTTCTATATATATGGAGAAATATATGGAGATCATAGCAAAGTAACAGTAAAGGAATTTGTGATTTATGAAAATTATTTTAAAATATTAAATTTGATTTTACAAAAAGGTTAAATGCAGAATGTAAATTGCTACAGGAAATACTTAGGTTAAAAGATAAATAAATTTTACAATATTCTGACACCACATTATTAACTAATTATTTTTTTAATATTCAAAATACATATAATCAAAATTATAGCAATCTACTCATTTTATATAGAAATTATGATCTCAATAATGCATAGTAAATGAACAAAATAGTTAGATTTAAATAGGAATTAGAATTATGACTTTAACTTGTAACACACATAGGTCAGTTTGGTAACCATCAGATTTTATTAGGAATGAATATGGAGTAAAAAGTATATATATGAAATATAAGCAGATAAAATTTGCTAATCTTTCCTACAGTGTATGATAAACAATAGATTCCTGCATTATACTTTTTGGGGTAAACTGTATGCTTAGTTGTGTCTGATTCTTTGCAACCACGTGGACTGTGGTCCACCAGGCTCCTCTGTCTACGGGGATTCTCCAGACAAGAATACTGGAGTGGGTTGCCATGCCCCACTACAGGAGACGTTCCCAACCCAGGGACCGAACCCATGTTTTCCGCATTGAAGGATTCTTTAGCATCTGAGCCACCAAGGAAGCCCAAGAATACTGGAGTGGGTAGCCTATCCCTTCTTCAGGGAACCTTCCTGACCCAGGAATCAAACCAGGGTCTCCTGCATTGCAGGAGGAATCTCTACTAGCCGAGCTACCCGGGAAGGCCTAATCAAGACGGTTTCAATCTTCTCTAAGTCTACAGTCTCATGCTCTTACTCAAGATAAAGTTATACATATCATTTGTGAGAAAAGAACTACAGATAAACAAATCTTGTTCATATCTTGAAATTATCATGACAAATGTTGGCAAACACATCCTGGGCTCTGGTGAGACTACAGTGAGTCCAGAAAGTAAGACTGAACATGGCCTTGAAGACAGACACTGGTTTGATGCATAAAAAAATGAATCTATTGTGATCTTACATTCTGCTTTTTATGCACAAGTGTTTGTGGACCTAGTAATCGATTTCAGGACACACAGGGAGGACGGCTGTGCATATGTAAGAAGCCTAGTGCAGTCTAGCGGTGCGTCCCCGGGCTCTGGACTATTGGGTTCTAATTACAGCTCTTCTCCTTAATGGCACTGTCATCATTCATCTGTAAAATGGGGACATTACGGTAACTATCTCATAGGGCGGCTGCAAGAATTGTTTAATTATATATACACTTAGAGAAGGGCTTCCCTGGTGGCTCAGATAGTAAAGACTCTGCCTGCAATGTGGGAGACCCAGGATTGATCCCTGTGTCAGGAAGATCCCCTACAAAAGGGAATGACTATCCTCTCCAGTATTCTTGCCTGGAGAATTCCGTGGACAGAGGAGCCTGGAGGGCCACAGTCCGTGGAGTTGCAAAGACTAGGACACAACTGAGCGTGTTATCACATATACATACACTTAGAGAAATTGAGAATGGCCTGTCATTTTCAATTATTACTATTACTTTTAGCTATTGTTTTAGCTGTTGCTCCTACCTATTATTTTTAGGTTATGAAAAACCAAATGATTTCCCCAAACCAACAACTAAACCAGTTTAGAGAACCTTTATTTTAACCATAATGAGGTAAGTACATAGGCTGACACTATCATATGGGCTTAAAGAAAGAATAGTTTTCACAGGGAAACTATTTTGATTCTGGACTGCATCTCAGGGTAAGACATGTACCTAGCAGGCAATCAACAGAATTATATCTTTAAGTCTTCCCCTGCCAGTGATTCACCCCTGGATATATTTAAATACATTTCACATCTCCAGAAGAAAAAATATTCAAAGGAATCATGGCATAAATATTTGTAATAAAAAGAAGAAAAACATACCTGGGTAATCTTCAGATACATGTACTGAATAGGATACACTGTTAAAACAAGGCAGGGGGGGAGAGAAAAGACAGGCTCAAGTTACTACTAAGGTAGACATGCTTTTACACAGTAAAAACCAACCTCAGGTTACTCATTAATTTATACAGATACAAGTATAAACAGAAATCAAGATGGATTAGAAAACATCTTTGATAGTTGACACAGGAATCTTACAGATTTTTTAAATACATGACATAGTAATATAAATCTTTTGTGATACTTTTTTTAGTATAGCTAGGTCTTTTTATCTCAGCAGTGTCTAACATTCAGTTCTTTATAAACATGTGCATTGTTTGTGTGCTGCTGCTGCTGCTGCTAAGTCGCTTCAGTCGTGGCCGACTCTGTGTGACCCCATAGACGGCAGCCCACCAGGCTCCGCCGTTCCTGGGATTCTCCAGGCAAGAACACTGGAGTGGGTTGCCATTTCCTTCTCCAATGCATGAAAGTGAAGTCGCTCAGTCGTGTCCGACTCTTCACGACCCCATGGACTGCAGCCTACCAGGCTCCTCTGTCCATGGGATTTTCCAGGCAAGAGTACTGGAGTGGGGTGCCATTGCCTTCTCCGCATTTTGTGTAGGTTTTATCAAATCATCTTTTCTTACCAAAAAATGAAGTATTCTCCCATGTAGTATGGCACTTAAGGATCTAAACATTTATTTTTAATATTGCCTTTTCATAATATGTTGTGCTTTTTGAAACAGGTCCTTTACTTTAAAGAATTAACAAAATGGTGACAGTGTAACTAATAGGTATTCACAAACCAATCTCTCATCATCACCGTATATAGTAAATAAACTACCTCCTGTACTCAGAAGGATTGGGTTGTTTTAAAAATCACTTTTAACAACTCCATTCTTGGTAACCCCACTGTTTCTATGTATTTATCTCATGACACATGGGGATTTGTCATACTTTGTTTATTCTCCTTTATCAACTAGATTGCAAGTCACTTGAAATTAAGGTCCATTGATACTTGTATTTTCAGCACAGTTATCTAGGCTAGACACACATGCATGATATTCAGCACATATTCAGTATTAGCTTTTTGGATGGATCAGTGGGGCTGCCACTTGTCACAGAAAAGTCAAAACTGAGTTCAAGTTCAGCCAAAATAACTACCTGTTCAGACCAAAAATTATCAATTGTCTTTGAAGAAACTTACAGAATACAGAGCCTATATAAAGTATCATTCACCAAGTCAATACAGTCCAAATTACTCGACACATTAACAAATAAAAAAAACTTGAGCCTACTTCAAGAAAAAAATTTGACTCGTCTATGAGATTAGCCCTCAATAATGTTAAAACAGTAAGTATGGTCCGGGAGTTGGTGATGGACAGGGAGGCCTGGCGTGCTGCGATTCATGGGGTCGCAAAGAGTCGGACACGACTGAGCGACTGAACTGAACTGAACTGAAGGATGGGAAGGAAAATCTAATCTCAAGAAGAAATAAATACAAAGAGACGATCAGGGTCTTGTGGGACGCTAGCAAAATAGCAAATATTTTATATAATCGGAGCTTTAGAAGATGAAAAGAGAGAATAATGCAGAAAAATAAAGCTGAAAATCTCCAAATTTGGGTGAAAGACATAGGTGTGTTAATTGAAGAAGCTCAGAATACTCCAAACAGGATAAGGGCAAAGACATCTACTTCCAGGCACACATAATCAAACTGCTGAGAAACAAATACAAAGAGAAATTTTCACAGAAGAGAAACAAAAGACACATTATATACAGGGAAATAAGAATCAGTGTTAAGTTTTTGTAAGGAACTACAGAGGACACAGGACAGGAGAAAAGCAGAGTAGGGGCGGCGGTGGGAGGAGGGGACGGGGAAGTAACAGCTATGAACCAAGAATTCTGTATCCAGGCCATAAATCTGTCCAAAGTGAAGGCCAATAAAGAATCTTTCAGATAAAGGAAAATTGTGGAAATATGTCTCAGCAGACTTAAAGTATAAGAAATCCCAAACAAAGTTCCCAGGCTAACTGATAATTAGAATTTCAAATACCCAGAAGGAATGAAGAGCACCAGAAACTGTCATGCTTTGTTTGACAAAATATAAAAGACTGTATTTCTCATAATGTTTTAAAAATACACATGGGTATTTAAAGTAAAAATGCAGCACTGTGTGATTTATAACATGTAAATGTAGTACCCATGGCAGGTACAGAATAATGTGCGGGAAGGGTTAAATGGTCATATATAGCTTCAAGGTCCTTAATCTTATGGGAAATGGTATAATATTAACCCTAAATAATACCTCTAAGAAACTGTAAGAATATACATCGTCCTAGAGCAAGCCCAAAACAAGATTAAATACAATAATAAATTGCATGGAATTCTAAAATCATTCTGGAACCTTTAATCCCAAAGAAAGCAGGAACAGAAGAACAAAACACAAGGAACAAATAGAAATCAAACAAATACTAAATAATATGAATCCTACCATAGCAAGAATTGCCTTAAATGCCGATGGAGTAAACATACTGAATAAAAGGCAAAGATGGATAGATAGATTTAAAAAAGCCGGATCCATTTCCATGCTGTCTTTAAGAGATCCACATTAAATAAAAACACAGGTAGATTGAAATTTTTTAAATGGAAAAGATATACCATGCAATGGTAAGCATAAGAAGACTGAAGTGTTTAATAACAAAGAACTCAAGACAGACACGAAGATATCATTCATAATGATATCATTCATTAATCCAAAGGATTAATCCATCAGGATGCAGGCACAATAATCACAGATGTGTATGTACCTAATAACAGAGCTTCAAAACACGTGAGACAAACCTGACAGTATTAAAAGGAAAAACAGACAATTCAACATAGTATGAGAAACTGACAGAACCACTCCCCTCCAAGAAAGAGATCATTAAAGACGCAGATGATTTGAAATACATTTTCATAGAAAATTACAACCACAAAAGATATTCAAAAGACTATCTTTTTCTCTTTAGATACACATGGGTAAAGTCACATACTGGGCTATAAAACTGCTGCTGCTGCTGCTAAGTCGCTTCAGTCGTGTCCGACTCTGTGCGACCCCATAGACGGCAGCCCACCAGGCTCCCCCGTCCCCTGGATTCTCCAGGCAAGAACACTGGAGTGGGTTGCCATTTCCTTCTCCAATGCATGAAAGTGAAAAGTGAAAGTGAAGTCGCTTAGTCGTGTCTGACCCTCAGCGATCCCATGGACTGCAGCCGTCCAGGCTCCTCTGTCCATGGGGTTTTCCAGGCAAGAGTACTGGAGTGGGGTGCCACTGCCTTCTCCGGGGCTATAAAACTAGTCCTAATAAATGTGAACGCATAGTTGTTCAGGGTTCACTAGTTTATATCCTGGTCTCCCCGGCTCATCTTGTCCTTAAAACACTAAATCTTAAGTCCTCGAAAAGCCACTGCCTTTTAGAATTCGTGACTGGACTCTGTTACCTTCGCCACAGGCAATGCAACTCTCCCAGTCAAGCCCAAGTCTCCAGGACTCCATCAGTCAAATCCCTGGCATGTTTTTCTAGTCCTTGGAAAGTAATCAGTCAGGGACAAGAAAGACTAAATAAAGAGGACAGTAGGAAAGAAAGATGGTTAATATGAGACCAAGCACTGATATGCTGGTTCTTTCATAAAGCATATTTAATTGTTCAATTAATTCAAGAAGCATTTCTTGGTAACTGCTAAAAGTCAAACACTGTGTTAATCCCAAATAAGATTCAGGTAGAAAAAAAACTGAAACATGACTAAACTATTAATTCAGAGGTAAATAAAGAATATGAAATATAATGAATATGACAGACCAAGAAATCGGAATATTTTAAAGCACATCAGACGCTTTTTTTTTGCTTTTTATTTTTAAATAATTATAGAGTCACGTGAAGTTACACAGATAGTGAGGAGAAGTCTCATGTTTCTCCACTGACTACATCTTATGCACTGATAGTGCAACATCAAAAGGAGGAAACTGACACCAGTGTGTATGTCATTTGTTCACATTTGCATCATGTACCCACTATTGCAAATCAGGACACAGAACGATTTGATCACTCAACATCTCCCTCTTTAGAGTCATACTTATCTGCCTTTATACCTATATCCCTAAACTCAGGCAGCCACTAATCAGTTCTCCTTCTCTGTAATTCTGTCAGTTCAAGATTATTATTATGTAAGTGAAATCAGAGTATGAAGCGTAGCAGTATTTTAGGTAAAATTAGTACTTCGAAAAAATTACTATGATTGGAAACATTTAGGATAGACTGAAGAGGAGAGGGATCGAATTAAGTAATAAAATATGAGCAAACATCAGTGGGGAGGTATGTAATGGGAAGGAGAAGCAGGAACAAATGGCAGATGCTGGACCCCTGCCAAGAGCCCAGCTTTGGGCCCTGAATCAAATGCCAAAAATTAGAAGATAAAATAACCATGCCTCAAACAAGCTGGAGGAAATATATACTATGACCCCATGTGAATTCATCTTCCCACAATTCGTTTCCTTACAATGGA
Organism: Bos taurus; assembly: GCF_002263795.3. Taxonomy (NCBI): domain Eukaryota; kingdom Metazoa; phylum Chordata; class Mammalia; order Artiodactyla; family Bovidae; genus Bos; species Bos taurus. Next base: position 28,399,766 of record NC_037347.1, read on the forward strand.
ATGATACTATATGTAGAAAGGAAATTATGGATGATCAGGGCAAGCCTTTATCTGGCAGTACTATGTGACAAAAGCCTGGGAATTTGCCAAAGATTATGCTCAGTACTGAGCTGAATTGATTCCCAACAGCTTACCATCTCAACCTACGGCACTTGGATTCATTTTTCATCCGAATCAATGTTTAGAACCAAAAGGAAGCCTTAGTACAGTCCCATGTCTATCTTCAATTAGGGAGACTGCTGTGGTTAGGCCAAGCAAACTGGATCAAATTCCAACTTTGAGCTGGGTGGCAGAAGAAAAGTAATTTCTATACACTCAGCTCCCATCTCTTTTCAGTAAAATGGAGGAATCCAGATCTACCCTACCAGCCCGCTGTGATGATTTAATGGCTTAACAGGTGTAAAGCCCCCAGGACAATGCCAGACACTAGCAGCAGGTGCAGAGTAATTATAGCTTCCAGTACAAGCAGTGAAAATTTACAGAAGTGAAATTTTACATGAATGAATGTTCTCTGGGGAACTCAGTTTGTTCAAAATCACAATACAATGCATTTTTTTTCAGAGACCAAAGCTAACATGGGTGATTTTATTTTATGGTTGTATTATCCTCATGATATTAGGAGACATTCCCATGTTCATGAGCATGCTTAATTTTTCAAATACAAAATAGAAAACAAGAGCCCTACAAAATGATTCATCAACTCCTGTGATGTATAGCATCTTCAGGGTTGTACACCAGAAGGAAAATCACTAGGGCTGTAAAATCTGAATCAGTTTCACTTACAGAGTCCTTAGGGAAACAAACTAATAGAAACAGACATGGATGATTAAAGCTAAAGGACCTAATAGGTAGGGCTAAAAAAAGAACAAAGAACCAAGCTTAAATAGATATGAGAGTAAGTGTAGCACATGCAGTACATAATAAATGTTAAAGCACGCAAAAAAAAAAAAAAAGATAGAAGTGAAAGTGAAAGACAGTGAGCATGAGAAGGAAGAAAAACTTGGAGCAAGCTCTGAAATCTCATTTTTAAAAATGCCTTCAGATATTTGGAATTTGCTAAATTACAAATACACTGAGGTGCTTTGACAGAGAAATTCAAGTCCATCGATAGGTATTTGGCATATACTGAATGCACCGTACTAGGTTCTTAATATTACAAGTTTAAAACCACAATCTATAAGTTATTTGTATGATCTCAATAATTTTTTTTGATAAAATGGTTGCTTCTGCCTCTTATTGCTCTGACAGCATCTATCCCAAAGATACCTTCCAATAGCCAAGAGCCTCTGGAGCAGTTCCTGGAAGAGCCCTCTCGGATGTTGAGTATGTACCTAATCTACCTAATCTTGTACTTTGTTTATGTATTTGTTTACTCCTATAATTAAATTGCCAACATCTGCTGGATCATTGAAAAAGCAATAGAGTTCCAGAAAAACATCTATTTCTGTTTTATTGACTATGCCAAAGCCTTTGACTGTGGGATCACAATAAACTGTGGAAAATTCTGAAAGAGATGGGAATACCAGACCACCTGACCTGCCTCTTGAGAAATCTATATTCAGGTCAGGAAGCAACAGTTAGAACTGGACATGAAACAACAGACTGGTTCCAAATAGGAAAAGGAATATGTCAAGGCTGTACATTGTCACCCTGCTTATTTAACTTCTATGCAGAGTACATCATGAGAAACGCTGAACTGGAGGAAGCACAAGCTGGAATCAAGATTGCTGGGAGAAATATCAGTAACCTCAGATATGCAGATGACACCATGCTTATGGCAGAAAGTGAAGAAGAACTATAGGGCCTCTTGATGAAAGTGAAAGAGGAGAGTGAAACGGTTGGCTTAAAGCTCAAAATTCAGAAAATGAAGATCATGGCATCTGGTCCCATCACTTCATGGGAAATAGATGGGGAAACAGTGGAAACAGTGTCAGACTTTATTTTGGGGGGCTCCAAAATCACTGCAGATGGTGATCGGAGCTATGAAATTAAAAGACACTTACTCCTTGGAAGAAAAGTTATGACCAACCTAGACAGCATATTAAAAAGCAGAGATATCACTTAGTCAACAAAGGTCAGTCTAGTCAAGGCTATTGTTTTTCCAGTGGTCATGTATGGATGTGAGAGCTGGACTATAAAGAAAGCTGAGCGCTGAAGAATTGATGCCTTTGAACTGTGGTGTTGGAGAAGACTCTCAAGAGTCCCTTGGACTGCAAGGAGATCCGACCAGTCCATTCTGAAGGAGATCAGTCCTGGGTGTTCATTGGAAGGACTGATGTTGAAGCTGAAACTCCAATACTTTGGCCACCTGATGCAAAGAGCTGACTCATTGGAAAAGACCCTGATGCTAGGAAAGATTGAAGGTGGGAGGAGAAGGGGACGACAGAGGATGAGATGGTTGGATGGCATCACCGACTCGATGGACATGAGTTTGGGTAAATTTCAGGGTTTGGTGATGGACAGGGGGGCCTGGTGTGCTGCAGTCCATGGGGTCGCAGAGTCAGACATGACTGAGCGACTGAGCTGAACTGAACTGCTTTCTCTACACACCACCTTTCCCTCCTCTGCCATGCGCTCCCAGCTTCCCATGCAGGTCACCTGCCTGCCTCCATCGCCAGGTTAACGCATGCCGGCCATTCTCCACTCCTAGCCCTGGGCTCTGAGTGCTGCTCAAAGGACAGAGGAGCTAAATCTAGTGGCATGCCATGTGGTATGTGACGCCAGCTGTGCACAACTAGCTCAGTGGCCCCCAGAGCCCACCTCTCACACGCTCCTTTGCTGCTGCTTCTCAGTAGTCTTTTCAACCCCCAACATCTTTCCAACACCTTATAACTATTAATACCTGCCCTTTCACAATGCACATTAAGATACAATAGACGATCATATGGTTACTCCCTCAAGGCATTCCCTCAACTGATTCTCCACCAACCACCTACAGGCTCATACTTCTCTTCTGGCATCCAGAAAAAAGGAAATCTTCCTTTTATCTAAGACTAACACATCTACATGATTTATAGATCCCATAAGCTCACAGTCCATTTGGTACCTTTCTCGATTAATTTAATCTAACAATGACATCATTTTAAATTAATCAAAATTTGTAATTATCCAAGTGTGAAGAGATCTGCCCACAAAGATATTAATGGTAGTACCATTTAAAAAGAAAAAGTGCCCCCCAAACCATAAGTGCCAATAATAGGATTATACCAACTATTACATACACACAATGTGATGCCTGGCAACTATGAAAAAATAATGGTGTAAAATAATATGTAATGAATGAGATAAGTGCTTCTGATATATTAAGGTACATACAAAAAAATCAGACTGCTGTAAACATATTTTCGTTAAAAATGTATACATGCATGTCTACACAGATAGAAACGTGGCTTGAAAAATAATGACAAACTTGAACAGTTGTTATCTCTTGGTAATTGGATGAAAGGAAACTCTACTGTTTATATTGTTTTGATACTTACAATAAATGTATATGTGTAAAAAGGAAAAACCTAGTAATGTTTAAGCTCTCCTCTTACCTTGTAGCCTTTTTTCATCACTCTACTTTTTCTCTGAAAGTTGAGTTTTTATAAAGAATAATCTAACCAGTCTTCACTAGCTATCAACTCTACAGGCACCTTAAAATCTGGCTTACACGCCTACTACTCTACCAAAATTCTATTTCTCCAGGTCACCGTCGGCCTTTTTTATTTCTAGTTATTTTCTACATGAATTCTCAGATGCAGTTAATAAAAACAAAGATATCAAAGAAACCCTCCTTCCTTGGGTTTTGAACTCCACTTCTCCCTGGGTCCCTGGCTTGCTTTTGATGTCTCCTTAATCTCTTTCGATATTTCACATTTCATATTGTTTTTGTATTTCAATGCTTTCTGCTCTAGTTTTTCAAATGAGTAATCTCAACTACATCCATGAGAATCTCCTACCAGCCAGAAGCAGAAGATTCAGATATTCCCAATCTCTAAATCAAGCAGGCAGCTTCTTTTTTCTTCCCCTCTCACATTTTCAATAGGATACTCTGCTAGCAAATTAAACCCAACACATAAAAACAGAACTCAGAGGCTTCTTCACATGAATTTTCAACTCAGCAGATTAAATAGCAAGAAATTCAGTGCAAATAAGAGCAGCAGCTGCTGTTAGGGAACTAGGGACCAATTTACTACTTGACCATATCAGGGCACAAGCCCCTTGGCCACTTTCTGGAGCAGGAAAATTCTGATTCAGTAGATCTGAAGTGGAACCTGGGAGTGTGCATCTATACAAAGCACCCAGAGTGATTCCGATGAAAGTAAGCTCTGGATCTTGTTTTCAAAAATATACAAATACAGGTCCTACAGAGTAAAATTCTAACTCCTTAGCATGTCTTCCAAGGCTCGTCATTATCTGACTGACCCATAAGTTCCTAACTAGCCAAAACCCTCACAAATACCCACAGACCTTAACATCCAACCACGTCAGGTTCTACCATTCCTCAAAGAGGTCATCTTTTTCACACAAACGAACTGGTTCCAGACTGCTGGGCTCTACCATTATTAACTGTGTGACAGACAGCTAGATAACTAACTGTTTTCTGCCTCAGTTACCTCGTCTGTAGTACCTGTCTCTTAGGGCTGTTGTGAGGAGTAAACAAGTAAACACATGTAAAGCACTGAGAAGAAAAAAAATGACACCAAAGTATTCTATAAATATAAGTTGCTTCATTAATAATATTATTTCAATGATTATTACTTCTATAAATAGACTTATTTTCTGAGAAAACACCCCCTCTCCCCTCAATATTCAAATCTCTAAAGCAACTGCCTATGAAACTTCACGGAGAAGGCAATGGCACCCCACTCCAGTACTCTTGCCTGGAAAATCCCATGGACAGAGGAGCCTGGTAGGCTGCAGTCCATGGGGTCACATAGAGTCAGACACGACTGAGCGACTTCCCTTTATTTTTTCACTTTCATGCATTGGAGAAGGAAATGGCAACCCACTCCAGTGTTCTTGCCTGGAGAATCCCAGGGACGGCGGAGCCTGGTGGGCTGCCGTCTATGGGGTCGCACAGAGTCAGACACGACTAAAGCACCTTAGCAGCATGAAACTTCAAAAACTCGGGCAGACTTGGGTGTTTTTTCCCCCGTGTCCCATTTTACCTTGACCTTAACTGTCCTTAGACTAAACGTACAGACCAAACATTGTCATCTCCAAACCCCCACAGCTCTGCCACAGTAACTCAACAATTAAATAAATTCTGAATAAATGAACAGATCATATCTTTTTCCAAAATTACTTAAAAATAGACCATGCCATTCCTAGACAGAATACCTACCATGTAGTAAGCAGTACTCAAATATTTGATAAAAATCAGATCAGCAAATGTGGTAACCAGTAGTTCTCCCTGTGGGTACATACCACTGTACATGCGTCAGTCCCTTTCATCACATTCTTTTCACACGCTTTTTGTGATGTATAGAAGCAGAACCGGTTCTGAACACCCAGGTCATGGGTATTCTCTTTTCATTTTCGAATCTACACAGTGAGAGTGTGATACTTAAAATTATTACCAGACCTGATCGCATGAGCTGAAATTCAGTAACACAGTATAGGAGATCTCTGAGATGCTCTGAGAAATGGAAGCAACAGTTAGGTTCACAAAAGAGCAGGCATGTTAGCTTTTCAAACTGATCAGTAGTTTAACTATTTTACCTGCCATGAGAATGCTACACATGAAAAGTCTTTATTTAACTTACTCCTATCTTGAAAGTATGGAAGAAGGAATGTCCGTTCGCCTAGAAAAAAAGAGGCAGGGGTATAGAAAATGTTTCATGAAAGGAATAAGCACGCTTTATCCAAGGCCTTCAGTGGAAACCCTGTGAGTGTATATGACCTTCCTTCTTCCATTCCACTCAACGTGAAGACACAAATAGGTTGCTCTCACTCCGGAACAGAAGGCTCATCTTTCCCACCAAGGAAATACATTGTTGATACGAGGCAATTTACACCACACTTTGTTTGTGTGTTTGTGCGAAGTGAATTCAGTAATGTCTGACTCTTTACGACGCTATATACTGTAGCTCCTCTGTCCATGGGATTCTCCAGAATACTGGAGTGGGTTGCCATTTTCTCCTCCAGAGGATCTTCTCGACCCAGGGATGGAACCCGATCTCTTAAATCTCCTGCATTGGCAGGCAGGTTCTTTACCACTAGCGCCACTTGGGAAGCCCCCTTTACAAAGGTTCAAGGGTGAAGATGCTTGCCCAATAAACACTGAGTTTCTCAATAATATGCATGTTCCCATTTTCAAAGCTTATTTTGATAATCTTTAAAGTTATACTTTTAGCAAGATCAAAAGTGATGATGCTTTTTGCTTGACTTTAGGGAAGTGGCTGAGTCAGCAATTTTCTATGCTTAAATATTACACTATTGGTTGAAGGCAGGAGGAGAAAGGGACAAAAGAGGATGAGATGGTTGGAAGGCATCATCGACTAAATGGGCATGAGTCTGAGCAAGCTCCAGGAGTTGGTGATGGACAGGGAACCTGTTTGCTCCACGGGTCGCAAAGAGTCGGACACGACTGAGAGACTGAACTGAACTGATAGGTTGAATGTTTAGACTTGTAAGTAAACCATCTTTTCAACAAGGATGAACTTGAAAGACTTAAATCCAATTTTGATTAGTAACCTAGATGCATCCTTTATTTATAGCATTAACAAACTATACAGTAAGAGCAAAATCATTCTTTTATACTGCCTTAGTTAAAAACAAGTCAATAGCTTATTTAAATAAAGTTCTACTTCTCTCTTTAATCGTAACCAAAAATAAGAGGAGATTACAAGTACAATTCCAACAAGACATGAATATTGGACAGAGAATGCCAGGTCATCACTATTAAGTTTTTGTTGTTCAGTCTCTATAGTCACGTTCGACTCTGCAACTCCATGGATTGCAGCCAGGCTCCTCTTTCTTCCACTATCTCCCAAAGCGCCCTCAGATTCACGTCCATTGAGTCAGTGATGCTATCTAATGATCTCATCCTCAGCCACCCCCTTCTCCTTTTGCCTTCCATCTTTTCCAGGATCAATCTTCTCCAATGAGTTGGCTCTTCGCAACATGTTAAGTTAATTATATACAACTACCACCCGACACCTTCACTAGATTATGTATATAATTTCCATATTTCTTCCCTCAAAGTCTAATGTTTAAAGTTTTCTCTTCTGCAAAGTTTCCAGCTATAACTAATTCAATACTGTTTTGATAAATATTCACTAAAAAGGAGACGGGCTTCCAAGGTGGCACCAGTGGTAAAGAATCTACCTAGCAATGCAGGAGACACAAGACACAAGGATTCAATCCTTGGGTCAGGAAGATCCCCTGGAGTAGGAAATGGCAACCCACTCCAGTATTCTTGCCTGGGGAATCTCATGGACAGAGGAGCCTGGTGGGCTGCAGTCCATGAGGTCGCAGAGTCAGACACGACTGAGGATACATACAAAAACCTTTATCTTCACCATTTTAGATCTAAGCTCAGGTTATAAATGGTTTTAAAGTTTAAAGGTGCTACAAATTATTTGCATAGCATGACAAGGCTGAAAAGTTGAGCATGATGAAATAATTCTGTAACTGAAGCAAGGCTTTGCAGTGATAGGAAAACATGTTTTAAGAAAACATTATAAATACTCAGAGAAATACCTGCAATAAATATTAAGATATTGCCTCACCAACTTTCTCCAGTAGTTGAGGTACACAAAATCAGTTCTCTCCAAGACACCTGCTTGTGGGATATCAAGCACAATTCTTAATACCATCTGAAGACCCTTCAGGATCCAGCCTATCTCCTCTCATCCTTTTGTTTCTTCACTCTCTCTGTGCCTGACAAAAAAAGAGAAAAAAAAACCAAAAAACCCCTCTCTCAGTTCTTCCCCCTTCCCTCTGTCTGGAATTGTCTTCCTCCTCCTGTTCCTTTTTGCCCAACTCATCCTCACCCTTCAGATCTTAACTCAAATGTCACCTCCTAGGAATAAGCGTTCTGATCAAGCTTACCAGACCTGGACAGACCATTCAGAACACAGCAGTTGCCCAGTTTGTAATTATGCCCTTACTTATGTGATGTGAACATTTGCTTCCCCCATGAAATCTGTGAGATTAGAAGGCATCTGCCTTCCTCATCGTAATTTCTCAGTACCTACCACACACCTAGCACCTAGTGGGAACACTGTCAGTATTTGTGGAATGAATGTTTACTTCAAATGTATACATCTTTTTATCTTCCAACTCAGAATAAACTTCCTCACATTACTTAGCAAATATGACTTGGTTTACAACCTGAAGAGCGCAGGAGAAAGAGCATGGATTTGAGAATACGCCTTTACCAAGCCACATGAACCTGAGAAGATGAAACTGGCTAACTTTCTCCTGCTTCTTTGTTAGGCGAGGTAATATCTATTTTCTAGTCAGTCTTGTCAATGACAGTTACATGGAAGATGTGATGTGGAAAAAAGAAGCTTGTGGCATGGAAGGAGATGATCCAAAAAAATTGATTTTTCAACTTCCTCCCCTTCCCCAAAATTCAAGCATGAGAAAAGGTTTTTTAATAAGTCTGTAATGGATATCCACAAGGCCTCCTAGCTCATTGCAAGAAGAAGTCCTTGAACTTGTAGAAGGAGAATCCCTTCTCTCAGGCTGATCAGAATTGCCGATCCCTCTTTGAAAGTAGAAAAGAGAAGTCACTAGCCTATACCTTGGCATCAGTGGTTGGTTCAGAGTGATTTGTTCAGAGTAAAGCCTGGAACTTTTATTTAATGGTTTGGGAAGTGACACTTGCTCCTCCTGTTTGTGGATAAGGAAGCATATAGCCATAGTTTCTGTTGGTAGACTCCTAAAACCCATGGTGAACAGAGAAAGGCAGAGCTTAGAAAATTTCAGAGACAGAGACAGAGGCAAGACTCTGATCAAAACAATCTTAAGTCTCATTATCAATAAACTTCATGGCAGGGACAAACTTTTACAGTTAAAGTTAGCATAAAATAGTTTTGTTTCTTTTGACCAAAATCATCTTAATTTGGACATGGATCTATTAAACTGCTTGAGTTACTTTAATGTAAACATGTACAAGCTATTTAAATTAAAAACTAATAGACATTTGGGTTCTTCCAGGTAGCTCAAACGGTAAAGAATCTACCTGCAATGCAGGAAACCTAGGCTCGAACCATGGGTAGGGAAGATTCCCTGGAGAAGGGCATGGCAATCCACTCCAGTATTCTTGCCTGGAGAATTCCATGGACAAAGGGGCCTGGTGGGCTACAGTCCATGGAGTCATAAAGAGAAACGACTGAGTGACTAACACACACACAGCAAATATACAAGTGATTTATTTAGGGTTTTAAGTTATATCTATAATTTTAATAGAACATATGACCTGAAAGCAACTGTAATACATTAGATATTGTACACTGAAAGCTGCAAGCAATTTATTTTTTTCTGTTTGTCAAAGATTTCTTTCAAGTATAACATTTTTTTCTTTGTGGTAAAATGATTTTTTTTTTTTTAGCCTTTCATGGGCATTTGATTTCTTATTTTATTTGAATACTACATGTATGTAAAATTGGATTTGGAAAGCTGTAGTCCTATCCATTGCTCTTGGGAAGTCAGCAGTGAAACAGGAGACTTTCAAACTGTAGAACAGTATTTCCTAATGCTTGCTAAAATCAATTAGCCTTTCACTCTTCATTAAGCTTTTGAAAAATGACTTGTTCTCACAAGATTAATGTGGAAAGTATAATTATTTGAAAACAAGGGTAATGTACTTAAATCTGACATATTTTGACCACCAAGTTAATTGATTACTAGATATTCAATTAGCAAATGCAATTCATTCTTAAGCCAGTGAATATGTAACTAAAAGACAGCCTCAAAGTAACAAAAATTTAACACAAAGAGCACCATGTGGATGGTTTAACCAAGGAAAAGTGGCGAGTTTAACAAACCAGTTACAATCAGAATACCTGTTTTGAATATATGTCTAAATACAACATGTGGATTTTTCTTGGAAGCAGAAGGCCAAGGCAGATTCTACTGACCACAGATCCAATGAAACAAGAATGACATCCAATTGAGTCAAGTGATCAGGAATATTTAATCATAGCTATCTGTTGAGATACTGTTGTTCCTGTTTTAATATTCTATTTTCTATCAAATAGATAAGAGTTTCATCTTTCTTCTTTCTTTTTGAGCTGTCTCCAGCTTTCAGTTTTGTAGACACTGTTTTTAGAAACTAAAACGAAACATTTAGAAAAAGCATCTAGCTCTCACTGATCCTTCCAGAATTCAAAAACTCCTAATGAGTCCCCTTATGTTTCATGACCATAGTTATTTTTACAGCTTCAATAAGAATCTGCCTCTCTTTTTTACCAGGATATTACTGGACAAAGCCATTGTGTAACCAAAGCTATCCTGAGAATATCATATTTCAAAATGATTTTCATTTAATCAGAAATGACAAGCAACTACTGAGGGACAAGAATTGACTTTTATATGGAACTAATGCTTACAAATTTCTGCCAGGAAAATTGCTTGGCTGGTAGATTCGCAGAGTTACAGCAGGTGAGAAAGGTCATTTTCTGGCAGGACCCAACTAAACAGCTACTCATCCAATTACATAGGTACTGAAAATGAAATCTGTTGTAACATGTGTCTTGGTTTTGTTTTTCCAGCCTCAGAGAAGCAAATAATAGAGGCTTTACAACTCTAATCTAAGATTTCTTATGAAAAATTCTGGAGGGAAGTTAAATTCTATCACCTTACACATGTATACCTGTGGCGGATTCATTTTGATATTTGGCAAAACTAATACAATTATGTAAAGTTTAAAAATAAAATAAAATTAAAAAAAAATAAAATAAAAAAATAAAAAGTAAAAAAAAAAAAATTCTATCACCTTAATAAAACATGATTCTAGATCTACAAGCTCAAGGAGGCCTCTATGGCCAATTAATACTCTTGTTGATGCTTTTTGTGATGAAGAATTACCTTTGGGAATTACCTATGATCAGAGGAGGAATACTATAGGAAAAGGTGTCAAAAACATGAAAATGGGCCAAAAGAATTCTGAGTGTTTTACACTGGAACAATGGGCATTGTTCAGTGGGCCCTGCAAATGAGTATCTGATTCCTAACGGATTTTTAATCACCTCAGATATTTTTCTACTCTACAGGGATAAAAGTTTAGCTGTAAAAAAAAAAAAAAAAAAAACCTGATCATAATGCAAATAATTTATCTGTAGCATTACAAATGAGATTTTTCTGATAAAGAACATGTATATCAGTAAATCAAATATCTGTACCTCCAATTCTCATTTGAATCATGTGAACATAAACAAAGAAGCTTAGGCATTTATAAATGAAGGTCTCTTTATTTCATATTTAGGTGTTAAAATAATAAAGTCAACTTCATAAATACTGCGGAGAAGGCAATGGCACCCCACTCCAGTACTCTTGCCTGGAAAATCCCATGGACAGAGGAGCCTGGTAGGCTGCAGTCCATGGGGTCGCTAGGAGTCAGACACGACTGAGCAACTTCACTTTCATTTTTCACTTTCATGCACTGGAGAAGGACATGGCAACCCACTCCAGTATTCTTGCCTGGAGAATCCCAGGGACAGGGGAGCCTGGTGGGCTGCCGTCTATGGGGCCGCACAGAGTCGGACACGACTGAAGTGACTTAGCAGCTTAGCAGCATAAATACTGTACACTTTATCTAAAGTACTTTTGGGTCATTGCAAAGTTAGAAGGAACTAAAATGTTCATGAACAGGGAATGGTTAAACAAATAATGGTGTATCTCACTCACAGGTGTGTCCCATGTATGCATGCTAAGTTGCTTCGGTCATGTCCAACTCTTTGTGACCCCAAGGACTATAGCCCACCAGGCTTCTCTGTCCATGGACTTTTCCAGGCAAGAATACGGGAGTGGGTTGCCATTTTCTCCTCCAGGGGATCTTCCTGGCCCAGGGATAAAATCCCTGTCTGTTAAGACTCCTTCATTGGCAGGAGGGTTCTTTACCACTGTTGCCACCTGGGAAGTCAAGGTCCCAGAAGCTCAAATTACGCATAGTATCTTAAGATGTGGGCTTCTCACATGGCTCTAGTGGTAAAGAACCCACCCGCCAATGCAGGAGACGTAAGAGATGCAGGTTCGAGCCCTGGGTCAGGAAGATCCCCTGGAGAAGGAAATGGCAATCCACTCCAGTATTCTTGCCTGGTGAATCCCATGGACAGAGGAGCCTGGCAGGGTGTGGTCCATACCGTTGCAAAGAGTCAGACACGACCAAAGCAACATAGAATGCATGCATACATCCTAAGATATGTTCAAAATTTATGTACAGCTTCCCTGCCATGGATACATACTGAATCACTCTTAAAATCACAGAATAAGTATTTTATGTCTTATCAAAGATAAACCATCTAAATCCAATTAACTTAAGTCTGTTTATAAGTCTGATTTTAGGTGACATGAATAACAGTGTCTCTCACTCATGGAACAGACTTTTTTTTAAATATATGAAATAGATTAAGAGAAATAACTTGGCCTATAATGTGTCTGCATGAAACTAATCATTGTTGTGGAATTTTATTGTATTATATGATGTTCTAAATGAGAGAACACAGGAGTCACATTGCCTGTGTTTATTATATATACATGCAAAGGGTTCAAGTACCTTCATCTATAATTCAACATGCTCAAAATTATGAAAATATTACACTTGATATTTGCAATGTTGATTATAATATCTGAACAAACAACAAAAGGCACTTGAAGATCTTGAAATTTCAATATTTACAAGCCATGCAAACATGTTTAAATAAATTACAGAAACTATCCTGCTTAGCTAGCTCCCCATGAGCCACACAAATGTACACTGGAATCCTATTACAACACTATCAACTGAGAGGAGCGACCATCAATCTGACTTACAAAAATATTCTTCCAATCACTACAAATCCTTCATGATGAATTTCCATTGCAGTAATACATTACAGTGATACTAATGATATTGAGACTCTAGAATACAGTTTGTCTAACACATGGGTCTGCATAGATAATCTTTTGAGGATTTCAATTTAGGATGGGCAGAAAGATCTCACTCTCTTAGCTTCCCCTTCTAGGCAATGCCTGGCTAAAGAATGAACCTGTGTTTGGGCATCCTTGATTTGGGTGCTGTGAATTCACTGAAGAAAATGGGAAAACTCCAGCACCAATGGAAAGTCACTTCTCTATTTCTAAAAAGTGAGAACACTCTTCATCCCAGGTAAGTCAATGAAAAAGTTTCTCAGGGCAAAGAATGCAGAGAAAAGCAAAGCAGAGAGGGAGAGACAGAAAATGAGAAAGAGCATTAGCTGTCTTTGTTCAGTCAATCTGCGATATTATAGAAAATGTACACTAACTGTCCTGGGAACATTGCAATTTGGCTGAGAATTACACAGTTCTAAGGACAGAAATAGGAAAGGAGAATCAATTTTATACAACAGTAAATACGTTAGTGACATATTGACTTGTTTGAAATGACTGTGATTATTTCTGCACATAATTCACTTATATGCCTCCTTCTGTTACCATGTAGGACTATGTATAATTATGATTACTATGATTAATGTACTCATCCAGGGATAGCCTAAGGCAAATGAAGAACTCGATTCTCTGCTTCTGCACCATCACGAAGGTCTTTTCTTTTCTTTCTTCCCTTTCCTTTTCTTAAGAAGGCCAGTGAAAAGGAAAATGAAATTTCCTTTATGAGATTTCCCAACCCCCAACTTTAGTCAAGAGATCCTTCATAAACTATTACCATGTTCACATATACCAACTGAAAAGAAGGTAAATGTCCATATGGGATCTGAAATAAAACATCCATAAAAAAGACAGATAAAGTTCAAAGGTAAAAATTTTTGTACAACTCTTTCTATATTTTTGCATTTAACATCATTAGTTCATAAGCTGCCACAAGATTTTCCAACATTATTTTCCATAGCAAATTTTGTCACTTAAGTTCATTTTCAACAGTGAAGTTCTCAGTTACTGTCCAGAGAGTGCGTGAAGTGAGAAGTGCTCTCCATGGTACAAGGCGACTTAAAGAAGGCTTTTGGAGGTAGAGGTCACACTTGAGAATACACCAGAAGCTGATGAGTACTACAGATTTAAGGAAAAGATGAACAAGTGTGAGGACCAGATATGTAGGGAATTGTAGAGAATCTGACTTGGTAAGAAAATAAGTAATCACACTGAATGTGAAAATGAAACCTCACAAGGTAAGAGATTGGAACAGATAACAAAGCCACAGATTCTACCATAAACACTGACAAAAGCCCTTTTTTATGTACAACAAACTGTGAGGCGTATGATTGATACGCCATTTCCTAAATTATTTAACAACTACCTTTTCTGACCCTGAGTATCGTTAAATTGAAATCTAAGCAAACATTTATACAGGCTTCCCAGGTGGCTCAGTGGTAAAGAATCCACCTGCCAATGCAAGAGACATGGGTTCAATGCCTGGGTCCAGAAGATCCCCTGGAAGAGGAAATGGCAACCCACTCCAGTGTTCTTGACTGGAGCCTGGCAGGCTACAGTCCCTAGGGTCGCAAAGAGGCGGACACGACCGAAGGGTCATAGCTTTCACGCACGCAAACATAAAGAATACTGGAGTGGGTTGCCATTTCCTTCTCCAAGGTTTCCTTACAGACCCAGGGATCGAATCCAGCTCTCCTGCATTGTAATCAGATTCTTTACCATCTGAGCCACCAGGGAAGCCCATAACAGCTGTTACAGCTTAATATAATTATTCAAAAAATGTCTTACAAGAATATTAAGTTAAAGTCAATAAGGCAAACATTTTAAAGTTTTAGAAAAACTATTTCAAAAAGAATTTTAAAATATAAAGCTTTCTAAGCAATGTAAAATTTTCAAAAAGTATTGGTATCACAACAAACTAGTGAACATAACAAAAAAGAAGCAGACGTAAATACAGAGAACAAACCAGTGGCTACCAGTAGGGAGAGAGGAGCGGGGGCAACACAGAGGCAGCGGATTAAAAAGCATAAACTGTCAGGTATAAAATAAATGATAAGGATATACTGTACAACATGGGGAATATAGCCAATATTTTATAATAACTATAACTGGAATATAACCTTTAAAATTGTGAATCACCGTACTGCATACCTGCAAGTTATATAATATTGTACATCAACTATAATTTTAAAAACAGTGACAGTACTAGCAACTGAATTTTTAGTTTATTTTAAAAGTCAAGTTGCCCACCAGACAGCCCAATACACACCATCTGTTATGTCAGGAGCAAGCTTTTCATCAACTTTGAATGTCATCTATGAGCACAGATCGGAAATTTAAAAGCACTTTTATTTGAGAATTAGTCACAATCTCATTCCTATCAGTTTGGTCGCTCAGTCGTGTCCGGCTCTTTGCAAGCCTATGGATTTCAGCACACCAGGCTTCCCTGTCCATCACCAACTCCTGGAGCCTACTCAAACTCATGTTCATTCATATAGTTACTAAAATATATATATATAATCTGCTGAATCAAAACTATTGTATATCATTTGCATTTGTCATTAAAACACAATTTTTACCACTTTGTTTTCAAAGCCAAATTACTCAACAAAATATTGAATGTTTCCAGAGTAGTCCATTAATTCGCATTTATGCAAATATCAGTCTGCCTATCAACTATTTCTATTCCGAATTTCTTTTAATCATGTTTAGCAAGTCTGTACAAAACACTCTCAGAGGGAGTCCCTTGGACAGCAAGATCAAACCAGTCAATCTTAAGGGAAAGCAACCCTGAATACTCAATGCAAGGACTGATGCTAATGCTGAAGCTCCAGTATTTGGTCACCTGATGAGAACGGCCAACTCATTGAAAAAGTCCCTGATGGTGGGAGGGACTGAGGACAGAAGGAGAAGAGGGCATCAGAGGATGAGATGGCTGGACAGCATCATCAGTGCAATGGACATGAACTTGGGCAAACTTCGGGAAATGGTGAGGGACAGGGAGACCTGGTGTGCTGCCGTCCATGAGGTCACAGAGTCGGTCACGACTGTGTGATTGAACAACAACAACAAAACACTACTGGCATTTAGAGCAAACAACACTGGCTTTAAAACTCACGGGTACCATGCACTCATTCCGATAAATAAGTACTTTATATGCTTTGTGTTTGTTAAGATCCTCTCCCATATTGTGTGTATTTTATTTTTCCAGATTTGAATTCCAATGTTTCTTAGGGGCAAGCACTAAATTATTGTCTAAATTATTGCATTGTATTTCCATTACCAGCAAAAATGAGTAAGAAACCAAACATTGTTCACATGTTAATCCTTTGGGAAAATTAATAATAATAAAGATCTCTGTCTCTTATCTGAATCCCCAGTAGCCAGATGTATCTTGAAATTCAGAGTTTTTCACATTATAGAACAGTAAGAGAGTGCATATTTTACCTTACCATCAAAACCAGTAATACATACAGAGGAAGATGCATAAATGTTCCCACTATAAATAACTTCATGTCAGTTCAGATTAGTTTGTCACTAAACATGGGCCAGATTTGCAAAGTAATTCTGCTTCAATTTTCAGAGTATTTTAGATTTAGCAATTCTGAGTATTGAATTTGTATAACTGGAATGTATCAACTTTTAATATTTTAAAAGCATGACTCATGAGGCCACATTCTGTAGTTAAGCAGTCACATAACTAATTATAATAAGAAATCTACACACAAATACCTAAGCATTGAGTCCTATACTTTATGCTTTCCCAATAACTATATACAAAAAAAGAGAAAAATATCTAAAGGAGATAATGGACATTTCCCACCATCATAAGATCAAGATGAATATGTCTTCACAATGGAAAGGACAAAAAGCTGTCTGGTGGTCCTTTATTCAAGGTTCAACAAGCACATCTTTCTTCTTTAGATACAGATAAACCTGAGATATCTGCCAGATTTACATGGGCCAGACCTGTACAGACAAATGCACAATGCTATGAGTTTTCTGTTTTACGTGTTCATTTGACTCAAATCCAAGAGATGAAGGTGCTCATTCTTTTGGACAAAGAGCAAAAATAATTAAACAAAGAAATTCAAAATGGAGAGAGTCTGTTTTGATTTCACTCTCTGAAGGCCAACCAAAGGATTTTAAAAAAAAGCTTTGGAAATGAAAAAAAAAAAAGGTATTCATAATATGATCTGTACTTCACAGAGTGTTCAAGTGGAACAGAAATTAGTAATCACCTCATGTACACCCTCATTTTACAGATTAAAAAAAAGTGAAGTCGCTCAGTCATGTCTGACTGACTCTTTGCGACCCCATAGACTGCAGCCTGCTAGGCTGCAGTTGTCACCACCAGCCTCATTGCCTGGGATGGGAGACTGCTAGGGACCAACCCCAGGTATGCCTAGCTTCTGCTGACAACAGGCATTAATGGAGCACCTTCTGGGAGCTGACTTTTACCCTCCCAGTTGCCCCTTACCCGGGATGCTGAAGGGGTGGGGCTGGGCTGACTGCATCTATCCAACCTCCCCTGCCTTCCTGATCGAACTCTGCCTATCTTGGCATGTCTGTCTGCAGTCCCCTTGCTGCAGAATCTCCTACTAACCACAGGCCACCTGGGACATGGCGGAGAAGAGGGTGGTAGGGATAGGGAGGTGTGGCTGCAATGGGATTGATAAATGGGCAACCAAAGAAGGGTCAGACTGGGCTTTGAATTTGGGTTTGTGCAACAAGTTACAGGAATTGGGAGCAGCAAGCATACACCTTCTGTGTGCAGCCTGATGCTAGGTGCGGTGCAAGAGAAGAAATCCAAGAAAAACTATCTGTGTGTGTGTGTGGAAGGGTTGTGATCATGCCTCTAGACCAAAGCAGCTGGTCTCATCTTCACAAGGTCAAAGAGACAAGGACTAGAGCCAAGTCTTCCAGGCTGAGAACACCCACCAACTCAACCCAGCCTCACTCACCACCCTGCCCCACCCGCCCCAGCCAACCCAGCACCCTAAGCCTCAGTCCCTTGAGTTTCAGCCACTGGCCTTGGGCCTCTATGTGGAGCCAATCCCCAGTGTCCAGCTCAGGCTTCACAAGAGTTTCTATGAGCATTGTTCAGGCCCTGTCCATGGGATTCTCCAGGCAAGAATTCTGGAGTGGGTTGCCATTTTCTTCTACAGACTAAGAAACACAAATATACAGGGATTTGTTCAATTCCAGGCGGAACCAGAAGCATAGCTAGGATTTCTGACATCCTCCTTTAAGTCTTTTGGAATTTTAGGATTTTGCACACTGAGCTTCATTATGGCAAGAAACTTCTAATTATTTTGAAACAAGATCTAAACTCCTTCCTTAAAGTACTCCTGAACATAGAAGACAACAGAATAAAGTCACAGTCCCAAAGTTAGCCCCCCTTCCCCAGGTATCCTTTCCCTCACAGGTTACATCTTGGCTTCCAAGTTTACGCAGTTGCTTCTTCATCTGTTGTATTTCACCTTTGATCTTCATAACAAAAGAACACTTTCATATTCTAAAAGTATAACTTATTTTCAAAGGAAATTATTTAAAATATAACAAAAACATCTCAACAATTTTTGTCAATGAATAAATATTTCATCTGCTAAAGTACTGGTTAATAAATCAAACATAACTCAGTTCTGTCATAGAAGTAGGTTTGAGATTTACAGAATTACAGAAACTAACAAAGAAAAAAATTGATAAAACTAAGACAAAATCCAGTTAAAATCCATCTACAATCCATGCTGATGACTTGAAGTTTTGTTTTTCAATCTCAAAAGAGGAAATATAGCCAGGTGCTTGCCCTAATCAATAAGAGACAAGCTAAAACACTCCATCATACCTCAGTTAATACATTTCCACATGTATTCACTTTAAGAAAGTATCGGAAATGTTTATTTGTCTATAAATGGATTCTCAAATGAATCTAGCTCCTTTCTTCTCCCATTTTACATTCTGAAATAAATTCTGTTCAAGTAACAAATATTTTTTAAAAGCAAAGAAATATTTCAAGGCTAAGCTTCACAGTACTAATGCATACTTTTTTTTTTCCCTTTTAAAACCAATGAGGATTTTTATGTTTAAAGTCTGCAAGGTGACAAGAAGGATACTGAAGTTGTCATCAGTGTCAAGACAGAGTCCAAATTTACCGGTAAGAAAAGGAAGGAAAAACATTCAAGACAGCTAATCTGGAAATATGGATGGAAAATGCCTGCAGGAGATATTCATACCTAACCAAAAAGAAATAATTCAAAAAGAGTTAACTTTCTGAACTGCAAAGAGAGATAAAATTTACTCTCATAACACTCAGAATTATAGGCATAAAAATGGACCATCTTTCCGGGCCTCTCATTTAATAAATGAGGGAATTAAGATCCAGAGAGGTCTATCAATGAGCCCTTAGTTACACAGCATTTGGTCCAGAACTTTGCTCTTCTTTGGTCCTGATGTCTTTCATTACATTTTATCATTTTCCACAATTATTAAATTGAATCTGTACAGCATATTTATTAACATTTATATGTAGCACAACACCAGCTCTTGCTCCAAGTCAGACGTCATTCAATTTAAACAAATTATAAAATGTATTTAATAGCCAAATGTGAAAAAAAACATTATTGTTCCTTTGTACATTGTTTCCTTAGCAAAGCAACCTTTGTGAATGGAGATAATGTGCAATTCTATTTGGCATCAATTTTGCAAATCTATATTAGTTATCAAAGCAAAGATTCTATAATGGTGAGGTGACTATGGAAAACTTTTACTTGGTTCAGAGTTGTGAAAGCAGTAAAAGCAAAAATTTATGGATTTTTTTAAATGAATGAGATTTTCACTTTAGAAGAGGGGTAATTTTCAACGACTGCACATTTATATGTACACCACAAGACAGAAGCAAAAAATTATTACTATCACATAACTAAGTACGCATATGAGAAAAAAGTTTAAATCTTCAGTCACTTTGAATAGAAAATGAGCTATTGGTTACTTTTCTCTACATCAGTGAAGAACTTTTGTCTCATCCCAGTAAATAGTTTTCAAAGTAACATCTAGGTGTCCCTGATATGAAAAGGATATGGAAAAACTCTAAAATATTTCATATAAAATTTCATCTTGAGTGCTATCAAAATCATATCCTATAAATTTCCACAGTGTTTTAAACTTTGCTGGAGAAGCTATCAATTCAAAAATATTGCATTCCTTGATATTAAATTATTAAAAACATTAAAATGGTAGTTTTACTTCTCTTTTACAACTATTTCTCTATCAGGCACTCTCGGGAAAGAAAAGGCAACTAATTAGCAGAAGGGTGTAACCAAAAGTCCCATATGGGTGTCAAAAAGAAAAAGAAAAAACAAATCTGTGTAGTTCTTTAAGAACTGAGGAAACCATATTACCTTAACTCTGAAAGTGTGATTCCTAAGAAAACAAGGGCCTGACAGGAAATAAGACAGTGTGACAAACAGCAAAAGAGGGAAGCTGAGATAATCACCAATTAAACTGCACTCAGAATGGTAGAGAGAAAAGAGTAGAAGAATGGGGTCAATTTTAAAAGACTGTAAGAGAATATCAAAAGGACAAAAGTCGATCAGAACTCAAAATGTTAAGATCAGCAGAATCACTTTTACCATTTTAAATGACCTGGTTCCTAGACACTTTAAAATTCACATCATTCTTATGCCTCAGCCTAATTCAATGTATCCATTCATCACTCACACCCACTCCGTTTTCTAAAATTGCAAATATCACTGAAGTGTCTTCACTGGACATTGTGATTTAACAAAGGAAACAAGATATTGGCATAGAAATATTCATTAAAATGTAAAGGAAAATAGTTAAGCCTTAACTTACTTCCACCTACAAAAATGGCAGAGAACTAATGAATGCGGGAGTTGGTCCTGTCTACTCCAAGCGTTATTTCTCAAATACCCACTCACTTAAACAAAGCACTCAAATATTTTAAACCACTCTACCAATCACAAACATGACTCTGAGAAAGCAATTCTAAGTGATTATCCCATGATAACTAAAAAATACTACAAAATAAAACTTTTAAAAGCATGGAAGAGAGGCTTTGTAAACACAGCAAATATTAATAAACCCTTGAGAGAAATGACATTCACATTCAGAGTGAAAAGAAAGAACAAGAAACTGAATTCAACAATTAGTTCTCACCACTCATTCATAGAGTTCAGTATTCATTTAACCAAATATGGACTAAATGATTATTGAGCACCTACTCTGTGCCAACACAGCTGAATTAAATAGATAGGAACCCTGAATTCAGGAACTTTCTAGCTCATTGAAGGAAAACACAAAGAAAATATCACCCAAATAAAAAAAAAATTAGTTATTACAAATGCTCTGAAGGAAAGATTCACCATAAACTGGAGCATAAAACAAGGGCATGTGATTTGCCCCATGGTGTGGGGGAAGGCAAGTTTCCCAGACAAAGTGAATTGGGCAGAAATGTGTAGGTGAACTAAGGTAAAGGATTGGAGTTTCAATGCACTACTCTCTTCAAGATTTTCATTTTCTAGCCTTTAGCTTCCAAACTAAGTGTAGAACCCAGACCTCTTCTTGGGCAGAAACTGCATTTTCTTCATCGATATATCTGCAGTTACCTATAGCCCATGGCACAGCAGAAGGTGCAAATCATAATATACCTAAAAACATTTTATTGAAAAGAACTGACTATAAGCTACAAGTAATGTAGATTACCTCACGTGTTTTACTTTTTAGAAATATTGTCCACATCTGCCATTGCAATAAGTTTGATCAAAGCACCCGACATAGTATCTACACACACATGCACACACATGAAAAGAGGGATATAGCTTAAGTGGATCAGTTCAGTTCAGTTCAGTTGCTCAGTCATGTCCGACTCTTTGAGACCCCATGAATCACAGCACACCAGGCCTCCCTGTCCATCACCAACTCCTGGAGTTTACCCAAACTCATGTCCATCGAGTTGGTGATGCCATCCAGCCATCTCATCCTCTGTCGTCCCCTTCTCATCCTGCCCCGAATCCCTCCCAGCATCAGGGTCTTTTCCAGTGAGTCAACTCTTTGCATGAGGTGGCCAAAGTATTGGAGCTTCAGCTTTAGCATCAGTCCTTCCAATGAACACCCAGGACTCTTTTAGGATGGATTCATTGGGTCTCCTTGCAGTCCAAGGGACTCTCAAGAGCCTTCTCCAACACCACAGTTCAAAAGCATCAATTCTTCAGCGCTCAACTTTCTTCACAGTCCAACGTTCACATCCATACATGACCACTGGAGAAACCATAGCCTTGACTAGACGGTCCTTTGCTGGCAAAGTAATATCTCTGCTTTTTAATATGCTATCTAGGTTGGTTATAACTATCCTTCCAAGGAGTAAGCGTCTTTTAATTTCATGGCTGCAATCACCATCTGCAGTGATTTTGGAGCCCAAAAAAACAAAGCCTGACACTGTTTCCCCATCTATTTGCCATGAAGTGATGGGACCAGATGCCATGATCTTAGTTTTGTGAATGTTGAGCTTTAAGTCAACTTTTTCACTCTCCTCTTGCACTTTCATCAAGAGGCTTTTTAGTTCCTCTTCACTTTCTGCCAGTAGGGTGGTGTCATCTCCATATCTGAGGTTATTGATATTTCCCCTGACAATCTTGATTCCAGCTTGTGCTTCTTCCAGCCCAGCGTTTCTCATGATATACTCTGCATAGAAGTTAAATAAGCAGGGTGACAATATACAGGCTTGATGTACTTCTTTTCCTATTTGGAACCAGTCTGTTGTTCCATGTCCGGTTCTAACTGTTGCTTCCTGACCTGCATATAGGTTTCTCAAGAGAATCAGTGTCCATCTTTTGCAGAGAAAGCCAAGGCCAAAGGGAAGTAGAAGTGAGTGCAGGGACTGGGCAAACAGAAGGGAGTATGTGGCACATGACAGCCAGGGCTGATTCACCTAGCTTCCAAATGGGTCTACAGCTCTTTGTACAAGGAAGAAGCTCAAATGCTCTTTACAAAAGGGGTAAGTGGTCACAGTAATTCTAGAGCCCTGCTGATAGGGAGCTGAGGATAAAATGATTACCATAAACCATTAACAGAGCAATGCTCTGTCATTCACAAAATTACTCCTACATAGTAAGTACCTGTTTATCCTACAAACTTCAAAGTCCCTGAGAAACCTGAGATGGTTTTTATTTATGGTTATAAATGTCACCATAGCATGGGATTACCTCATAATTTTTTGTGGCTTCCTGGTACCTCAAATGGTCAAGAATCCGCCTGCAAAGCAGGAGACCTGGGTTCGATCCCAGGTCTCCCGGGAAGATATCCTGGAGGAATGCATGGCAACCCACTCCAGTATTCTTGACTGGAGAATCCTATGGAACCAGAGGAACCTGGCAGGCCTACAGTCCATGGGATCACAAAGAGTTGGACAAGACTGAGTGACGAACACTTTTTTTCCCTATATATACATATGTCCATTCTTTTTTCAGATTCTTTTCAAAACATAGGTTATTACAGAATATTGAATAGAGTTCCCTGTGCTATAAAAGGGTCCTTGTTGATTACCAACTTTACACACAGTAGTGTATATATGTTAATCCTAAACTCTTAACTGATCTTCCCACACCCCCACTTTTCCCCTTTAGGTATTACCTCATCCTTAAACTACCAAAGGGAAAGTAGTTTCCATGGCACACTCTTCTGTGGTTGTTTCCACAGAAAGAAATAAAGGAAGCTGGGAAGTATTATTCTAAGATGTGAATTTCCTCAAGGGGCACCTCAACCCTTCACCTCCAAAGAAAGGAGTCTTGCCTTTTGCATTCAGAGTGTCCTGGCTTCTGCCCTTTGGGTGAGCCTCCCCTCTCTGATACTGAAATCAAATCTGAGGTACTCATATCAGGAAACACCTATTTATAAAAGGGGAAAAGAAATAAAGCTTGGAAAGGGGAAAAGAAATAAAGGCAACTAATTAAAGTTTATGCATACTTCTTTCATTCAATATGTTTCACTGAACTTCTTTTATGTACCAAGCACTTCACTAGGTCATTTAATAAAATACCCTGAATTCACTATTACTGTACAGTTTAGACTCCAAAGTTTAAAAACACTCCCAAACTCACATCCTAACAAGGGAAAAAGTGAACCTTCAAACCCAGATCTTTTTGACACACAGCTAAGCAAGAGAATTTTTTTTAAGCTAAGAGGTAAACAACTGGAAACAAAATGGCATAGCTCTGGAATTGTTGCTGTTGCTTAGCAGCTAAGTCATATCCAACTCTTTTGGGCAAATTTAATTCAGGTGACCATTGTATCTACTACTGTGGAAAGAATCCCTTAGAAGAAATGGAGCAGCCCTCATAGTCAACAAAAGAGACCGAAATGCAGTACTTGGGGGCAATCCCCAAAACAACAGGATGATCTCTGTTTGGTTCCAAGGCAAACCATTCAATATTACAGTAATCCAAGTCTATGCCCCAACCACTAAAGCCGAAGAAGCTGAAACTGAATGATTCTATGAAGACGTATCTTCAACAAAAAAAGAACTAACACCAAAAAAATGTTTCCTTTTCATCATAGGGGACTGGAATGCAAAAGTAGGAAGTCAAGAGATATCTGGAGTAACAGGCCAGTTTGACCTTGGAGCACAGAATGAATCAGGACAAAGGCTAACAGAGGTTTGTCAAGAGAACGCACTGGTTATTGTAAACACCCTCTTCCAATAACACAGGAGACACCTCTACACATGGATATCACCAAATGGTTAATACCGAAATCAAACTGATTATATTCTTTGCAGCTGAAGATGGAGAAGCTCTATACAGTCAGCAAAAATAAACCAGGAGCTGACTGTGGCTCAGATCATGAACTCCTTATTGCAAAATTCAGACTTAAATTGAGGAAAGTACAGAAAACCACTAATCCATTCAGGTGTGACCTAAATCAAATCCCCTACGATTATACAGTAGAAGTAACAAATAGATTCAAGGGATTAGATCTGATAGAGTGCCTGAAGAACTACGGATGGAGGTTCGTGACATTGTACAGGAGGCAGTGATCAAGACCATCCCCAAGAAAAATAAATGCAAAAAGGCAAAATGGTTGTCTGAGGAGGCCTTACAAATACTGAGAAAAGAAGAGAAGTTAAAGGCAAAGGAGAAAAGGAAAGATATACCCACCTGAAAGCAGAGTTCGAAAAAAATAGCAAAGAGAGATAAGAAAGCTTTCCTCAGTAATCCATGCAAAGAAATACAGGGAACAATAGAATGGGAAGGACTAGAGTTCTCTTCTGGAGAAGGCAATGGCACCCCACTCCAGTACTCTTGCCTGGAAAATCCCATGAACAGAGGAGCCTGGTAGGCTGCAGTCCATGGGGTCGCTAAGAGTCGGACACGACTGAGCGACTTCACTTTCACTTTTCACTTTGATCCATTGGAGAAGGAAATGGCAACCCACTCCAGTGTTCTTGCCTGGTGAACCCAGGGATGGCAGAGCCTGGTGGGCTGCCATCTATGGGGTCGCACAGAGTCTGACATGACTGAAGTGACTTAGCAGTAGCACCAGAGATCTCTTCAAGAAAATTAGAGATACCAAGGAAACACTTCATGCAAAATAAAGGACACAAAAATAAAATAAAATAAAGGACACAAAATAAAGGGCACAAGAAAGGACAGAAATGGTATAGACCTAACAGAGGTAGAAGATATTAGTAAGAGGTGGCAAGAATACACAGGAGAACTATACAAAAAAGATTTTAATGACTCAGATAATCACGATGGTGTGATCACTCACCTAGAGCCAGACATCCTAGAATGCAAAGTCAAGTGGGCCTTAGGATGCATCACTACCAACAGAGCTAGTGGAGGTAATGGAATTCCAGATGAGCTATTTCAAATCCTAAATGATGATGCTGTGAAAGTGCTGCACTCAATATGCCAGCAAATGTGAAAAACACAGCAGTGGCCACAGGACTGGAAAAGGCCAGTTTTTATTCCAATCCCAAAGAAAAGCAATGCCAAAGAGTGTTCAAACTACCGCACAATTGTATTCATTTCACATGCTAGCAAAGTAATGCTCAAAATTCTCCAAGCCAAGCTTCAACAGTATGTGAACCGAGAACTTCCAGATATGAGCTGGATTTAGAAAAGGCAGAGGAACCAGAGATCAAATTACCAACATCTGTTGAATCAAAGAAAAACCAAGAGAATTCCAGAAAAACATCTGCTTCACTGACTATGCTAAATCTTTTGACTGTGTGGATCACAAGACACTATGGAAAATTCTTAAAGAGATGAGAATATCAGACCACCTTACCTGCCTCCTGTGAAACTTGTATGCAGGTTAAGAAACAACAGTTAGAACCGGACATGGAAAAACCGACTGGTTTCAAATTGGGAAAGGAGTATGTCAAGGTTGTATGTATACTGTCACCCTGCTTATTTAACTTATATGCAAAGTACATCATGCGAAATGTCAGGCTGGATGAAACACAAGCTGGAATCAAGACTGCCAGGAGAAATATGAATAACCTCAGATATGCAGATGACACCAGCCTTATGGCAGAAAGCAAAGAGGAACTTTTGACGAAGAGCCTCTTGATGAAGGTGAAAGAGGAGAGTGAAAAAGCTGGCTTAAAACTCAACATTCATAAAACTGAGATCATGGCATCTGGTACCATCACTTCATGGCAAACAGATGGGGAAACAATGCAAACAGTGACAGACTTCAATTTCTTGGGCTCCAAAATCACTGCAGATGGCGACTGCAGCCATGAAATTAAAAGATGCTTGCTCCTTTGAAGAAAAGCTATAACAAACCTAGACAGCGTATTAAAAAGCAGACACTACTTTGCCAACAAAGGTCCGTCTAGTCAAAGCTATGGTTTTTCCAGTAGTCACATATGTATGTGAGAGTTGGACCATAAAGAAGACTGAATACCAAAGAATTGATGCTTCTGGACTGTGGTGCTGGAGAAGACTCTTGAGAGTCCCTTGGACACAAAGGAGAACAAACCAGTCAATCCTGAGGGAAATCAGCCCTGAATATTCATTGAAAGGACTGATGCTGAATCTGAAGCTGCAATACTCTGGCCACCTGATGTGAAGAGCAACTCATTAGAAAAGACCCTGATGCTGGGAGAGATTGAAGGCAGGAGAAGGGGATGACAGAGGATGAGATGGTTGGATGGTATCACTGGCTCAATGGATATGAGTTTCAGCAAGCTCCAGGAGATGATGAAGGACAGGGAAGCCTTGTGTGTTGCAGTCCACAGGGTTGCAAAGAGTCAGGACACGACTGAAGTTTCTGAACTGAATTGCATCCCACCAGACTCCTCTGTCCTTGGGATTTCCCAGGCAAGAACACTGGAGTCGGCTGTCATTTCACACTCCAGGGAATCTTCCCAGCTCAGGGACTGAACCAGCATCTTTTGCATTGAGAGGCAGATTCTTTATCATTGAGCCACCAGGGAAGCCCAATTGTGGAATAACCGCATATAAAGCATCAAAATTGTCTCCTATCTAAAAAAGATGAATGGAAACAAATACCAGAGGAGTAGGTGGCATTGCTAGAAACAGTTCAGTCTCTAAGGGAGGCTTCGACAGTCTGATTTAAGGGGAATCTCGCTTATATGCACAGAATTAGAAAAACTAAGCAGAACTGCTTACAAACTGATAAGGCCAACATTAGCACTGCCATATTGAAATACAAACACCGACAGAAAAGAACATACTGATTATATTTTAGAAAGACTGGCTGAGAACCTAACAGATCTTCTACTGCTATGGCAACATAACTAAAGTGTAAATACTTGTTTTAGCACCAGTGTGGCATAATGCATAAACAATTTAAAATGTGTGCAATGGAGAAAAACAATTAGTAAACTGATGCATTACCCTTTAATTTACATTGTTTAGCCCACTCATTTTGCTTTGGTTAAGAGCCATTATTAGCAGTAAACTCATGAAATTATGTTTGAATTTCTGAGACATGCTCTGATTGAACATGTACTTATGTTAGGAAGCAACAGTAAGCCAATACTTTCTCAGATTAACAGTGATGATAAGCAGTAAAATCAATTACAAGATTTTTATTTTAACCTAGATATAAATATTTTATTAAAAGTATAATAGTTAAATAATTCACTAATTGCTTTTTTTACTTTAGACATTAGTCAACATTCACTTCCAGTTAATACACATACACAGACATTATGTAAAATGCTTTATGAAAAACAACTAAATTCATTTAACTGGTATTAAACTACAACCAATCAAAAAAAGTTTCAACATTTTAACTCCAATTATAAAAATAAAAAAAAGAATATCACATACAGCCAAAATTACAGTATGTATTTCTTTCACACAAAAAATTAAAACAAATAACATAATTACATTATTCTCCACTAATAAATTGTGGACAGATGGGGAGAAGAGGACAGAATTATCTAATATTTCACCATATATTCAAGAGCAATCATCTCTTTTGGACACAACTGTGATTCCTACTCATCTACACATCAATTCATAAATATCAATTCATGTAGCTGCAAATTCATTTTTTGAACCAATCAACTTCCATCTGCAATAAAGGATAACCAAACTGATTTCTACTTTTGCTGTGCTGGCACACAACTGTGTCATTTAAAAGGAAACAAAGCGACACATTTGATTAGTTATAATTTATTTTATTTTATTTTTTAATTTTTTTTATTTTTAGCTATAATTTATTTTAAATGCATCTACTGAAAAGTAAGCAATTTGCATGCTTTATAAGGTAGGTAAGAGTAAACAATTTCCTCACATACAATATAATTTCACTGAGCTATATATTTGTCTGTCCAATCCAAAAGCAGAAAGGAAAGGCATGTAATCTAAACAGACAACTATATTTTTAAGAATTTCTACGGTTGGTCCTGAAGAATAATTATAAGAATATCACTGCACAGATGTACGTGGACCCAAAGAGAGTAATTTCTCCCGGAGGATTTCAAATACTCTACTGAAACTTTTAAGTGAAACTAAATTTCTCATAAATAAATCTTAGAAAATTTTGATGTTTCTAGAACTTAATATTTCAAGAATTATTTTAAACTCTCCCAATTTCCTGAAGGGGCTTCTCAGGTGGCTCAGTGGTAAAGAAACCACCTGCTAATGCAGGAGATACGGGTTCGATCCTTGGTCTGGGAAGATCCCCCATGCCACGGAGCAACTGAGTCCGAGTGCCACAACTATTGAGCCTGTGCTCTAGAGCCCAGGCAAGAGCCACAGCTGTTGAAACCCACATGCCCTAGGGCCTGTGCTCTGAAACAGAAGCCACTGCAATGAGAAGCCTGTGCAAGGCAACAAAAGAGCAGCCCCCATTCGCCGCAACCAGAGAAAAGCCTGCACGGCAACGAAGACCCATCACAGCCAAAAATAAACAATTACAATAAAATTATATTTTAAAAGAGAACTTATTCTCACCTCTAGAATAACAGTCACCAAGGATAAAGGTACTACCTCCCATGCAAAAATTATAAATTCAATGGATCACAGAGCTTTTATAAAGGGCTTCCTAACTTTTCCTGTTATAGGTATGAATGAATGAGAAAGGAGGGCAGTTAAGAGATTTATTTGATATTACTTAGCAAGAAAGTGATAGAATTAGGCCCAGAATCTAGTATTCAAGCAAGCCCAAACCACCAAATTACATATAAACCAAAAGCCAAACAACCAGTTCTTTTAGAAAAGACAGGCCCCTGGCCTTTGATATCCAAACACTTAATCACATTAACATTATCACCAAAGTCTTAAGAAGGCAACTGTTTTATCTGGGAACTGAGAAAGAACAGTCTCTTCCTGGTAGAAAATGTTCTAATTAAACACTTGGGCAAGAGTGTAAGAACAAGAAATTTAATGTCCTTCCATTGCTTCCTAAAACAGCAAAGACAGAGCTTTACTTCAGGCAAAATGAGTTTTTAAAACAAATCTAACTCTAAAACAAGCTTCTGAGAACCGAATGATAACATTTTTTAAAAGCATCATCCATCGAAGGCATTTGAAAGTTGATTCTTGAGGGAAAGGAATTTTTAGTTTATAACAATTATTTGCATGCCAAGGAAAAGCTATTACCATATTTAA
The DNA here is from genome assembly GCF_002263795.3 of Bos taurus. Taxonomy (NCBI): domain Eukaryota; kingdom Metazoa; phylum Chordata; class Mammalia; order Artiodactyla; family Bovidae; genus Bos; species Bos taurus. The sequence continues at coordinate 28,429,939 of NC_037347.1, forward strand.
GAGGCAAAAATCCACTTTAACATTCACTGAGTAGAAAAGCTGAGCACAAATTAATAACTTATCTCTAATCAGAAAATTATTTCAAATGGCTTCTGATAGCTGTTGACAGTTGCCAGCCTGCATTACAGATCATTCCAGTAAGCTGGCTATGAAACAGTGCAATTACCAACGTTAATGATCAGCTGCAGAAATATTCATGGTTCAGAGTGAACTGAAATGCCGGAACTGAAATGAATCTATGCCGGACTTTCCAAACATTCCTAGTGAGTATACAACTCACATCACTTTGCAGGGTTAGAAGACATCTGGGATAATGTAAGATACACAGAATTTTCATTTTAAGCGCACAAAATATCTATGCCTGAAAACGTGGGCAAGTTAACTCTGGCAGAGACAGTGTCTTGTCTTCACTAAATCCTATTTCCTCCAGAGCACACAGCTTGATTCTAAGGTCCCAAGAGCTGAGAAGCATACATTTGTTGGTATGATTCTTACATGAGTTTTCAGCAGTTTAAGCCTGCACTGACTTCTCATCCACATCACAGTAATTCTGTTCTACAGAGTCACTGAGGGCTCCAGGCTTCCGGTCTGTTGTGTCCAGCAGTCAGCTAAGGCTTCACCCTCCCCAGCATCAATCACACGCTCATGAAACAACACGGAGGCCATGGAGAGGAGTTTCACAGGCAAAGTCTTGGAATGACATGCCATCTCCATCCACACTCCATTCTCTGGAACTCAAAGGCATGATCATGCTAAACGGGCAGGGAGGTTGGAAGATGTAGTCCAGCTGTGAGAGCTGTTAACACACGGAAGTTTCCCACAGCATGTGTTACCACTATTAATACATTTGGCTTACGGTCAAATTTCATGACTTTGAAAAGCTTTAGTTAACCACAGAACTTCAGTTTTCCAGTGCCCTTAGTTAGAAATTAAGGGTGAGAGAAAAACAAATATAGGTAATTTTAAAGCATATTTCACTAATTCCCTAAACTTTCACAGAGAACAACTATTTTGGTCCAGCTGTCCCTCATCCTTCTCATAATACACTGAAACACTCACTATGAAAACTGTAACATATTTTAATTGGACACATTGAAAAGGGAAACAGCTTGGGCGTGAAAAATAAAATCTGATTCATCTACTCAGTCACATTCTTAACACTATTACAAAGCTACACTTTTACAGCATGATATAAATTCACAGAAAACACATAAAAAAGTCTATATCACAGAAACTATCTGAAAAAAAAATCAGAATACAGCTTTAGTAGTTTCTTTAAATCACGTGTTGCAAACAAAGGCATGATTTCTCACCAAACAACAACTTTTGTTTTTCATTAAGGAGAAATAATTCTATGAATTCACTCACACTTTCATGCTAAATAAGCCTCCCGTGTAAAACAGTTACAGAAGATAGTTTCAAACTCATTTCCAAATTAGTACTATTTCAGTTATACTCCACTCACGTGAACTAATCAACTACAGTCAATGGAAAGCATAGAACAATACAACTGGTTGTTTAAGAAGTCTCAAGTACTTGGTTTGGAATTCAGAGAAAATGGGAGAAGAGATTCAATGAGTTGAACATTCTCTCTCAAGGTTGGCTTGATACCCTGAGATAAATTATCAAATTTGTGGACTACAACTCAAGCAAAATTAGCTTCATGTTTCTTAAACATCTGGCCAATTCTCATCTTTCCAGTAAATCATATATCAGGGTATGACTCCATTACAAAAGTTAATGCTATCCCTAGAAAACAAACAAGAAATTTAGTCTCCTGTACCCACTGGAGTTTAAGTGGTATGCTTTAAGTGGTATGCTGAGACAGGCATCCACAGCTGTAACCTCCAAACAAAACTACACTGAGAAAGACTTCTCTTCAGAATAGGGTCAGACTGCTATTGGAAAGTTTTGCATATAGAGATACTAAAGAACTGGAAGGGGTTTATTCCATTTCAAAAATATTTCATACATAACCCCTGTGGAAGGTAAAAAAATATATATATATATCACCTAAATTAGATAATTTGATTGCTCTCCTTCCCACAGGTAGCAGAGGACACAGAAGAGATCTCAGAGCAAGGAAACAGGGCTGCCATGTACAGTGTCACGAAGTGTGCACTGCACAAGGGCTCTGGGCCAAGAGCTCCCAAGAGAATGCTATCCAGCCTGCACTTTGCTTGGGAATACTTGAACCCTAGCACAGTTTGGCTAGAAGGAAGAGATGCCATTTTCTTACTCTCAAAGATCCATGTAAAACAGATGTGAAAGGCAAGAAGAAAGATGATCAAGAGCATGTATATATCAAGGAAATGCAGACCTCTGTGATGTCAGGAGTTGGATGTAATGGCAGAACTCCTTAACCCAATATTTATTTCATGCCTTTTTCTATGGAAACTGAATGCTGACCTTGGAGCATGGATGCCCCAAATCAAGACTGTATTCCCTGGCTTCCCTTATACCCAGGAATTATAATATGGTCTCCTTCTGGGAACACGGTTCACACAAAACTATCCTGCAGCAGCTTCTGGGTTCCTCCTCTAAGAGGCAGCTGGTAAATGCTTGCCTTCTTCCTCCTCCATTCTTCCTTCTTTTGGGGAATATGCATATCACTCTGGCCCACCAAGAAGGGATGAGCTGGAAAGAGACCAGACCCTCCCTGAAAAACCAATGTAAATAGGAAAAAAAACTCAAGTTATTATGTTTTTTTGTTAATTGCAGCCAAATTATTATGAGAAGACACTAGAGCTTAGAATACACAAGAGGGGAGAACGGCCCGAGATACACACCTCTTCCCTTGTCTAGATCCCCACTGAATGCAAACTGCTGCCTGAGGCAGACCTTGACAATGAAGTAGTAGTAAACATCTCTTACAATATAAGCATTGCAAAGTACGCATTGGGAGCAATAATCGGAAGATTTCTAAAACATTGCTTTTGAAAGGTTCTCCATTAATGATTATATACAACTATTGATGGGATCCATAACAAGACAGAAGTAAGTCCATTATTCTCAAATAATTTGCCTTAAGGATTATATGGCTTATAACAGGTATACCTAACAAGACACTGCAGATTCTGTTAAGTCTCTCAGAGTTCAATTACTGGCATGAAACTGAACTAGAGTCGACTTTGATTTTTCACGATGATCATTTCTGAAAATGTACTGCATGTTTTGTTTCCAAGGGGCGCTCTTTCTCTGGGAACTCTGTGAAAATACTTCTTTTAATAATTCCCCTCTTAATCTTTTAAACTACTTAACTTCTGAGAAGGAAGAAGGTCACAAATTTTAATATGATTCTTCTTAAAACCTACAACAAAGGACCAAAATACTGACAGTATTCTCTGGCCAAATTCCTGTTGGCACACCTTCAGAGATAAGATACACATATGCTTTCTCCATGGTTTTGAAAGCATTTCCTATTTACTCAATAATATGTTTGCAATTTTTATCAGGAAGACACAAGATTTCTTCAAGAGAGAAAATAGTTGTTAAGATCAATTTTTCCATGTATCACTTTCAAAATTTGGTGTAAAAAGATTCATTATGTTTCATCAAACTTCTTACCTATGGTCAAATTCCCAGATTTTAATATGAATTTCAACTGGTCGTAACTGTATAATTCCTTGATGCTTAGACTCTCAACTTCTTAACAACTTCAAGTGTAAAATTAGCCTGTTTGTCATCATCAAATTCTCCTTATCTCTTTCCATCAGCATCCAAACATATAGGTATATTCTACTATACCTAGAATAATTTTTCTGGGATCCCACCTTATTTCTCTGTTCTACTTCATATGAACATTTCTTGAAAGAACTGCCCATACTCACTATTTCTTCTATTTTCCTAGCTAGTGTTTTTCCTTTAACCTTTTAAAATTGGGCTTCTTATTAATATAATCAACAACTTCCTTGTCCCCATATCTGATGATCAGTTCTTTCTCCCTATCATAGCTGAACTCTCATTAGCTATGGACAATTAACCATGTTCTCTTTCTTGCAACACTTCCTTTTCTTAGCTTCCGTGACACTATCCTCTCCCTGAGTTTCTTAGCTATGTCCCTCGTTAGTTTCAACTGCTGAACCCATGCTCTTTTTTTTTTTTAACCCATGTTCTTGCATGACCACTAAATCATGGAATGTTCCAGGGCTCAGTCCGACAATTCTTTCTCTCTCCTCTATCTGCATATACATCATATCATCTATGCCTGGGCTTTAAATGTCACCTTTATTTCAGTGAGCCCCAAATCCATCCTTCCTGCCTTGATCCCCCGCTTAAAACTCCAGACTAGAAATCTAACCTCCTATTTGACTATTTCCTACTTCACCCCCAAATCTGTTCTTCCCCAGACTTCTGTATCTTGACCATCTAAATACCTACTCAGGCCCAAAACTATGGCATCATGATTAATTCCTTTCCTTTCCTCAACCACCCTTTCAAATCTGTCTACTGTACCATAAGTCTTGCCAACACCACCTTCTGAAATGTTCACTTTTCTATATCTCCTCTTCTCTAACTCCAAGGCAAGCCACCATCATTCTCCCCCTGAATAACTTTAATGCCTCCATCCAGTCTTCCAGCTTCCTCTTTGTTTCTCCAAATAATCCATGATGTGCAGAGAAGCCACAATGATGTACTTATAAATCATGCAACTTACATATTTACAAATTATGTAATTTTCCCACTTAAAATCCTTCAACAGTTAGTTAAAATAAAATTCAAATTTTTTTAAATGCCCCACCTGGGGATCGGGGTTCAGAAGGGGGGTATACATGTATACCCACGGCTGATTTATGTCAATGTATGGCAGAGGCTACTGCAATACTGTAAAGTAATTAGCCTCCAATTAAAATAAATTAATTAATTTTAAAAAATGCACCACCTGGTCTTCTCATGTTGACTCTGCTTTTGTTTACTGTTGTTAACAAAACACCAAGAACAGTAGCTGATACACAGTAGAAATAATGCATGGAATCAATATTAAGACCACACAGGAGAGGCAAGTTCTATCCTTGGGTCAGGAAGACCCCTTGGAGAAGGAAATAGCAAGCCACTCTAGTATTCTTGCCTGGGAAATCCCATGCACAGATGAGCCAGAGCCTGGCAGGGTACAGTCCATGGAGTTACAGTCCATGTGTAAAAGAGTTCAACACAACTCAGCGACTAAACAACAACAACAAAACATACAGTATGTTTATTCAAACACAATTTACATTCACTAGTAGCAAGAAAATTTTACCACATTTCTTTACTCTGAGAATCTTAATGTTATCCAGGCATTATGCTCATTTAACATCAAACCATTTGATGAGCAAGTAAAAACAATGATATTCACTACACTGACATAACTATTAAATCAGAACTATCCTACATTATACAATTATTCTCACTGGTAAAATTCTGTGCCATATCATCTAGTCATCTTCCTTTGTAATTTAACAGAATTCTAGTGGAGTAACAGAATCTTCCTTTCTTCACAGAAGGCTCCAACTTGGCAATTCTCAGCCTCCACGTGAAAGCACAAGAATTTTAGATGATCATTTTGAAGCACAGAAAAATTTTGAAAAGAATTACTCATTTTGACAAAGCGTAATAAGTATGAGATTTCTTGTTACATCGTCAGTTTCATCCATTCACACCCGAGAATTCAAGGAGAACAGAATTAGAGTTAGAAACCTGGGAACTCAACACTCAAAAAAAAAGAGATCTATTACAATGTTCATCTTTAAAGAACAAGTGAAAAACTCAATTATTCTTGCACACCTCCAGAGAATGAGAAATTAGCTCTACATATCTATTCTGTAAAGACCTAATAGTTACAATTTTCAATTATAAAGAGACATGAGACACTTATATTAGCAAATATAAGTTATAAGGTAAACATACCATGTTGTTGCTGTTCAGTTGCTAAGCTGTGTCCACTCTTTGTGAACCAGCACACCAGGCTTCCCTGTCCTTCACTATCTTGCTGAGTTTGCTCAAACTTACGTACATTGAGTTGATGACGCCATCCAACCATCTCATCTTCTGTCACCCCCTTCTTCTCCTGCCCTCAATCTTTCCCAGCATCATATGTATTACAATGCAAACACTAGGGTTTTTATATTCTTTTAATTAATATTTACTTATTCCTCATATTAATATCACCCTTGATAAGGTTGCCGCTGTTGTTATTCAGTCACTAAGTCATGTCTGACTCTTTGCGACCCTATAAATGCAGCACACCAGGCTTCTCTGTCCATCACTATGCCCCTGAGTTTGCTCAAACTCATGTCCTTTGAGTCAGTGAAGCCATCCAACCATCTCATCCTCTGTCACCCCCTTCTCCTCTTGCCCTCAATTTTTCCAGCATCAGGGTCTTTTCCAATGACTCAGCTCTTTGCATAAGGTGGCCAAAGCTCTTTGGAATTCCCTTGCTTTTTCTGTGATCCAGCAAATGCTGGCAATTTGATCTCTGGTTCCTCTGCCTTTTCTAAATCCAGCTGGAACATCTGGAAGTTCTCCGTTAACACATTGCTGAAGCCTAGCTTGCATGATTTTGAGCATTATCTTGTTAGCATGTGAAATGAGTGCAATTGCACGGTGATTTGAACAGTTTTTGGCATTGCCTTTCTTTCGGATTGGAATGAAAACTGACCTTTCCACTCCATGGCCTCTGCTGAGTTTTCCAAATTTGCTGGCATAATGAGTGCAGGACTTTAACAGCATCATCCTTTAAGATTTGAAACAGGTCAGCTGGAATTCTATCACCTCTACTAGCTTTGTTCATAGTGATGCTTCCTAAGGCCCATTTGACTTCACACTCCAGGATGTCTGGCTCTAGGTGAGTGACCACATCATTGTGGTTAAATGGGTCATTAAGAGGTTTTTTAATACAATTTTCCTATATTCTTGCCACCTCTTCTTAATCTCTTCTGCTTCTGCTAGGTCCTTGCCATTTTTGTTCTTTATTGTGCCCATCATTGAATGAAATGCCCCTTTGGTATCTCTAATTTTCTTCAAGAGATCTCTAGTCTTTCCCATTCTATTGTTTTCCTCTATTTCTTTGCATTGGTCACTTAAGAAGGCTTTCTTATCTCTCCTCGCTATTCTCTGGAACTCTGCATTCAGTTGGGCATATCGTTGTCTTTCTCCTTTGCCTTTGGTTTCTCTTCTTTTCTCAGCTATTTGTAAGGCCCCTTCAAACAACCACTTTGCCTTCTTGCATTTCTTTCTCTTGGGGGTGGTTTTGATCACCACCTCCTGCAGGAACAGTAGCTGATACGTCCATAGTTCTTCCAGAACTCTGTCTACCAGATCTAGTCCCTTGAGTCTACTCGTCATCTCCACTGTATAATCCAGGTCTTGTTTTTGCTGACTGTATAGAGCTTCTCCATCTACAGCTACAAAGAATATAATCAATCTGATTCAGGTTCCCTGGTAGCTCAGCTGGTAAAGAATCCACCTGTAATGCAGGAGACCCTGGTTCAATTCCTGGGTTGGGAAGATCTGCTGGAGAAGGGATAGGCTACCCACTCCAGGATTCTAGGGCTTCCCTGGTGGCTTATCTGCTAAAGAATCCGCCTGCAGTGCAAGAGACCTGGGTTCGATCCCTGGGTTGGGAAGATCCCCTGGAGAAGGGAAAGGCTACCACTCCAGTATTCTGGCCTGGAGAATTCCACTGACTATTCCGTGGGGTCCCAAAGAGTTGGACACAACTGAGCGACTTTCACTTTTCATCTGGTGATGTCCATGTGTAGAGGCGTCTCTTGTGTTGTTGGAAGACGGTGTTTGCAATGACCAGTGTATTCTCTTGGCAAAACTCTGTTAGCCTATGTCCTGTTTCATTTTGTACAGCAAGGTCAAACTTGCCTGTTATTCCAGGTATCTCTTGACTTCCTACTTTTGCATTCTAGTCCCCTGTGATGAAAAGGACATCTTTTTGTGTGTGTGTTAGTTCTAGATGGTCTTGTAGGTCTTCATAGCATCGTTCAACTTCAGCTTCTTTGGCGTTACAGGTTGGGGCATAGACTTGGATTACTGTGATACTGAATGGTTTGCCTTGGAAATGAAGAGACATCATTCTGCCGTTTTTGAGACTGCAACCAAGTACTGCATTTCAGACTCCTGTTGACTATGAGGGCTACATTTCTTTTAAGGGATTCTTGCCCACAGTAGTAGACATAATGGTCATCTGAATTAAATTTGCCCATTCCCGTCTATCTCAGTTCACTGATTCCTAAAATGTGGATTTTCTCTCTTGCCATCTCCTGTTTGAGTACATCCAATTGACCTTGATTCATGGACTTAACATTCCAAGTTCCTATGCAACACTGTTCTTTACAGCATCGGACTTATCTTTCACCAGCAGATACAACCACAACTAGGCATCATTTCCACTTTGGCTCAGCTTCTTCATTCTTTCTGGAGCTATTTCTCTGCTTTACCCCAGTAGAATATTGGTCACCTACCAACCTGGGAGGTTCATCTTTCCGTATCCTATCTTTTTTACTTTTCATACTGTTCATGGGGTTCTCAAGGCAAGAATGCTGAAGTGGTTTGCCATTCCCTCCTGTAGTGGACCACGTTTTGTCAGGCCCTAACTAGCAGGGACATGCCCTTCAGCTGCTCCATGTAGCTGGATGACATGCCTAGTGGTGGTCTGAATATTTGTTTAAAAATGAACATTTAAATTTTTGATTAATCATGTTATCTTTTCTGTACTAAATGCCAATTCTGGTCATCTCTTGGGCAGTATTTTATTTTTATAAAAGGTCTTTACGAATACCAGGACACTGTGACCCACACACACCCAAAAATGTATGCACTGTAATTCCCTTTTCTCCCCCAATACGGGGAAGGAGCTCATGAAAGTATGAGTAAACTTCCAGAAAATTTGTAAAAAAATATAAGTGAATTCATAGAAATCTGTCCCGAAATATGAAATGCATCCATTATGACTATTTTGGCAGGCTGTGAAAAAGCACTGCCTCCTACCTGCTGCCCTACCACTAAGATTGCATGGAGATTATTAAAGAGTACAAAACCCGTGGGTGCTTTCATGATGACCACGTGAGACATTTTCCTTCTGGTCATCTGGCTGAATTTATGCAATTGTTTGCAATCTTTCCAGGGTACTGAAGTGACAGGAGGCATTGCCATGGGTCAAAAATTAATATGCTGCTTGGGGTGAGCACGGCTGGGTTGATAGCAGATTTTTGTTCCTTGATGAGCTCTTACTAAAATGAGCATAAGGACAGGGAAAAGATGGCATACATTCGCCAGGACAGGAAGCAATGAGAGAGCCACCAGGGGAAAAGAGATGTCTAACACTTTTGGAAAAAGAGAAGGGGCCAGAAAAGTGTTCAGTGATTTAACAGAATAGAAAAGCCAGTGGTGGGGCTACCTGCAAGAATATATCTCAGGGAGAAGAGAGGCAATTGGCCACCTTAAGAGCCAGGGAGTTCAGGACTTCAGGAGGGCCTGACTGCAGGCCCCGCCCAGGGCTCTAGGCCCCGGGCGCCCGGTTACTATTCACTCACAAGGCCTAGCTGCCTGCGACCCCTGCTCACTCATGCCTCAGAGCTTCCGGTAACCTTGCCAGTGATTTAACTTCCCAGAGTGCATTTCCTCATTTGAGAAAAGGAAATGTTTATTTGTTTTCTATTGCAGCTCTAACCAATTACCACAAACTCCATGGCTTAAATTGATACAAATTATCTTGCAGCTTGGAGGTCACAATTCCAAAACTGGTTTGACCAGGACCAAATCAAGTTGCAGGGCCATGTCCCACACCCCAAGTTGTCATTGTTCAGTTGCTAACTCGTGTCCAGCTCTTTGCAACCTCATAGGAGCACAACAGGCTTCACAGTCCCTCACCACCTCCCGGAGTTTGCTCAATCTCATGTCCATTGAGTCAATGGTGCCATCCAACCATCTCATCCTCTGTCACCCTCTTTTCCTGTCTTCAGTCTTTCCCAGCATCAGGGTCTTTTCCAGTGACTTGGTTCTTTGTATCAGGTGGCCAAATATTGGGAGCTTCAGCTTCAGCATCAGTCCTTCCAATGAATATTCAGGGTTGATTTCCTTTAGGATTGACTGGTTTGATCTCCATGCTGTCCAAGGGACTCTCAGGCGTCTTCTCCAGGATCACAGTTCAAAAGCATCAGTTCTTTCGCACTCAGCCTTCTTTATGGTCCAACCCCCAAGGAATGAGCGGAAAATCCATTTCAGGCATTTCCAGCTTCAAGCACCTACCTACAACACTCATCAGCTCCTGTTGCTTTCTTCCCTCCATCTTCTCAGCCAACAGCACAGAGTCTTCAATCTATGACTACAACCCTCTGCTGTTCACATTACATTTCCCACTCTGACTCTCCCACTTCTAAGGATCCCTGTAATTACACTGGGCTCGCTATGATAATCCAGGATGATCTCTTCATAGTGAAATCCTAACTTAATCCCAACTGCAAATTCCTCCGTGCCAGGCAACAGAACATGTTCACAGGTTCTGGGATTAGAATGCGAACACTGTGGTGCCATTATTCTGTCTCCCACATCAGCTTGTCATACTATTAAAAAGACGGTGTGCTACTGCTAAGTCACTACAGTTGTGTCCGACTCTGTGCAACCCCATAGACGGCAGCCCACCAGGCTCCCCCGTCCCTGGGATTCTCCAGGCAAGAACACTGGAGTGGGTTGCCATTTCCTTCTCCAATGCATAAAAGTGAAAAGTGAAAGTGAACTCTCTCAGTTGTGTCTGACTCTTAGCGACCCCATGGACTGCAGCCTACAAGGCTCCTCCATCCATTGGATTTTCCAGGCAAGAGTACTGGAGTGGGGTGCCATTGCCTTCTCCAAAAAGATGGTATGGTATTATGTAAATAATAATAATAGCTGCAGTTTATTGATCACTCTGTACATGGCAAGCCCTCTTCTAAATCCCTTAAAGATTTAACTCACTGAAACCTCATAGCAGCCCTATGACATACACACTATTATCCCCACTTTACAGAAGGAAAATACACCACACTTCCTATGCCTAAATTCACACAGCAAGTATCTGACAGAAGGGGATTAAAAATCCCACCTTCACTCTTTAACCATCACCCAGTAAACTTTAGTTATTAAATTTTAGTTATTATTATTCTATCTCTGCATCGAGTTTCTTATATAAATCTCATGCTGTGAAAGTAAAAACATGATCAAGTTCAATATTAGCATTTAGAACTTTTTAAAATTAAAGACACTTTAAGTGTCTCCCACTTTCCTATTTTAAATATTCCTTATACCAAAATACCTTTCTTCTCCTCTCTATAGATCTGTATTTGGTTCTCATCTTATTTGTTCCCACAGTTCCCTGTAGTCATCTGTACTGTCACTTACGATATTAGAATGAATGGTAATGTCTGACTCTTTATCTGTCCCCCGACCTTTGAGGACAGGGATTTTTCTATACTCAGGGTGGCCTGTAGAGCCCGGTCTTCAGTGCTTACTGAATGAATGAGTGCAGTAGGAATAAACTGAGGTAATTTAAAAACCTGAATCAGTTGTTTTGCCAAGAATTGTTACCAACTGCTACTATTTTGTACATTTCTTAGAATAAAATATCACTTCTATTAACATAAAATCAATATGAAGTTGAATCAACTAATAAAATATTACTGTTTCTTTTGTTGCTGCAGTCAACAAGACAGTAATTAAAGCATGAAAAACATGGTCATTCTGTGGCTTTATAGGTGCTTTACAAAAAACAGTATATATTCATTATGGAGAAATATGAAACCTTTTCCAAAAGCTTTTTTTTTTCCTTAAATAAAATGCATATATCTATTTAGAAATATACAGCTCTGCGAGTTTGGGACTGGTGTGTACACACTTTTACATTTAAAACAGATAACTGACAAAGACCCACTTATAGCACAGGAACTCTTCTCAATATTCTATAATAACCTAAATGAGAAAGAATTTGAAAAAGAATAGATGCATGTATCAATATATGTATAACTGAATCACTCTGCTCTACACCTGAAACTAGCAAAACATTGTTAACCAACTATACTCCAATATAAAATACAATTTTAAAATTTAGAAAATTTTAAAAATAATAATAAGTAAATAAATACACAGCTCTGTGGTAAGTATACAAAATGGTAACCAGTGACCAGAAGTCAGTAAATTCTGTTTTTTCTCATTATTTTGGACATAATAAGAGCCAGTCCACTTTGTAATCTATCTCAAACCATCTTGAATAAAGCAAAGATTAATAAAACTTTAAATTGGTAAAAAAAAAAAAAAAAAACATATTGCAGAGGGGAGGGGGATGTGGGCAAGAGGGCTAAGGCACATGACTGGATTAAACTAACTCCCTCTTACACCTGACCTGGACAGAAGATCGCTCATTTTCACTAAGGGTGATTTCTTGAATAAAATTGGTTTTCTCTTTGCCTAGAAAAAGGTAGGAATTGATGTCTGATAGACAATAAAGTTTGAAACTTGGGAAATGAACAGTGTCATAAAGTTAACTCTACAATAGGCCAGATTACCAAGCTCTGAGGAGGCAGGATGAAGGAGGAAGATTTTGTTTACCAGAAGAGGAATCAAATACCATTTTACAGATGACCAGTAACAATAAATCATTCAATTTCTAAAACCATTCACTTTCTAAAAAGTAGTTAAACATACTACTATATGCTGAGGCTAGGAGAGCATTCAAATATACTTGCGTACATACACACACATATGTATGTATACATACACACCTTTCATACTTTCTTAATCTATCAATTAAAATGAGGATCAAGATATTTTAGACATGCCCATCTCTCTGTGTGTGAATACACAACATACAGACAGAAACAGAGATAGAGACAGAGATAAATACACAAAGGCTGGGTTAAGTCATTCAACCTCATTGATCCAGAAGTTTCAGATGCAATCATTTTTAATCAGATATGGACCTTGCAGACATGGAAACAAAATCATGTTCTTTTTCAAAAGTCAACAGCAGAGTTACATTGCTAAATCTGTTCCACTTAAATATTGACACTTTAAAAAGGGCAAATAGAATTCAAGAAAATCCATACCATGAAGGAGCAGACACACATACACACACATGAACACACACACATTGTCCTGCATCTTTCTCTAAAAGGTTGCTATCAGAAAGAGGATATAGAAATGAGAGTTAGTAGGACTCAGTGAGACAGGTACCACTGAGTGTTAAATTCACTCTAATCTATGATTCTTCCAAATAGAAGCATTTCCTCTATAAAAGGATATAGGTAAGAAGTGAGTACTTCTCTATTACTATTGCTGATAAAGTTTTAAGGCAAGTCCAACCACTGCCTCATAAATGAGCCCAAGATAAAGATAAAAATCAGTAGAAGACAAAATCTAAGCAAAGATCCACAAAATTACCAGAAAAACTCAATTTATATCTCAGGTTGAATGAGACAGGCAAATCAATCTGAAGTGTGCATATAAGTATAATAAGCTGATGGAAGGTATTCACTTTATCACCTTTAGATAATCAAGAAAGGACTACTTCAGGAGTAATAGTGTAATAAAATTAAAACATAGTAGTTAACCCCAGAAAACTATTAACGTGAATTTTCTCTTGTCATTTTTTTTTCCTGGCCAAAGTTAACACAAAGCTTCTCTCTCCTGAAGGGTCATTAAATTTACTTCAAAAACACCTCTGAACATATATTCTTATTATCATTTATTCTCTCTTCTTTCTCCCTTTCTCCTTCCTCTTGCATTCATACTTACCAATCCATCAACCCATCTTTGATTCTTAAGACTCTGAACTCTCTCTCTCTCTCTTTCTGGCTCTAGGTCTTTCCCTCTGTCTTATTTTTCCTTTCATTTTATGTTTTGCAACAGCAGCAGGTTTTAATGACACGGGGTATTTCTGGCGGGAGGGAGAAGTAAATTTCTGGATGAAACTTAAAATCAAACAGTCCTCTGAACAGTGTGGCTACTGCACTCCAGAGTTCCATTGATTACTGTCCCTTATGTTTACATATGTCATTACTACATTTCACCCAGTGCCTTTGCAGTGAACAATCACTAGACATTTGAGAAAAACCTCCAACATGAATGTAGGAGACCAAAACAGACAGAAAAGCAACCTTGGAGAAAAGAGAAATGATGAAGGAAGTAGAATAAAACTAAACTGCTACAGAGAGACACAGCCAGAAGATATTAAGTACATAAAATAAAACAAAACGTTTTAAGAAAGTATTTTCAAAAGGAAAAAATTAGGAAAAATTAAGAATTACAAAAGAGCCTTGAAAATAAATATATATATAGTCAATTAAAAATTCAACAAAAAGAGTTCAAAGATAAAATTGAATAAATCTTGAAAAAGCAGAATAAAGAGATAGAGACATGGAAAATATGAAAATAAAGATAAGAAACAGAGGATCATTTTAGGAAGTTCAACAGCAGACTCAAAAAAAAAAAAGAGGTAAAGAAATATTATCAAATATATAGTGCAAGAAAATTTCATAGGACAGGAGTTTCTATACCAGAAGACCTTCCTGTGAATGCCAAGTCTAACAGACTTTCTTAGAAAGTCTACTCTAAACCACATTATTGTGAAATTTCAAAACTTGAAAGTTCTAAAATCAGGCTTCCAACGAGATACAAAGACAGGTTAAGTAGATATGAGTCAGCAAGGTGCTGGATTACTCAATAGCACTGCATACTGGAAGACAGTAGGGCAACGTCTTCAAAATTATGCGGGACAATGAGCTCTAACCCAGATTTTCATACTTTCTCAAGTTGTCAGTAAAAGGATCAGATCAAAATATTTTAGACGTTCTTAGAATTTTTGAAAAAAGGCTTCCAACACAACTTTTCTTTGGCAGCTAAAAGAGTATGTTTTCCAACAAAAAAGGAAAAGCGTGGCATCCAGTAAACAAGGATACAACACAATGCTATGCTGAAGGATAATACATGTGCATTAGACCTACAGACAAAATGGGGCACAGTCGAGAAAACAAAAACAAAAACTCAGGGAAGGTTGCCAGGACTGCAGAGAGATGAGTCATTGATCATTTATTTGATGTGTTTGACCATTTGAGAAAATTATTGAGGGCCATGACAAATGTTCTGAAATAATTGAGAAAAAATAGATACATAGTCAAATAAAAGCTAATGAAAAAATTCACAGGCAATTTTTAACCCTAGGGAAAATAAAAAGTTGTATAAGAAAAAATATAGTTATAACACAGTGATATAGTCAATGTAAATGTAATGCTGATTTAGTGATGCAGCCAAAAATGCATCAATGCAAGAGAGGATAAATACTAATATAACAGGCATTCGACAGAAACTGTCTAAAATTGGCAAACTAGTAAAGAGCAGTTAAAGCATTCGAAAGTACAGTGAGTACTACAGTTGATATATTTTTGTACTTAGGTATGTGTTGGGAAGATCCCCTGGAGAAGGGAAAGGTTACCCATCACTCCAGTATTCAGGCCTGGAGAATTCCATGGGCTGTATAGTCTATGGGGTGGCAAAGAGTTGGACACTTATGAGCGACTTTCACTTTCACTTTCACATGTCAATGAATATACACTTTTTTTTTAACCTTCCATTAACAACAAGAGATCACAGCAAGTAGAAGCAGGACAATACCAGCATGCATTCAAATTCAAAAGAAGCAGTCAATATAATCAGCTTTACAATCTTGGCAAGTAGTATGGTCTCTACATTTGACTACTGTTCTCTGAAAAGTAGCAAAACATGTCCCCTAATGAGCGAATGAGTGAATGAATCTCTCTCCCTCTCTCTGGAGGGTCTTTCCTGGTGGCTGGGGCAGTTAAGTATCTGCCTGCGATGCAAGAGACTACGGTTTGATTCCTGGGTAGGGAAGATCCCCTGGAGAAAGGGATGGCAACCCACTCCAGTATTCTTGCCTGGAGAATCCCATGGACAGAGCAGCCTGGGGGGATACAGTCCATAGGGTCACAAAGAATCAGACACAACTAAGCGACTAAGCACACACCATCTGGAGTATCCCTTTGTAGTATTTTCCAAAGATTAAGCCTTAAAATCAAACACTGTATTCAAATATTAAAAGGTTAGTTTTAATGACTTGGATTTTAATCAAATCTTTAGAATTTTCCATATTGTTTTTACAAAAAAGATTATTCATTCTATACCTGTCAACTCTACTTAATTTTTACTATGAAATGAGTTTTTTAAAAAAGCTAAATTTAAAACATCTGCAAAACACAAAAACACCACAGGAAAATTATCAAATTAGAAACAATTGTAACTTCTATGTATCAAAGAGGAGGTAAATACTGACTGATCATGTATTTATGTTAATTGAATGATGAATTATGTACTCTGTCTAAAGAACTATGCTCACACTATATATAAAAAACAATTTACACTGATACATGGTTGGCAACTGTATGATTTATTAAATCAATAAATGTTCTTATGACTGTGTATAAAAAGATTTTATATCAGTTTACAAAGAACATATTGATTTAATGAACTACATAAATATATGCAAATCTAAGATTCAGACAAGACTACCCAATAAAAAAGTAGCTATACAGATTTTTGTGTAAATTATGAAGCCCTTGAGTAGTGATTTCATAAACAAGATATATGTCTACAGTATATAAAAATTACAGAATCAATCTACGCTTCTAGCATCACAACGGACTATTAAAATAGGAATTAGGAAATGCCCAGATAACCATGTATTACTTAAGTAAAGGCACCCTGAAAGCAAAAGCTATTTGATGAAATGAACATTGTTGGGGCTATTCTTTTTCCTATTATTAATAATAAAGATTTAGTACTTCCATTTATTGTGGGTATGGTTTCGAGCTCTGAGTTAAGTATTTGTGTGTGTGTGTGTTTACTGTAGTAAGTTATTATTCCTATGTACAAATTAGAGAGATGAAGTAACTACCCATTATCATGAAGAGCCTGGATTCAAACAGAAAGTCCTGGATTCAAAACCCTAATCTTAACTACTAAAATCACTGTTAAAGTAGGCTTGTTTCTTACATTAACCATCACAGGAAGTTTATAATCAAAAGGCTCCAGATATAGTCAAATGGGACAGGAAGAGTATTATATGATTTTTCAGATAAAAGAAAATTGGTACCAGATATTAAAAGTTCTGCATCCCATAAGCCAACTCTTCAGAATAAAGAATTCATAAAAGTAACTGAGGAAAGTATTTAAGACCCAATAAAATAGATGCAAAAGAATATGAAACTTCACAGAAACAAAGTTCCAAATTTTCAATACTCAAAATACCCCAACTCACTAATAATCAGTAGATGCAAATTAAAGATGGGACATGATTTAACACCCTAATATTGATACAAATTGTAAAATGTAACATCAATTACTGGCAAGAATAAGGAGAAATGATGACTTTCAAACATTTCTGCCTGACTGTATAAATTGGTACAATGAATTTAGAAAGCAATTTTTGACTACGAGCCTATCTTAATCCAACTATTCCACTTTTAAAATATACTCAAGAGAGAACCTAGCTCAAGTAAATAAAGAGACATACAGTGATGTTCGGCAAAATTAGTACCTATGCTACCTTGAAACAATCACAAAATAGTGGAACATGATAATTCCATTACAATGAAACTGATATAAGGTAATACCCTAGCTCTTTTTGTTGAATATGAACAAAGCAGCAAGAAAAGTGCTGATTGCTAATGCAGCCATCTTGGAAACAGGAGGAAAACCAGCCTCGGGATGAAGCCTATATAGCCAGTTCCGTAAGGACATCACTCAGTCCCTGATGTATGCCCTGACTGTTAATTCCCGATGTGCTGCTCGCAGTGTTGCAACTGCAAAATACCAACAAAAGACTTGCTTACCCCCAAGAACTGGGAAATAAGACCACGGACATCCTACTCCTGATACAGAAACTGTTAGTCCCCACCCACCACTATCAGAAAGCACTTTGAAAATCTCAATACTATGCTGTTCAGGACTAGCTAGAACTGTATATTATACCAATACCAATGAATTTACAGTGCACATTCATTTTAGTTATTGCTGAGATAATTCACATGTCATGAAAATTTGCACCAATATACTCTAACATCTTAAAGAGTTCTCACACTTAAATATACTTAAGATTCCACTGGGGGTATATATACATACATGGACTATTACTTAGCCATAAAGAAAAAAATACTGCTATTTGCATTCATCTGGATTGAACTGGATAATATTATACTTAGTGAAATAACATAGGAAAAGACAAATACTGTATGATATCACCTCTTTGTGGAAACTAAAAAATAATACAAATGAATGTATATCTATATGCAAAACCAAAACATACCCACAAATATAGAAAACAAATTTATCTTTACCAAATAGGAGTTTCCAAAGTACAGCTTAGTACTTCTGTACTATAGGTGGGTGGGACAAATTAAGGGTATGGGATTAACAGATACAAACTACTATATACAAAAAAACAAGCAACAAGAATATACAGTCCAGCACAGGAAATACTCATCATCTTGTAATAACCTCTAATGGAGTATAATCTGCAAAAACAGTGGATCACAATGCTGTACTTCTGAAACTAACATAATTCTGCAAACCAAACATACTTTAATTTTAAAAAATTTAAAATATTCCACTGAGATTCAAGTTAAAATACAGATTTCCAGGCATCACACCTAGAAAAACAGAATTTTTCTGAGACTTAGGAATCTAAATTTTACATGCACTCCAGTAATTCTAATGCAGAATTTCTGAACCACATTTTAAGAAACAGCTCTTGAGACTAAATTAAAAGTATATGTTAAGAAAATGTATACAAGTGGCAACAAATTAAATAGTACATGAAGCTAGCTTATTATGAAAATCAATCCTAGTCCTAACCCACCAACTCCTTTTTAATGTATGAATTTTAAACTACTTGATATAAGATTATCTCCATATTATTTGTATCTTATGTTACCTCCTTTACAATATTCACATTGTAGCTATAAGGACTCTGTTATTATATTTAGCTTTTCAACTGGACCTTGGTAATGTGGAATAATACACCTAAGTCATCATTTCTTATTTCATCAATTTTTGTCAGCAACCTGACTCTCCTCTACCCTTCATAATTAAGCAGATACTACAGAAAATAGTCCCTAGATATCTGATCAAAAGGCATCATCAATGTTCTTTTCATCTTTTACTTCTAAAATCATACAGTCTCCTGAGCCATGCTGTCTGAGATAATGCAATTGCTGGAATTGCATTATCCAGCTATTTTTGAAAGTAATAAAAGTATGTGGTTTAAAAACTTCACTTTCAATAATTTATTTCATACAAGTAATTATGTTTCCAATTTGTATATGCTACACTGCAGACTTCTGATTTTAAAAAGAAAATGAGCCCAGTTAACTAAAAACAAGTCAGACATCTTTATCAAATTAGTATTTTTCTTTCCTAACTTGTGTGACACATTAGGAAGTGGCAATTAAAAAAGAAGCAAGTTAATGAGCTACTGTGGTTGTTCTCCTATAATCAAGTGAGACGCATAATACTCACATGAAGAAAACCCCTTGATTTACTTTAGTGTCTGGAAACATTAAAGCATAACACAAACCCAAAGTAAATCTCTGACTAGTACTGACTATAGAACTAGTCAGGTCAATAATTTCAATTTTAAAATAAAACATTTTAAAAATTTAAAACAAAAAATTTCCACCAAAACATTTTTCCTTGTGTATATTAATCTCAATTTATATTGATAAGATAATCAAGATGGAAACAAAGACACTGCTCTGGCAGCTTGCAGTTTGGCCATCTGTAAATGTCATGTCCATCCCACACACAACATTAAAACCCTCACTTGCTTTATTATTGATCACGAAGTAGTTCTAAATTTAAAAATTACACTGCTGTAGAGTGATCTTGCATCTCTGCAAATAGATTAACAAATCCAGCCTTCCAAAACCGTTTTGAAACATTCTCTATGCATTCCTATTTTAAAGCACACTGTCTAATAAAAGAAATACACTGAAAGCCACGGGTGCAGTTTTAAATCGTCACATTGAAAAGGTAAAAAGATGATGAGACAAACAAGGGCTTAATCTCCAAAATATACAAACAG
This sequence comes from Bos taurus, assembly GCF_002263795.3. NCBI lineage: Eukaryota > Metazoa > Chordata > Mammalia > Artiodactyla > Bovidae > Bos > Bos taurus. The sequence continues at coordinate 28,450,049 of NC_037347.1, forward strand.
CTCATACAACTCAACAACAACAACAAAACCAAACAACCCCCTGAAAAATGGACAAAAGACCTTAACAGACATTTATCCACTGCTAAGTCACTTCAGTCGTATCCGACTCTTTGTGACCCCAGAGACGGCAGCCCACCAGGCTTCCCCGTCCCTGGGATCCTGCAGGCAAGAACACTGGAGTGGGTTGCCATACATGGCCAGCAAGCACATGAAAAGATGCTCAACATCATTAATTATTGCTGCTGCTGCTGCTGCTAAGTCGCTTCAGTCGTGTCCGACTCTGTGCGACCCCATAGACAGCAGCCCACCAGGCTCTGCCATCCCTGGGATTCTCCAGGCAAGAACACTGGAGTGGGTTGCCATTTCCTTCTCCATTGCCTGAAAGTGAAAAGTGAAAGTGAAGTCGCTCGGTCGCAACAGACTCGTGGCAACCCCATGGACTGTAGCCCACCAGGCTCCTCCATCCATGGGATTTTCTAGGCGAGAGTACTGGAGTGGCTTGCCATTGACTCATTAATTATTAGAAAGATGCAAATCAAAACTACAATGAGGTACCACTGTACCTCATCACTGTCCATCTCAATTCAGCTACGTTTCAAGTACTCACCATCCACTTTTGGCTAGGTGCTACCATGCTGGGGAAGGACAGATTTGAAGAAATAATTTTCAGAAATATTGATATTACTACTGCAAGTCCTTAGAGGTGAGCACTAAGGGAGTAAAGACTCATAAGATAAATCACCATGTGCTTACCCAGGTAATTACACATTGGTTGGGGTAGTTTTTCAAAGATGGTAGAAAAGTAAGCAATATTTTCTGATGATGACTTGAAAGAAGACAGTTACATGGCCTTTCTGAGGGGTACGTGGTGATCAGGATCTAAATACATCAAGGAGAATTATCAGGCTATCCAAAATGACAAGGACCTTGTGGCACCTCAAGTCTCAGAGGTTAGAAGTGAGCCAGACTCTCCAGCTGAGGTTGAATGGCACCAGATTCTGTACTGAATGCACACAAGATGACTTCTAACACAGGAAAAGATTTCAGCAAGGGCAAGACAAACACAATGTTAAATTCAGCTCAAAAACAATAGTAAAATCAATCATTTCAGTATATTACCAATTAGATCTTAAATTTTGCTTTATGCAGCAGGTACCTTCCCCTGTAATTCACATCTAAATATGGAAAATTAATGTTCAAAGAATGAATGTTCAGACATACAAAATTGACAGGCCTGGAGGACCCAAAAAAAAGTTGTTCAAAGTGAAGTCGCTCAGTTGTGTCTGACTGTTTGAGACCCCGTGGGCTGTAGCCTGCCAAGCTCCACCATCCAAGAATACTGGAGTGGGTTACCATTTCCTGCTCCAGGGGATCTTCCCGATCAAAGCCAGGTCTCCCTCATCACAGGCAGATTCTTTACCCTCTGAACCACCAGGGAAGTACCTAGGAAGACCCTTAAGTATCTAATGGGAATAACAACCCATTCCAGTATTCTTGCCTGGAGAATTCCATGAACAGAGGAGCCTGCCAGGCTAGAGTCCATGGGTTGCAACAAGTCGGATATAATTGAGCAAGTAACACTCACAAAACCTTTTATGTAAGAAAAGCTTAAGTTGTGAGATATTGAGGCGTTAACCCATGGACATCAACAAACACACAGCAAAGTTGTTATTTATTGCTAATGTACTCTTATTTCTCACAGAGCTACATCCCTTTCATTGAGTCAGGGACTGGAAAACTTAAAGTGTGTTCACCATGCCCACTTCCAAGTATACATCATCATAGCAAGCACTTTAAATGTACCTGGAAATATCCATCCAACCAACAGGCCAAGTACCTAGAAGTAAACATACCCACTGCTGGAGAACATTGCACTTGTGACCCTTTTAATCTGAGTACCAGTGGATATTATAACTTCCTTCCTTTACTTCAGTACTCTCATTTTACTCAAAACTAAACTAATTCATAGGGTAGACCTAGATTTTTCTCAAATATTAGTATTTTAATAGGTCTGAGTAAGATATGGAGAGAAATGTAAGAACTGTAGTAAAACTTCTAATAAAAAAAAAATGGGGAGTATGTACGCAGGCAGAATTAAGACAATGCCATGGACAAGGTCAGATTCTCTAAATAGACAACTGATGCTGAAAAACACAGAATTTCAAAGATTATGTCAAAGGTAACAGCATGTGTGACTGGGAAGGCCGTGGAAAAGAAGTTATAAATATAAGCTTGGGCAGTTCACAGGCTTTGAACTTCAAGATAAGATCGGAGGAAGCTATAACCAAGCACAGTATTAACTGGGAAGAAAATTTCAGTGCTGAAATGCAAGCCAAATAACCTTTTCCTTATGTTACTTGATGAGTGATCCATTGCCACTTATTGGTAATTAATTAATGGTAATTAAGCAAAGTCTAAGCCCTCTGTGGGGGCTTCCCAGGTGGCTCAGTGGTAAAGAACCTGCCTGCCAATGCAGGAGATGCAGGAGACCTAGGTTTAATCCCTGGGTTGGGAAGATCCCCTGGCAAAGGAAATGGCACACCATTCCAGTATTCTTGCCTGGAGAATCCCATGAACAGAGGAGCCTGGTGGGCTACAGTCTTTGGGCTACAGTCGCAAAGAGTTAGACAAGACTGAGCACACTCACACACACACACAAGCCCTCTGTGTTATCTTGCCACAGTTATAGTTTGGTCTTCATTAAGTCCACCAATATGACTATGATTTTAGTTAACTCCCATTTTTTAATGGTTTCCAAAACGAGAGATTGTGAGACCTAAATCTGTGTATTTAGAACTGCTTTTTACAATAAGCAAACTATCTGGTTTCTAAACTTGAAAGAAGGGAGGGAATAATTCATTTCTTAGGTTTGTTTCCTCCACCAAAAACAGTCCTATGTTGTGGAAGAAGTTCTGAAGTGAGAAAGGAGGTGTGGCTATCAGGCCTCTCTGCGTCCACTGTGGCTGTGAGGTGCCTCACCATCTGACACAGAAGACTGCACCAGTTAAACGCTGAATCGTTGAGATTTCTGCGTTCTCCTTAAGAACAAACACTGAAATGTAAATTCAACAAATGCCTCGCTTCCTTAGCCTTGCAAACTTTCAAGGAGAAACAAAAAAAGTTGAAGCAGCACTTGAAACAATTAACAATTGAGGGGCTAATTGTGAAAAGTCAATGATCTTAAAATAACTACCAAAAGTTTTTTTTTTTAAGTTTATTCTTTTGAAGTCATTTTCTCTTTACTGCTATTAAATTGGAATGCCCTTACATTACATTAACTACATAAGTATATCCTACAACAGGGCTTTGTTATATTTACATCATGTATTTTCCTACGATCTCATTTTCATTATATTTCTGATGTAACAGATGATAAGATAAAGGAAGAAAATACCCCCGACAAAGTTTTTAGTACTTAAATAATAATAATTTATTTAAAGCAGTTAAAGCTCAAAAACAGAAACTGTCAGCTCCAAGTAAATGACAGATTGTGTGCATGTATGTGTGTAAAACTGGAGCATGTAAGTGCCCAATAAGTGTGAACTAATTTTAATGTCACTGTTATCTTCCTGGGGTGTCACATGTAGCTCAGCTGGTAAAGAATCCGCCTGCAAGGCAGAAGACCTCAGTTCTACTCCTGGGTTGAGAAGTTCCTCTGGAGAAGGGATAGGCTGCCCACTCCAGTATTCATGGGCTTTCCTGGTGACTCAGATGGTAAAGAATCCGCCTGCAATGCAGGAGACCTGGGTTTGATCCCTAGGTTGGGAAGATCTCCTGGACGAGGGCATGGCAATCCATTCCAGTATTCTTGCCTGGAGAATCCCCATGGACAGAGGAGCCTGGCGGGCTACAGTCCTGTAGAGCCTGTACAGCTTGTACAGTCCTGTACAGCCTGGCGGGTCACAAAGATTCAGACAAAGAAGCTTTCTAGATACTTTTCTGAATTACATTTACATTTACGAACCCAGTGCCTCACCCAAGGCAATGCAGTTTCTCCTTTCTTTTGAATTATAACCATATATGTAGTCAGTATCATATGACATTCATCTTTAATAAAATTTCTTCACTAAATTAAATTTTATGAACTCTGCCCCATTACAGTTTTCTTGAAAACAGGGATCTTGCTGAACAATTATCACATCACATTTTCTACAAGAGTACTGGAAATATTTCATTAAGTACTTTTTGCCTGATTGCATAATGAAATCAAGCACATTCACCATGCTTGTCGTCATATTCCCAGCTGCCAGCAAAGTGCCTGTCACATAGTCGATACTAATAAAAACTTATAGAATCAATAATACATGCAGTACATTATTCTTTTCTAGCAAGCTCCCCAAAATGACATTTTTCTTACCTAAAAAGTAAATTTAAAATAAACCTCAGTCTCTACATTTTAAGAATATTTTGAAAGTTCAAGTTCTTAAGATTAAACATAAATAACAGCACATTTTAAAACAATGAAAAAGTCTCAAGGCAAATATAAATTATTAAGCAAATGTAGAAACAAGAAATTTATTACTGGCCTCCTGTATTTGACATAAAATCTTCAAAACAACACTTCACAAGGTCTCCAGATGAGTCTCTCCTTAATGAGACAGTATTCCACTAGCTGAAGAAGGCTCTATTGTTCAAACCCTAGTTTCTGACACACAGATAAAGGCCCTCAAAGTCAGTAATACATATGCGGCTAGATCAGTGGTCTGAACACACAGGTTGTCAGTCATTAATATTCACCAGCATCTCACCTGTGAAGAGCAGTGCGAAAGGTTCTAGGCAAAGAACTATCAGTAAAAGGAAAGAGGTAAGACAAGCATGACTAATTGCAAAATCTAACCCCGATTTTATCTCTGCTTCACTTTCCCAAGCCTAATGGAGGGTACGAACAAAAAACCAAGTTCTCTGGTACATCTTCCCCTTGAAGCTTTCTTCTGAGAAGAAAGAGACCTCCAGACAGTTTGTTCTCAAGGTGGGCTTTATTAAAGTCTCAGAGAACAAATGGCACGTTCTCTGAGATCAGGGGATTTAAATTTTGCTCTCCACAAACAGAAGAGGGCCTAAAATATCTTTATTTTTATTTCTGTATTTGTTAGTCACTCAGTCGTATCCGACTCTTTGCAACCCCAGGGACTATAGCCCTCCAGGCCCCCCTCTGTGCATGGGATTTTCCAGGCAAGAATACTGGAGCAGATTGCCACTGGGCTGCCCAAAAAGTTCATTCAGGTTTTTCTATATGAAAAACCAGAGCAAACACTTTTTGACCAACTCAGTACAACAGACACTCAATCAGTACTGCTGGCCTGATGAATAAACAGTGGCAGTAATAATATCATGACTCCTTCAAAGGCCAAAACAAAACCCCTAGTAAACCTCCTAAGAAATGAATTGACCTGGTTGGACAGTTCAAGTATCACACCTTGTCTCTATATGGAGTATTGTTAGTCGTTCAGTCGTGTCCAACTCTTTGCTATCCCATGGACTGTAGCCTGGCAGGCTCCTCTGTCCATGGGATTCTCCAGGCAAGAATACTGGAGTGGACTGCCATTCCCTTCTCCAGAGGACCTTCCTGACCCAGGGATTGAACCTGGGTCTCCTGCAATGCGGGAAGATTCTTTAGCGTTTGAGCTACAGGGAAGACCCTCTATTCTATACTCTATAACCCTACACTCTACATAGAGTAAATAATGAAAAAAAAAGAAACCATTTCCTTAATCAGAAATAGCATTTCTCAGGGATTATCTCATCATCCACTCAATTAGTTTCGAAAAACTTCCTACCATCTGCAATTATCGGGTTTATTTATATGACCATGGTCTGTCTGCCCTACGAGGTCAGGGTCCCAGTCAAGTCATCACTACTATATCCACTGTGCCTAGCACAGAGAAAGGAAGCACGTGAACAATGACACGGACAAAAGGCATATATTTTCCTTATTGTTTCCTCTTCTGGGTAATGGATGGATTCACCTAATCCTTGTTTTTGCACTTAGCATTACTGGATCCTCAATTACTTCACAGGAGGATTAAAGACATACATTAATAAAAACAACCAACTCCCACTATTTTCATTGAATAGAGTGGAGAGAGGAATTGGGTGGAGGAAAAGGGCTGTAGCAGTGGGATTTGAAATTTTATATGTTTTTAAAATAGAGATAAGAGTGAGAAGTCAAAAGCAAGGGTGTCATCTACTAGATTCTTAGTTCAGGATGAACTAGGGCTTTTTTTTTTTTTTAACTTAGAATGAATTTAAAATACTTTGCAGAAAATAAAAAATGTGTTAGGAAATCATATAACATTGACAAGCCTTGAAAATTATCATTTCAGAATGCTTTCACTTTGACAGGAAGGTATGAATTTTTAAGTTGGTATTGTTCTAGAGGCCACCAATAAAGTATAAATTGGTTTATCTACTTAAAAGATAAAATTTTACTTTCATGCTTTATCAGTGATCATAGGTCAAGTTATTTATGATCAGAAAGACTAGGTCTAATTATGGCAATTGTATGATTAAGGATAGTTTAATATCTACCTTTAAAAAAACAATATTCTTATTTAGGGAAATTAAGTAAGATTTAATTAGAAGTTTAAATAAGATCCTTCTTTTATTTCTAAAAGGACCAGACTTAAGAACACTTATGTAAATTGTACAATTGAAAATGAATCTTTTTTCAGGTTTCAAATCATATACTCTGCAAATTAGTCTGCAAAAGCAGGAAAACCAGATGCTGTTTTATTTAAAAGGTCAGTTGTCAAAACAAGAAAAAAGTATTCATTTATATTTACAAGATACAACAGTCACAACACCACAATTACACCCATTATTTTCATGAGTCAGAGCTGGAGGAACAAGGTCAAATTCTTGAATTTTTTTAAAATAAAATTATGACATAAAAGATTCCAAGTCTCTAAATAATAAAGGAAGAAGTTCTAAATGCTATGTATCACCGTGTTGCTGAACAAAAACCAAAACAAATTTCTCAAAGCCTACCCTCTCTGTAGCCCCTTGAGCAAGACAAGCTCTTCCCTGGATGTGGTTAGTATCAAAGCAAAAGAGTAAATGATTTATTTTGGAATCATGAATCAATACCTACTTTAAACGGTCTTCTCAAGCAAACTTTAACTCTTTAACAACTTAAACATTTTCCAGATCTCAAAAGACCTGATCTTGTTAACCAAAATTACTTCAAACATGATTACTCAAACTGGAAATCTAATTACTTAATTTGAATGTCATATGTATTATAAAATTACGGGCAAGAGAGCAAATTGATATTTACAAAAAGGATTCAGGTAAAAAAGAGTTAAATAAAGGCTTTATACTCAGTAAACCAAATTCACTATGCTGCAATCGATGGGGTCGCAAAGAGTCGGACGTGACTGAGGGACTGAACTGAACTGAGACTTTGTTTTAATGAAGTCCCCAAATTCCCATCCCATATATGAAATCAATACAGCTTACCCTACACATCCAAATCAACACCAAATCCTGCCACTTAACATAAATTCATCCACTTATGCTCAGCCTTATGGCCACTACTACAACAGTCTCCTCCTTTTAAAGATTATATAAAACCCTTTTGTTTTATCACTCTACTAAGAAAAAATGCGGAGAAGGCAATGGCACCACTCCAGTACTCTTGCCTGGAAAATCCCATGGTTGGAGGAGCCTGGTGGGCTGCAGTCCATGGGGTCGCTAAGAGTCGGACAAGACTCAGCGACTTCACTTTCACTTTTCACTTTCCTGCACTGGAGAAGGCAATGGCAGCCCACTCCAGTGTTCTTGCCTGGAGAGTCCCAGGGACGGGGGAGCCTCGTGGGCTGCCGTCTATGGGGTCCAACGGAGTCGGACACGACTGAAGCAACTTAGCAGCAGCAGCAGCAAGAAAAAATGAGTGAGAAGGGGAACAATGACTTAGGCTGTGGTCTTTTAATCTGTATTAGGTTAACTGAACTCCCAAAATTAAAATCTGTATTGATTTAATTCATTGACTTAATTGATTGAATTCATGTCAGTCATTAAACATAAACACATCTAAAATCAGAATTCAAATAATGTAAGATTTAAATATAAATTCTAATACAAAAAATTCTCCATAGTATAACCTGGGGAATTTCCACTGTCTCAGAGACTTGGAGGACTATCTAGTAATTATTTCAAGTATGAGAGTGAATATTACTAAGTACAACGATCATCTTGAGAGAAAGCATTTGCCAGGTTAAAAAAAAAAGACACGGAAGTTTATGGAATAGTAGCTGAATTAGCATGACCACATTACCACATTAATATAATACTGCATTTGTGGGAGGAAAATACAATTTTGAAAAATGATGCCTGACACAATATTCACTTAAGTATAAGCAATAGTCAAGAGACTAAAATAATTCTAAAGAGACCAAAAGAAAGCAGTTAAAATCAAACATATATTCCAATTCTTACTAATTTAAATATTTGCCTTAAAGCATTGTTTAGTAAATTTGGATCACATTATGTTTAGCTTTTCGTAGTTGATCAAATTAAGTTTCAATTTCACTGCATTACAGAAAAGCAAAACAAAAATTTGTTTGCAAACCATAGGCTACTTAAGGAAAGAAGTTTTTATGAGCAAACTTATTATCTTGTCTCCCAACTGTGAATGAAGATATCTACAGAATAATCAATAGTGAGCTGCGATTTGGTTTTCTCTGCAGAGTTGTATGCTGTCAGAGAATTTTAAAGAGAAAAAATCATAAAAAGACATGTTCTTTTTTCAGCATAGTGACAACAGATTAAAAACACCAGCTCTTTTCACCCCTAAACTAGTGCAGTTCTTTTTTTTAGAAGTTGATTCTGGCACATCTGGCCCTTGGGATAGCAGGAAGAGGACAAATGTTGATTACTGAAGATTTAAGTCTAATATTTTCTTGATCTTAAACTAATATTACCATCTGAAAGCCTCCTTTTTCTCACCAGAATGCCTACAGTTGGACTTTTAGAAATGGATATGTATTTAATCTGGCTTAATTCACTAATTTTCAGTGAAGACAGGTTCCATAAGTCATGTTGTCTGTCCTTCTATGTTTTAATGGGACAAAGGGTGACATAATCCTATCAAATATGGATCAGCCAGAGAAAAACAATGGGAGAGCTTAGCTGCACCCAAAGACTTTCTAATGTCCTAGCAACTTGCTACTACTTGCAGTATGGCTCACAGTCCAGCAGCATCAACTCACGTAGAAGCTTATTAGAAACATCGCAACTTGGCCCATCTCAGACCTACTGAATCTGAACCTGTGTTTCAGTAGATGTTCGAGTGATCCCTATGACATTCAAGGCTGATATTCAGCACACTTGCTTTATCATCATATTGAATAACAGAGATGGTACTATAAATAATTTGGCTGATTCACAACAGTCTCTCCAGGAACATTTTGAGAGGAATTCTAAGCAGGTGATACTGGCTTACTGAACCTAGCTGATCTGACTACCTCTACCCAGTGCTATGCTCTCAAGATGACTGGGAAACTGAAGCCGTTCTGAAAATGAGATCACATGGAAATGTATGCACAAGCATTCTGTAAATGGAGAGGTCTTAAATAACTTGGTACTGTGAGTTTTTCCTAAAGAGCCCAATTCTGTGAAAGATCCATGTTCTTTGGGTTGTGAACTTGGCAAGGGAGGAATTTGAAGAATCAAGAAACCCAGCAACTCTTCCCATGTTCCAGTATGGAAGGCCCTCCGCAATCTTTCATTCACTTGGCCAGTCATTTATCACACACTTACTCAACACTACCTGTGTCCCGCAACGTGAAGGATAAGAATTACAGTCACTGGGAGAGTAAAACAGACACGACTCTATCTGTATGGGACCAATGCTATCATGGGTCTAGGACAGGTTATCACACTCTTCCAGCCAGACGCACAGGATCCAACGACACCGCAGTGGACTCATTGCCTGAGCACAGAGATGTGTGGAAAGCTCTTGTTCCGCTACAGTTCCAAGGAAGCAAAGTTGGAAATTTTTCCAAAGAAGTTTTTTTTCCTGTGAAACTAAGTAAAATCCTGTTCTAAGTCTTCCCAGCGGGGGATGACATGTCTTGAATAGATTCACTTGGTACATTTTTAACTTACCAGTTAGAAGCTACAGATCATCTTGGCCAGCACATCTTACATAACACCCAGTCTTCTAATCCTTTTCCTTCCCTGAACCCTTTCCAAGGAACCCCTGGCCCCAGAGTTTCTTTTCAGACTTTTGTTTGTTTTCCATTTATTTCTTCCAATGGTTTCTCCTTCCATTCAGAGAGAGGGTAAAGCAAAAATCTCATCAGGATAAAGTAAAAGTAAAGTCGCTCAGTCATGTCCGACTCTTTGTGACCCCATCAACTGTAGCCTACCACGCTCCTCTGTCCATGGGATTTTCCAAGCAAGAGTACTGGAGTGGGCTGCCATTTCCTTCTCCAGGGGATCTTCCCGACCCCAGGATCGAACCCAGGGCTCCAGCATTACAGACAGACACTTTACGGACTGATTATTCTTTGACTGACTAATGGTCTCTGGCCTTCCTTCTGCTCTTCAGGGTGCTGTGGAAGGGGAAGGGCAGGGGGAATCTCATTTCCATTGAGATTCTGCTGCACATTAAACTCTTAGGTATAATTTCAAGCTTCATATAAGGAAAAGGGTCATTTGACAAAGTGATAAGAAGTGAAAAGATGCTAAGGAATGAGAGGGGGATAAGAAGAACATGCTTCAAAAGAAGGTAATTCATTTGAGAGTATTTCAGTTACAACATTCACTGATGTTCTAGGATTTCAGGAAACTCTGGAAATAGAGGAAGCTTTAGATTAACATGAACACCTACAGTGCAAGGGGTCACACTGAATTCATCTTTGTCTCCCTAGAGCCTACGGCTGCTGGAATGATGGATGAGTAGACCAGTTAGTAAACATCTCACAAAACAAATTCTGTTTTCAGAGGTTTTCTTATCTTTAACTTTATACTCATTCATTTATTAGGCACTCAACTGAGAAACAGTCATTGAGCACCTACTGTGTACCAGGCATTGTGCTGGGCCCAAGGCAACAGAACACCAAAAGCCCTTGCAAAGTTCACAGTCCAGAGAAATAAAGTAAACTCTGATCGAGTAATCATTTACAAATGTGTAAAAGTTCAGTTGCAATGCTAGGAGAAATTTCCAGTGAATTTGACAATTCTTTTTTTTTTTTTTGCTTCCCCCTTTTTTTTTTTAATTTATTTATTTTAACCCAGTGAAAGAGGGGAGGCTTTCCTATGACACTTAATCAGTGAAAGCTGCAAAGAAGGTAAAAAAGGAAAGAGGTGTTACTGACCCAACACACTGATTATTTTCATTACTAGTTATAGTAAACAAGAGTTTATAAGCCACATGTTAAATTTTATCATGGGAGACAAATGAGAATATGATTTACTTAAAAGATACAGCTTTGTCAACATCTATCACCACCAATACATTTATCAAAAAAATGATGCAGATAATTGTTTTTTATTTTTTCTAGAACTGATGTCTTTTTAATTTATGTCTTGATTGAAGTACTGATTTTCTTCTTTCAAACACTGTTGGCCAGGATTTCAAACAAAAGAAACAGGATTTCCAGAAAAGATTCTGGCAGCCTGTTTAATAACTTTCCAAAACCCTAGTTTTGGACTCAGCAGGATATGAGAATGTTTTCAGACCCATTCTTTTTAATGTCCTGAGTAACAGATGTGGCGGCAAGCCTGGCCTCACTACCCTAAGTGAGAATAAGAACACCCAAGGCAAGAGCAGTAAGTCCAAGAGTGCAGAGAGAGATAAGAAGGTTGAGTCCCCAGGGCCTGACAGCCACAACTAAATTTGTAAAAGCATAAGAAATTCCAAAAGCTACAGCATCAATTAAGAAAGGCGCAAGGAGATTAAGGGGGCAAGCAAGCAGACAAAGTAGAAACGTGGAAATGTCAAAGTGTCAAAGCCTGAGAAGCGATCAGAGAAAGGGAAACAAACAAACAAAACTAGGTGAGATGTTAGTAAAGTCAAAAGGAAAAAGACTTTGCAGAAAGAAGACACAAAGTAGAAGGTGACCAATTAGAACGGCAAGGTCAGAGGGCAGACACCGGGTAATGAGTAAATGGAAAATAAAGAGTACAGACTACTACTGCAGCAGGAAAGAGAAAGAGCTGATGGGAAAACAGGATAGATACTTTGTTTTTAGGTAATAAAATCCTGTCTGCCTTACAGTTTTTATCCTTTCATATTGAAGATTATAGGTTAATCATTCAAGAAATTTAACAGAGGGACCAGAAATTTAATGGCAGTCCAGAGCGGCTTCACTTTCACTCTTCACTTTCATGCATTGGAGAAGGAAATGGCAACCCACTCCAGTGTTCTTGCCTGGAGAATCCCAGAGACAGGGGAGCCTGATGGGCTGCCATCTATGGGGTCACACAGAGTTGGACACGACTGATGTGACTCAGCAGCAGCAGCAGCAGCAGTGGTAAATATTTCACACTTCCACTGAAGGGGATGCAGGTTCGATCCCTGCTCGGGGAGTTAAGATTCCACGTGTCGTGTGGCGTGGCCAAAGGGAAAAAATTTAGTGAACATTTTCTACATACAAATATGGTACTTTGGATGTCCAAATTTAATTTAAAATTTGGGACAATTTTAAAACTTTTAGCGTTCATCCAGGTAAAGTTTTTAAAACCTCTAATTACAAAAAATTATTTCTGTACAGTAGCCTAATTGAAAGTGAAAAGTGAAAGTGAAGTCGCTCAGTCATGTCCAACTCTTTGCAACCCCATGGACTTTAGCCTATCAGGCTCCTCCATCCATAGGATTTTCCAGGCAAGAGTGCTGGAGTGGATTGCCATTCCTTCTCCAGGGGATCCAATCCAGGAATCAAACCCAGGTCTCCCGCATTACAAGCAGACGCTTTACCTTCTGAGCCACCAGGGAAGCCCCCTCAGTAGCCAAACTAGTTGAAACAAATTCAACCACAGGAGGAGTCAAGGTATAGTCTGATTCTCCTCAATCCTTCGCTATAATGTCTATTCAAAATTACGGGCTTCCCTGGTGGCTCACTGGTAAAAAATCCGCACTCAATGCAGGAGATGAGGGTTCAATCCCGAGGTCAGGAAGATCCCCTGAGAAACAAATGGCAACCCACAATAGTATTTTTGGGTCAGAAATTCCATGGACAGAGGACCCTGCTGAGCTACACTCCATGGGGTCACAAAAGAGTTGGACACAACTTAGCAATTAAACAACCAAGCAACCAACCTATTTGAAATTAATCTGAAGTAATTATTTTTCTTTTCCTCATTTAAAACAAAATCTTTTATCTCTCCTGTAGAAGCATTAAATTATGCCCTCTAGGAACTTCCCTGATGATCCAGAGGTTAAGACTTCAGGCTTTCAATGCAGGGGGGCTTGGGTTCCATCTCCGGTCAGGGAAGTAAGATCCCACACATGTGGCCAAAATATATAAAGAAAAAAAATGATGTCCTCTAAGTACTGATGTACAGATTTAATTTATAAGATTTACATAATTCATAACAATAAAGGACAAGTCTTTCTTTCATCTAAATCATGCTTTTTCCCAAAAATAAACAGTAATTTAAACTGAAACATATCAAGATGCCATAGTGAGGGATAATTTTTAATTCACTGAGGCGAAAATTTTTGAAACATAAATCCCAGAGCAACTCTAAATCACAAAAATATTGTTCAAGTACACTAAAGCTTAAATTTTGCACATTCAAAAGTATATCAACTTGTAGTGCTTCTGGAAGTAGCAATTCCTTATCTACTGAGTTATTTTTAAATCAAAATAATGTACTGTTGGGGGAAAAATTTAGAAATAATCCACTACTGTACTATATACTGAAGGAGAGATTTCAATTAAAAAGAAGCAAACTGAACAATAACTCATAAGTGATTCACATTTATTTTTTTAAAGCCATTAAAGAAAGATTAATTAAATATTTTGCTCTTTTATTGACAATAATGATCATTAATTAGTACACATTATTAATACAGATTACAGAACCTGGCCATTGGCTTTTATGAAGTATGTCTAATAAATATTCAGTGGGCAAAACTGGTCAGACTCCAACAATCATTAGCAACCTAGTTCACTGCTGGGTGACTAAGCAGGAACCAGGATTAGGTTGTTACTTTTTTCATTTTCTTTTTTTTTTTTTCCAACTACAATTTTATTTTTAAACTTTACAAAATTGTATTAGTTTTGCCAAATATCAAAATGAATCTGCCACAGGTATACATGTGTTCCCCATCCTAAACCCTCCTCCCTCCTCCCTCCCCATACCATCCCTCCAGGTCCTCCTAGTGCACTAGCCCCAAGCATCCAGTATCATGCATTGAACCTGGGGTGTTGCATGAAGTCAGGATCCCACCTAGAGCTCACTGCTACCTGAGCACCAACAATTCAGAGTGACTGCTAAGGCACCTGTCACACATATTATTCTCTCTCCACTTCCATACTTGAGAACCGATTATTCCATAGAGAACACACAGCCAGGTACACACAGCCCCATGGAGAAGCTGTACCGACAGGCTCATAGTTAAAACCAAGGTTCTTGAAGCCACCCTAAAAAATGCCTTGAGGACACTAAATTTATGTAAGCAGAGATGAAACCTGCTCTGCAGGTATCAAGATCCTCTAAGGGGATTTTGACCAAATCTAGTAGAATAAACTAAACATGAAGCATATTCAAACTGACTACCAATTAAATAAATGCAAATTAAAACTATAATGAGATCCTACTTTGTGTGCATGGACTTGGCAAAAATTTTAAAGAATTTTAACACCCTGCTCGAGCTAAGTCATAAGAGTGTTGGCAGGGGTGTAAATTGGTGTCACTTTCCTAAGGGCAATTTCGCAACATGTGTCAAGAGACTCAGAATTTTCATTCTAGGAATATATTATGAGTTAATAGACAAGTACAAAAAAACATAAGGACAAGGATCCTTGTTCACTGCAGGACACTAAAAGCAACAAAAATATTCACAAGTAGTTGCTTCAAGCATAAAGTGTCATACAGAAAGGGGTTGTAGACATTTATCGTTATTGTTATGTGGAAAGAAAAGGCTATTTACAAAACACCATTTAGAAATTTAGCATACTCTTTCTTTATACATAACATAAAAATATGAGGGAGAGAGAAAACATGCAAATATGTGTGTGTATTTGGACAGAAGAATACACTGAAGATATCAGACTGTTAATCCATTAATTTTGGGTGCTGAAATTATACGCAATTTTCTTTTCTCTGCACTGTCAGGAATATAAGAACAATTATGCACAACTCTAAAGTTACAGGCAATGTAAATGTGAATATAACCAAAAAAGCTTAGAATTCTATTACCCTAGACTCTGAACATGTTCTTCTATGAATGCAGTTAAGTTCTATCCTGAAGTAGGTTCTGACCTCCTAAGAAAATCAACACAATCAGCAACACCTGGACAGGCTTAATTTTCTAATGGCTGCAGAGCATGGCTCAGATTCAAAATGCTGGCTAAATGTAATTCATCCTATGCCCAAGGATGCTTTCAACCCTAGTCTCGAATGAATGAATAAAGAGTAAGAAAACACCAGGCCATAATAGCTACTTCCCATGCTTATTCAAGTTTTATTTGAGACAAACCATTTAAAAATCAGTGGGGGAAAAGCTATGGTCAGTTGTAACAATTATTGAACAGTAAAGGAAAGCAGTATTTAAAATATTCCTTTCATTTACTGTC
Source organism: Bos taurus (assembly GCF_002263795.3). Classification (NCBI taxonomy): domain Eukaryota; kingdom Metazoa; phylum Chordata; class Mammalia; order Artiodactyla; family Bovidae; genus Bos; species Bos taurus. The sequence continues at coordinate 28,465,798 of NC_037347.1, forward strand.
AACTGATAATTTTGCTTAAAATCTACCAATGGCATTTGAGCTTGATAATCCTGTGGAGAACTCCTGTTTTACTTATATGAAGAATTGCTAAGGGCAGTCCCCAACATTCTTATATTGAAAATTTTAAGAGCTCCTCATTTCCTGGGTCAATCATCTAGAGACACAGTTAAGAACAGTATATATTCTTGCTTTGAATAATTTAAAGTCAAGAAGTAAATACAGGCAAGAAAGCCAATGATTATAAATCGTTTTAAGCACTATAACAAATAAGCATGAGGTGCCATAGAGGTGCAAATTAAGTGCCTCTAAGACAAGGTAATGACTGACCAAGTGTGACTACTTAAATTGAATCTTAGATATTGATGCTAAGATTTAGTCAAAGGGATTAGAGAAATAAAGGGTTTTAATTCTTACCATCTTATGGAAGTAAGAAAAAGCAACCATGGGAACAGCGAATTTCTCATTAATAGGCCTGCCTAATTAGGTCCCGACAGCATTCACTCCTTCATTCAAAAGTTCTGATTCTCTGCTTTAACTTGGGTACTGTGCTAATCGAAAAAGAAATGGATTTTTGCTTTGAGGGAATATAAAACACAGAGTCATAAACAGGGAGTTTTAATCATGAAGTCACCATACAGCTAAGTATTAGGGGCCACAGTTTCATGGAAAACTTAGAAGAAATGACATTTAAACTGGAAGCATAACACACAGGAGTAAAGTGAAATGCAAAATAAAAATAAAATATCAAAAGAAGACAAAATGGCAAAGATCAATGATTAGGCAGGAAGATCAAGAGATGCCTAATCACAAGGCAGCTTTTGAATGACATCATGAAGATTTTTAGATTCATTCTGTGGTCAGTGGATAAACTAGATGGGGTTTTAAGAGGAGGAAGTAATCTGATCAGATTTAAGATGATTTTGCTAGGGTAGAATGGAATGGAATGAAGCAAGACAGGAAGAAGAGAGACTAATCTGGAAAATTAGAACAATCAAAGAAAGAAACGGTGGTGGTGGTGGTCAGAAGAAAGACAGAGGAAGTTGGGATGGAAAGTAACTGCTGCCATTCAGTATCAGTCATTTGACTGATATCAAGGAGTCAGACTTTATTTTTTGGGGCTCCAAAATCACTGCAGATGGTGACTGCAGCCATGAAATTAAAAGACGCTTACTCCTTGGAAGGAAAGTTATGACCAACCTAGAGAGCATGTTCAAAAGCAGAGACATTACTTTGCCAACAAAGGTCCATCTAGTCAAGGCTATGGTTTTTCCTGTGATCATGTATGGATGTGAGAGTTGGACTGTGAAGAAGGCTGAGCACCGAAGAATTGATGCTTTTGAACTGTGGTGTTGGAGAAGACTCTTGAGAGTCCCTTGGACTGCAAGGAGATCCAACCAGTCCATCTTAAAGGAGATCAGTCCTGAGTGTTCACTGGAAGGACTGATGTTGTAGCTGAAACTCCAGTACTTTGGCCACCTCATGCGAAGAGTTGACTCATTGGAAAAGACTCTGATGCTGGGAGGGATTGGAGGCAGGAGGAGAAGGGGACGACAGAGGATGAGATGGCTGGATGGCATCACTGACTCGATGGACGTGAGTCTGAGTGAACTCCAGGAGTTGGTGATGGACAGGGAGGCCTGGCGTGCTGCGATTCATGGGTCGCAAAGAGTCGGACACAACTGAGCGACTGAACTGAACTGAAGGAGTTAAAATATAAACAGCAATGTGATGATCAATTTTAAGTAGGGAGTGTAGGAAACTAAGTCATCCTGGATATCAGCCAAGTCTGTCACATGTATAAATGTGTGTGAACAGTGGAATCATTCAATGGCACAGGAACTTGGAAGGGGGCAGAAGATAAGTTTCATTTTTTACATATTTAGTTTGAATATTCTTAAAACGTCCAAGTTGTCATGCCTAGTAGACCAGGAGATATAAAGAACATTGATATGGGCTAAAAACACAAAGCATCAGGAATTGGAGAGACCTAAGACATGATCTGATGCTGGGAGGGACTGGGGGCAGGAGGAGAAAGGGACAACAGAGGATGCCATGGCTGGATGGCATCACCGACTCAATGGACATGAGTTTGAGCAGACTCCGGAAGTTGGTGATGGACAGGGAGGCCTGGCGTGCTGTGATTCATGAGGTCGCAAAGAGTCGGACACGACTAAGCGACTGAACTGAACTGAAGATGGGAGTTGATGGAGATTTCCCCGGATATTTGGAGAATTCCATGGACAAAGGAGTCTGGCAGGCTACAGTCGATGGGGTTGCAAAGAGTCAAATACGACTGAGTGATTAACGCTTTCACTCTCACTTTGGTGTAGGTAAAGATCAGGGAAGAGAAGGGAATGTTAAGTTACCCTGACATTTGCTAGATTGGAATAGGGAATGGAGGCCATAAAAGGATGTGGGAGTCTAAGATGTGGGGCAGAACCAGGAGCCCATCATGGAGGCCAAGGGAGAAGAGCATTTCCAAAGGGAGGACTGATTAACCCTGTCAAAGGCTACATTCAAGCAAGTCAAGCAAAGTAAGAGCTGTGTCAATGGAGTGCGAGAGCCAACTATTAGCATTGCTGTTCAGCTGAAAGAAAGGCTGAGGATGTAAAGAAAACAACACAAACACTTCTGTCAGAGAATCTGCCTTTGGAGGGAAGGAAAGCAGGAACAAGAGAAGAATGAGGATACAAGGGAGTTTTTATTTGTAAGCTTGTTTGCTTGAGACAAAGAAACTAGCAAGAAGAAGGTATGTGAAAGGGGAATATATTGGGGAATAGATGTGTTCACATTAGCCATGGGCTCCTTTCCAATGCGACTGAATGATGGAAGCAAAGATGATGGAGGAAAACAAGGCTGTAGGTACCTGGCAAAGAGGGGAAAGAGTTGCTACCTTTTGGTTACTGATTTTAACAACAATTTTGATGGAATGTCATTCAGAAGAAGGTGGAGGAATACGAGGTCTTAGGAGGTAGAGAGAGAAATTACTACAGAAAACAGAGAGCAAGCTGAACAGGGAAGCAGACAGCGTTGGTGTGTCTCACTCTTCAGTGTCCTTTCAACAACTGCTGCAGTAACTGATACGTGAGGGACCAGTCGAGGTTGGAGATCACACATTTAAGAACATTAATGGTCACTCCCGAGTTTCTGCCTGCAGAAATGTGAGTCAGTCTAGGACAGTCACTAGGTAGACAAATCTTAGATGCAGTTTAGCTAGATGGACGCAACAGATAGCTAAGAGGACAAAGAAGTTGAGAGGATATTTCCAAACAGGTCTTTCAAATGGTGGAACGGGCTACAAGGGGAAGGAATAAAATTAGAAGTTAATAAAGAAAGTAAATGGGCAAGAAGATCAAAGGTCTCATTGAAATGTAGCAACAACGTGAGAGCTGGAAAGACGGCAAGCTGACGATATCAGAGAGTAAGATGTGTGGGCTAAATACACCAGAAGTTAAGCAGTTCCAGGAGATGCTAAGTTCCAGAGAGTGGCTATGACATGGGTGGCTAAAATGGCTAGAATGGGAAAATACTTGTGTTGCGATATCCAAAGAATGAAAGGCCTTTGTATATTAAGCAGAGCATCAGTGTGGATCCTGAAGTCACTGGTGTGTTGCCTGGATTTAGGGTTGATTGGAAAATTGACTGGAAAACTGCAAATCGGGTGTCAAAGTCCTCAATCGTGAGGGAGAATGGTGCAGACAAAAGATTAAAAGTAATAAAAGAACAAAAATAAATGTTCAAATTAATGATAATCTATCCTAATATGAAATTTATAGACACTAAAAATCACGTTTTAAAGATATTTATTGATATAAGAAAATATTCATCATACGCTGACACATACAATAAAAAACCAATTTTATTTGAAAAACAGTAGCTGTATTTGCGTGTCTGTATATTTGTATATAGGCTTCCCTGGTGGCTCAATAGTAAGGAATCCACGTGTCAAGGCAGGAAATACAGGTTTAATCACTGAGTTAGAAAGATCCCCCGGAGAAGGATATTGCAACCCACTCCAGTATTCTTGCTTGGCAAATCCCATGGTGTATCCATGGAGCCTGGAGGGATACAGGAGCCTGGAGGGCTACAGTCCATGGGGTTGAAAAAGATTGCCACATGACTGAGCAACCAAACAGCAGCAGCAGCAAGACGGAAGGGAAGGAGGTACAGTAAAAACATGGGCTTTACAACAGCAGAGGGTTTTGCAGAGTATGGCAAAGAATGCACTGAGGATCTCTCTCTCCTCCCCACTTCACATCTCTTCACAGTGACCATTCCAACTTCCTTAATCCCTCCATTCCTCTACCTTCCTTAAAAAAGAAATGGAAATCATCAAGTGGGAATCTTTGTTATCTTACTGCCATCTCACATAACTCACAGGTCCTATCTCCTAATTGTAAAGCAAAACGGTCTAAGCCTAAGAGCAGCTTTCTTGAGAGGGTTGCAGGGAGATGACCTCAGGGAAGGCTCAACCTCCAGCTAAGGATAGAAACTGACAAGCCTCACTGTGTTAGCAGCCAGAATGGTAGACAGTGTTTCCAAAACGAGTTTCCAAGAGATCCAAAACGAGTTTCCAAGAGAAAATACCTGCAATAATCCAGGTACATGGTGAGACATATGCCTCATTTAGGAATTATCAAGATCTATGAATTTCAAGAGACCACTGTACCAAGTAAGGTAGGTAGGGGAATGACTTAATCTCTAGGAACCTCACCAAATGTTCAGAAATTGTAAACTTTCCCAGGACAGAGAAATACAGCAGGCTTAATACTGCTGACATTCTTCTTGCCCCCTCTCACTATAACCCTTATAGCTGGGCAGGTCTACATGACTGATGTGAGCCTGTGATACAGCAGACGAAGTGCTGTGTGTCACGCCTGGTCTAGGGCAACGAGAGGTCCATGTAGAATTCTCCAGCTTCTTTCTTTCCCTGAAATAGAAACTGAGCAAGGTGTGTTTCCAGATAATACACAGGCAAGATAGAGGCTCTTCAATCCTATTCCTTGAGTGACTGTATGGAGCTCCTACCATCTAAAGGTGGAGGTAGACAGTAAGACCAGAATAAACCTTAGCAGAATGAAGTGGTTCAAATTTCAGTTATTTGGTTACACCAGCATAGCTAGCCTAAACTTACTGACCGTGCTCATGCTGGCCAAGAAAACCAAAAGCTGTGATAGATGGTAAGAGTGAATGGGGTGGAAAAAAGGACAGAGTAGCCAATTTAAAGGTTCAGGTCCCCCAGCTCCCTAGAAAAATCACAACTCTGCTAACTGGTGGACTAGTCTCTTCCTCAGAAGGCCAGAGGGTCAAACAACAGCTTAACAATCCCCAGGAAAAAATGGAGCACCCCCTGAAAAACTCAGCAGGAAACAGTCTTCATATGTAAACATCTTGCCACATCGCACCCCATTCCTTCGGCACAAACAAGGAAGTCATTCTGAATGATGAAATTTGTCCAAGATCACCAAAGCAATCATTTTCTTGTTTGAGTGCCTTGAGCCACAGCTCAACCAATAATATATCAAGACATTCTTAATTTTCTGAACTGACAAAGCTATATAATAAAAGGAATAAAATAACCTAACAACTCATCATACATAAGTGGTTTTCTTTCAGTAAAGAATTTAAATGCTACTTGAAGAGTCAAGCTAGAATTAACTTCTAGGCATTATATAAATATTAATTCAGGACTTTCATAATTACAATTTAATAAGAGATGAGAATTGAGTTTTAATTTCCATCATTATTAGTTTTAAAGTATTAATAAATATTTAAGCCATACATGTGAGTTTGAAATCACATCAATAATATAAAATCAACTGAACTGTAGAATATTATCTAAAAGAATAAAATATTTACCAATCATCATTGCCACCCTCTGCACTGGAAAGCCCTGGTTCGTTATGACATACTCTGACCTGTTTCCCAATGAGTATTTCCTGTGAAGTCTCTTCTTCTGCAATGCCTGCTCACCAGGGATCTTTGAGGTTTGTTGCAAAACTACAGTTAGTGACTCCAGAAGCCTGCCCCAAGCACACTCAAACCAAGCAGAGTCTTTTGTTTGTAAGAGTTGTGTGTGAGAATGAACTACTCTCACATAGCATAGTACATCTATTTGTGGAAGATAAATCCAATTGTTCTGTAGCTTTTCCAAGGCCAAACAGGAAAATACATCACAAAATGAAAAAACTCTCTCTGGTGAACTTTGTGGTTGTCACACCAACAACATCTATTTGTTTTCTTTTTTTTCCAGAAATGTTCCTACTGTCCATGACTGTATTGTATCTTTCTCAGGGTAGCTAATTTGAGGACAGCTAATTTGATACCCAACTCTAGCACTGAGACATGGAATGCAGGCCCCAAATAATCAGCGTCTGAAAGCATCTCCCCTGTTTGATACAGGAAAGGAAAAACCACTGGAGTGGTCTGCAGCTGTCTTGCAATCCCTGAAGAAAGAGACACATACCAGCTGACATGGAAGACAAGAGTCAATTTTGGGAAAAAACCCAAGTAGTTGAAGACATTGATCAACTCTGATAAATCAACCCATAAACTCAATTTTTCACTGATTCCAGAGTGAAATAACGAAGAAAAATCTTTTATTTCAGCCAACTGAGTTGAATATTCCATTATTAGCAAATGAAGGCATCTTGACAGATACAAATGTCAAGACACACAGCTTGTGTGTGTTCCATGCTCTGAGAATGATCTGCACATTCCAGAAATCCTGGCGTGCTTATCCCTATTCTCTAATCAAATAACACTTTATGTGCAAAAAAAAGAAATGTCATAAAATCTGAATTTTCTGTAAAGGAGCCTATAGTCTAGGTTTATCTTATAGGTTATAAGCGGGACAGCAGAAGCCACAGAGATGTTGAATGATTTGATCTTCATGGGAATGGAGCTGCAGCAGAACCACAGGACCCCTGAGTGCCCTGCAAGCACACCACCCACAGAGAGACTTCACCCACCTCCTGCTTCTGGGAAAGGAACAGGAGGCAGAAATAGAAAAATATGTCATTTGTTACATTTACTAAACTCCTTGCTTTCAAAGTAGCCAAAGTGAAAAAACCATTTTTAAAAACCCAAGCTATAAATATGGAAGTCAAGTGAGTCCTGGAAATCACTCCTGACACTGGCTCCAAATAACATTAGGTTAGCCCCAAAATATCCTTATAAGGTTTCTGATAGGCTCATGTAATTGAAGCAGAAGTTGGATGCTGGTGCTCTGTCAAGACTACATTTAGGCATTTTATCATTTTTATAACATTACGTAAGATGAAGAGAAATAGAATATATGAATATATATAAAACTTTAGTTGTCACTTATCGTTATTCTTCATCCAGTATTTTTTCATCCCAGCCCAGGACATCGTCACAGCTCCGTTATTTGGCAGTGACAAAGGCTACTGATTCCAGCACTATTTTCCTTCTCCAAAAACACAAACCTAAATTGAGAAATAATCAAGGAGAGAAATTCCCTTCTCTTCTCTACTCATTCAGGAAGAAGAGTCTTTATTTCTTTTCAAACCCAAAGGAGAGAACCAGGCACATATTACAAATTTATCTACTTTCTCTTGCTCAGACTGAAATGAACAACTAACACTTTCAGGCTGGTAGTCAAAATTGTTCACTCATTATTCAGTGAACTTCAAGAACCAATTAGCTATAAAAGTCATCTAAGCTAGGAAACCTTCACCAGCCGTTTTGGAAAATAGTGTGCATTCTTCTACTAAAATAAACTACAAATGTTTATTGGAAATGTCTAAATTTTTGTCTTCAATAATTAGCATATAATTTTAATTCAAACTGTAGATTAATTTATGCTTCTTTAATGCTAATTAAAGAACATGAATATTAGAGACTTTCTTTTTTTAAATTCTACTTAGCAATATTTTCACAAATACGAATATGTGGTTAACATTCTTCTCCATGTGCCATCTAAATATGACCTATATATTTTAATGGAAAAGGTATTATATGAGGGGTCTATTTTGATTTACTATTATAATTTGTGTTTTTCTGTAAGAAAAAGGCAACCACAGAGCAATGATTATAATATACAAAAATGTGTATGTTGTGCCTCTCTTACAGTAGAAGGTAGAGCAGTTCTAAATTCAGAAAAGTGAATTTACAAAGTAAAAATATGTATCAGTGAAGTTAGTCAAAGATTAATTATTGCTGAGACTGGCAATGTTATGTCCCTGCACAATTACTCATATTAGAATGGAAATGTTTAAAATAAACTATGAACACAATACGTACGTAATGAGGGCAGAAGCAACCCTCATCATTCATCTTTATATTCCTAGTTAGAGCACCTTGCTATAGTGTCTTCATTGTAATTGATATTCAACAAATATTTGCAAAATGAATGAATAAGGAATGAATGATGAGAAAAATAATACATAGCTCCTCTGCCTCCTGGGGTTCAATACACTACTTTCTTTTAAATTTAATTAATCCTCAATGTCCTTGTAAAATAGCCAAAGGGGAAGTGTACTTGCATTACATCTGAAATTGATGAAATCTATGAGGAGGGTTAAACCTCTTCCTCAAAGTAAATAAAGCATTCACACTCTGTATAGCACCAGGGTATTTAAATCATTTCCTAGGTAGAAGGCTTTCAATTTGATTCCCTGCAGCATAAACCACAGGAATTCTCCTCAATCTCTTCAAAATAAACCCCTGGGATCCCTGAGCTCTGCTGCTAATCCATCCTCTCTACTATTCATTCTCTTGCTTTTAAAGTTCCTTTTCACTCCCTCCCCCTCCAAATCCATAAAATTTCCAGGTCAACCCTAATTTGAAGCATTTCATCCTGCCGTCACCAAATGTACTCTCACTTACGTTTCGACATTCAGAAAGAAAAAAAAGTCATCATACTCATATGAGATCAAGAAAAATAGTTTACCAACATTTGAAAGTAATATTACTGCTCTCTGTTCACCTCTGCTGATCCACAGCTAAGCAAGTAGTAGGATATAAATATAACTTATCTTCACTATTCATGAGGATACTACTCATGAATTAAAAGTCTGACACAACATTTACGTGACCTCATTTTGAAAATTTAAAATAGCATAAGGCCTCTAGGCTTAATTTTATCACAGAAAGATTAAAGACACACAAGCAAGCAGAGATTGTCTGCTGTGGGACACTGGCAAGTTCTCTTAACTTAAAACATCTGATATTAAAAATGCCAAACTTCTACGTGTCTGCAGTAATAAGGTGATTATCACACTGAATACCATTTTTAACACATGGACTGAAAATGTTAAGTGACTACAAATAAGCCCAAATGATTTTATCAAAATTTACCTTCGCAAAATGTTACTTTCAAATTCTTGGTAGAAAAACGTCTTATTCACATTAAAATACAATGAACAAATTATAAGGAAAGGAAGTAGCCATCAAATGTTATTCCCTATACCACCTCCCCTTGTTATGCATTCAATTATGCTTAGTTCAGACCTGGATTTCTCCATTCAGGAGAAGTACAGAATATACTGTTACTTGGGAAAACAAATTTCTAATGGCACAGTCTAACTCAAACAACAAAATTCCAACCATCTATCCCTACACTGCCATCTGTCAACATGACAATGATAATAGGTGCAACATTTACACTGCTTTGTATTGTTGTTGCGCAGTCACTAAGTCGTGTCCAACTCTTTGAGACCCCATGGACTGCAGCACGCCAGGCTCCTCTGTCCTCCACTACCACCCGGAGTTTGCTCAAATTCATGTCCACTGAGTCGGTGATGCTATCTAACCAACTCATCCTCTGCTTTGTAGCAAAAGCTGTAAGTGTGAGCAACGAAACAGTGGTAACCATGAAATTCAACACAGAAGAAAACAAAACATACAAAACCATTTTAAACTATCAAAAAATATGTCATAAAATTTGTCCTTATGTTCCCTCTGGTCCCTGAACGAAGTCTGTGCCATTTTAGACGGGATTCTAACAAGCGTGGTTATTTGGTTTCCAATCACATCATATTCAAAAAGAAGAAACTGAAAAAGAAGAATGGGGTGTGGGAAGACAGAACACAGAAAGTGGGAGATTCAGGATTTGAATGTTCCTCAACCAGGTCACAGTATCTACAGGAATAGCTCCCCCTTAATAATCACACTGTATCATTTACTTTTTTACTTATTAGTCCTTGAACTCACAGACTTTCAACTTCAGGTTGAAAGAAACTCTCTTGTGATTCTTGAGTCTCCTCCATAACTTCAAAATGAGGACTTTAATTCTATTTTCAATAAACTGCTTCACAAGTAGCTGAAACTGAAATTAAATTTCATAATATGAGGCTCTTAGACAATTTGAGCTGTAAGAATAATGAATCTGTAAATTTGCTGCTCTAGATATCAAAAAGGAATATTCACCCTCCTTTTCAGCCACCCAATGCTAATCCCTGTGATTTTAAGTAAACAGGATCTAGCAGATGCTTATAAGTGACTACCCACATCCAGGATGGTAACATGACTTTTGCCTCATGGATCAGCAACCCAACAGCTCTTCAAGAATGAATAACTGGATTCAAAGCTAAACTCACTTAATTTTTAGCTGAAAAAAAAAATTAAGATATTGAAAGAACAAATCTCAATGCTTAATTGTATTTTACTGAAGCTATTTTTTTAAATGAACCAAAAGAACACTTAGCTATGTCATTAAATTCTTGTCATTTAAAATGTCAAGAGAAAGTAGCATTTTCTAACAGGACAGGACACATTTGATTCTTATTGTCTCTGGTAATATACATTCTTTGAAGTTGGAACAAAAACTCACTCATACCCTATTATTAGGGAAACTACCTATGTAAATTAATTTTTAAGAAAAACTAGGATTGGGCTTCCCTGGTGTCTCAGTGGTAAAGAATACGCCTACCAATGTAAGAGACACTGATCCAGGACGATCCTGGATCACTGAGGATCCGAGATATTGATCCTTGATTCCTGATTCAGGACGATCCCACGTACCACAAGTGTGGAGTCTGTGCTCTAAAGCCCAGGAGCCTCAACTACGGAGCCCGTGTGCCACAGCTACGGAAGTCCATGCACCTGAGACCCTGTGCTCTGAAACAAAAGAAGCCCCTGCAATGAGAAGCATGCGCAGCGCAACTAGAGAACAGCCTGTGCAGCAATAAAGACCAAGCACAGCCAAAAATAAATAAATAATTTAAAAAAGAAAACTAGGGTCTATCTTTTGAATTCACAAAAAAGATAAAACTCAGCATTTCATAAAATTTCAACCATCTGCAAAATTTCTAATACAATTAAGTAATCCATGTGTTTTTCAGTAGGGTATCAAAAATAATTTTTGCTTGCTTCTTTAAATGGCGACGCATGGCTTTTATGAAAATCAGGCATGCCCTCAGGTCCTAACAAAGGACATGGGACAGATGGATTTGTACCAAATATATCAAGATTTTATTTTTATTTATATCTGATTTTGCAATTCTGCCCTCTTACCACATACATGGCTTTCAACATCACTTAGGAAATAACCCTTAGAAAGAGGAAGCTTGAGTTAGGGGAATATGGAGCGCATATGAAAGTGAAACATATTTTATGAGACAGCGATGTTTTTCTTCAGAGTGTATTTGATCAATACACTTAAGTAAGTTTCAAGGGGGGAAAAAATCAACTAATTTTATTTGCCAATTGGTATTTCCCTTAAGAAAATCAATTTCCCCAGGTTTTAACTGTGATAACAGTTGCTCTTAAAAAACTGTAGATTTCTGCATGTAAAATGTATATTGAAATAGACATGCACACAGAGAGAAGCGGACAGAGTGAATGGAGGAGCAGCAAGAATACAGATGGTTTACTAATGACCTCTATGATTATTCACCCTTCCCATTTCCCACTTTGCCTGGCGTATCAGCTCCCAGAGTCTCGAGTGCATGCATGTATACTCAGTCATTCAGTTGTGTTCAATGTTTTGCAACATTTTGGACTGGAGCCCGCCAAGCTCCTCTGTCCATGGGATTTTCCAGGCAAGAATTCAGGTGTGGGTTGCCATTTCCTCCTGCGGGGGATCTTCCCGGCCCAGGGATCACACCTGCGTCTCCTGCACTGCTGGTGGATTCTTTATGGCTGAGCCATCCAGGAAGCCCTAACAGCCTAGAGAGTCATTGTCCAAAAATAAAATTAAAAAGCAGCGCATAGCGTGTGGGAAGCAGGCGGGAGGGTGCTGTGAAAAATAAGAACAAGGGGCAATGATGCAGGGTAATGGAGGAGACAGAGGCAGTCAGCCTAGTGATGAATATTTGGTCCCTGAATTAGCCTCTCTACAAAATCTGAAAAATCCCTTCATTACATTGCTTCAAATTAATTTAAATTATCAAACAGATACTTCAATTAAGCATGTTAATGTCTAGGCTATCAGAATGCATAAAGTTATTCCAGTCACCTGTTTCTTCAAACAGCTTCTCCAGCATGTAAAGGACATGATATGAATGAGAAATCTGCTTGGGACCAAAATGTAAGAGGCAATTCAGAAGCAGAAATTAGGAATTATTTGCCTATCTCAAATTACTGGCTCAGTAAGTCTTTGTTTTTTTTATTGGATTTCCCTGATTATAAGATTCATGTTTCTAACTTATTATCACTAATATATCAAAGGATAAACTTCTTAACTACTATGTAGGAAGTAGTTGTGACATTTACCTGCCAATGTTAGCAAGAGAGAACTCAGACCTCAACAGAACATTTCACCTCATTTGATTGTCACCCCTGGGTCACTTGTGTTAGAATCACCATGTGCCTGTTGCATAAAGCTATGACACAGCCTTAAAATAATTTTTTCCCCCTATGGAGACAGTCACACTACGGGTCAGACACTGCCAGAAAAGTCAGGGGAAAGTGCCAAATGTATCAGAATATATGAAGACATTCTACGGATGGGGGAGGCTAGGACAGTAGGAGGGACCTGCCAAGAGGAGGGCTCTGGTAGTGACTCTAAAACATACTTTAACTAATTTTCCAGAGTTGTGTAATTTTCACAATTACACGACTCGATGAGAGAAAGGGAAAAAATACAAGGTAAAGCAAATAAGAAACGTAGACAAAAACCTGTCATTTTTCAAATTAAAAGAAAAGGAGGCCTAACTATTCTAAAGTTATAGGTGAAGATGAGGAACCCAGAACTTGGGGAAGGCAAGTCAATATCACTGGAATACTGCAGTGACATGACAACAGCCAGTGATTCCAGAGAATCTTCAGACTCTAAAAATGACAAAGGTCTACACTTTAACTTTGAGACACTGGAAAAAAAAAAGAATAGCATGCAGTTATATAAGTGAACGTATGCTGTGGCTATCTTTTTAACTTTGGTGTATACTTAACACAGTTTTCATTAGAAGTTGTTATTCAATGATAGTATACCTTGCAAATTAATGCCTTTCTAAACTGAGAAAATTTTGTATTTCCAAATCAATCAGGGCAACTGTCCTACCCCAAATAGGGCATTTCTCCCCTTATTCTGCCTGCTCCTGGGGTCTAGACTCCAGGAATTAGCATCGGGTTTGTTGCTGTTCTTGTTTCAGTCACTAAGTCATGTCTGACTCTTTACAACCCCACAGACTATATAGCCTGCCAGGTTCCTCGGTCCATGGAATTCTTCAGGCAAGAATACTGGAGTGGGAGTGGGTTGCCATTTCCTTCTCCAGGAGATCTTTCTGACCCAGGGATCGAACGATTGTCTCCTGCACTGTCAGGCAAAGAATTCTGTACCACTGAGCCACTAGGGAAGCAGAATCAGGGCTAGTGCTATGAATAATTACAAGTATTGCCTTCTCTTTCAAGTCTTGTGTTGGACACAGCAGGAAAGGGTTAACTCGGGCCCTGGCCGTTCAAACCCTGCACATTCCCAGGAAAAGTCTGTCTTTAGGACTGGCCCTTGGCCAGTTCCTAGGAAATGAGCTTGGAGCCCTTGGAATGAATCTTCTACCTGACAAAGATGTTCCTGTAGGCCTGTGGTCTTGGATTTGCTCAGACAGTTATGCCAACAAATGTTTTTTTGCTTTGTGGCTGGAATTTAAATAGCTGAGGTCAGTCACAAAGGGGCATCATGCCTGTGTGCTTAGTTGCTTAGTCGTGTCCAACTCTTTTGAGACCCCAGGCTCCTCTGTCCGTGGCAAAAATACTGGAGTGAGTTGCCATGACTTCCCCATCATGCCTGTGACTGACCCCTAATAAAAGCTCTGGACACCAAGACTCAGGGGAATTTCACTGGTTGGCAATACCCTGCATGTGTTATCACACATCATGGTGGGGAAGAGCAAACGTGTCCATGTGACGCTACTGACCAGACACTTGGGAACTTGTGCTGGTTTCTCTTGGACTTTGCCCAGAGAGCCTGGGCCCTTTGTTGATTTTAATCTGTATCCTTTTGTTAGAATAAAATATAACAGTGAGTTTAACAGCTTTTGAGTCCTATTATTCCTTCTAGGAAACCACAAAGCCGAAGAACAGTCTTCAGGTCTCCCTATCAAACTTACTGGGCTTCCCTGCTGGTTCAGATGGTAAAGAATCTGCCTGCCAATGCCGCAGACCCAAGTTTGGAGCCCCAGGTCATGAAAACCCCCTGGACAAGGAAATGGTAACCCACTCCAGTATTCTCGCCCGCGATATCCCATGGACAGAGGAGCCTGGCAAGCTACAGTCCAAGGGGTCGGGGTCGCAAAAAATCAGACACGACTGAACAACTAACAACACACTTTTCCAAACCTATTATGTAGTTCAGTCCTCCAAACCCTGCAGTATAACTACTGCCATTTCATAGATGATAAAATCCAGACTTTGAGAAGTTAGTTCATTTAACTGGTTGATTAAAATAATCCAAATTAATGGTGCTATACCATGCTGTAATGTTACAGGTTATAAAGAATTGTGAAATAACTATCAGTTAACCTACATTTGCAGTATTTTCTTCAAAAAACATAAAATACAATTTCATACTCTCTGAATATTTAGACTAAAATTAATTTGTAAACACAGTAAAACTTATAATCATTAAGAACTTTATGTATGTTTGTGGTGGTTCTAAAAGCTATAATGTGGTACCAAAACTTTTAAAGATTATATGAGACTCCTTGCTTACCTATCCCTCCCCACTAAAAAAAATTTTTCAAAGTAATTCAATTCTCTGTGCCTCCAATCTTTGAGAACCATATGCGGACGTGTGTATGTGAGAGAATGAAATAGGCAGCTTATTTTCTTAATGTCTGCAAATGTACTTCAGAATGTTATCTTTGTATGTTGAGGGGGAAAGCTTAAAATGCACTGTCATTTCAGGGTTTTGCAGGTTTGTGCATATGTGCATGTGTGTGCAAGAGAGAAATGTTTCAAAAATACGTTGTTTAAGTTCAGTATTCAGCCACAGAAATACCTGATAGCACCAAGTTCTACTTGGTTTTGAGAAATGCGCTGGCATTATCAATATTGGATTTCTATGGTGACTAAGGGCTTTTCTGGAGGCTCTGATGGTAAAGAATCCGCCTCCAATGAGGGAGACCTAGGTTCAATCCCTAGGGTGGAAGATCCCCTGAAAGAGGGCATGGCAACCCACTCCAATAATTCTTGCCCGGAGAATCCCCATGGACACAGGAGCCTGGCGGGCTACAGTCCATAGTGTCGCAAAGAGTCGGACACGACTGAGCGACTAAACACAATACAGCACATGGTGACTAAAATTCTGGAGGCAAAGAAAATCTGTAATAGTTACTGATATCTCCTGGAATACAAAATACTTATTATTTAATATAGTTTTATAATTTCTATTTGAATAAAACTGATTTCTAATTTAAAACTGATTTCCTTTTACAAAATTAGCTAAATGCTAAAACCATAACACAGGTTACCCATTTCAGTTTTGTGCCAAGACACTTTTATTTAGTAAAACTAAATAGCTAATTTTATACTTTCCTGATTTAAATTTATATACCTGTATAATACAAAAAGAAATCCTTAAACTTTCTATAGATCTGAATCATAAGTTGGAAAAGTTTTGGCAAGTACCTGCTTTTTTTACCCCTGGCAATTTTTTTAAACAGACTTTTTGTTTTAGAGCAGTTTTAGATTCACAGCAAAACTGAGCAGAATATAGAGATTCCTCATGAAAAGTGTGTGAAAGTGTTAGTCACTCAGTCACTGCCTGACTCTTTGCAACCCCATAGACTGTAGCCCACCAGGCTCCTCTGTCTATGGGATTCTCCAGGCAAGAATACTGGAGTGGGTAGCCATCCCCTTCTCCAGAGGATCTTTCTGACCGGAGAATCAAACCTGAGTCTCCTGCATCGCAGATGGATTCTTTACCATGTGAGCCACCAGGGAAGTCCAAACACCCTTGACACTCGACACAAGCACTGCCTCTCCCATCACCAACATTCCCCACCAGAGCAGTATATTTATCACTAACGAGGAACGTATACTACACATCAATATTATCCAGAATCTACAGTTTATTTTTAGGGTTCACTCTGCATGTTGTACATTTTATGGATTTACAAAAATGCACAGTGACATATATGCACTCATACAGTATCACATGGAACAGTTTCAATATCCTAAAAATTCTCTGTTCTACGTATTTCGCCATTCCTTCTCCTTTAACTCCCGGCAACCACTGATCCTTTTACTATCTCCATGCTTTTGTCTCTTCCAGAACGTCATGTAGTTGGAACCACACAGTACACAGCCCTTGAGATCGGCTTTTTTTACTTAGCAGAATGCACTTAAGTTTCCTCCACGTCTTTTTGTTTTGGATCTCTCTGGTGGTTCAGACGGTAAAGCAACTGCCTATAATGCAGGAGACCTGGGTTCAGTCCCCAGGTCGGAAAGATCTCCTGGAGAAGGAAATGGCAACCCACTCCAGTATTCTCGCCTGGAAAATCCCATAGACGGAGGAGCCTGGTAGGCTACAGTCTATGGGGTCACAAAGAGTCGGACATGACTGAGCAACTTCACTTCGTGTCTTTTTATGGCCTGATAGCTCGTTTCTTTTTAGCACTAAAAAACAATCCATGTCTGGATATACCACTGTTTACTTATCCATCCACCATCTGAAGGACATGTTGGTTATATCCAGGATTTGACCCTTTTGAGTAAAATTGCTGCAAACATCATGTGCAGATTTTCATGTGGACATTCATTTTTCAAATCTTTTGGGTAACTACCAACGAGTGTGACTGCTGAATCACAGGTCAGAGTAGGTTTAGTTTTACAAGCAACTATCTATGTAAGCAGTCTTCCAAAGTGGTTGGACATACACTTGGCTTTCCCACCAGCAGTTCCTATCGCTCCATATCTCCAACAGCATTTGTGCTTTCAGTGATCTGGATATTGGCCGTTCTAATAGCTGTGAAGTATTAAGCACCTGAATTCTGATTTCAAAGTACATTTGAAATGTAACATTTCCCAGAATAATCCAAAGACTGAAAAATGTCAACATTTCTTTTAAAAAACTTTTTTATGAAACTATTGCCCTAAGTAGATTTTTCCCTATCAATTACTTACAGCTAGAAAGAATTTTTTATATATTGGACATCGAGAATTGATACTGGAAATTTTAAATTAATGACATAGGAAGTCAACACAGAAAGCGCAAATGAAATCAAACTAGTATGATTTCAAAAAATTAAGTTCAAAAGCTTTCTTGGCCAAAGTTTCATCAGTGGGGGGATAAACTCAGTGAAGAATATGCAATTCTGATTGAAATCATTTAATTGAAACTCACTGAATTTACTGTTCTAGGCTAGTTTTCCCAGAAGGATCGGCTGATCCAAGAAGAATCAAGAAAGAATGTGGCTCGCAGTGAACTATTCAAACATCTTTCTTCGTTAGCTAAAAATGAAATGGCAACCCACTCCAGTATTCCTGCCTAGGAAATCCCACGGATAGAGGAGCCTGGCGGGCTATAGTCCATGGGGTAGCAAGCGTCAGACAGGACAAAGCAACTAAACCACCACCACCAATCACTATAGACATCATATCAAATTCTGTAGTAATAATAAAGCGATGACTGCTTTTCAGCTGGAGGGCCTGTATTTTTCCTGCTGCATATCTAGCTGTGGTGCATTTTAATGAGAAAGGATGACTGCACCAGCTTTTATCCAGGAAGCAGATTTTAGCCTTCTGCTTAGGTCTCCCACATGCTAATATGGATGACTTTGTTCCGAAGAAGATCACTGATACAAATACATGTAGGTGAATAAATGTATTGTCACAGTTACAAATTCAATGTTAACATTTTACACACTAACTTCCAAGTGAGAAACCTAGAACTAGATTCTCAGTATGTGTGAGGTTCCACTGAATCACAACAGTAGTTAGTACAGAAAAAAACATCTAATGTTAACATGAATCACTCTGAATACAGAACACTCTGAATACTCTGACCCTCTGTCCCCAGGAGTGCACTTTAAAGCAGACAATTCATTCTCCACACATATGTTAGCACAAGTAACGTGTGCATGCTAAGTCATTTCAATTGTGTCCAAGTCTTCACGACCCTATGGACTGTAGCTTGCCAGGCTCCTGTATCCATGGGATTCTATAAGCAAGAATACTGGAGTGGGCTGCCATGCCCTCCTCCAGGAGATTGTCCTGACCCAGGGATTGAATCCTTGTCTCCGGCATCTCCTAAATTGGCAGGTGGATTCTTTACCACAAGCGCCACCTGGGAAGCCCAAAGTAATGTGTGGCTGCCTGAAGTTTAACGACTAATGCTCTTTAAAGAAGAGAGAGTTTATTTCCAGGCTAGTGTTGAAAAAATTCTGAGAAATGTTTGAAAACTCCTTCAAGTAATTTTCTCATATAGTCACTGGGAGGAAAATGATTTTACAAAATAGATACCTTCATTGATTTATTAAATGTAATTTGTCAAAGAAATGAAACATTTAGATAAATTCTAGTCTTCTCTCACCACCAACTTCTCCCAAAATATATATTCCATCAAAGATGGCTCACTAAGAAGCTCTACTGCAGTCAGAGTGGCAGAATCTAAGAGGACATAACGAGTCCTTCTGCTGCACAGGATCATTATCTACCTCTAACGCGTCCTTAAAAGGCTGACTTTTAATCATGTGCCAGAGAGGGCCCTGCTAACTTCAGTGCTTTCATAAAGAAGAATAGATGAGAGCTCTCATTATAAATGACTTCAATACAACCAAGGAGAGAGTGAGCAGCCCAGAAAAAGAAGTCCTCATGTAGAAATGTTGGTGGCATGAAATGCCAAGTGCCTTTAACTAAGACTTTCCCTGTCATAAAGCAAATTCTGTAAAAATGACTGCAAATAAATTCTTTGGGGCTCAGTGTGAATCGGCAATTTCCATTTATATTATACTGTTGTTTACTCAAAAACTTTTTAATGAATAGGACTCAGAGTTTGCCAAAGTGTTTTCCACAAAACAGCTCTCTTGAGATGTTCCAGATCTGTAATCAAATAAGTCTGAAAAACCCTGAATAGTTAATTCACCTCTTGGGTATGCATAATGCACACTAATATATAAAAGCCTCTAAGAAGACAACCATTAAAATTTTTTAATATTGTTTAACTAAGCATTTCCCAGACATATTTGGCTACATATCTAACAGCTAATTAAACAGTTTGGGAAATGCTACCACATAGGAAAAATATTATCATTTAAGAAATATTAGGAAATACTATACTCTGGGCACTATGCTAAAACGAGTTCTAGTTCTTAAAGTACTGATTTTATTTGTGTGACTTATTTTATTCAACTTATTATTATTTCTTTTATACAGCTCTATCCTTAATAGTATTTTGGTCTGTTGTTTTCCAATTTTGCCTGATTTTTTTTTCTGCATAGATATGAAAGTCTAGCAAATGTAAACTAGTTATATTAGTCTCTGGCTCAATTCTCTACTTCAAACACAGGAAATATTTTACAACTAAATCTTGGCTAATAACAACCTGTATTTGTTTTTTAAACAAAACAGTGATGAAAATGCAAATAACTACAGCACTTCAGAGTTGGTTAACAAATCCTAAGAATACTTTCAGGCCATTGGGAAGGTCTTTCCAACCTACATTTCAAAATGTTCAGAAAGAAGCTATCTTGGTTGCTAATTTCAGTATAAGGAAAAATGATCTGACTGCTCAAAGGCTTATGTGAATGTCTTCCTTTTAAATTTAACACTGAATCATTTGCATCCTCCATTTAATACCAAGAAGGTGTCAGCCACAAACCGGATGTCACCAAGATGCAAATAAACTACAAATGAGACCAGCTGTTGTTATTCAGTATAGGGACTGATCTATTTATTTTCTCATCCCACCCACCCTCCTCAGGTTTCATTTTTGTCTTCTCAATCTCAACTTGTTCCACTCGGGGTCTCCCTCTATCCTCTTCTGTGTGAACACATTACATATTTTCACAGACATGCCACTTGTGGTCAAAGGAAAGATGAAATCAATCAGTCTTTGTGATAATAAAAACCATGATCTTGATAGCCAAACCAAGAATATTATGCAACACAGATGTTATCTATCAATAAACCTTGAAGAGCCATATATGCTTAATGCACTGAGTTCATACAAACTGTTGCTAATTAGAGAGATGAGGTCAATAAATAAACAGCAGTGAGTTAGCATTTGGAAGGCTGAGAAACATATATGAATGGATGGGAAAGGTCACTTTTGAGAGTCAAGAATGGGAATTAAATTTAATCTGGAGAAAATCTTGGTTGCATTTGAAAGCTTCTGAGCAGGTAAGTGCTTTGATTAAATACATAGTTAAAGAGTTCAGGTATAAATGAACTGGATGGGTGAGTAGCTGTTAATCGAGTATTTTAAGTCACTTGGTTCAAAGTGACTGACCTAAGTCAGGGTTATCAGGACCCAGACCAAGTGTAGACATGGGGAGCGATGAAGGTGCCAACAATGATTTCAAAGTAAGAGCTGGTGGAGCTTAGAAGGTGAAGAAGGTGGGATACATGAAACCTGAGACCGAGGTTCCCCACACCAGGCTCAAATGATGTCAAGCTGACCAGGGGAAAGGCTGGGAAGAGAAGCTTCTTCAAAGGAGGAAATGTTTCCATGTGTTGGGTTGAACTGCCCAGCAATGAAGTGAGATAACTGAACAGAAAACCTGAAGTATGATCACAATAAGACAAGAATGACAAGTTTTATTAATAAAAACATATTTTGATTAGTCTTTCCTGGGGGCACATGGGAGACAGGATTGCAGAAATTTAGAGAATGAAAAAAAGAAAGATTACGTATCAATAACTTGATTAAAATTCCATACTAAGTCAGTGACAGCTGTCCTAGAGCAATACTTATCTATTACAGCACAACCCATCCAAAAGCAAATGTGTGCAGAGAATTACAAAATATTTTTCAGACTGATGAAATTTCACTTTTATGCCTTTTTTTTTTTCTTTTTTCCCCAATGCTGCAGAAAGAGATGATGGGGAATTTAAATTAGATGGGCCCAATATTTGCACAAGAATTCCACAGTCTATGTAGATAAGTTTCCTACCATTACTGCTTAGCGTTGGGCTCGGGCACTTGCCCTGTCAAGCAATAGATTTTCAGTACTGCCCCTGGCAGACATTCTACCAGCAAAAGCAATCCCTGCCCAGGCCCAAACATTCCCAGCTATTCTAGTCAGGCCAGTTCAACCCATGCCCCTTAAAACCTCACAAAAACACTGACTTATACTGCAGTATATCCCTACTCAGCTTCTTACTAACCATAAACTATTTAAACTACCCAACAGTTTCTTTAGCTATAAAATGTACAACAGCTGACAAAATACCTATTGGTCTTCTTTGTTGCAAATACAGGATGTAAGGTAGGTGAGACCATGCCCAATAAATATCATTAGCAGTATTATTTTAATCCATGAAATAAATGGAGTTTAATTTTTTTTAATATATAAGGTACAATAAACTTGTGTTAAATTGGTGGTTACTTTAGGTCAATGGTTTTAAAACTCATTTACCAATGAAACATTTTTCAAAGAAAATGTTATACCGGAACAGAAAAAGCTAGATAGAGCAGCTGTAATTTACAAAGGGATGTGAAAGCCTGGCTCTCACTCATTCAGCTTCCTTCACACTCCCTTCCACCAGTCACCCCAAACCTCCAAGGCAGGTTCCCAGGGCTCCAGCAAACACACTTTTAAAAAAAATATCATTTTGGGTAATAATTGATATAATCAAAAATTATGGAAAACAGGTCCCCATTGGTAAGAGAAGCATTCTAATTTTTTTTATTTTTTTTAAAAATGATCATTCTTTTCATTCTGACACCTTCAGGAGCTCTTGAAGGTTTCAAAATAATTACATATTCCAAAATTTTAGTGTACTTTTTGCATAGTGAAAATTGATGAGTCTTTTTTGAGATGCTGGAATTACTTCTCCACCCTCCCAGTTCCCCAACTCCTGCACACATGTACACACCTCCTTTCTAGGAAACTCAAAAGAAAACAAATGCACTTTAGCAATCAACTGGATTGCCTCTTTCCATAGCATCCCATCAGTAAAGGACTGTGCAATGGGAGCCCCAGCAGATTAGGATCCCCAGAAGATGTGGTTGACCACCAGAGTGGTGTTGATTTTTGTAACTGAAATAAATACTCTGAAAAAAACAAACTCTCCAGTGTACCACAGCCCCCATAACTCTCTATTATCCTAAAAAACTGCATTATCTGTCTTCTGGAAACATTTGAACAAGTCAGATAATAGGGCTTATAACTTGAGTAAGCAACTTCTGGATTCATAAGAAATTCCATTCCTCAGTGATATCACCAGATTGGGGGCTTTTTGAACTATCTGAGTATCCCTATACCTGGTTATTTGGGTTAGGAAATTGCTTTCCACCAGCCAGAAGACCTGTCAATCTGGGACTTACTTCCCTGATGGGGCAGTGGATAAGAATCCACCTGCCAATGAAGCGGTCACCCGTGTGATCCCTGGCCCAGGAAGTTCCCACATGCTGCAGAGCAACTAACCCCAGTGCACTCTAGAGCCCAGGAGCCCCAACTCCTGAGGCTGCACGCTGCAACTACTGAAGTCTGTGCACCTAGAGCCTGTTCAGGACAAGACAAGCCACGCAGTGAGAAACCTGTGCACCTCAAGGACGCGTGGCCCCACGCTCACTGCAACTAGACAAAGTCTAGGCAAAGGAATGTACACCCGGCACAGCCAAAAATAAAATTACTTACTTCAAAAAAGTAAAGCTGCGGACACACAATAAAGGGTGTAAACTCACAGGCAACTCTGAACATTCCACCAAACATTAAATTTCTAATTTATTAATAATTTGTAAAATAAATATTAGATTTCTTATCATGCACACTCCTTGACTGGAAAATTCCTAATTCAATTAAGTATTTCTTTACTCTCATATCCTTTCTAAAAGAAAGACATTAATGTTATATTCTTGGGTGAAAAACAGTGAGGTCTCGAGAGGATAACAACAGTCTTTGGATGTGTACATTTTATATGCAGACAGACACAGAAAAATTCTGAGAGAATAAATGCTAATGTTAATAGAAGACGGAGAAATCATGTGGTTTTTAATTTAATTTTATTTTTGACATCTCTTTTTCCATTTTCTTTTCTTAAACAATCAACATTTAAAACCTCAGGTATATCTTCACAATACCTTCCTTGCTAAAAGCTCAGTCAGGGAATCCTACCAGGGTCCATGACCAGGCTCCTTCAGGGCTCCCCCTACTCTCTATCTTTAACCTCTGGCCCCAAGTACTCAGCCTGCTTCCCCAGCCTCTCAGCAGCTGTCCCCACTCATTTGGCCCCTTCTGTTTCTTCTACCACTGACTGTACAACTAACTGCAAGTGAGGTGAAGGACAAGAGCCCCAAATCTCTGGTCTTAAGTTTACTACCAACCATAAGGGAGAAAGAAAAAAGTAAACAAACAGCATGACAAAGTATAGGGAAGGAGTGAATTTGCATCAGCTTACAAACTGTATACAATTGAGGCTCCTGGTTTATAGTTTTTAGCACACCCGTGAAATTGCGAGGCAGCATTCGGGAGGAGCCCACAGCAGGCCCAGGACTACCAACGACTGTGGAGTTCTTCCCAGGAGGCCAGGAATCAGAAGCATTGTAAGGATCAGTGCTACAATGAATTAACCTTGCCCAATATATATATACCCCAAGTTTTCAAGCATATGTAGATTGCATTAATAATCAATTCTTAACATTTAACACTTCTTTTCTCATTGTTTCTCAATCAAATGATGCAAAAACTACAACTCTCAGGTAAACGGCTGCATCATTTTTTTGATGTTCAAGAGTCTCAAGAGATTGTTCAAAGAGGCTGGGAACACTAGTGTATAGAAAAGAGGCCAGGTCTCAGAAGTGTGACAGAACTGGCTTTACGTGGAAGCTCCGTCATTAACTGAGGAAATCTGAGCCGGTTCTCTAAACTCTCTGAGCCTCAAGTTTCCAAATACAAAGCTGGGGATAATAATAATTCCATGAATCTTCCCACGAGGGAAAAGCAAGTGAACAAAGTCTTCTAGCTGACTATCTGCTCCCCTTCAAACCTCACCTGAAGTCCACACAGATAGAAGGGCAAATGTAAAAGGCACTCTGCCCCTCTCACAACCTCTAAATGAAAGGCCAACCTACTAGGCCGATGGCCAGCCCTGACACGCTGGCCTCTTGGCATGTCCTCTTATCCACAGAAACACACACACACACAAAATTATATGAAAAAAAATTTTCAGTATTATTTCTTTTTTGAAGAGTAACATATAAAATCAACTTCTGCCTCAGAACAAAGTGTAACTATTCTTGGACAGTGTCAGAGAGGAAACAGTAGATTAAGTTTTATATATAACCTGAAACTGAAAATTATTTTTGAAATCATTTCTTGAACATAAATGTTTTCAATGGTTTAGATGAAATGATAGCACAGTATAATTCAAGATAAACATGGACTATCTCTCCAGAAGATCTCCACCTTCCTTTAATCAGGAAAATAAGTCTAGTTTACAGGAAATGACTGAGCACCAAGGAACTGATGCTTTCACATTGTGGTGCTGGAAAAGACTCTTGAGAGTCTCTTGGACAGCAAGGAGATCAAACCCAGTCAGTCCAAAGGGAATCAACTCTGAATACTCATTGGAAGGATTTATGCTGAAGTTGGAGCTCTAATACTCTGGCCATCTAATGTGAAGAGCCAACTCATTGGAAAAAAACCTTGATGCGGGGAAATAGTGAAGGCAGGAGGAGACAGGGGTGACAGAGGATGAGATGGCTGGATGGCATCACCAACTTAACCAACATGAGTCTGATAGTGAAGGACAGGGAAGCCTGGCAAGCTGCAATCCATGGGGTCGAAAAGAATTGGACACGACTTGGGAACTGAACAACAACAATCCAAAATGACACTATCAACTGAATATAGTAAGTCGATAAGCATTTTAAATCAAAGCAAAGGATTATTTCATTTTTAAATACCTGATGACACACAGCAATGAGAAATACTAACAAGTATCAAATTCTAATATAGACAATGTAGTTCATGCAAACAATTTTTTTTCTTTCAGAAAATTTATTTTCTGCCATTAGCTACAAACCCATAAAGGGGTAATATTAAAGGTATTATTATTACAGTACTAAAACAATCTTTTATACGTTGGTTTATAGAGCAAGCTTTTGGAAGGACAAAGCAATCACAGCAACAATTCACAACAGTCTTTAAAAAGCAGACTATTCCACATTACAAATGCAAGTGAACTGTTATTTAAATCAGGAAGCAAGGAAAAAACTATCCTTTAGGAGGATAACATAGATGAGGAAACATCTCTTACTTTACGAGCAGCCATGGTGTTTTCTTACTTTACGAGCAGCCATGGTGTTTGTTCCTACACTGAAAACTGATGTTATCGCAATTATCCATCCCAATCTCCAGGCCTTGCTCCTGGAGGCAGTTATAACTTCTCCACCTCTTACTGTGTTAACACTAGTTCAGTAGTTTCCTGATAAAGAATCTTACTGCAAACAGATCTTAGTGATTAACTGTAAGGTTCATCCCCTTCTTGTACAGATAAGTAAACTGAGGCCAAAACAAGTATCTTACTGTTAATAATAAAGCTAATTAGTTGAAAAGCCTACCCAGGGCTTTCCCAGTCCACACCTCTCATGAGAACCACAATTGTGAAACAGACAACTCAAGCAGGTATCAACCCAGAAGCATAGGAAATGTTTTCAGTGGGCTGCATAGCATAATTTTAACTATTAAAACAATTCAAGCGATTATTAGTCATACACCAGCATCCTTCAGATAGTAAGTGTAGGAACAGTGCTAATTTGCCTGAATCTCTTCTAATATATTCTTTTTATTCAAAAGCAACAGTACAATGGAAAATTTAGAAATATTGTCATTTTAATAAAGTCCATACTACATATGCTATATTTTCAACTAGTAAATCAAATCAATATACCAATCCTGACAGTTAGGTACATTGTGCCTATGGGAAATGTGATAACTATTTCAATGCAAGCTTTTTTGAAATGTACACTGCAACACAAATCCTAAGCATTTTTAAGATTCACATTAATTCCAAGCTTTTTAAAAATGTATTTACAGAAGAAAGCT
Source organism: Bos taurus (assembly GCF_002263795.3). Lineage (NCBI taxonomy): Eukaryota > Metazoa > Chordata > Mammalia > Artiodactyla > Bovidae > Bos > Bos taurus. Next base: position 28,492,410 of record NC_037347.1, read on the forward strand.
TCTTTTGCAATTTATATGTTCCTAAATGTTTCCATTAGCTAAAAGATATTTTGGAATATGATCAAACAGTATTGAATATCAGGTTCTAACAGCAAAGCTACATCTCTGACAGTTCTCAGATGTGGCCACTGCTTTAAACCACTGTGTCCCCAAAGGTCTATCAGGGTAAAAATTCTACCTTAACAAGTGAAGACAGCATGGCATATTTAATGGTTTAATTTCATCTCTAAGTGGTAAACACAAAATTGGATTTGGGCTTACTTCACACTGCTAACAACTTAGTATTAACATATGCATCTCTCATTCTTCCTCCTCCAGAAAGAAGTTTACACATTCCAGCTACATATAACTTCCAAATTCTTTCTATGAAAACCAAAATAGGACTCCTTTTATAAAAAAAAAAAAAGATGGAGAATTGGCAGACTACATGTTTATGGTAACCTACAAAAAAACATAGAAATGTGCAGCCCCAGCTCACCAGAAAAATCACATGTGACCAAACTATTCTGTGACATCTTATGTCTTTTATGCCCAATATTCTGGTTTTGCATTCGCCTATGTCAAACCCTAAAGGCTCAAGAGCTAGGTACTACTGTAGAACATCTTTAGCACGAAGAGTGTGAGAGCTCTGTTGTTGGCCCGTGGCGTGATCTTAGAAACACATGAATCAAACCTATTTATTTCCCCTCTGCTATTTAAAATCGAGAGACCTCAGGCTTGGGACGTGGCTAAACGACAACAAAAAGAGAAGAAGAAAAAAACACCCGAACACGGAACACGCTAAGAACAAAGGAAACACCAGCTTGTGAACAGGAAATGAAGCAACTCTATACACATAAATACCTTTTGGGGCCGCCAACGTAGGTGAAAGTAAAGGTGGAGTCTGAGTATCTGAAATCTGAAACGAAAAGTCTTGTTAAAAGCTACCCCCTGGAATGGATTTTTAACCCTCGTCCTGACTCGGACCCCTTATTTATTTGATAGAGCCAAGGGGAGGCCTGGCTGGGCGGGAGGCGAGAGCTGGAGAACCCCGAGTTCCCCTCTCCGAGCGGTGCCGGAGGGGATGCTGCGCACCCCGAGCCGGGTGCCGCGCGTGGCCGCCCCCCGCAACAAGTGCCGGGTGCCATGGCAACGGCGGGAATTTCCCGGTCCGGGCTGCCGGAAGCGGCCCCCGCTGAGCTGTCGGCTCGGGGAGCAAAATCCTGTCCCCCTCCAGGGGGAGCAAAATGGACGAAAGACGACCCCCAAGCAGAGGCTCGGGGCGCCTTAGGGACCTAGGGCATCTCTCCTTTTTCCGGGGCATGACATTGCCAGTCGAAGGTACTAGAGGGAGCCGAAGCGACCGGAGATCGGCCCAACGCTGCCCACCGTGGGGGGGGGGGGGGGGGGGGCCTCGGCGCCCGGCGCAGCCAGCCAGCGCCGCGCAGCGCAGCGAGCTCCTTTCCTGGCTGCCGCCGCTCAGCCCATTGCGCAAACCCGGCGGGTCCTATCAGCCGCCTGGGTTGCTGCTGCTGAAACCCCGGAGGCGGGATCGGACGCTCCAGGCGTCCACAGGGGACTAAAAATACCATGCACGGCTCCTTGCCTAGACCCCTGCTCGGGGCCACCAGGGTTCTGTCCCCAAAGCTGGTGACCGCCCCAGACCGGGGGGAGGGGAGAAGGAGAGAGGCTGTTGCCCCCTCCCCCTTTTGGCTCCCGCTCCCGCTGCAGCAGCTGTTGCCAAATGAACCCCAGAATGGGGATGTGCAACCCACCCCCCATCCCCAGCCACACACATCGCGGCCAGAAAACTGGGCAGGGGGGTGACGGGCGGACAGAGGAAGCTGGCGCTGGGTCCGAGGCTCTGGAAAGGCGAGAACTCACCTGCAAACAGGCAGTCCTTCTCGGCTCTGGACTTCTGGATCACGACGTCGATATCCTTCTGAATTCGCTCTTGCCTTGAACACATCCCCATTAAATAAATCCCTGGAAAAGAAGCAGCCGCTATTTTCCACCCCACCCCACCCCCTCGCACGCTTCCAGCTTTCGTAAATATTCAGTTAAAAATGAAACCTCTGGCCGAGGCAGGGGCTGAAGGCGAAGTGGTTTCGGAAGTGATCCCGGGTGAGAGAGGAGGCGGTGGTGGCGGAGGAGGAGGCGGGGGAGGTCGGCTTTGCATTCCCAGATGTGACCGCCCAGCTGCTGCTCGCCGCTGCTGGATTCCAATTTCTTCCCCTCCTGACAATGGATGGTGATGACACCGACTCTCACTTTCTCCCTCCCCCCGCCAAGACCAACGGCCGTGGGGGGGCCGAGGGTGCTGGAGACGGCCGGAGAGCGATCACCGGCCGGGCGGCGGGCGCCGGCGAGGGGCGAGCCCCGCTCCGCCTCACGCGCGCACACCCCTCGCGGCCCGCACGCCGGCCTTCCACACCCGCGCACACTCGCGCCCGCGGGCGGCGGCGGCCGTGCCGAAGCTGCTGCAGCGCCGCCGGCCGCCGACCCTCCCGCGCCCGCCGCCCAGTCACCCGGTCCCGGCCGCCCGGGCTTCGCTAGTATCCCCGCCGGCAGAGCGCAGGCTGGATTCCCCAGGCCAGCCGCCGCTCGCGCCGGGGGCTGAGTGGGAATGTCGGTAGTGAAGACTCCCTGGGGCTCCTAGCCCGTCCCCCGCCCCCCTCTTCGCGCTTCCACCACTTTTATGAATTCGACTCCACTTTCGGAAGGAATTATGAGTCATATGGAAAACCCAAACCCGAGTGGCTGGAAGGGGGGAAGAGGGGCAAAGCGAAATCGTTCAAAATGGGAAATAAATAAATAAAACGAACAAACCCTTCCTTGTTGTCACATCAGGCAAGATGGAAAAAGCCTTGAAATGACTCCAGACGTACACCCTCCCGTGCCTACACTGCCAGAGTGTTTTCTCCCGGATAAAAGTAGTACAGCCCTTCTGGAGCGCCCTTTAGGAAACACAACCCCTTTTGAGAGACTTCTTCCACTTGCAGAGACTCACCCGTTCTGCTCTGCTCGGTCTTTCCGTCCATGAAAAATTGGCAGAATCAACTGGCACGTGCCAGGGTCTCCGTCAAGGATGGATATCTGTTTGGCTTGTTGTTTAATGCCACCCTTTTGCCAGTCAGTCAAGAGAAAGCTGCTACAATCCTGTTGTCTTGCCTAGAACTGAGATAGTGCTCTGAGCCTCACTTTCTGTTCTGCCTGAGGACAACTTGGGCCGAGGTAGCTGCCCTGCCTCTGTACTGCCATGTGCCCTAGGACGGGCTTGTTAATCTTTTCTCCGCTGGGACGGCTTCCCTGAGCAGTGCATGTCTCGCCTGGTTCTGCATCCCCAGTGCCTGGTGCAGTGCCTGGAATATAACGGGGAGGCGAAAATGCTTGCTGTCTGAATGCATGAATGAGTTCAGCCTCTTTATAGATAGTCCAGCTTCAATGTGCTTCCTTATCACTATGAGTACCCAAGAGTTGTCAAACTGGCTCAGACCCTTAATCAGTTCAGTTCTGATGCTGACAGTGACTATGTGCTCTTTAGGAGAATTAGGAATGGCTGTGATCCCTTATGGAGTCTTTAGATTCTAGAGAGAAAAGCATCCAGAGATCATATGCCCCAACTCCTCTGTCTTGCAGAAAGAAAACACAAAATGATTTGTTGTACAGCCTGGAATACATCACATTCATTGTGAATTATAAGAGGAAACGTTCATCTGCATTACTTGGACCACTGCAGTCTTCGAGTAGAGGCTCATCTGCTGCTCACCCTTCCTGAAATGCTTCTTGACTAGGGCAGGACAGGTTCAAGTCTTTCCTGGTCATGTTGCTTTGTACAGGCCCCTTGGCTGCCAAAAGCACTTTCTTCTCTTTCTCCTAACACTGGGTATCATGAACACTTCCTCCTGCCGTCCTGTGCTCTAAATTCCCGAAAAACTTAAAATCTATGAGCTCACAAGAGATAATTTTATAGTTGTCTATCCATCAAGCTTGTGTTCCCAAAGTAGTACTCTTTCCACAAATAAATTTGAAATCGTTTTAAAGGCATGGAATGTTTTGCCCTGGATCACCTCCTGGTTTACTACTCACTCCATAAAATAGGCCTTCTTGTGATTTGCCCTACATTTTTTTTTTTTTTTTCAGGCTTTACAGGCTGCCGTGTTTTGGTTAAACAAAGCTAACCTCACTCTGTTCATGCCCTGAAGGTGCAGTATATTTAAATATTTTTAAATTTTAAGGGATAAGGAAAAAAAAACTTTTCTATCTGCATTTCTACAAGATAAGTTTCTCTAATAAAAACTTCCAAGCCATCAATATTGCTAAGCTAGATCTTTATGACATGGTGCTTTCAAACTCAGCTCACAAGCCAGTGTCCTGCTTACCCCACCTCATCTCAGACTCTTATTTAAACATTTAGATTATTTGTGGTCTTATTAAAAACTATATTCACCTTTGAGATGAGGAGGTTATATCCCTACCTTAAACACTGTGCGTGCGCGCGCGCACACACACACACACACACACACACACATGCCTTCAGGAACATAGTAAATAGCAGACCCTCAATCACTATGCTTTAAAAAGGAATCATTTTTTCACAATGAGAGACAATTTCTGTGACATGCTATAGTAATTGGACGTAATAATCTATGTGTTAGATGATAGAGTCTAGCCAAAAATGTTCCACTGGTTTATAAAAATGATCCCAAGCCAACCAATAGAATTTACTAGAAAAAAAAATGTAAATTCCTCACCTATGCTAAAATCTTCAACTGCAGAAGTGTAACATAATGGAAATGTGGCAGCAAGTTCAACGGTGTGATGTAGCTATTTATAACTCGCACTTATTCAGAACTTAGTAGCCCAGCCTGATACTGCTCTAAAAGTTTTACTTATGTTAACATTTAATTCACAATACCCCTCTAGGGACGCTATACTGTTATTCTTCATATTTGAGAAAAGAGGAGACTGAGGCACAAAAGGGTTCATTAGCTAAGGTGGGACCTGATGGGCAATGAACCTTTTCCTCTATCCAAATCTTTCAGCAGTTGAACTGAACTTTAAGGAAAATAAACGTTCAGAAGTCTCACTGCTGAGTAAACTGGCCCCACTAATGGCATCAGGCCAGGAGTTAGGCCAACAAGAAGTCCTATAATGGATTCTGAGGGCAGCCTGGAGCCTATGGCTTCTCAAAATAGCCTCTTCTAGTGGCAGTTATATTTCTCTTTCCTGCAGTGAACTTCCTTTCTCAAATGAATCCCAGCCCTCAGTAAAGTCTAAAGTAAAAGCGTGAGCTCTGCTATTCCATGGGGATTAAGAAAAGAGGTTGAGGGCAGGATTGTCAAAGACAACAGTACCCTTTCCCAAATGGTGTTATCAGTAGCAAATGCCCATGGGAATGCCCAGCAGACTTGGTCAACCATGGAAACAGCAGTGTGATAACTTGCCTTTGTGGTAGAATCAGAGTCAAAAAGGCAGAGGTTGAGTCTGAGGGGTTGCTATGGGAAGGGGTAACCAAGAACCTTAAGCTAGAGTGAGGAGGTGAGATTTTATCTGAGAGAAATGGGAAGCTACTGGAAGGAAGGCAACCTCAAAGCTCTTGCCAATTTTTAGGTTTATATAGGTTCTTCTTGCAATTGTTCTATAATGGAAACAAATCCATACAATTCAAATTCCTGCTAGCTAGCCCCAACTGGCCTGTTCTAAAATGAGGGGATTTGGACACTTCTTTATAAAGCAGCTGGTAGTTTTGCTTTGAGAGAAACTAATCATGCTATCTTAACTTCATCTTATTGATCTAACAACCAAAGTAGGGGCAAACCAAATTTGACCTTGAAAATGGAGAATTTTAGGTGGTATGATATGAAATTCACCTGAATTTGATCCTTACCACATTCCCTAAGTGAAGTGAAGTTGCTCAGTCATGTCTGACTCTTTGCGACCCCATGGACTGTAGCCTACCAGGGTCCTCCGTCCATGGGATTCTCCAGGCAAGAATACTGGAGTGGGTTGCCATTTCCTTCTCCAGGGGTTCTTCCCGACCCAGGGATTGAAGCTGGGTCTCCCACATTGCAGGCAGACGCTTTAACCTCTGAGCCACCACACTCCCTAACCTAAGGTCAAATAGAGCAGCACAGTGGTCATGTGGAGGTTTTATGGTCCTTCCTCAAAATCCTAGTGAATTTAACAAATACTGAGACTATAGCATGAAACCTGCACTGCTCTTTCTAGTTCCAAGGGTCTCTTTAACTTAGTCCCAATTGTCTTTCATTAAACTTTAATTCCTGTTTCTACTATAGATGCATCCACAGCCCTAGTTAGATTAGATTCATCACCATCCCATGCAAACTCATCCTTCTCAGCTTCCACTCAATCTTTATCTTAATTCTTTGATGTTGTTTGGTAGCTAAGTTATGTCCTACTTTTTCGTGACCCCATAGACTATATTCCACCAACTCCTCTGTCCATGGGATTTCCTAGGCAAGAATACTGGAGTGGGTTGCCATTTCCTTCTCCAGGGGTATCTTCCTGGCCCAGGGATCAAACCTGTGTCTCCTGCATTGGCAGGCAGATTTTTTACAGCCGAGCCACCAGGTACGCCCCGTCTTAATTCTACTTTCTTTAAATGCCTCTTCTTTGTTTATTTTTTAGACTGCATAAATACTGCATGAACATATTCTCAGTGCAAACCATTTAAGACATATTAAGTCTGAAAATTCCTATCTATCATAACCTGTAAGTCTACTCCTCATTCCAAAGGTAACTGGCATTAATAGTTGTAAAATAATCCTCCCATTCTTGTATTCATCTAGCCACACACAAATGTACATCTATTCATCGATTTATACATGTATATTCTAATTTAAAAGGAACCACACAATCCACATTGTTTTGCAGCTTGATTCTTCCGCTGGCTTGGAGAACTTAGTGCAAAGAGATCTAGCGCATTTTTTTTAGCTACTGCAGAGAATTTTATCGAATGGATGCACTGTCTTATATTTTAACCATGCCTCTGCAGTCATGATGGTCTTTTCAAAATGTTCTGTGATTAAAATAATTTGCAATAAATGCACATCTTTATGCAAATTTTCCACGATCTCTTTGGGATAGATTGTTAGAAGTGGATTGATTGAATCATAGGGAACTGGTGTTTTATTTGGTAGGTACAAGCAAATTGCTCTTAAACTATCTTGTTTTATACTCTGCCAACTCTTTTTGCAAATACCTAATTCTCTGCAACGTTTCCAACAATAGGCACTATCAATCTTTAAATCTTCTTCTAATTGGTTGGATGAAAAATATTCACCTTGTTTTTATTTGTATTTCCTTGATTATTAGTGAGGTTGGGCATTTTTTCAAATGCTTATTGGCAATTTATAGTCTTTTGAGTATATAAGTATAATTGAGTATGACTGCCTGTTGTAGTCTTTCTCTATTTTCCTATTGGTTTTTCTGGATTTTTATTCCTTTTTTCCTAAGAGTTTTTATGTCTTGTGGACAGCAACACCTTTTCTTTTATAGGCACTGTTTAGTTAGTAATTTTAGGTCTTTATTTATTAAAAATAATACAGATTTAAGCTAACTCCTTCAGACCACATACTCTTTTCTTCAAAAACGTCTGTTCTGATTTCTCCAACTCACTAATATTTCCTCTGCTCTAACTCCGCATTTCTAGATTGTAAGTTCCTTGAAGGCAGAAACTAGTTTTACTCAATTCAGTAACCACTGCAGAGCTTACAAAAGAGACTGTTTAAACTTAATGCACAGTAACTCAATGGATAATTATTGGATTGACTTGAAGCTTTAATTATTGTCTTTTATTGCTTTGCTTTAAGCTCTTTGAAATTTAGATTGCCCCTGTTACTTACGCTGTTTCTGTTGCTCATAAATAGCTCCTGGCACAGTGCTGAATGTATTGAAGCTGCTCAGTACAGATGTATTGATTAACTGATTTCACTTTGTTATGACCTTCAACATTTCATGCTTTCTTCTGAAAAAGAGAAGCATTTCCTCAAAAGCATCCCATGGGATATTAACTTTATATTATATAATGAGATTTCCCCCCAAGATGGCTCCAGATTCCAGTAAATTTGAGGGAAAGTGGATTACATAAAGTTAATTAGGTTTTTCTCTAATTAATGTTGAGTCTGTAATACACCTAACTAAGAGGAATACATGGCATTTCCAAGTAGTTTTAGATGACTGAACATTTGGGGTTTGTGTTTGTTTGTTGGCAGTGAACTGGGTTCTGTGTAATTACAATATTTTCTTAATTCAACTAAAAACTTCCCTTATACGTTCTTTCTCTTCTTTGTGATATCAACTGTGGAACAACTTTAACACTCATCCCACTGGACTTTAGAGTAAAACAGGATCAAATCCTGGCTCTCTAACTTACTAGAATTGGAAACTTGGGCAATATATGCAATCTTTTTCTTATCTGAAAGATGGGGACAACAATGGCCCATAGCCATTAACAGTTGAAGGCGTTTAAATGAGATAAGCCCATGTAAAGAGAAATATTGTGCTGTGCTCAGTTATGTCCTACTTTCTGCGACCCTATGGACCGTAACCCGCCAGTCTCCTCTGTCCATGGAATTCTCCAGGCAATAATACTGGAGTGGGTTTCCATTCCCTTCTCCAGGGAATCTTCCTGACCCAGGGATCAAATCAGCATCTCTTGCATTAGCAGGTGGATTTTTTTACCATTGCGCCACCTGGGAAACACAGAGAGAAATATAGGAGTAGCTTAGTAAAAATTAACTATTATTAAAGAGCTGCTTTTAAAACTTCTATTCCTCACCCCTATCTACAGTTGACTAGTTTCTTGTTGGCTTCCCCAATTTACCTGGTAGTTGTCTGTCATATTGTCTGGATGTATTTGTTGTAAGTGGTAAGTCCCTGCATAGGGACTTCCTCTTCTTCATGTTTGTAGGCCTTGTCCGTGTGCTCTATGCCATCTGGAAGCCCACATAGACTCTAGGTAGTGGAAGGAACTGGAGGAACATGAAACGAGTGCCTCAATGAAGGTGCAGCTTTTATAAGCCAGTCTTAACCTCCTCCAGCTCACATCCATGGTTACTATATTTGTTGGGAAACGTTTGGTTGTATCACAGAACTCTCACTCACACCAGCAAAAGCAAGACTTGATATGCTGGCTCAGACAACGGAGAAATACATTTGGGTGGTATAGTGGACCAAAGCAAGAGCTGGCAGACCTGGCAGCTCAGGGAATTGAACTGGAGCTTCATTCAACCCATTTTCTCTCCCTTCTCATTTCCATTTCTGCTTGGCATTTTCATGTTTCCAAATAGGGAAAATGGCCCTCTGGTAATCTCAGTCCTATAACATTCCAGCTTATTAAGCCTGGGTAGAGGTGAAAGATGGCTTCTTTTCCCCAAAACTCTACATGAATCCCAGGTTAAAGATAATATAGTTAACCGCTTTGGGTCAAAGGTCTATCTTTTAGATAATCGCTGCTGTCAAGTAGATGAAGTATTCTGATTTGTTAAACCCAGGTCTGTTACTTATTCCACATTTAGGGGCAGATGTGGGAAAGAACGAAGACAGTATCTCTTACTGGTCTCATTTACTATACCAGTTTACTGCATTTCTCTAGACTAGGTCTGAGATGTTCAATAATATTTTGGGAGGTGAAATATCTCAAAAATGTAGTATTTTATTCCTCCCAGTTTGGGTTTCTTCTCATCTTATTCTTACCGTGAAATACTGAAAATGCTTGCAGACTGTGCTCCACGCTGGTGCTGCTCCATTGCACTTACCACACATATTGTTTGTCTTTCTTTCTTACAAGGCTAAGCAAATGTGCCCTGATTCTGAGTAATCTGCTCTGTTCAACAGAATTTCTCTTATGCCTAAGCTAATGTGTGAAACAAAGAAAACACTCAATAAATACCCATTAAAAGAAAAAAGAGAACCCTTGCACAGTGCGAAATAGAAACACAGACATCAGGCGTATAACTCAGATGAGCTGGGGGTTGGGGGACAGGTATCAGTGATGCTGAGTGTGGAAGGCAGAGTAGAAGTAAAGAAAGTAAAGAACATTCTAGGCTGTGGGAAGGTCTGGAGTCAGTGGTGTGCCTGAGCTGGCTCCTGTAAGCTTGCAAGATCAATTGTATGCACCTCCTCCTCACTTTACGTTCAGTGATTTCACACTGGCAGCTTAAAATCAGCTGGAATAGGGATATTTACCACAGAACTCAGAGTCACTGCAAAGCAGGCACTCAACGTTCTTCTCCAGAGAGCTGACAGTGAAACATTTACTATGCCACTGCATGAAGCATGAGGAGGACAGAATATTACTACAGACGAAGCTAGCAAGCTACTCACAAGTCAAATTATGAAGATACTTATGTGCGAAGCATAGGCATCTGAATTTCTTAGCCACTGAAAGATTTGGAAAGGGGAAACACATGACATGACTTGCTCAATATCTGCTGGCTGGAGCTCTTCAACAACAGCTTTGTATGGCAAACTTGGCAGAAGGTGACGTAAATAGTCACACTATATTAAATGCTTGCAGTTCTAGGGAAGTTATTGCCTGTCCCGGCAAATCAATCTTAACCAACAGCTTAGCCTAGAGCTATGCCAGGCTCAACCTAAGCTTGATTTCATCAAGACCAAGCATAGCCACAATAGCAGCACTGCTTCAAGTCAGTGCCAGGAGCTCATGCATCCCATATAATACAAGTCTATTTCCTCCTGCCACCTGGCATACCAGCCTCCTGAAATGTTGACATTAGCAAACTTCCAACTGAAGTTTTGCCAACTCTTGCCATATTTTTTTTTCTTTTCTGTCTAGGTTATTTTAGGTGTGGTTCAGTCTAATAACAGAGGTATAACCTTAAATGGGCTTTCACATTGTTTCAAATTTATGAATATATATAGAAAAAAAGCTTATTTAAGAGAGGAAGAGATTGAGAGAGAGAGGAAGGGAAGAAAGGAGAGGAGGGAGGGAGGAAGGAAAGATGGCAGGAAGAAAGGAAGAAAAAGTAATAGATTCTTTCCAGGACTGTTGAGATGAAAACACATAGCGAAAGCAATGTGATTTGAAACAAGCAGCTACCTTGGAGCACTCTTTTCAGAGTCACTTTGTTGGTTTTTATTTAGTGTTTTGCTTTTATGAAGGCAAGAGGACAGGTTCTTGAAAACTCAGTGGACCAGTTCTTGAAAATTTCTTACTTGACTTCATAGCAGTCCAAGAGCCTTCTTCCCTTTCCCTTAGTTTCCGATCCCTAAAAGCAGTTTCAGGGTCTTAGTTCCTGAATCTGACTTTTTCTTTTCTTGGGGTCTCTGGCCTTTCCACTGCCCTGTTTAGGGAATATTTTGTGTGTAAAATGATTGTTCTACCTGTGTAAACTTCTTATAGTTTACAAGAGAAATTTAATATAGAATCAGGAGTTAGAATTAATATTGCTGTCACTAGTTACTGTCATAGAAAAGTGGTTACAGAAGACCCTAGTGAGGACCAATTCAGTAAAAATGTGTACTTCTTCTATCTTATGAAAGTGGGTCATCCATGAAAAGTTGTCATAGGGAAAATCTTTATAAATCAAAAATGTAAGTACCATTGACCGTAACAGAACAGAATCACTTCAAGAATTGACAAAGCAAACTTACGATATCCAATGTTTGTACTGAAATTTAATGCAATAGATTCTATTACTACTCAGTAATTCTCCTGCCCTCCAATCTGCACGAGCAAAGTCTACTTCTAACTGTTGCTGGAAATGTGATTCTTCTTGGTCTCCTGTCAGGTATAGTGCACATTGCTGCCTTCGGCTTTGAACTGGTCCATCAACTTGTCAAGGCTAATAGGCTGTTCACAGGTGTGAAGCAAGCAGAAGCTTGAAATGTGCAAGTGTGGTTGGACTTGCTCTCTTGCACCTGTGCTATCACCAGAGGGAGAACATAACTCAAAGAATCTGTTGGTTCCCAGACAAACATGTAGGGCAGATCTGGATTCAACTTGCAACTTGGAGCCAAGTCCTGTCTACTCCAACCTAAATGACGAACAGACACATAAATAAGAATGAACGATTGCTATTTTAAGCCACGAAGTTTGGAGTGGATTTATTACTCAGCATTGTTGTAGTAATTGTTGACTGACATAAAGAGTAAAAACAAAATAAATCAATAAAAACAATGTAAACAGTCTACCAGACCATTGCTGGTATGCACTAGAAAACTATGAGTTTCTTGCAAAGAAAATTTAATATAGAAGTAACCAACTTTTTACCTACAAAGACACCTTCGTGCCCTCATGGTGGTTCCCATTTTTTTCCACTTTAAAAAAAAAATAATGGAAGGATAATTGGTTAACAAAATTGTGTTGGTTTCCGCTGTACAGCAGGTGGCTCCGTATTGTCATGTTCAACACGTGCCTTCTAGGACGAAAAGACAGTATGGAATTAAACTTTTACAAAGTAAACGTCTTTACATCTGAATGGTCATCTCTCACAATGTGCTTGAAAATCACATTAAAATGTTAAAAGTATTTGTCTCTGAATATTGGTATTATGAATGCTTTAATTTTTATCCTTATTTAAAAATTTTTAATGGTTATTCAGATTATTGGCATGATTTTCAAATGTTTTCACTTATTTTAAACAAATTTACCTTGATTTTCAAATTATAGATTTAGTTAATTCAGAACTAACAATAACAAAAAGATAGAAAATGAACACTGTGGCTCTTCCATAACTGAGGTGTTTATTTTACTTTTACTCTATTTTTCTCAACTCTAAATAAAAGAGAGGACTTCTTTTCTAAATGAATTCTTCAGTAAAATCTTACTTCTAGGCGCCATTTAGATATTGCTTATCTGACATTGGTGGTAGGCTCTGTAGTAGGGATATGTCTTACTGAACTGAGCAGGACCCTTTGCGGCCTTAACAGGGACCAACTCCCCCCATATCCCCCACCTATCATTTATAGAAATGTTTTAGCCTCCTAAGCCTTCCCTGAGTTCTATAGAGCAGGCTTAATTAGAAAAGTGAGAAAATGCCAAAATAAAGGAAAGCAGTCAAACAAGACAAAATAATAATAGTTCAGTCATAAACCAAAGTCAAGAATCTTTAGTTCCTCCTCAGGGGCAATAAATAAAATCCTGAACCATATCTTTACATTGTTTTGCAGATACAAAAGCCCGCATTAGGTGGAAGAAGTCAACTGCTGACCTCCGGTATGTAGACTCCAGACTGGTTGGAACCGGAAAGTTGATGTTGATTCCCAAAATACCACCTGGCTACCTCACCACCAACCAATCAGAAGAATGTCTACAGGTTGATCAGGTACCGGGCCACCCTCTTCCTCTTTTTTCCTTTCCTGAAACCCTTCTCTGAAATTCATCAGGGAGTTCTGGTCTTTTGAGCAAGAGTTGCCTGTTCTCCCTGCTTGGGCCTACAATAAACACTGTACTTTCCTTCACCATAACCTAGCATCAATAAATTGGCTTTGCTGTGAGTCAGGTGATGAGACCTGTATTTGGCTTGGTAATATTACCAGGTCTCAGGAACAAGGATTTTCTCATCCATATAAAATGCATCCATCCCCTTTCATCCAATGGCATTTTAGGGATGTCATTTTCACCCCCGTGGACACTAATAGGGGTCACTTGTGATCCTCCAGCACGATGTTCCAGAGAAAGAATCTGCAAAAGGTCAGAGAGGGGAAGTTCAGCTAGCATTACCCCTGTGGTGAGGCAGCACATTCTGCTTACACAAGTGCAGGCTGCTCAGCTCGCTCAGGTCCAGCTCCTTGGACCCTCAACGACACCTGTGGCTGCAGGTCCTCGTTGCTTGTTGCGACTTTCCTCCTTCCTGTTAGGGTGACCCTAAGGGTGCCCTCTCTCCAGGTCTTACTTCTTCCCAAGTTCATTATCCTCCCTTCTCTCTCTTCTAATTTGAACCTGAAGTATTTTTAATTTTTTTTCATTTTGGTTTAAGGAGAAGGTGGGAAAAAATTCTTCTCTGCCTCTAAATACCTTGGTAAGTCTAGAACCCTCTGTATTTCCTTAAGGCTTAGAACCTTAGAAACCAAAGCCTGAAAAACATTTTCCTTTGCTTTGCCTTTTCACATCCCTCTCTAGAGTCAGTGGGCACACAGAGGTCTGAAAAGTAAGTGAAATAGAGAGAAAAGAAGTAAAAGTAATAGGGCAAGAGAGAGGGAGATAGAGCTATCGCTCTGTACTTAATAAATTAATGGGCCTGTGACACCACCCTTATGGCAGAAAGTGAAGAGGAACTAAAAATCCTCTTGATGAAAGTGAAAGTGGAGAGTGAAAAAGTTGGCTTAAAGCTCAACATTCAGAAGATGAAGATCATGGCATCTGGTCCCATCACTTCATGGGAAATAGATGGGGAAACAGTGGAAACAGTGTCAGACTTTATTTTTCTGGGCTCCAAAATCACTGCAGATGGTGACTGCAGCCATGAAATTAAAAGACGCTTACTCCTTGGAAGGAAAGTTATGACCAACCTAGATAGCATATTCAAAAGCAGAGACATTACTTGGCCAACAAAGGTCCGTCTAGTCAAGGCTATGGTTTTTCCTGTGATCGTGTATGGATGTGAGAGTTGGACTGTGAAGAAGGCTGAGCACCGAAGAATTGATGCTTTTGAAGTGTGGTGTTGGAGAAGACGCTTGAGAGTCCCTTGAACTGCAAGGAGATCCAACCAGTCCATTCTGAAGGAGATCAGCCCTGGGATTTCTTTGGAAGGAATGATGCTAAAGCTGAAACTCCAGTACTTTGGCCACTTCATGTGAAGAGTTGACTCATTGGAAAAGACTCTGATGCTGGGAGGGATTGGGGGCAGGAGGAGAAGGGGACGACAGAGGGTGAGATGGCTGGATGGCATCACTGACTCAATGGACGTGAGTCTCAGTGAACTCCGGGAGTTGGTGATGGACAGGGAGGCCTGGCGTGCTGCGATTCATGGGGTCGCAAAGAGTTGGACACGACTGAGCAACTGATCTGATCTGATCTGATCCTCTCATAATTATTATTTTTCTGTACTAGTTTTTAAAAGACAGCATATTGCTTTCTTCTTCTAGAAAAATCTAAATTGATTTTTTTTTTGGCTTTTTAACTATTTTAATTGGAGGATAATTATAATATTGTGATGGGTTTTGCCATACATCAATATGAATCAGCCATAGGTATACATGTGTTCCCTCCATCCTAAATCCCTCCTTCCATCTCCCTCCCCACCCAGGTTTTCCCAGAACATCAGCTTTGGGTGCCCTGCTTCATACCTCAAACTCACACATAATAAATTTTTGCAACTGTGTCAGACACTCTGCAAGAAAGAATATGACATATTCTTATGACATCCTAGCCATTATCCAATCAGAAATTCTTAGCAGATAGGTTTTAATATAAGATGCAACTATGTTCAAACTTTTCTTACATACTTACATACCTTTTCTTACATACTTCCTCACACTTCATACATTTCCCTTTCTTCAGCACCAATTTTTAAGAAGTAATCATTTTCCCCCTGAATATTATTTGCCTTTTGCTACTTCATATACCATTTCAAAGCATGATCAAAACATCTATATTTTGAATACTTTTATTTGGGCTTGTTTGTTTGCTGAAGAGAAATTAACAGTACATCTCCAAGAGTCCAATAACTACAACAGAAAATATTCTCCTAGTTGAGTTTATATGGAGTTCTCCATCTAAGCATAAAATATTTTATAAAGAAATGTGCTAACCAAATACAAGCCATGCAGTCAATGCAGTTAACCAGGATCACTTAGTACAGCTCTTCTGTTTATGGTTGAGGTGAATATAAAGAATTTTGAAAGAGACAGTGTCTAGAATTAAACAACCAAAAGAGAAGGACTTGTGTCACACAAACATGTATACACGTGAGCAGGGACTAGAGACCAAGAATCAAAGTGAAAGAGAAATTCTTACACTTGAGGTGGTGAAGTTGCAGCAGTTTCTTTGTAGTGGAAGCACCTTCCACAGCAAGTGCAAAACTCCGTGTGTTCAGTGGGGACACATGATGGAAGCTTTGAACTCTTCATTAATTCCCAGTAAGCTTATCAGATATCCATTTACCACTATCTTAGCAAGCAAACTTACAGTGACATCTGTGAGGTAAATCTCTCTTATATACATCTGGTAACATCTGTAATCCCAGTCCATGGAATGATGGTTTATTTGGTTATAGAATTCTAGTTTGATGACTCAAATTGGAATATATTATTTCTCTATTGCCTGTTCTCATTGCAGATGAAGAAAAGTCTGCAATAACCTACCTGTCTCTCATTGCAGGTTATCTGCTTTCACCCCTGTTACATTCCAGAGAATCTTTCAGTTCAGTTCAGTTCAGTTCAGTCGCTCAGTCGTGTCTGACTCTTTGCGACCCCATGTATCGCAGCACGCCAGGCCTCTCTGTCCATCACCAACTCCCGGAGTTCACTCAGACTCACGTCCATCAAGTCAGTGATGCCATCCAGCCATCTCATCCTCTGTCGTCCTCTTCTCCTCTTGCCACCAATCCCTTGCAATTTCACTGTGGTATATGTTCAGTCGCTCAGTCATGTCCAACTCTTTGCAACCCCATGGACTGCAGCACACCAGGCTTCCCTGTCCATCACCAACTCCCAGAGCCTACTCAAACTCATGTCCATCACGTCACTGATGCATCCAACCATCTCATCCTCTGTCGTCCCCTTCTCCTCCCGGCTTCAATCTTTCCCATCATCAGGGTCTTTTCTAATGAGTTGGTTCTTTGCATCAGGTGGCCAAAGTATTGGAGTTTCAGCTTCAGCATCAGTCCTTCCAATGAATTTTCAGGACTGATTTCCTTTAGCATGGACTGGTTGGATCTCCTTGCAGTGGTATATGTAGCTATGCATTTATTTGTAAGACGTTTGCTCAGAGCTTGAGTACTACCTGTATCTGAAAAGCCTAGGTGTGAAAATGTTACCCTAAAGTATCTCTCTGATTTTAACTTAAAGATCTTTTGTTTGAAAACAATTTCAAACAAGTTTGAAATTAAATAAATTAAAAACACAGCAGCACCCATAATACCCACATGCACTTTACTCTAATGCTAATATTTTTTAGCAAATTTGTATTATCATCTTTTCTCTTTTTCTCTCAATATGTATTCCAACTTTCAATCCTTAGACCTGGGTCTTACAGAAACCTGCAATGTGATGTTTGGCTCTGTGCCAGGTGGAGACAGCAATTTTTTTTCTATTAGTCTGGTTCAGCTATGTATTTTAAAAGTATCCTCTATCATTTTATCTATTATTTCTGTATGTTTGGAATAGGAGTGAGTTCTTCCACGTTAATACAACCTTGAACATAAACGTCTCAATGTAAATGAAGAGCTACATTGCAGGAATTCTAGAAAAGGGGTCAAAAATAGTATTATTTTCCTTTCTGCTTGCTTTGTTAGTATTTTACTTTATTTCTGAGAGGAGAGTCTGCAGTCTAAAAATAGCAGAAAGGAAGGGAGATGTGAGACTTTTTTCTTCTCTTGCTATCCACATACCATTGGAAAGAATGTTTATATATATACATGTACATATGTATGTATATATATAAAGGGCATGTATCTATGTGTGTGTATATATATGTTTTTATGTATACATAAACATCCATATTCTGTATTAGTGTTTTAATTTTGCTAAAACAAACACCAGAGACCGTGCAGCTTAAACAACTTACTTTCTCACAGTTCTAGAGGCTAGAAGTGTGTGTCCGCAGGTTTGATTTCACTCTGAGGCCGCTCTCCTTGACTTGTAGATGGCCATGTTCTCCCTTTGTCCTCACAGGCTCTTCTTCTTTCTGTGTGCATGCACACCAGTGTTTAACTTTCTTCTTCCAATAGGAACATCAGCCCTACTGGTTTAGATACCACCGATATGACCTCATTTTCCTTAATTGCATCTTTAAAGTCCCTCTGTCCAAATACAGTCACATTCTGAAGTGCTGGGGGTCAGGACTTCAACACATGACCGGGATGGGGGCATAACTCAGCCTGTGACATATCCCATGTATCAGTGGTCCCCAACCACTTCATGGCTTCATGGAAGACAATTTTTCCATGGATCCGGGTGATGGGTGGTGGTGGTGGTGGTTTTGGGATGATTCTCATTAAGAGCCGCTGCGCAACCTAGATCTCTCACATGTACATTTCACAGTAGGGTATTCACTCCTGTGAAAATCTAATGCCACCACTGATCTGACAGGAGGCAGAGCTTAGGCTATAATGCAGGTGATGGGGAACCCCTGTAAAAACAATGAAGCTTGGCTTGTCCACCTGCTGCTCATCTCCTGCTGGGCAGGCCAGTCCCTAATAGGCCTATCAGTCTATAGTCCCTATTAGTCCCTAATAGGGACCTATCAGTCCCAGTCCATGGCCTGGGGGTTAGGGACCCCTACTATATATCTACAACATATTTATATAATATATATGATTATATAAATATAATATAAGCTCTTGATTAGCTTTGTCACTCTAGTGATATTGGAAGGAAAAGCTTCAGGTGACTATCCCTTTTGTATGAATAAGAATTCTGTCTGCCCTTAACATAAGAATGAAGTAGAGAGAAATCCATTTAGGGAGCAACATGAAAAAATTCTAAGATTTCAGTATGATACCCTCATTTTTTCCAAGGGTCAAATGTTAGCATATGTGGCATGCCATAATGAGACAGAGTTTTTCAAAGCCATATTTCAAAGCCAGTTGTACTGGCTCACCATCTCCTACTGCCAGCATTCATCTAGCACTCAGTTGGAGAACTGAGCTAAAAATCAGGCTTTTCTATATCAGCAGAGTAGCACAGAATCTGAACTTAATCCTGAATTTCTACTCTATAATACCTTGCTTCCAAACTGAGCCACACACAATTTTTTCTTGTTAGAAGGTCAGATTGATACATTTTTTAACAATAATAAGACAAGAGTAGCAATCTTGGAAAAAGAATAACTGGAGGGCAAAGAAAAACCATTCATTCATTCATTCAGCCATTTATGAACAAACTTGTTTGCTTCATGATTAACACAGCCTCTTGGAGGTTAAGCAGATATTCTTTTGTAAATATCTTTCAGTTATTCATAAGTATGTGTAGTTTACCTTTGTCAGTAAACTATAAATTCTTAGAGGAAAGACCTGTAATTTCTTTCTTTTGACTTCCTTTTAGTAACTGGTAATCATGAACAACTAATTGAATGTTTATAACAACTATCACAGATTAATAAGTCTTTCAGTGAATGTTTTCCATCATTTCCTAATTTCCAAGCCCTGTGCTATGCTCTGAGGAATGCAGAGATTAATGCATCCCCAACCGTACAGCAGATTTCTTGGAGAGAGACACAAAAAATAAGTGTTGTAAATGCTGAAGACGTTGTACTAGAAATCTCAAAAGAAAATAGCTGCTGTAGAGGCAAAGTGCTCCCACTCAGACTCATGTTGCCTAGATTTAAACTCTGGTCTCACCACTTACTTCTTTTAAGAGTTTAGGCAAATTTCATAAGTTCTTCAGACAAGTTTCATCATCCTTGTGAAGTGAAGTGCAGTTGCTCAGTCGTGTCTGACTCTTTGCGATCCCATGGACTGTAGTCTACCAGGCTTCTCTGTCCATGGGATTTTCCAGGCAAGAGTACTGGAGTGGGTTTCCATTTCCTTCTCCAGGGGATCTTCCTGACCCAGGGATCGGCCTAGGTCTCCTGCATTGCAGGCAGACACTTTACCCAAATACTCTTATAAGAGTATGATAAGGATTAAAAGCAATTATGCATTGATTAAATTTCCTGAGTGCCTCACACTGGTAATGTTATTCTTTGCTCAACAATCAAATGGGAAAAGGTGATATATCTCCAAGGAAAATGTCCTGTAAGTGGTCTGCACAGAGGTCTGGAAGACTCCAAACCTAGCACTACTTATGGTATAAGAATAAAATTAGTTTACATAAAATATTTTTAAAAATCTTTCAAAATATCAAGAAATTTTATAATCATTGTTAACAACTTGAGAAAGATTGTTAGAATTATATGCAGCTGATAAGGGGGTCATTTTAAACCTACAAATTATTAAGGAAACAGTGAAGAACCCAACACACAGATGAAAGGAAGACGACATGGGTAAGTACATCTATCCCTCACTTTTCTGAAGTTCGCTTTCTGTCACTTCACTTTTACAAAAGATTTATATTAGCACCTGCTTTCTCACTAACTGAAAGAAGTCTAAAGAAAATTTTTGCTTTTATAAAATAAAGGTGAAAAAAATAACATTCAGCATTTGTTTTGCTGGGAACTGTCTTAGAGGCATCACTCACCCCCAGAGTCGTCAAGCACCTTCCTGGGAACCACACTCAGCAACTCAGGATCAAGGCGCCAATAGCTTCAAACTGTGTCTGTGAGCATCTGTGCTTTATCTTGATTTATGTTGTGTGTCCATTAGCAAGATGTGACCTAAGGTAATTGATTTTCTGTAGGCCATTTTGGCTTAGGAAATGTTTCACAGGAACATTTTACTTTTTGAAAGCAGGGGAAACCTATATACATAGAAAGAGAAAAGCAACAAAGAGAGGCAAATTACCAATTGTGAAAAGATTCTCAATCACGTTAATTCAAGGCATTCAAATCCAAATAGCATTGACCACCATTTTTCCACCAATAAATTGGCAAAACATATTTCGTAATATCCATCATTGCTGACTACCTGGTTGGGAACAAGGGCTGTGCTCACCCACACGCTTGGAGAGTGTGTATACTGATTAAACTTCAGGTGTACAATTTAGTGGCATCTACCAAAATTAGTGGGGCTCCCCTGGTGATTCAGTGGTAAAGAATCCACCTGCTAATAGAGGACACACAGGAGATGTGGGTTCAGTCCCTGGGTCGGGAAGATTCTCTGGAGGGTGAAATGGCAACCCACTCCAGTATTCTTGCCTAGGAAACCCCATGGACAGAGGAGCCTGGCGGGCTACAGTCCTTGGGGTCGCAAAGTCAGACAAGACAGATGGACTGAGCATGTACACACACAGGCACCAAAATTAGTAGTGTATATTCTCTTTGACTGAGCAATATATGTACAATATATTGTACATATGTACATATTGTACATATTGTACAATATATTGTACATATTGTACAATATATGTACAATATGTACAATATACAATAATACTACAATATATGTACAATAATATATGTGTAAGGATTATTCATTTCAGAGTTGTCTGCAAGGGTAGGCTGGGAACAACGTAAATAGTCACTGATAAAGAAATGAGTAGATAAATAATTGTACATCTGAATGATGCAGTACGCAGTAACTAAAAGCGTGGGAAGAGATATATACTATTATGGAAAAGGCCCTAAGACATATTATTAAATAATAAAATCAAGGTTCATGAATGGTGCTGGTTGGCGGTTTAGTTGCTAAGTCGTGTCCGACTCCTACGACCCCATAGACTGCAGCCCGCCAGGCTCCTTTGTCCATGGGATTTTCCAGACAAGAATACTGGAGTGGATTGCCATTTCCTTCTCCAAGGGATCTTCCCACCCCAGGGATCGACCCCGGGTCTCCTGCATTGCAGGCAGAGATAGCATGTATACTAGTCTAGTACACTACTTTTTAAAAAAGTAAATGAAACATACTAGGTTGACAAAGAAATTTATTTTTTTCTTGATCAAGAAATTATTAACAGCACCTACCTTTGGGTAATATTGTGGATAGGGGAGAGGGAGGGGGACATTAATTTTTCATTTTAAACCCAATAAATGCCATTATAGTTCTGATGTTTATGATTAAATAACCAATGAAATACATTCTTATATATAAACATATAATACTCTAAAAAGCTAGAAATTATTGAGTGGAGATTAGACTATAGAAAACTCATGTGTCACAAATTTTAACTAAACTATGTCCTTTAGCATCCTAATTCTTTTGAGAACAGTTAAAGCTTCATCTTCTAGACTTCAAGTAATTCTTGGAATTTTATTTGGCTCTTTTCCTGTCCAAACTGCTAAATCTTCTGACAGGTTAAACTTTTTTTCTTAAAACATTAATTTTTTTTTCTTGGTGCATTTTATAGGGTTTTTGTACTATATCTGGTTCTTTATCTGTTTGATTAGTCTTTATCCTTTTGGGAAGACTAGTCCTGGTAGACCTCTTTCTTCAAAATTTTCCCAGTTCTTATGGCTTTTTTGCTTTTTGGCTTATAATCAAAAATCAATTTCTGACTTATTTTGTCCTAGAGAAGCTTAATGGAAGTTATAGCAAGCTAAATTGGTTATTAATTAAAAGTATAAAGCTTGCAAAACCCTAATATGGAGGCTGTAACCCAAAGACATTTCCAATAGTTGATAAAGCCATTCACTCTAAAACCAGCTATTTTTCTTTTGAATTGTATTACCTTTAATTCTGTAAATTGAATGTTATAGAGCACCAGGCAAACTGCTGTGAGTAATTATAATACTCGTTGCTGAGTGATGTGACTTCTTCCTCAAAGCTAAGCTTTTTAGGGAAATTGCATGATTAGGTCCCTAGGTGTCTTGGCTTGTTCAGAGAATCATGTTGGCCCTCCAGGGAGCTAATGTGTCTTTAATTATTTACAGGCTCACACAAGATCCTTTATAAATATAAGCATGTTAGCTCAGTAACTAAATAACAGTAACATGAAACATGGCGGAGACAGTAGAAAGAACTGCTAGAAGCCAATGCAAACCCAGGAGCTGCCCTCTCTATGGCACATACTGTAGCTTTCCAACAGTAATTGGTTGACAACTGTAGACCTTGGTGTCTGTATGCAATTATATATGTTAGGCCCTTCTGAAATATAGGGGCTTTCTAAATTTCTACAGAGGAGACTGAGGAGTAAAGTACATCTACTATATACTTTAAAAAATTATTTATTTATTTATGGCTGCACTGGGTCTTCCTTGCTGCATGTAGGCTTTCTCGAGTTGCACAAGTAGGGGCTACTCTCTGGTTGCTGTGTGCAGGCTTCTCATTGCGGTGGCTTCTCTTGTGGCAGAGCATGAGCTTTACTGCCCCAAGGCATATGGGATCTTCCTGGACCAGGGATTGAACCCATGTTCCCTGCAATGACAGGCAGATTCTTAACCACACAGATGATCAGGGAAGTCCCTAGCATATACTTTGACATCTTTTAGGTGAGAGCCAAATTTGTTTAAGGGATCTCATCTTCTGGTTTTAAAGTAGTGTTTAAATTCATGGGCGATCACTATGTGAAGACACAAACAAAGGGAAAAGAAGTCTGTGCGTCAATGGAGCCAGAGATTGGAATGATGCATCTATAAAACAAGAAACTTAAAGGATCGGTAGCAAACACCTCGTAGAAGCTACAGGGAGCGAGGAGGGACTGTCCAATAGAGGTGTCGAGGGAGCCTGGCTCTGCTGACACCTGGATTTCAGGCTCCTATCCTTTGGAACTGTGAGAAAATACCTTTCTGTCATTTTAAGCCATAACAAATATAATTGTGAAAATAGCAATCCATCCACAAAGTACAATATTTAGATGCACATTCTACAAATGTCAACAAAGCAAAAGTTTTCTTTTCAACTTCTGCACCCATCATTTTTCTTCATTCTTTTGTGAAAAGTTTAATATCTGTAGCGGTGTTTGTGTGCAAATATTTTACATATTTATACATTATAATAACATATATACATATGCATAAACAAAAAATGGAATATCCTAAATATATGGATCTGAGAAGTTTTTAAAATAAATTTGGGCTAGAACATATGGGCATGGTTAAGACTCAAAACTCCTCGATTGAAAACAACCTCATTTTGTCAATTCAATAGACTTGGGAACGCCAGGCTCTGTTTTTTGATTGTTGTTCTAGCGGTATCTTAATGACAAAGTTTACTGAAATGGAAATACATGTAGTGACCCATTGTTGGAAATACATATCGTGCCCTCCTAAGCATTCAGTGTTCCCCACCCACACATACTCCTTAAAAAGATAGTGAATTTCCCAGCCATGACAACATCTGAGTGAGATAACCCCATGCCAAGAACTCTTGGTCATGATCATCGATGCAGGAAGGAGCATATGCTTTCAGCTAATCAAATCAGAACAGAGCACAGCTTTTTTATTCAATGACTGAGTGGAAAATAGCTTCTCTCTGATGGTGGCAGAGGAAGCATAAGGTAGTTCCGTGTGATGACATGGAATTTCAAGCCACAGAGTAAAATGGAGACCTAATAATGTCAATGGAGAAGGCAATGGCACCCCACTCCAGTACTCTTGCCTGGAAAATCCCAGGGATGGAGGAGCCTGGTGGGCTGCAGTCCATGGGGTCGAGAAGAGTCAGACACGACTGAGCGACTTCACTTTCACTTTTCACTTTCTTGCATTGGAGAAGGAAATGGCAACCCACTCCAGTGTTCTTGCCTGGAGAATCCCAGGGATGGGGGAGCCTGGTGGGCTGCAGTCCATGGGGTCTCGAAGAGTCAGACATGACTGAGTGACTTCACTTTCACTTTTCACTTTCCTGCATTGGAGAAGGAAATGGCAACCCACTCCAGTGTTCTTGCCTGGAGAATCCCAGGGATGGGGGAGCCTGGTGGCTGCCATCTATGGGGTCACACAGAGTCGGACACGACTGAAGTGACTTAGCAGTAGCAGCAGCAGCAATAATGTCAAAGGGAGACACTCATGCACTGTAGCCCACCAGGCTCCTCTGTCCATGGAATTCTCCAGGCAAGAATACTGGAGTGGGTAGCCATTACCCTTCTCCGGGGGGATCTTCCTGAGCCTGGGATTGAACCCCAGTCTCCTGCATTGCAGGCAAATTCTTTACTGTCTGAGCCACCAGGGAAGCCCCACAGAGAGGACAAGAAGTATTTATTTTGTGTCATTGCTAAAGCTCTGTATCAAACTATCTTGAATTCTTTACTATTATCAAAATTCTCTCTATTATAAAAGACAGTCTGAATTATGCTTTTTGTTACTCACAACCAAAGTTACTCAAATATACTAGCACCAAAATGTTATCTCACAATTGATCGATACTAGATTTGCCAGAGTTATGGGGATATTTGTTTGCTAACTTAATTAGTAAATAGTCCATGTTCAAATACATTTGGAAAATATCCAGCTGTATTTTTCACACTTTTAGAGATCCACAAAGCACAAGACATGTTAAACATTTCAAGAAGTAAAAAATTAAAAAAAAAATCTAATTATGATTACACCTACAGTTTTCATTATAATTAACCAAACATTTCCTTTTCCATGTAATATTTATTGAAAATCTATATTAAAAAAGGTTTTTACCTAGAACTGAAAAATACTGATTCAGATTATCAGTGTATTTTCATATTCTACTTTTCCCACAAGATTAGAATCAACATTTTTAGCCAGGACATTTGGACCCAGACACTCCAGGCCTTTTAAAACAAGTTACAAATATATATAACTTGTTTCCTACTTAGTCAAAAAACCTCAGGTCTGTCCAGTCACATGTCTAAGTCCATCCAGGCTTAAGATATGGTTGGTCTTTACCTCACTTCAGCGTGTTGAATTTTTTTCATTTTACCTGATGTGACATAGATTATATCTTAAAAAGACAAATGTATGCTGTGCATCTCTTATATTTTTCTTGAATTTTTTAAAATATAAGTTACAGATGCCTAATAGGCCTGATTTTAACAGTAAATAAATTTATAACAGAAATATTGGGAACCGTTGAAAAGGCTGGAAAACCGGACTTAAAAGTTAAGCAGCCAGAAAACATGCCCCAAGCATGCTGTAGAACTGTTCAGAGAGGAAACCGCTGACAACACTGCTAAGAACTAACACTGTAGCTCGTCCCTGTTTCACAATCCGAGGCGGACTGTTAAACCACTGCTATCACGCCCACTGTACACCACAACAGACACTTTAGCAGTTACTGCATTGCCTCCACTAGAAACTGAAAGGTTAAATCTTTTTCTTTTCTATGAACTCTTAAGTCAAAATTGAGCACAGGCGAACAAATTGGCAGAATCTAAAGCATATTGTGGTACTCCAGCTGCAAGGGGGCACAGAAAGCATGCATTTGGCAATTTAGCTTCTAAAGTGTGTGTGCCTGCTCACTTACTTCTGACTCTTTGCTACCCCACGTACTGTAGCCTGCCAGACTCCCCTGTCTATGGGATTCTCCAGGCAAGAATACTGGAGTGGGTTGCATGCCTTTCTCCAGGGGTTCTTCTGGACTCAAGGATTGAACCCACATCTCCTGTGGCTCCTGCACTTCAGGTGGATTCTATATCCATGGAGCCAATTGGGAAGCCCAGCTTCTAAAGCAATAGTTTTTTGCTTCCATCAAGACTGATAGGCCAGAGAATTCCTCAAACATAGAAACAAACTTCAAATAGTAATAAATACTCATGCTTTGATTTGCTCAATATTAATGTAAACTTTCATTTTTTCAATAATGCAAAAAACCGATATTTTCTCCTAACATAATACAATGATTTCTCCAAGTGCACACTTTCCTACGTTCCTCCAACAAGGGGATAATCTGCAAATCTCATTAGTCATAACACTTACTTTAAGTCCAAGAGTTCTGGATGATGTCCGTTCCTCTTCTCAGTCTATCACTAATACTGTCTTGATATTTTTTCATGTGTTGTTTCAAAATTAACCTCCAATATACCCTACATTAAAAAAAGAGGGAATAATGGAAAGGAAAGAACAGGAGAAAAACTGTGAAGATATATAAATATATACAAGACAATACCAGAAAAAAGGCATGAGTGGAAGTTACGGCCTTTGTTTCTGTGGATGGTCACCAGGTCATTACTGGTGCTGAAGCGACACAGCAGCAGCAGCAGCAGCAGCAGCAGCATGACCATGTGTCTTCCGCTAACATCTCTGACAGTCAGATTTTACATTATAAGGTAACCAAATCTTCACTCTCAACAGAAATGTCCTTCATAATCTATTTGTGTGCACTTGCTGTGGTCACTCTTAATTTATTTAAAAAAAATTAATAGACTTCATTTTTTAGAGTGGTTATAAGTTTACAGAAAAATTGAGTGAGAAAGTGCAGAGAGTTCCAAACAAGTTTAGCATCTTGTATATATGTGGTACTTCTGTTAAAATTGAGGAATCAATATTGATACACTGCTGCTACTGCTGCTAAGTTGCTTCAGTCATGTCTGACTCTGTGCGACCCCATAGACGGCAGCCCACCAGGCTCCCCCGTCCCTGGGATTCTCCAGGCAAGAACACTGGAGTGGGTTGCCATTTCCTTCTCCAATGCAGGAAAGTGAAAAGTGAAAGTAAAGTCACTCAGTTGTGTCCGACTCTTAGCGATCCCATGGACTGCAGCCTATCAGGCTCCTCTGTCCACCTGTACAATCCTGGGATTTTACAGGCAAGAGTACTGGAGTGGGTTGCCAGTGCCTTCTCCAATACGCTTTTAGTAACTAAAGCCCATAGTTTACATGAGGGTTATGTCTTTGTGTTGCACAGGTCTGTGGCTTTTTCCAAGTGTGTACTATTATGTATCGACAAAGCATCTCTCTGAATAGTTTCAGTGCCTTAAAAACCCCATGATCCATGTATTTATCCCCCTCCCGCCAACTCCTGGCAACCATTGATATTTATACTGTCTCCATACAGTTTTGAGAATGTCATATAGTTAAAATACTATAGTAGTGTGCCCTTTCAGACTACCCTCCTTCAGTTAGCAAAATGCATCTATTCCCTCCATATCTTTTCATAGCTTGATAGCTCATTCTGAAAAAAAAAAATCACTGAATGATATTCAATTGTGCAGATGTACCACTGCTTATTTACCAAGCCACTTATTGAAGGATATCTTGGTTGCTTCCAAATTTTGGCAATTAGCCTTCATTAATTTTTACCACAGGACTTGCAAAATTTTGGATGGAATCCCCTGGATCCTTTCTACTTTTCTCAGAAATTGAGATTTTAATTCCTCTTGAAAGTCAAGGTTTATTATCCCAGCCAACAACGGATCCAACTTAAATTTTTAGCTGTTTGTCCACAGGCATGAGAAGCACTGAAAGTCCACATAGCAGTCTTATCCTCTCACTCAATGGAATATTTGTTGTCGATCTTCCCCTTGGGTACTAATTCAGGAAAGCCTAGAATCTCAGAGATAGGAAACAAAAGTTTGAAAGGAATCAGTAGTTGTAACGGTGAAATGACATCTGTAACCCAGATCAAAGGCTCTTGTATTCAATATTTACTCTTCCTGTACAAGCTCAGACTTGTTTACTAGTTTCAGAACACACACCACATCTTCTAGCATCAGCTCAACCTTACAACTCATTGTCTCTCAACAGTAGAGCCGAGTCTTTAACAGAATATTCACCATTCTGTAATAACAGTTATTTTAGGGTGAGAGGATAAATGGTGAGACAGGCAAACTCAACGACAACTCTCTTGTTATGAAGCAGGTTCCTTACATACAAGCAACGTAGAATTAAATACCATGGCATCATATGAAGCATTTGATATGCTCATGGAGAGTAGTATCAGATTGAGACAACATAATCCTAGAATAAACATCTATTCTAGTTACAAAATTCCCATTACCACTCTGATAGAGGATTGTCAGAATTATCAATGAGTCTGCCAAAAGGTGAGTGGTTTGTACACCCAAGACGTATTATTGGGTGCTTAGCTTTGATCCCTGTGGCTTGCATGTTGGACACCTAACGGTGCTGCAGATAAACTGGCTCTGGTGAGGAACAGGGCATATGCTGAGTCTACGCATATTCCCTATTGCCCTCACCAAGGTTTCTTTGGTCACTAGCCTTCAGAACAAGCAACATAGTGCCTGGTAAAAGAGATTGTGTCACACCTGAATATCTGATTGGTAATCTTCTTGACAGTAGTTTGGTGAGCATTTGCATTAAGCACAGATGTTATCATACTCTGGTTCATTCCCCAATCTCTTCCCCCAAATTCATTGTTATCCATTCTCCAATCTTGTTCCTTCTAAGTTCCTAATCATTTAGCACAATCATTACCCACTACATATAAATCAGTACTATCCCCCCTTACAGGAATAGTGAAAAACCAAATACATGTCCTAAAGTTCTGTTAAGATTACACTCAAGTGGACCATAATGCCTAAGCAATCTACTTTTGTATGGTGTTGATATATTGTGCATTTACTCCTGTCAATCAGGCTTAGTTTGTCTGTCATCGATCAACTGGCCATAGGGAACTGCCCATGAAGATACAGATGAGAAGGGGCAACAGTGCAGAGAGTAAATTCACGCAGCTTACTGCATCTTCAGAATCTGTGTTGGCTCAAGTCCACATACATGGATCCTGTTGGCCGATGAAGAAGACTTGTTAATTGTGTAGCACTCATTTCTTGATAAGCAATTCATGTTGTCATGTTTGTCCCATTGATAGGACTTCAATCTCTACAATGGCCTGGAGTCAATCGAGAGGTTTCTTAAAGAACAAAAATGTTATTTTGCAAAAAATAAAAAAAGCATCTTGCTTAATTCTGTGAACTTCAGAGGGGTACCTTAGACCATTAGGGTAAAGAAAATACTTTATTTCTAATAATGTATGTTTGAGGATTACATTATGCAAGTAAAGGCACCCACAGGGTATCAAATTAATGAAATGTCAATAGAATACGTAACAGAAATTAACATAATCTAATTATATATAATGCAAGAAAAGGTAGGCTACTCAGTATGAAGCTAAAGTAACCAGAAAAAGCCACTGAAAAATAAAGACTAATTCACACATTCAATACATAATTAATCATGTTAAATTATCCCAGCTACGTTGTGTCTACTGAAAGCAATAGAAAGCCTAATTAACACTGTAACATTTGATTTTTACTTAACGAGAAGCCTTAAGGTATTGGGTCCTACAGTTGGTTTGGCAGTTCAGTGGTATCTTAAAAAACCATCCCCCCCCTCTATCCTTTCCCTCTACCCTCCTCAGGGTATTGAATGTCACCTTCAGGCTCATCACCACATACTTATTAATAGCTTTGTGGCTCTACTTATTTGAAAGCTTCCAAAGTAGGAAAATAGAGAATAGGGCAAAAAAAGGCCTTCTTTTTTATTAGAGGTGAAATCTTTCCCAGAAGCTCTCGACACACTTCTTCTTATATCTCAGAGGTCAGAAAGAGATCACAGACTTGCCTCTGAAACAATCACAGAAAAAGAGAAAATGATAGTACCCTGTTGACTCAGACTCCATGATTCATCAATTGAGACTAGGAACCTAAATGATAATAGGGATCTGTTATCAAGGAGGAACGGGAAATAGCTGTTGAATATGCAGCTGAAGATTCTGCTTCCATCATATTTTTTGTAGATGCAGTATTCCTTATAACCATCTGAGAATGGAGAGGGTCAACTCTATTCTCTAGATCTAGAAGCCATTTAATGATTTTGAAATTATGAAAAGTGAAAATGTTAGTCACTCAGTTGTGTCCAACTCTTTGTGACCCCATGGACTGTAGCTCACCAGGATCTTCTGTCCATGGGATTTCCCTGGCAAGAATACTGGAGCAGGTTGCCAATTCCTTTTCCAGGAGATCTTTCTGACCCAGTGATAGAACCTGGGTCTCCCACATGGCAGGCAGATTCTTTACCATCTGAGCCACCAGGGTATAACCCATTTAATGAATTTGAAAATCTGAAGTAATTTCACTAGACTCTTTTCCAGAAAGCAGGCTGATTGAAGATAAATTTATCTTTAATATAGCCACCCTGAGCTAATCTATTTCTTGTCCCCAAATCTTTCAGAG